>NC_086317.1:307248645-307848645 GCF_036172605.1 Pelobates fuscus | reverse complement strand
CTATAGTGTCCCTTTAAGCAATATTGTCGAATTTTAACATACCACAATTAAATAATATTAATATATTTGTTAGTAACAAGACACTGACTTCTCATTTGTACATTGCATTGATAAACTGTCATCCAAACATGCTAAAATTGATATGACATGAAAAAAATACAGTGCAACTAATACTTTTGCCTAATACTAATGTATAATTCATTATTCTTTCTGGTCCTGTAATTTACAATGCAGTTATTTACTGAATAATTGGGGGCAACCGAGGGGCAAAGTAGCAATGTCTTGCACCCATGGCTTTTATCATTGCACCCAATCAGGATAGACACACATATTGAAATCTGATTAAATACTAATCCATAAATATGCAGGCAGTTTGAGCCCAGAGGCAGTGTATATAGTGGATATTTTAACTGTTTGTTTTACATTGTATTTTAATAAAGGTGTTTTGGCCTCTCTCCACTGTGAGTGTGCAATTTTACTTTTTTATTATTTTCTACCTGGCATCCGATTTTAAGTTCCATTGAGGACTATACCAAAAGAATCCACGGTGGGGATTATACCAATTATACCTACACATTGAGCAGTTAGTCTGCCAAATTAAATGTGAGTACCAATTCATTATTTTATACTCCTGGTACCTTTTATTCTGTGAGCACTATTGCTGTCTCTTTTATAATCTTTATGATCTTTATACCGATGATTCACCTGCCTACCTACACCGTCTCATGTATCCTATAAGTGGAGATTGTACCACTGTACGCCATTCAGACTAAAGATAGGTTAATGTATATCAATTGTAAGTAGGACCATAGACGTTTTATTTACTTTTATGTTATTCTGGGGTTTTCTGCACTCTTTCTGTTGCATATATGGCTGCCAAGAATACTCTGATCTGACCCCATTCCAGAGGAACTACCCTGATTCTTTGAGATTTTATCTTCCAGCAAGTTTTACCATTTGGATTCACACTTGGACTTATATTAGAACTTTCTTTTGCTTTTTATTTGTTTGTATATATATATATATATATATATATATATATATATATATATATATATATATATATATATATATATATATATATATGTATATATATATATGTATATATGGACAATGCCTTTGGCATTCTCAAACTGTGTATATAATGCAGTGTATCTAAGGTGGCAGGCACCTTACGCAGACTTAGAGAACATAGCACAGCCACAGTCTATACACTGATAAGTCAAACGGGGGATAAAGGTTGCTCCAGAAATGATAAAAACAGATGTGTTATAATGTGTCCCTATCAAGTTTTACCATTTGGATTCACACTTGGACTTCTTTTGAACTTTCTTTTGCTTTTTATTTGTTTGTCCATATATATGGCTTCAAAAAGCCATGAATAAATACTGGGGCATATTACGGTCCGACAAGAATTTGCCACCCATCTTTCAGCAGCAACCGATTATCAGTCTAAAAAGAAACAGAAACTTAAGAGACCTTCTAGTGAAAAGTGATCCGAGTTTATGTTACCAGAAGACAAAAGGACCTACAAAGAAAGGTTGTTACAGATGCAGTGGCTGCGTGACGTGCAGCCACATGAACACCAGTACCTCATTTTCTCATCCACACAGTGGAATTCGGATCCCTATCACCCAATACATCACCTGCACTACGGACCATGTGATCTATTTAATCACTTGTCCCTGTGGTCTCTCATACGTGGGGAAAACGGACCTAACCCTCCGAGATCGGATTAGAGGCCATAGATCCACCATAAATACAGCCTTCAGGGACCAGAAATCAGACAAACCTGTCGCTAAGCATTTTCTTCAAGCCAACCATAGACTCCCTACCCTACGATTTATAGCTATAGATCATGTTCCACCAAGTCCTAGAGGAGGAGATAGATCCAAAACACTACTCCAACGTGAAACCTACTGGATACACCGGCTGGATACAGTCACTCCCAAGGGACTGAACGAGTACATTACATTCTCCATGTTGTGTTGAATTTAGATATAAAAGTCGTATGTGATCTAAACCAAGTTATTAATATAAGAGTTCGTTTTGATCTTCTAAGTAATGCCCCGCTGCTTAGTATTTGAATGATATAGAATAGTCATTGAATTTTCATTTATAATTTATGACAATAGATTCTTGAAACTTAGATTTGCCTATATTACTCTATCTAAGAATTAACTCCTTCCACTTTGTTTTTAAATGTAAATTATGAGATGTATGTTATTTTATGCATTCACTTGGTTAGTTGGTATTTTTCACCACACGTTTTACGGTGTTATTTGGCACATACAGCACTTGTTGCACCCATACCCATTTGGGTCTTATGTCTCATAATGATTCATTCACTTTATTAACCCTGAGGTTTCCCCCTCTGGCATACTTTTGTGCACCTCTATATCTTGATACATATTTCAGCACTACATCACTATGTAGATCTCTTTTCCAGGGACCACATATCTCATACACGTTTCAGATTGATATTTTGAACTGTGTGGTCACAAAGGTCACATGATCGCATTGTGTATAGACCATCGCATAGTAACCACGCTGCACGCACTGACGCACGCTAGGGAAACCACGTGGGTCTCCGTGACACTTCCGGGTTTGAACGGGCGGCCGCACACACTAGAGATTGGTGAGTTAATTATCTTCACTTGTATATAAACTTTGTTCTTGTCACTTGTAAATTGTTCTTGATAAAGACCCTGAGGGGTCGAAACGTCGAAACAGATGATTTAATGTAAGCGTTTTCGTACTAATAAATTCACGATTGAAAAGTCCTTTTTGAGTGCTCCACTTTATCGCTTGATATATATCCGGACGCTGGATGCACCAAAGGCAAGATACACTGGATTAACTTGCAGGGGTGAGTGCCTAAATTATCATTTTTTCTATATATATATATATATATATATATGGACAAACAAATAAAAAGCAAAAGAAAGTTCTAATATAAAGTTGTCCATATATATATATATATATATATATATATATATATATATATATGTATGGACAAACAAATAAAAAGCAAAAGAAAGTTCTAATATAAGTCCAAGTGTGAATCCAAATGGTAAAACTTGATAGGGACACATTATAACACATCTGTTTTTATCATTTCTGGAGCAACCTTTATCCCCCGTTTGACTTATCAGTGTATAGACTGTGGCTGTGCTATGTTCTCTAAGTCTGCGTAAGGTGCCTGCCACCTTAGATACACTGCATTAAATACACAGTTTGAGAATGCCAAAGGCAGCATGAAACAGAAACCTAAATCAATATAAAATAGCAAGAGATTTTTTAAATGTGTTTCTCAGTCTTACTTAAAGAGATACCTTAGTCACCAGAACAAGTACAGCTTAATGTATTTGTTCTGGTCAGTATAATGAGTGCCTTCAGGAATTTCATGTAAGCGCTGCCTTTCCATAAAAAAGGCTGTGTTTAAATTGCCCCCTAGGGACACCTCCAGTGGCCACGCTTCAAACGGCCACTGGAGGTGCTTCCTGGGGCGATGTTACACAGTCATTCAGTGTCGCCACCCTCTGCATGGAGATGCTGATTTTTTTTCTCATAGAGATGCATTGATTCAATGCATCTCTTTTAGGAGGTTCTGATGGGCAGAGGTCGTGTTTGGCCCCGCTTCATCTCACCTCCTGGTCAAATTCCATTGGATTGGCTGAAATCATCAATTCTGAGGAGGCAGCGCTGAAAAGAAGGTACTTTTTCTTACCTTTTAAGGGGATTAAGGTGCAGCAAGCCACCTAAATGGTGGTTTTAGCACTACAGGGTCAGGAATACATGTTTGTGTTCCTGACCCTATAGTGTACCTTTAATGCCAGGAAACTCAAACTGGGTTATTCACAAAGTGAGAATTCAAAGTGAATTTCAAATTTATGTCAAATAAACCGATACACCAGTATATGCACGTACACATGCCACGTGGTAATCTCGGCCTACTAAATTTATTTTTACCGAGATTCCACCACACTCTTGGTGCACAATACTATAGTATATGTAGCGTCACTGAAATGGCTTGGTACAGGTAGATAAGCACTGATTATTCTTATCGTAAACCTGTGTTTTTTAAAGTTAATTTTAAGTTTGACACTTTTACTTATGACTTTACAAAATCTGTCAAATCACTCTCTATGAGGAAAGTTCAGTGTCTGCATAAAGAGAGAGGAGACACTGAATGTTTAGATGCATTTTAGGCAGCCATGACCCAGGAAGGATCTCTAACAGCCATCTGAGGAGTGGCCAGTGAAGTTATCACTAGGCTGTAATGTAAACACTGCATTTTCTCTGAAAAGACAGTGTTTACAGCAAAAAGCCTTAAGGTAATGATTCTACTCACAAGAACAAATTCAATAAGCTGTATTTGTTCTGGTGACTATAGTGTCCCTTTAAGTAATATTGTCGAATTTTAACATACCACAATTAAATAATATTAATATATTTGTTAGTAACAAGACACTGACTTCTCATTTGTACATTGCATTGATAAACTGTCATCCAAACATGCTAAAATTGATATGACATGAAAAAAACACAGTACAACTAATACTTATGCCTAATACTAATGTATAATTCATTATTCTTTCTGGTCCTGTAATTTACAATGCAGTTATTTACTGAATAATTGGGGGCAATCCCCTTTTAAGGGGATTAAGGTGCAGCAAGCCACCTAAATGGTGGTTTTAGCACTACAGGGTCAGGAATACATGTTTGTGTTCCTGACCCTATAGTGTTCCTTTAATGCCAGGAAACTCAAACTGGGTTATTCACAAAGTGAGAATTCAAAGTGAATTTCAAATTTATGTCAAAATGGTCAAAAAAATGTCTAAGTTAGCTTTGCTTTCACTTCAGCTACTCTGGCCTTACATTTTAAATTCACTTTGAATTTACCTTGAATTCTCACTTTAGTAAATAAACCTTAAAGTGTGGCTACAGACTGTGGCTGCACACCCCACTAGATAATCCTCAGATATAAGCAACACTACACTGATTCTCACTTTTTGATAGAAAATGCATGGCAGAACAAACCACTGTCCTGTAAAAACAGATTTAGGTGTCTGAAAATAACTTTCATTATTTCTCACGCATTATTACTACCTATTAACTGGGACTGCTATTTGAATGAATAATATTTCAGAATCAAATCCTTGTCATTTCTTAGTACAAAGCATATACTACTCTAAAATCAAACGAAATAATGTTTATTTTGAGAAGGCAAAGAGACAGTTAGCATAGTGTTGTTCTGCAGGGGTGAAACCCCAGGGGCAGAGACAAAGTCAGGGGCAGGACCAGGAATTGTATGCCATGGCATACAGCCTCTATCTATTGTAACAAAGGATGCAACAGATATCACAGTATCAGAGGATGTGACTTCAGATGAGCTTTCTGCTGTTGGCCTCACTGTTAAAACCTACAGCTGGCTGTGTGGGTCCAGGGCCAGATTAAGAGCCCAGTGGGCCTGGTGCTGACAATTATGATGGGCCTAATTACAGAATCTTATTGACCAAAAACACTAAAACAGTCATACCTCTCAAGCGTCATGTATCTGATGGAGTTGGTGTTGGAGCAAAACTCAAAGGATGCAGCTATAAGAAAACACATACTCTATGCTAATCTCTCTCTAATTTATGCTTTCATCTTTCAAATAAACCCATAACACCTAACAGCAGTGTCCAGTGAAGCAGGAAGTCAATGGGTGAGGTAAAAGGGTGGGCCACTGACGCGAATCACGTGACCAGAACTGCCAAAAAGGGGCGAACATACCCAAAAAGGGGGCATGTCTGTCCAAAGAATTTGAAGGCCAGCCTGGCATCAGTGTCCCTATGTGTCACAGTGTCAGTGTCCCCATGTTGCCCAGTGTCCCCATGTCTCAGTGTGTCCCATGTCACTAGGATACTAGGGGACATTGAGAGACATGGGGACACAGTGAGACATGGGGACACTGAGAGACCCGGGGACCCTGAGACTCTTGGGGACACTGGGAGACTTGGGGGCACTGAGACACTTGGGGACACTGCGAGAAATGGGGGCACTTGTGGATACAGACATGGGGACACTGGGAGACATGGGGACACTGGGAGAAATAGGATCAGAGACATGGGGACACAGAGACATGGGGACACAGACACTGGGAGACATGGGGACACTGAGACATTTGTGGACACTGGGAGAAATGGGGTCACAGACACTAGGGACACTGAGAGACATGGGAACACAGACACTGGGAGACTCGGGGACGCTGGGAGACATGGTGACACTGAGACACTAGGGTCACTGGCATGGGGACACTGACACACTTGGGGACTTGTGGACAGACATGGGGACACTGAGAGACATGGGGACACAGACATTTGGGGACATTGGGAGACATGGGAACACTGGGACACTAGGGACACTGGCTGGGAGACATAGGGACACTGAGACACTAGGGACACTGGGAGACATGGGGACACTAGTATAAATGGGGACACTGGGTGACAAGGGAACAGAGACATTGGGACACTAGGGGACACTGGGAGACTAGGAGACACTGGGAGACTAGGGGACACTGAGACACTAGGGGCACTGGCTGGGAGACATGGGGACACTGGGAGACATGGAGACACTGTGTCCCTAGTGTATCCGTGCCTCAATGTGTCTCCCTATGTCTCACAGCGTCCCCAGTTCTCACAGTGTCCCCAAGTGTCTGTGTCCCTATGTTTCCCAGTGTCCCCAAGTGTCTCAGTGTCCTCACGTCTCTGGGTCCCCTAGTGTCTCAGTGACCCCATGTCTCCCTGCTGCCTTTCCCTCCATCCTTCACTTACATGAGCTGTAGAACACTGTTTGACTAGACATGTAATCCGGTCCTTTTCACCTTTCATCCGGTTTACATAAATCAGCAATGTAACTATCTACTCTTGCTTACCTTCACTGTTTATTACATACAATTTCCAATCATTTTTTTTTATTTTGAACCTTACGAAGGCAATTATCAAATTGTATGGGCATATTTTAAACCAGTTATATTTAATTCTATCATTAATTCAATGAGTTCTTACTATTCCAGGTAGAGGACTTATCTTTGACTATCTAAATAAACAGATGGCCCTTTGTTCCATACTAGTAGCTTATGCCATAATTCATTCTGGTACAGAATGCATTTCTCTCAGGGGCATTGCCAGGGTCAAAAATGTCTAGGTCTTGAACTCAAAACAAAACTTGATGACCCTTTCAATAAGCTTCACCACTGGACATCCCAACCTCCATGTCTTAGCACCTCTCATAGACACATACATAAAGATACAAACTCACAGTGAGATACTTACATGCACACGTATGCATACATAAAACCATAATTGCACATACACAGAGAAACATGCGTGCACATGAAGGAAGATGGATGGACAAAGGCACACTCAAACAAACATATGTACAAACAAACAAACGGTACTAAAACAGACATAGATAGGTACACAAATAGAGGGACAGTCACACACAAACACAGAGAAGCAGAAGCGAAAACACAGATACACATATACAAAGCAACAGACACAAACAGCTGCACAATGATACAGACACAGAAATGTGCAGAGACACATTTATGCAGAAACACATAAACAAAAAACACACAAAGTCCAAAATAGGAAACTGGTTCCCACCTCAGAACCTTAGGTCTCACTATGACTCTGTATAGAGGATTAGGGAGAATATGGGCACCAGTGGCCATTTAACTATCTCCGAGCCGGCGGTTGTAAGACTCTCCTTGTTTAATATAGAGAGTGAGGAGAGGTGACTACGAGCTGCCTGCCCTGCATTTTATTATGACCTTCACTCTATGGCTCAAACATCTTTAGCCCTCAAATCTCTAGTTACGCTCTATCAAGCTGTCCTCCCTGCCGGTCTCATCCATGAGTCACTTATTAAAATTCCAGTTTAGTATTTTGCAGACTCCAAATGCATTGGGTCCTGAGGTTTAGAAGAATATATCATCAAAGGAGCACTACTATTACTTCACCCTATAATTAACACCCTGTCATGAAATTGGCTGCCATTTGTGTTCTGTGATAGGTTGCCCTCTGATGTTGTTTCTACCTGTGTGCATACCCCCTAACATCTCTGTGACAAACGCTCCTTCCTACAAGTTTGGGAACTTCTGGAAAGTCCCTCTATTGGTCGGGACAGACATAAGGACCAAGGGTCTATGTCAAAAGGATATCACTGTTTTTTGGTTCTCTGTTTTAGTTGATACATTTTGCTGTCCAAATTTCATTAATTCTTTTTTTTACCACAATATCAATATTTAATTAAGAAAATTGACAATAATAAAAAACTGTCACTTAAACAGAAAGAGGGACACCAGTGATATGCCTTGAAATTAGGAAGTAACACAATATATATATATATATATATATATATATATATATATATATATATATATATATAGTCGTTTTGAAAAGCACTCCAAGGACTTCATATAGGTGAAAATAAACTTAGCTTTATTCAGCAACAACCACAGGTGATCGACGTTTCAGTCCTACAGCAGGACTTTCATCAGGATCCTGATGAAAGTCCTGCTGTAGGACTGAAACGTCGATCACCTTTGGTTGTTGCTGAATAAAGCTAAGTTTATTTTCACCTATATGAAGTCCTTGGAGTGCTTTTCAAAACTACTATATGTATTATTGATGCCGACAAGCACCGGGCCACATAACTGATTACACTGGAGTGCAAGCATTTGGACATTGTTATATATATATATATATATATATATATATATATATATATGTGTGTGTGTGTGTCTATATGTGTATGTGTGTATATATATAAAAAATTATATACTGTACCTTGCACTCAGGCTGCCAATTCATTCAAACCGGGTGCATTACCAGGGCCAAAGTATCCATAGATTCAAATAGTATGGCTGCACTTACGGATATTTCTTTAAAAAATAACTTTTATTCTAGTTCCATTAAAGGACCACTATAGTGCCCTGAGGGTGCCCCCACCCTCAGGGACCCCCTCCCGTCGGGCTCTGGGATGAGGAAAGGGTTAAAACTTACCTTTATTCCAGCCCCGGGGGCGGGGAGCTCTCCTCCTCCTCTCAGCCTCCGATCCTCCCTTTCGGCTGAATGCGCATGCGCGGCAAGAGCTGCGCGCGCATTCAGCCGGTCTCATAGGAAAGCATTTACAATGCTTTCCTATGGACGCTTGCATGCTCTCACTGTGATTTTCACAGTGAAAATCACGCAAGTGCCTCTAGCGGCTGTCAGTGAGACAGCCACTAGAGGATTTGGAGGCTGGATTAACCCTCAGTATAAACATATCAGTTTCTCTGAAACTGCTATGTTTATTAAAAAAAGGGTTAATCCTAGAGGGACCTGGCACCCAGACCAATTTATTAAGCTGAAGTGGTCTGGGTGCCTAGAGTGGTCCTTTAAAACAGATCGACGTTTCAGTCCAACTTGTGGACTTTCATCAGGATCAATAAACATTAAAAAGCATGTCACATATAAAGGGATGCAGTAATTGTAATACAAGTGAATAACTCACCCCAGGTGCTGATCGTGGGACAACCGGCTATGAATGCATCAGGGGGCATAGGTCCAGTATTCAGTTGGCTTACAGGGGTGGCCAATCGGACAAACCGGTGGCAAAGCATTTCTTAGAACTGAGACATACTTTGGCCACATTAAAATTTGTGGCGATCGATCATATTCCGCTATCAAGAAGAGGAGGTGATCGGGGGAAGATACTCCTAAACAAAGAAGCGTTTTGGATACATGAACTCGATACTGTCTCTCCTAGGGGGCTAAATGAATCATCTCTACATTCTTTTCTGTGAAGTACAACAGGTTTTTAGTCCCTGCTTACATAGAATATATATGTTTTATTATTTATAGTGTATTATAATATTATAAATTTTGATATTTTTAGCTCTATAATGTATAAGTGGTAGCTTGTAATAGAGGATGAATTTAATAATGATTTAGATATAAAATATCTAATAGCAGCACCTATAACCAAAGACATATAATTGTTTTTTTGGTTTTAATTAAGTAGTAGATGCTTATGTGCATATATTGTTATATTCCTCCCAGCTATCCACTTGCTATGTCATTAATATTTAATATTTATAATGTTTAAATGCCAGTATGTGTATATATATATATAGTATATAATTTGTTTGCACTCTAAGCACTTTAACAGTTCTAATCACATGTCACTTTAATTACTTGCACTTTAACATGTTCACATTTTCTATTTGCATATCTTATGTACATGGCACTTTAATGGCACTTCCATATGACACTTTAATAGAAACTTTAGATAGTTGCCTTATTACATAGATCACCATGGATATTTAGATATTTTACATGGGTGAGAGCAGTTGACACTTTATATATGGATAATAAATATAATTATCAGTACCAACACTATATTACACTTCACACTTTCGAACCAGATTTATATATGCTTACAACTGTTATGTTTTAGATCAGTTGTTTCAGCATCTTGATTCTCACGAGGTGAATGTTATGCGTTTAATGTTGCCATGGTGACGCCTTTGTAGTACCGCGTTTCCACGGCAACGGCGGTAACGTAACGTGATGACGTCACGTAAATGGGCGGGGACATTGCCGCACATGCGCACTCTATCGGGGGGGTGGACGCCGGTTGTCCCACGATCAGCACCTGGGGTGAGTTATTCACTTTTATTACAATTACTGCATCCTTTTATATATGACATGCTTTTTAATGTTTATTGATCCTGATGCAAGTCCACAAGTTGCACTGAAACGTCGATCTGTTTTAATGAAACCAGAATAAGTTATTTTTTAAAGAAATATCCGTGAGTGCAGCCATACTATTTGAATCTGTATATATATATATATAAATGTTCACTGAGCAAAAGTCCTTTATTATTACTTCTAAAAGCCACTAGAAATTCATACTTCTTTAGATTGTTAATTATGGATATTAAAATGTAACAAGGAGTTTACTGCAGGTCCAGATTAAGAGCCCAGTGGGCCTGGTGCTGACAATTATGATGGACTTAAGTACAGAATCTTATCGACCAAAAACACTAAAACAGTCATGTCTCTCAAGCGTTATGTACCTGGTGGAGATGTTGCCAGAGGGAAACTCATAGGATGCAGCTATAAGAAAAAACTCAGATTATCTTAAAATATGCTAATCTCTCTCTAATTCATGCTTTGATCTTTCAAGTTAATCCATACCCATAGGAAGTCAATGGGCAGGGTAAAAGGGTGGCCACTGACGCGAATCATGTAATCAGAACTCCCGAAAGGGATGAACATGCCCAAAAAGGAGGAGTGTCTTCCCAAAGAATTGAAGGGGCTAGCCTGGCATGAATGCATGTCAGGCTGCCTGCCAATCATGCATGCTGCCAACAGCATCCTGAGCTTGGCATTAATGCGACTAATGATGCGCTCGTTCCATGCGATTGCTTTCTAAAGACTGTCCTCTAGCACTCACATGTCCACTTGTCTCCTTACCTTCTGACTAGCAGGCAGAAGCTCCTGGTAAACAGTCTGAGACAGAGAAACAGTGGATGTAGTAAATGTAGAAGAAAGAGAACATGCCACAGTGTTAGAGAGACCAAAGTCAGCATTACCTTAACTAATTTCATTTCAGCTAGTCCAGACAGGTGTTGTTTCCATATATCCCTCTTCCATACTTAAGCAAGAGTATGTGAAGAGTAGTTAGGGTTGCCACCTTTCTTTGAAAAAAATACAGGCCTTACTAATTTGCATAACTAATTGCGTGATATCACATGATGTAAATCACAAGAAGTGACATAAGAGAAAATTCTGTAAAATCACCAAAAAACTACTTACAGTTTGATTCTGCTGTATAGATGGATTGCTCCCAGTGTCTCCCAGTGTCCCCATGTATCTGTGTCCCCATGTTGCCCAGTTTCTCCATGTCGCCCAGTGTCCCTTAGTGTATGTGTCCCCATGTCTTCCAGTGTCCCCATGTCACTAGGGGACACTGAGAGACATGGGGACACTGAGACACTTGGAGACACTGAAAGACATGGGGACACTGGGAGACATAGGGACACAGACACTGGGAGACATGGGGACACTGAGACACTGAGGGACACTGGGAGACATGGGGACACTGAGACACGAGGGACACTGGGAGACATGGGCACACAGACACTAGGGACACTGGGAGACATGGGGACACTGATACACAAGGGGATACTGTGAGACGTGGGGACACTGAGACACTTGGTGTGGAAGACTAGGGGACACTGAGACACTTGGGGACATTGTGTCTCTAGTGTCCCCATGTCTCTAGTGTCTCAGTGTCCCCATGTCTCCCAGTGTCCCATGTGTGTCTGTGTCCCTGTGTCTCCAAGTGTCCCCAAGCATCTCAGCGTCCCCAGAGGTCTCCCTGTGTCCCCACATCTCACAGTGTCCCCTTGTGTGTCAGTGTCCCCATGTCTCCCTGCAGCCTTTACCCCATCCCTCACTTCCCTGAACTGTAGGCTGTCTCTGCAGGCTGGGAGCTGCTGTCTGGACTCTCTGTGCTGTGTATCTGCTCCCCACGGATCATTGAGTAGAGAGATGCAGGTATATGCTTCCTATCCCTGCCTCTCTCCACACACACACACACACAGCGACCCCTACTGGCCGGTGCTGGTATTGCAGAATAATCTCTTTTTAAATCAATGGGTCTATTCCATGAGTATGGGCCTGGAGCTGCAGCTCCATCAGCCACTTTGTTAATCCGGCACTGGTGTTCTGGAGCTCTGGGAATTCATTTTCCTATTAACCTGTAAAAGACCTTTGACCATAACTCCTTCACCATTTCATATTCCCACCATATATGTAAAAAGGAGCCATAATATTTGTTGCATCTCCAGCACATCGGGGAGCTTGAGTTGTACATTTTAGCCATCCTAGATGGTACCATATACCACCTGTTCAGTACCTTAAATACCACTTCCATAATATTCAAACAGCAGATGTTTTTAGTTGTTTGAGGTCGAAATTTTAATTTTAAGATCTTCCTCCCATTTTTGGATGATCAAATTAGTAATAGGAGCTTCTATTTTTAACAAATCTCTTCTGGCTTTTAAAGCTACTTGATGTACCACTGATACCGGAGAAACTGACGGAAGCCAAGCACAGAGAGATGGACACAGGTTTCTTCAGGAAGGAAGAGATTCTTTATTGGATCACCGATCGGGACTCAGAGGGACTAATGTCACCAAAATACAGCAAGTTCTGAGCCCCGGACAATAGTGCAGGCTCCTTATATAGGCACATAACTCCTCCCATATTAAGCTCCACCCGCACATTCTCTTGACCAATCAATACAAATAAGAATTAACTTCCTGCTAGACCGCATGGCTTGTCCAGCACAATGGAGGAGGGGAATACTACATCCTGTATTCTTGCACATGCTCCGTACACTACTGATCGTATCTTTGCCTCGTGCAACCAACTGATCGATACGTCAGCATAGGCACGTACACATGCCACGTGGTAATCTCGGCCTACTAAATTTATTTTTTTACCGAGATTCCACCACATTCCCCCCTTTGATGCCTCTTGATATTTCACAATTACTTGAGGCATCACTTAACCTTAGTTTGCATACACCGCAAGTTACCTTGAACCAGACCAGACTTATCTTA
Source organism: Pelobates fuscus (assembly GCF_036172605.1). NCBI lineage: Eukaryota > Metazoa > Chordata > Amphibia > Anura > Pelobatidae > Pelobates > Pelobates fuscus. The sequence continues at coordinate 307,834,979 of NC_086317.1, read as the reverse complement.
TGATGTGAATCTTCAACACTCATCTTCCTGCATTGGTTCTCCCTGATCTAGAGCCTTATATTTATAAATTGCCATTATCTGTGCAGCAGCCTTCCTCTCTGCTATATTTTCTATCAGGCTTTGCACAGACCTAACTACTAAGGGTATAAGACACGGCAGGAGTAGACACAACATTAAAATCAGTAGGACTCCACCTACCACTGCCTTAAGCCCTCCAAACCACTCATACCAGCTACCAAACCAACTGCTTGGATTGTACCCTTTCCATACCTGAGTAGGCACATGCGCTAGTTTAACCATATGGCTAGTAAGCTCAGCTATTGCTTGCCCTTCGTCATCTATTTGAAGACAGCAATTGCTCAGGTTAAACTTCCCACATACACCTCCCTCTACTGCCAAAAGGTAATCCAAAGCTAATCTATTTTGGTATACTGCTGTCCTCATCCTGGTATTATGCTTCGCTAGAAGATTGAGCGCTTGTGATGTCTCGTTAGTAATAATCTCAACCACCGCCTGTAATCGTATAATACGGTTAAGCATATAAATAGGGGTTCTATAACCAAAGGTACCATCTTCTGCCCACGTGGCTGGCCCATAATAATCTATAATACGCTGGGGAGGCCATTCATTATCTTCCCAGGCGCCTATCTCTATGGGTCCCCTTTTCTTCCTATGATTCACATCATACACTTTAACACCTAAAGTCTCACCTGTTTCAATAGGTAACAAGAAGAAGGATGGTTTGAGCATACCCAACACACATGCCCCTTCCCAGTCCTGTGGCAACTCCGAATAGGCTTTCTTACCACAGATCCAGTACAAATTTGCTGGGGCTCTCCAGGTAGATGTGATGGATAGATCAAACCACACATCCTTTAAATTGGCGTATCTAGCAAACGGGTTAGATGGTTCTGAGACATTTGAAGCCGACCACCAAGTTGTATTCTTTGTATCATCATCATAAGCTTTTTGCCCTAGACAAGTTAATTCTCCTACAGAAGTATTATACATCATTCCTTTCCTTGCTATGCAAACATAACCTATGATGGAGGTCTTTAATCTCCACTCAGATTTACCTCTAACACTCATATGATAATCGGCTTGTGTAGATATTAATTGGTCAACTGCCTCAGAACCGGGCATTACCTCCTTTGCTTCCCAAGGCCATTGGTCTCCCATGTTAGTACCTCCACACACATAGCAGTTGGTAACATTAAGACTACCGGCAATACTTTCGGCTAAATCAATGAACAGGTTTTTAGCATTATGGGGGATCTTATTATCTATACTCATCTCTTCATAAAAGGAATGGTATACTTGATGAGTTTGGGAGGATACCGTATCAGTCTCTATCCCTATAAACAATACTGTCCCAGGATCTAAACCCGTCCCATATATTTGAAACCCAAATAAATTACCATATTTATCTAAGAACTTGTCGGGGTTATTTATAAGTATATGGACTGGATTGCATTCCATAGACTTACAATATGGGCTGGTAGGCAACTTAGTCACAATCATGTCCTTGTCTACTGTCTGTCCCCAAGTTGCCCACCCCACACAAGACCAATATGGGCAAAAGTTATAATCTCTATTTGGGCATCTAGGACTCACATATTTATTTTTACTACTGGGACAAATATATTTATCGTTAGACCCATACGTCCTCTCCCATCTAAGATCCCCACATACATTCCACGGCTTTCTACCACTTGATATCGCCTTACACGCATCAAATAGCAGAACACCCGAAGAATGTACGGATTCTAATACCGTCTTATTAATTAGGGTCCCCTGAGGATCTCCATTCCTGAGAGTCAACCAAATTGTACGGGGTTGATACTCTGGACTTAAGCACTTAGGTTCTCCTACTCCTAAATGGCACACACTATATTCTATATTTAGGTATCTACATCTTGATACATCTCCTTTACACTCGTATTGTGAATGTCAAATTAGGGTTTGGGAAATATGGTTACCTGTTCTTGTAGTCTTAATGCATACCTCACAGCTAGGAGTGTCGGTACCTCTACCTTCCTGAATATAAAAATACACATATAAAAACATTATCATAAACACATCTTTCGTCGTCATCCTCAGTCTTCGTCCGTGCGAAGGCACCTCAGCTTCCAGGATGTAAGGGCTGCAGGGAATGGAGTTCTGCTCGTCTTCACAGGGGTCCCTTCGAGACTTTTCCTGGCTTATATACTATACGTCGGTGAGCGGACAGGCTTTATTATGGCCTTCTCACTCACTTACCAAATCCTTGAAACAATAAAATTTGTAATCCACAAAGTTCCTCGTCACTCCGACTGAGTCGTGCGCTTTAACCGGATCTTGCAGGGATTCTCTGGATCTGCTGTAGCTTGCCAAGAATCGACTGCTGCTGGTTTAACCCTGGAGTGATGTATCCACGGAGTCACTTCGGCTACTTTTATCGCTGTAGGGGTAGACAAAAGAACAACATAAGGACCTCTCCACTTGGGCCCTAACGGTACATTATTCCACTCTTTAATCCACACTTGGTCTCCTGGGTGGTAACTATGAACTGGGGGATAAATATTCACAGGTAATCTATCTTGTACCCATTTCTGTACCTCCTCCATAGTCTTACCCAACTCTACAACCTGCTGCCGGGTAATTCCTTCTCCCAACTGACTCAAATCCCCCCTTAAGTTACCAAGTACGGGAGGTGGTCGCCCATACATAATTTCAAAAGGAGAGAGGCCCATCCTTCTGGTAGGGGTACTGCGGATTCGCAATAGAGCTATGGGTAAGAGAACGTTCCACTTAAGTTGGGTTTCCTGACACATTTTAGCCAACTGATTTTTAATAGTTCTATTCATTCTCTCTACCTTACCAGAACTCTGGGGTCTATATGCCGTATGAAGCCTCCACTTTATACCAAGCATATGAGTCAGTTGTTGTAGGCACTGATGAACAAAAGCTGGACCATTGTCCGATCCTATAGAGCAGGGTAGTCCATATCGGGGTATTATTTCTCGTAGCAGGAATCTCACAACTTCTCCTGCTTTCTCTGTACGAGTAGGACATGCTTCTACCCAGCCTGAATAGGTACACACAACCACCAGCAGGTAGCGATGTCCACCCGATTTAGGCATCACTGTATAGTCAATTTGTAAATCGGACATGGGGAGTCCCCCCATAAACTGGACTCCTGGTGGCTTTACTGGTCCTTGCCTTGCATTATTTTTAGCACACGTTACACATCTTCGTACAATGGCCTGAGTCAAGTTGGACAATCTTGGTATGTAGAAATGTTTTCTGAGAGATTCCTCTGTGCTGTCTCTCCCAGAATGTGTCCCGTTGTGATAATTTTGGACAATTTCTACCGCTAGTGATGCTGGAATGACTATTCTTCCATCTTCTAACTGATACCATTTGTTCTCCAAATACTTTCCAGGTTCAGTCTTTAACCACTCCTCTTCTTGAGCTGTATAAACTGGAGTCCATTGAGACAGTGGAGTTGGTATAAGAGCAGCTATATGCCCCACATACTCCTGTCTTCCTGATTCAGCGGCACGCTTAGCTGTACTGTCTGCCATCCGATTTCCTTTGGTTACATCACCATCTCCTCTCAGATGCGCTCGACAATGTATAATACCGACTTCTCTCGGCTCCCACACTGCTTCCAATAGTTGTAGGATTTCAGCTGCATACTTGATTTCTTTGCCTTCTGAATTCAATAGTCCTCTTTCTTTATACAAAGCTCCGTGGGCATGAGTGGTTAAAAACGCATACTTGGAGTCCGTGTAGATGTTCACTCTTAAACCTTCAGCCAATTGTAACGCTCGTGTCAGTGCTATCAATTCTGCCTTTTGTGCTGATGTTCCTTTCGCCAGTGGCCGAGCTTCTATCACCTTGTCTATTGTTGTTACTGCATATCCTGCATAGCGGATCCCTTCTTTCACATAACTACTGCCGTCGGTGTAATATTGAACATCGGGGTTCTGGATGGGAAAATCACGAAGATCTGGTCTACTTGAAAATACTTCATCCATTACTTCCAAACAATCATGTTGACTTTCAGTAGGTTGTGGCAAAAGGGTAGCTGGATTTAGGGTGTTTACAGTCTCTAAATGCACTCTTGGGTTTTCACACAACATTGCTTGATACTTGGTCATACGGCTGTTACTAAACCAATGATTTCCTTTGTAATCCAACAACGTCTGTACTGCATGTGGGACTCGTACATAAAGTTCTTGACCCAGAGTGAATTTATCGGCTTCAGCTACTAGCAGGGCGGCTGCAGCTACGGCTCTTAGACAAGGTGGAAGTCTGCTGGCCACTGCATCCGGTTGCTTAGACATGTAGGCAACAGGTCTTTGCCATGATCCCAAGTACTGTGTCAATACTCCCACAGCCATTCTTCTTTGCTCATGTACGTACAGGTAGAATGGTCGTGTGTGATCAGGTAGACCTAATGCTGGGGCACTCATCAAAGCCTTCTTCACATCTTCAAATGCCGTTTGCTGTTCTTGAGTCCATAAGAAGGGGTCGTGCTCTGTACCTTTGATAGCTGCATACAGAGGTTTTGCCAGTATCGCGTAGCTGGGAATCCATATCCTATAGAAGCCTGCTGCCCCCAAGAATTCTCGCACTTGTCTTCTATTCTTGGGTATCGGTATTTGGCACACAGCTTCTTTTCTCTCTGGCCCCATAATTCTTTGACCTTCAGAGATATGGAATCCCAGATATTTGACAGTTGGCAAACACAACTGAGCCTTCTTTCTAGACACCTTGTATCCTGCCTTCCAGAGAATGTGTAGTAGATTGTGCGTTGCTTGCTGACATATTTCCTTTGTAACTGCTGCTATCAACAAGTCATCTACATATTGTAACAATACACACTCTCCTGGGATGGACTCGAAATCCAATAAATCTTGACTTAGAGCTGAACCAAATAGGGTAGGTGAATTTTTAAACCCTTGGGGCAGTCTTGTCCAGGTCATTTGGCGTTTTGAGCCCGTTACAGCGTTTTCCCATTGGAAAGCGAAGATACATTGACTTTCTGCGGCAATTCGGAGGCAAAAAAAGGCATCTTTGAGGTCTAAGACTGTAAAGTAAGTAGCCCCGCCCGGAATTAAAGCAAGCAGGTTATATGGATTGGGCACAACTGGATGTATACTAACAACCGCATCATTGACTGCTCTCAAGTCCTGCACAGGTCGATACTCATCTGTACCGGGCTTTTGAACAGGCAGCAATGGGGTGTTCCAGGGGGAAGTACAGAATTTTAGGATACCATACCGTATGAACTTATCCAGATAAGATTGGATGTTCTTCTTAGCCTTCTGCGGGATGTGATATTGTCTTAGGCTCACTGGATAAACCCCAAGTTTTAGTTCGATTTTAATAGGTGGAATATTGCGGGCCAGTCCTGGTGGGTTGTTCTCTGCCCAAACTCCTGGTATGTTGAATAAGGACTCATCACTCCTAGGGTTTTGGCTAGTCAACGGATAATGTCATAATACCTGAAGGTCCATTAAACTTTAAGGATGTTGTTCCATTTGGTAGGAACGTAATCTGCGCTTGTAACTTAGATAGCATATCACGTCCCAGCAATTGGACTGGACATTCAGGCATATAAAGGAATTGATGTTTTACTACGTGGCCTCCCAATGTACAGAGTCGACTTTTAAGAACCGGTTTTGCAGCACTTCTTCCAGTTGCTCCTATTACAGTAATAGTTCTTCCAGATGGAGGAGCAACTAGGTCAGTCACCACCGAATGTTCAGCACCAGTGTCGATCATGAACGCACTCCTTTTTCCCCCTATTGATACATCGACCATAGGCTCCGCTCGACCAAGGGGGATGGAGCCCGGTCGGTATCAATAGTCCTCCATGACCGTGTCAGCCAATCCTACAAAGTCCCTGCCTTCTCTATCGCGGGACCTTTGCGCTGCTGGAAAATACCTATCTTCCCTAACACTTCCTCTGTTCCCATTGCTCCCTCTATTACCATTACTCCCTCCGGGGCCTCCTCTACCTCTCGCTCTGCCTCTAAAGTTTCCGTAACCTGCCCTGGGTTGGTCTCTCTCGTACTGCTCTCTTTGTGGACACTCGTTCCTCCAATGCCCTTCTTCCTTGCAATACGCGCACTGATTCCTACTCAAAGGCTCCCTATTCCATCTACTATCGCCTCTATCTGGGCCCCGTCTATCTACGCCTGCGACCGCTACCGCTAACATATCAGCCTTTTTACGCATCTTGCACTCTTCCTCTTTCTTACTTTCTGTTTCCCTGTTCATGTATACTTTATTCGCTACCTCCATTAGTTGGGTGATAGACATACCTGCAAACCCTTCTAACTTCTGTAGCTTGCGCTTAATATCTCCGTAAGCTTGGCTGACAAAGGCGGAGTTCACCATTCGGGAATTATCTGCGTCTTCCGGATTAAAGGGGGTATACAAGCGGTATGCCTCCAATAATCGGTCATAAAAGACACTGGGCGCTTCATCACTTTTCTGAATCACCTCAACTGTCTTCGACATATTAATAGCTTTCTTTCCTCCGGCTTTCATGCCAGCAATTATAGCGTCTCTATAGGCTCTGAGTTGAACCATATCAGCACCATTTACATTCCAGTCGGGATCGGTATTAGGATAATGTGTTGCGGCCCATGCTGCTGGATTGGCTTGATTCAAAGCACGGGCTCTATCCTCTAGCGCTTTAATGGCCGCTTGATTAATCCTTGTCCTTTCCTCATTATTAAACAAAGTCATTAATAACTGCTGGCAATCAGCCCATGTCGGATTATGTGTCTGAACTATCGAGGTGAACAGATCGGTCATAGCTTGTGGTTTCTCAGTGTACGAGGAATTGTGGGTCTTCCAATTCAAGAGATCAGTAGTAGTGAACGGGACATATACGAAGACTGGGTCAGCATGTGCCATTTGACCTGCGGCATCGATATAGGCTGACCCGGGATTCAGACGAAGAGGCATCTGATAATGTTTTAATTGTTGGGTACCGGTCAGTTGTCGGGTTAGTATGGGGCTACGTGGAGGGGCGTCAGTTATGGGTTCCAGTCGGGGAGAAATAGGGCATGAGGATGTGGGAGCTTGATTTTGGGAAAAGTTAGTAAATAGAATACTCCCAGCCGAGCTAGAAGAAGCTTGACCGGAAGTTTGAAGTGGCGCCAAATCAGGATATTTAGATCTAACGGGGGTTGGTTCTGGTTCCGGAAGGGGAGGTTTAATACGAGGGGGGGTGGATTCTGTACTGGAGGAGGAAGCGGAAATGGATGAGGGCAATGAGGGGAGGGGTATAGAACTTCCTGCATTCGCGTTACCTCTTCCTGTAGGGAAGTAAGGGGGCGGCAAAGGGATCTCTGACTCAGGGGGCCTGTCCAAAATGGGCCTAACCACAGTCCTAGTGGACAAACAAGTCCTGGCCACCATGAGGCGACATTGCTCCTCGTGGCATATCTGAATCCATTTTGGTGAGTCATTTACGGCCTGTCTCCAACAATCAATATATGGAAACTGCCCGTAAAGTTCAGGCCTACCTGACACAGCCACGTGTACGCGCTGTATCAGGGTTGGATCCAAACTACCACGTGGCGGCCATGCCGCAACCAAAGTAGGCCACTCCCTAGTGCACAGAGTGACTAAACGTACAGGAGACATTTTAACCCCAAAATCACATGTTTTGAATCCCTTTTTAAAATTCTTTACCATACAACCTAAGGGATCCGGAATCGTTGACTCCGACGCGCCCATACTTATCAATGGAACGTCGTTGACAACGAATACTATGCACGCGTACTATTCAACAGTCACACCCGTTTCCTCTGGCAACAGCACCACGTGGTACGGTTACCAAGTGAAACGTACACAATAACACAATAAACACTCAGGGAATTCCCATGCACACACAGCTGTTACACCAGTCACTAGATAATCAATATTATGCCCTTTGGTGAAACTATACAGTCACCCACGCTATAATTCTCTATATATGAATTACCCGTCTATAACACACCCCAGTAACATCGTCTTTTACAAATAGCGGTTACAGTACGGTTAGCATAGGTCAAAGCACAATTTAAGGTCACAATACAATTATTAGTGGTTATGGTGTTAAACATGCAATAGACGACAATGATTAGTACTTATATACAGTGTCAGTAAATATACAGGGTTATGATACAGCAACACACTATTAACACTCTCGCTAGACGGCTGAGCTCGCGCTATCTAACAAGATATACACTTTACTAAACAATCTTTAACACATTTACAATTCCCAACTAAACTATTGGCCAGTACCTTGAATGGACTACCTAAAACTATGTACACCCGTTTTGGTTAGCCACACTGCCCAAGCACCACATATAGCGAGCTAGAGGACCGAATTTACACAGGCGCCTCTTAGTCGATTACTATCAAAAATCTAGTGGGTTCCAAATTTACACGCCTTCCCACTTAGCCAAGATAGGTTGAGAGCTAGCGAACCGAATTTACACAGGCGCCGCTTAGTCTCCCGGTCCCTCCGACCTAGCGAACGTAATATACACCCTAGAACGCTAGTCTAGACAAGACACCGGTGTCCGGCTAGGGCTATTTACACAGGACCCCGCCTGACTAACCAAATCAAACGGTCTTACTAAAGAGCGTTCGATTGAGCGGTGCGCCTTCGCTCCTTCCCTCCGACAGAGGGGGCAGATTCCATACACAAATAACCCCTTATGGGCCTACCGCACAATCGGTATACCCCTAGTGGGTCTGCCGTCTAAAACAGCAGTTGTCTTACCTCCTCGTTCCTGAACCTGAGTTCACACTCATCGACGGGGACACCCCAGCACTTCTTACGTAGAGGCCGATGATCTCCTGGACAACAGACCAGTGGCGCCGAGACGAAGGGAGGTCCACGCAGAAGTTCAGGGGTGCAGCCGTAGAGAACGTGGGCAAAGATAGACCGTCTCACGCCTCTGCCTCTCAGCTACCGTTGAACGATGAGCTTCCCGGCCAATGCACCAAATGATACCGGAGAAACTGACGGAAGCCAAGCACAGAGAGATGGACACAGGTTTCTTCAGGAAGGAAGAGATTCTTTATTGGATCACCGATCGGGACTCAGAGGGACTAATGTCACCAAAATACAGCAAGTTCTGAGCCCCGGACAATAGTGCAGGCTCCTTATATAGGCACATAACTCCTCCCATATTAAGCTCCACCCGCACATTCTCTTGACCAATCAATACAAATAAGAATTAACTTCCTGCTAGACCGCATGGCTTGTCCAGCACAATGGAGGAGGGGAATACTACATCCTGTATTCTTGCACATGCTCCGTACACTACTGATCGTATCTTTGCCTCGTGCAACCAACTGATCGATACGTCAGCATATGCACGTACACATGCCACGTGGTAATCTCGGCCTACTAAATTTATTTTTTTACCGAGATTCCACCACACCACCTTATTAAAGGGACACTATAGTCACCGGAACAACTTCAGCTTAATGACGTTGTTCAGGTGAGAACTATAGCTCCATGCAGCCTTTCTCATGTAAACACTGTATTTTCTGAGAAAATACAGGGTTTACATTGAAAGCTAGGAACACCTCCAGTTGCAGTCACTCAGAGTGACTTCGGGGTTGATGGAGGCATAATATATTCACTCAGATCTGCTGTCAGCAGAGCACAGGCAGCACTGTGCACAGCATCCTGTGATTCAGTATCTCCTCCCTCTGCATGCAGACACTGAACTTTCCTCATAAAGATTAATTGATTCAATTAATCTCTATGAGGAGATGCTGATTGGCCAGGGCTGTGTTTGAATCATGCTGGCTCTGCCCCTGATCTGCCTCTTTGTCAGTCTCAGCCAATCCTATGGGGAAGCACTGTGATTGGATCAGGCTACCACATGTCAACAGACTGCTTGTTTTTGAGTCTAACAGCGTGCAGATTTACAGCTTCAGGCTATATTTATGGAGGCATGAGGGGCACAGGGGGGGCTAGATGGTGCTGTTAACACTATAGGGTCATGTTTGTGTTCCTGACCCTATAGTGATCCTTTAAGATATCAGTGCCCTATGAGGGATTATAAAGAGTGTTAATCCTTAAGAGTGTTAATAAAGTTTTTAATCCTAAAATAATTATACTACTCTTTAGGTGATAATTGAAACTCTTGAGTCATTGTCGCAAATTATTTAAAATTATCATTTAACATTAAGTAATCTGCATTATGCCTTTTTGAGTTCACCCCTCAACATACAAATCCCTAACAAATAATGGAATGTCTGATACTGAGACTTCTCAGCACTTTGTTTTCTAGACCATACATGCATTTTATCTTTCCCCATTCATATAACAATGAGTCCAAACAAACATTGGAGATACTGGCCAATTTAATCCAAGCATCCTTTTCCCCAACCACACCAGGCAACTCAGATCCGGCAGTAAAATTAATTGTAGCTCTGCACACTTTATACTAGATAATTTTAAAACACAAGTATTATACCAATTAAGGATGGAAGCTTTAATATCCATGTCACATGGTCCAAATTTAAAAAAAAACAGGATATACGTGATCAAAAAGAGGCCATGTGCTCTGTCTTCCCAGGAAAAAAATTGTCCTTACCTGTTTTACGGACATACTCCTGCTGGGAAATTGAAATAAAAGCAAAAGTCTAGGGCACTACAGCTACAAGTGGTTCGCTTGTATTCATTACCTGACACATTGTGGAACTTTCTGCTGTTGTGAGAATAAGCTTTTGCATTCTGCCAGTAGAACAAAGGGAAAGGATTGTCATTGCAGTTCTGTTTTTGTCCTACATTCTGCTGAATTTCTGGATCTCTCTGAGTAAGGTACCCTTAGAGCCTTGTCAGTAAGGGAAGTAATATGCACTCAGCCAGCTATGCATTTTAGAATTCCCCCTTTTGTTTATAGCATTTCAACCAATAACTATTAGGGTAGTGCTACCTACACCTAAGGGCAGGGCCGGACTGGGCCACCGGGATACCGGGAAATTTCATGGTGGGCCGCAGCACCTGGGGGCTGTGCTGAGCATGTATGTGCCACCGGGTGGCCGGTCTGGTGGCACACACTCTGAGGGGGCCGGCGGCCGCATTCCACGCTGGAACCGCCGGGCTGGGTGGCACTCCTGTCAGGCTGTTACTAATGCTGACTCGCTGAAGGAGGAGGGAGGAGCATGTCTCTCTACCATGCTCCCTCGCGGTTCCTGTGCTGGGAATTGTGGGAACCACGAGGGAGCATGGTAGAGAGATATGCTCCTCCCTCCTCCTTCAGCCCTCAGTGAGTCAGCATTAGTGACAGTGACAGGAGTGCCGCCGGACCGGCGAGGCTGCTACCCGGTCCGGCGGCTCCAGCGTGGAATGCTGCCGGCCCCACTCACTCCTCAGGTAAATGGGAGGGGAAGATGGGAATAAAGAGACACGAGGGGGGGGGGGAAATAAAACAGAGGGGGAATAGGCACAGGGAAAGGATGGGGGAAAGAGACAGAGGAGGGAGAGTGAGACACAGAGGGAGAAAAAGGGACAGAGGGGAAAAAGAGAGATGGTGGAGGGAAGAAAAAGAGACAGAGGGGGAGAGAGAGAGGAATGGGGAGAGAGAGACAGAGGGGAAGAGAGATGTGGGGGAGAGAGAGACAGAAGGGGAGAGAGATGTGGGGGAGAGAGAGACACAGGGAAAGGGGGGGAAAGAGACAGAGAGGGAGAGAGACACGGGGAAAGGGGGAGAAAGAGACAGAGGGGAAGAGAGATGTGGGGGAGAGAGAGAGACACAGGGAAAGGGGGGAGAAAGAGACAGAGGGGAAGAGAGATGTGGGGGAGAGAGAGACACAGGGAAGGGGGGAGAAAGAGACAGAGAGGAAAAGAGAGACAGAGGGAGAAAGGAGAGAGACACACAAAGGGAGGAGAAGAGAAAAACCACAGGCACCATGCGAGCAGCCGGCAAGGGAGGGAGGAAGAGAAGACCCGGGAGCTCAGCCTGCAGCTCCTCTGCCTCCTTCTCACACGAGCACAGAGCGTTGTTGCGGTTACCACGGCAATGCTCCGGCTCTCATGAGAGTGAACTCTAGCCCTGGAGCTATGGGCTAGAGTTCACTCTCACCACTGCGACCACCATGAATTCCTTGTGGTCGCAGTGTTGAGAGTGAACTTTAGCCCCGTAGACACACTGCCCCCACACACACCATACACATTCACACATTGCCCCATACACACACACACACTGTCTCCACACACACACCATACACATTCACACATTGCCCCATACACACACACACTGCCTCCACACACACACACCATACACATTTACACACTGCCCCCATGCACACGTTGCCCCCACACACATACACAGCACCCCCCCCACACACACACACACACAGTCACAGCCCCCCCATACACACATTTCCCCACACAACCTACGCATCCACACACTACACCCCCCCACACACACATACACTGAACCTTTCACACACACACTGCACCCCTCACACTTTGCACCACTGCTCCTATACCCTACTACAGCCCCATATCCCAGCAGACCCCAGGTAAGTTGTCAAACTGTTCTTAAACGGTTTGACTACTTAGTCTGTGAGGGGGTCCCGGCAATCCTTGCACCATAACCACTACACAGAGCTGTAGTGGTTATTGTGCATGGATTTTTTTCTTTAAATAATCTACAAGTGCCCCTCCCGGGATCAGGCTCTGGATCCTCCACTGGTACATGACATGTATATTACTGTGTGTATTAGTTATATATATATATATATATATATATATATATATATATATAAAATTATGCCTATTATATTTACACATATATTAATGTGCATTTATATATGCATAATACATAGAAATGTCATTAATATGTACCATATGTAATGAGCAGATATTGGCCGAGTCTTGTTGCTAGGTGCATACTCCAGCACAATAACATATTTAAAGTGAAGGGGTACCTAAGGGTGGCCCCCACCCTTGATTGGCAGGTGGGGGCCCTAAAAAATCCCCCCCCCCCAGGTGACTAGGGGTCCCCAAACCCCTAAACCCCTAGTCCCCCTCTCCCCCCCCCCCCAATAAAAATTATCCCCCTACCTACCCCCCTCACCCTAAAAATAATGGGGGGGGACCTTTAACTAAGAACCTGTAAAAAAAAAAAAAAAACTTACCATTCGATGTTTTCTTTCTTCTAAAATCTTCTTTTTTCAATCCATAATAACCGACGCAATTATATATAAAAAAAAAAACATCTTCACCCATGGAGGGCTGCCCCACCCTGCAATTAGGCTCAGAGCACTCTGATTGGTGGGTTTAAGCCATCCAATCAGAGTGCTCTGACAGGTAAATTAAGAGACTGACAGGTAAGTCTCTACATTTACCTGCCACAGGACTCTGATTGGTTGGTTTGAAATCCACCAATCAAAGTGCTCTGTGTCATTTTACGCAGCGTGGGAAAGTTCTTTGGAATTTTCCCACGCTGTGTAATTTGACTCATAACTCTCTGATTGGTGGATTAAGTAACCAATCAGAGAGTTATGAGTCAAATTACACAGCGTGGGAAAATTCTAAAGAACTTTAGGCCCCCCCCCCCTTATTAGAAAAGGAAAAGAGTGGTGGTAATGTGGCGCTACAATGTGCTGCTGAAACCACAGTGAAATCAACCACACAGTTTCACAGGAAAGCATAAAGCAAAAACATAGTATATATAGTGGATAGCGCACTGGAGAACCAATAATGTGTATTAAAGTATTTTATAAAAAATTGCATATACCCATAGAGTAAGTTATAAAGCAGATCTTTGTCCAGATGTCTCTGAAAAGAATAAAGCTTATATAGGGCAATATCGTACTGGTACAAATAGTAAGATTTCCTACTCACATTTTAATGAGCCTGCATTCAAACTGGCTCAAGTATATAGGCATGAGTAGGATATACAGATCAAATCCTTCAGTTGATATGTTCCTCCCTGATATATTTGAGTATTGGAGAGCAAAGAACAGATGTGAGGAAAAAAGTTTCAAACATTTATTATAAAATGAATAATATAATCTTACATTTAAGAAGTATGAGATCAGCACAATCAGCACAACGCGTTTTGGCTAGACGCCTTCATCAGGTGCATATAAAGCATATTCCACTTGCTCCTTCTTTTAAACCCCACATTCGCGGCAAAAATTCATTGAGCCCCGCCCACATGCATTGCGTTGCGTCACTTCGGGTCATCTGAACTTCCAGTTTCGGCTGTTCCGTCTTCGTTTTTCTTCCGTCTTTTTAGTGCCCCAGGAAGTGTCTCACTTGGTTAAGGAGACCTCTTCTTCACATTGTTCATTTGGTCAGTGTTCTATAGTCATAATACCGGAAGTATTCCAGCGGCCATTTTCGAAGTGGTATACATATGAGATATGGATGGGCAAGTGAAACATAAAGAGAAATACATATAAAATATCAGGTCCTCCCCCCCCTTATTAGTATTTAGGGCCCCCACCTGACGCTGAGGGGTGGGGGCCAGGGGGGAGGACACTAGGTCCCCCCCCTTATTCTTGTTTAGGGCCCCCACCCACCGCTCAGGGGTGGGGGCCAGGGGGGAGGACACTAGGTCCACCCCCCTTATTCTAGTTTAGGACCCCCACCCATCGCTCAGGGGTGGGGGCCAGGGGGGAGGACATTAGGTCCCCCCTTATTAGTTTTTAGGGCCCCCACCCGCCGCTCAGGGGTGGGGGCCAGAGGACATTAGGTCCCCCCATTAGTATTTAGGGCCCCCACCCGCCGCTCAGGGGTGCGGGCTGGGGGGGCACTATTTTTTTGTTTTTTTTAAACCGTGAGCAGTCACAGGCTGCTCACTGTTTACTAGACATGCCCCTACTCGCGGTATAGCGAGTAGGGGCACAATTTACTAATACTAAGTAATTTTACTTAGTATTAGTAAATTTGGCTGAAAGACCAATTAGGTCTTTCAGCCTTTTGGTAGATAACTCCCTGATACCGTGGGAATTAGGGAGTTATCTACCAAGCGGCTGCAAGAGAAGTCCCGAAGTCCCGAAATGCCGAAGTGCCAAAGTTCCGAAGTTCCGAAGTTGCCGAAGTTCCGAAGTCTTGAAGTGCCGAATTGCCGAAGTCCCGAATTGTGAAAATCCCGAATTTCGGAATGCCGAACCGAACTGAATTTTTTCCCCATGCACATGCCTACAAGATAGTTGGACTGACACATTGATTACATGCAAAGGCACGTCTGCTTAAAATAAATCAGCATTTTTGTTTATTTTGAAGCCTATGAGTGCTTTTTGTTTTACGTTGGAGTAATAATTTTTAATTTAAGTTCTCTTTTCTAACTCTGTATCTGCACACTATGCTGGCGTGACGCATTATGGGGCTGGTAAATATTTTTTTCCAGGGCTGCTTTTAATTCCCAGTCAACTGGGGCTTCCACATGTTGCACATAACTTACCTGCAGGTACCTAGATATAGGTTGAAATCCATCCAAAGTTAAGCCTTGAAACCCATTCTTTTATGCTGTTCATCCAAGACAAGGCAAAAACCCCAAATGTAGCCATTTTCAATTATGCCACAAAAAGGTGTAAAAAATTATTTCTTTAGTCTGTAGCGGCAATCAGATTTCTCCTTGTATCAATAACATGTTCACATACACTGTGTGCAGAATTATTAGGCAAATTAGTATTTTGACCACATCATCCTCTTTATGCATGTTGTCTTACTCCAAGCTGTATAGGCTCGAAAGCCTACTACCAATTAAGCATATTAGGTGATGTGCATCTCTGTAATGAGAAGGGGTGTGGTCTAATGACATCAACACCCTATATCAGGTGTGCATAATTATTAGGCAACTTCCTTTCCTTTGGCAAAATGGATCAAAAGAAGGACTTGGCAGGCTCAGAAAAGTCAAAAATAGTGAGATATCTTGCAGAGGGATGCAGCACTCTTAAAATTGCAAAGCTTCTGAAGCGTGATCATCGAACTATCAAGCGTTTCATTCAAAATAGTCAACAGGGTCGCAAGAAGCGTGTGGAGAAACCAAGGTGCAAAATAACTGCCCATGAACTGGAAAAAGTCAAGCGTGCAGCTGCCAAGATGCCACTTGCCACCAGTTTGGCCATATTTCAGAGCTGCAACATCACTGGAGTGCCCGAAAGCACAAGGTGTGCAATACTCAGAGACATGGCCAAGGTAAGAAAGGCTGAAAGACGATGATTTTCATGCAGGACAATGCTCCATCACACGCGTCCAAGTACTCCACAGCGTGGCTGGCAAGAAAGGGTATAAAAGAAGAAAATCTAATGACATGGCCTCCTTGTTCACCTGATCTGAACCCCATTGAGAACCTGGGGTCCATCATCAAATGTGAGATTTACAAGGAGGGAAAACAGTACACCTCTCTGAACAGTGTCTGGGAGGCTGTGGTTGCTTCTGCACGCAATGTTGATGGTGAACAGATCAAAACACTGACAGAATCCATGGATGGCAGGCTTTTGAGTGTCCTTGCAAAGAAAGGTGGCTATATTGGTCACTGATTTGTTTTTGTTATGTTTTTGAATGTAAGAAATGTATATTTGTGAATGTTGAGATGTTATATTGGTTTCACTGGTATAAATAAATAATTGAAATGGGTATATATTTGTTTTTTGTTAAGTTGCCTAATAATTATGCACAGTAATAGTCACCTGCACACACAGATATCCCCCTAAAATAGCTATAACTAAAAACAAACTAAAAACTACTTCCAAAAATATTCAGCTTTGATATTATTGAGTTTTTTGGGTTCATTGAGAACATGGTTGTTGTTCAATAATAAAATTAATCCTCAAAAATACAACTTGCCTTATAATTCTGCACTCCCTGTACATATCAGTCACATCCTTAAATATGCTGTTAATGCAAAAAGCACCCATGCTTTTTAAAAAATATATCCACAGAATCTGATAAGACAACCTCTTTAGGCAGAGAATTTCACTTCTTTATTGTTCTCACTGTTAGGAACCCTTTCCTCTGCTGCAAGTGAAAATGCTTTTCTTCCAATCTCTGTTGGTGATCTCTTGTCCCTTGTGTATACCTACTATTGAACAGGTTAGCACAGGTGTGTCCAAACCACAGGCTGCATGTAGTAATGCAACCCAGTTGCCATCCAGCCTGCCGGGCGGCGAGGGAGGGAGGCAGGGAGACCATTACTTACTGTGTTCTTACTGCACAGTTCCCTTGCACGCCCTGCAGTGAACCGGCAGCTAGGATATGATGTAACTTTGGCATCGGCATCACTACTGTATGCGCAAGGGACCTGTAGGAAGATCACAGTAATCCCATCACAAAAGCAACCTTTGGCCACCAGGGAGAGGATCCACTCCAAGACTCCCAAAACAAGGTAGGGAGGCTGGGTGGATCTCTTAATTACTAAATGTGTGTGTATGAATGTAATTGTGTGTATAGGTCTGTGATTGTATGTGTGTGTGTGTGTGTGTATGTGTGATTGTGTGTGTATATCTGTGATTGTGTGTGTATATCTATGATTATGTGTATATGTAGGTCTATTATTGTATGTGTGCATTTGTGGGTCTGTGATTGTGTATTTGTGCGTTGTGCATTTGTGATTAAATGTGTGTGTGTGTGTGTGTGTATACCTCTGTAAATGTGCATGTCTGTGATTTTGTGCATAGGTCTGTGATTGTGTGTATAGGTCTGTGATTGTATGTGTGTGTGGGTCTGCGACTGTATGTGTACATATGTGGGTTTGTGGTTGTTTGGGTCTGTGATTCTGTGTATGTCTGTGATTGTGTGTATGTACAGTTGCAAGAAAAAGTATGTGAACCCTTTGGAATGATATGGATTTCTGCACAAATTGGTCATAAAATGTGATCTGATCATCATCTAAGTCACAACAATAGACAATCATAGTCTGCTAAACTAATAACACACGTAGAAAGAAATGTTGCCATGTTTTTATTGAACACACCATGTAAACATTCACAGTGCAGGTGGAAAAAGTATGTGAACCCCTAGACTAATGACATCTCCAAGAGCTAATCGGAGTGAGATGTCAGTCAACTGGAGTCCAATCAATGAGATGAGATTGGAGGTGTTGGTTACAGCTGCCCTGCCCTATAAAAAACACACACCAGTTCTGGGTTTGCTTTTCACAAGAAGCATTGCCTGATGTGAATGATGCCTCGCACAAAAGAGCTCTCAGAAGACCTACGATTAAGAATTGTTGACTTGCATAAAGCTGGAAAGGGTTATAAAAGTATCTCCAAAAGCCTTGCTGTTCATCAGTCCACGGTAAGACAAATTGTCTATAAATGGAGAAAGTTCAGTACTGCTGCTACTCTCCCTAGGAGTGGCCGTCCTGTGAAGATGACTGCAAGAGCACAGCGCAGACTGCTCAATGAGGTGAAGAAGAATCCTAGAGTGTCAGCTAAAGACATACAAAAGTCGCTGGCAAATGCTAACATCCCTGTTAGCGAATCTACAATACGTAAAACACTAAACAAGAATAGATTTCATGGGAGGAACCCACAGAGGAAGCCACTGCTGTCTAAACAAAACATTGCTGCACGTTTACAGTTTGCACAAGAGCATGTGGATGTTCCACAGCAGTACTGGCAAAATATTCTGTGGACAGATGAAACCAAAGTTCAGTTGTTTGGAAGAAACACACAACACTATGTGTGGCGAAAAAGAGGCACACCAACATCAAAACCTCATCCCAACTGTGAAGTATGGTGGTGGGGGCATCATGGTTTGGGACTGCTTTGCTGCGTCAGGGCCTGGACGGATTGCTATCATCGAAGGAAAAATGAATTCCCAAGTTTATCAAGACATTTTGCAGGAGAACTTAAGGCCATCTGTCTACCAGCTGAAGTTCAACAGAAGATGGGTGTTGCAACAGGACAATGACCCAAAGCATAGACGTAAATCGACAACAGAATGGCTTAAACAGAAGAAAATACACCTTCTGAAGTGGCCCAGTCAGAGTCCTGACCTCAACCCGATTGAGATGCTGTGGCATGACCTCAAGAAAGCGATTCACACCAGACATCCCAAGAATATTGCTGAACGGAAACAGTTCTGTAAAGAGGAATGGTCAAGAATTACTCCTGACCATTGTGCACGTCTGATCTGCAACTACAGGAAACGATTGGTTGAAGTTATTGCTGCCAAAGGAGGTTCAACCAGTTATTAAATTCAAGGGTTCACATACTTTTTCCACCTGCACTGTGAATGTTTACATGGTGTGTTCAATAAAAACATGGCAACATTTCATCCTTTGTGTGTTATTAGTTTAAGTAGATTGTGATTGTCTATTGTTGTGACTTAGATGATGATCAGATCACATTTTTGACCAATTTGTGCAGAAATCCATATCATTCCAAAGGGTTCACATACTTTTTCTTGCAACTGTATGTGATTGTGTACGTGAATAAGTCTGTGAGTGTGTGTGTGTGTGTGTGTGTGTGTATAGGCCTGTGATTATATGTGTGTGTATATCTATGATTGTGTGTATGTGTACATCTCTGATTTATGTGAATATGTAAATACATGTGTATGTGTTTAGTAGAAAGCTCCCTAATTTGGTATCCATAAATATGTCAATCCCACATAAGGATAACAAAAAAGAGTTATCTACTAAACCAATTAAAAATAAAAATTAAGAAAATAAGTTTTATTTTATAAATTAACTATATTACGGTATATATTTTATGTGCGGTCCAAGACAATTTATCTTCACTCAATATGTTCTGGGAAAGCCAAAAGGTTGGACACCCCTGGGTTAGCACAGAATAGTGTGCTATGCCAAATTCAGTACAATGTAAATGCTGTAGGAGAGTACATGCTTGTCCTAAAAAGGAGTAAACAAGAGACTTAGAAAACTGACAAAGAGAAAATGATGACAAAGATGAGAAAACTAAAATGAACAGATAGAGGAGAAAAAAAGAACAGTATAAAGAGAAAAAGAAAAACATAGGCAGAACAAAAGTATAGTAAAGCAGAAAGCAGCTAAAGGATCACTATAGGGTCTGGAACACAAACATGTATTCCTGACCCTATAGTGTCAGCACCACCATCTAGCCCCCCGGGCCGCTCATGCCTCCATAAATATAGTCAAAATCTTACTGTATTCTGTTGTAGATCAAATCAAGCGTTTGATTATTTGTCTATCTACTCCTTTCTAAATTGATTGTGCGCATGTCTTCTAGAAGTAAATCACACCGGACACATTGCAGGTTTATGAAGAACTCCAGAACGGCCTTTATTGCAGGGGGTGCAAGTCCCTTTTAAAGCAGAAATACGTCATGAACAGAGTCACAGTTAACATACAGTATACATTCAACAATTGGTTAAGGGGTCTTGTCTAAACCCACCCTGCAGGATGTAATGTCATCATTACAGAGTTCTCCCACCCACATTCCAGCTCCGTCTTGGTTAGACGATGGGAGGGGGAGTGAGTAGTTACTGAACAGAGAGGGGCTGAAGGGGAAACAGTTACTTTAACAGCGATTCTCCATTTTGTTACTCGTGGCACATAGCTGTTAATTTGCACAAAGGTAGTGGAGGAGGAGTTAGTAAAGGAAGCTGTTCTTTTAACACAGGAATTTGTTACACGAGGCTTGCTCGATGGGAAGGGGGGAGGGTAGCTGGATGGGAGGGATTTACAGAGGAAATAGTTACTGAGCACACATGTGTAAGAAATTATGACCCTCTTACAAGGATATTCTTTTAGGGAATGTGTGACAAATAAGCTATAAACACAAGTGTATAATAGTAAAAAAGACATTTTAGTATTGTGTCCATAACAATTCAAACCTGAAGTTGTAACTCAGCATGCTGTTAGACTCAGAAAAACAAGCAGCCTGCTGACATGTGGTAGCCTGATCCAATCACAGTGCTTCCACATAGGATTTGCTGAGACTGACAAAGAGGCAGATCAGGGGCAGAGCCAGCATGATTCAAACACAGCCCTGGCCAATCAGCATCTCCTCATAGAGATGAATTGAATCAATGAATCTCTATGAGGAAAGTTCAGTGTCTGCATGCAGAGGGAGGGGATACTGAATCACTGGATGCTGTGCACAGTGCTGCCCTGTGCTCTGCTGACAGCAGATCTGAGTGGATAGAGGCATATTATGCCTCCATCAACTCCGAAGTCCCTCTAGTTCACTCTGAGTGACTGCAACTGGTGGTGTTCCTAGCTTTCAATGTAAACACTGTATTTTCCCAGAAAATACAGTGTTTACATGAGAAAGACTGCAGGGAGCTATAGTTCTCACCTGAACAACCTCATTAAGCTGAAGTTATTTAGGTGACTATAGTGTCCCTTTAAGAAAGAGAGTGAGTACAGCAAGGCAATACTCTCTCCTGTCCCTTTTTACCTTAACTGGACTATTTATGTTATAGTTCGTTTTGATTTTATTATGTTCCAAGACATGTGCCATGTAACACACAACTCAGCGCCATCTTGAAACACCTTTCCAGCACATGATGTCATATCTTAATTGGTTTTACTTGTTTTAACATTTATTTATTTATTTATTATTTATTTATAAAATATTTTACCAGGAAAGATAAATACTTTTAGTTAAATTTTTAATAGTCAAATTTTAACTTTGTAAGACTCAAATGCTTTTTTCGTTGTCACATGACCATGTTGTCAACTATAAATACTTTTAGTTACGTTTTTAATAGTCAAATTTTAACTTTGTAAGACTCAAATGTTTTTTTTCGTTGTCACATGACCATGTTGTCAAAAATTTTTAATTTACTGTTTGTTGTAAATGTGAATGTTTGTCCAGGCCACTGTAGCACATTGAGAAAGTCTTTTGTTTTGTAAAATGTGTAAATGTTACTATTACTAGTTATTTTTTATAGTTTTTATATTATACAAGAATAAAGATAGATTATATCATCAAGATTCCTGGACCCTCCTCTATGTAGTTGCCTTCTATATATTTCTTATACCACCCCTGCTGTATGGACTGAGCAAAACCTATGTTGCTTCACACCTGTAAGTAGAATTTCATTTATTTACACTCTTTCATGCCATGGGGACTTTTGTCAACAAATTCTTGATTGGGGGTTGTATCACTTCACACTATCAAATAGGAGACACTCCAAAGGCACCGCTGCATGTGAGTGCAGTTTCACTTCATTATAACTTAACTCACACTATCCAAATATTCTACACTATATGGTCATTTTTTTGTTTTTATTACATACTTTGTGGGTTCTATCAGGACCAAGAGACATAATAAGCCTCCTAAAGTGGGAATTGTCCCTCCCATGTGCATAGATGTGGAGCTATATAATAGCTCCAATATACTGTAAGTTAATACATTTCTTTATTTTCATAAGACATTCTACACCATATACTTCTCCATTGTCCTATTTTTATTTTTTGTTCCATATATCATCTGAGGACATTTCTTGTTGCAAGTATCTTCTATCTGGTCGGAGAGAATGTCGAGCTGCACAAAAGTGCAGGTTTCAGTAAAAATTCACACTGTTATAAAGTACACCTCCCTTGGCTGTCATTCAGAAAACCATGTTACCTCCTAGTTTGTTTAGTTTAGTGGAGAAAAAGAGGCAAACAATTGCCCAGATCACCTGCTTTGAAAATATTTTTCATTGAGCTGCACTTGGAAGTCTGTCTTTATTGGACAGCCAATAAAGTATTGGATCTAGCATTAGGGGAGGGCTTGCAAATACGGCATACATGAGATCTGCAGCTTTTGCAAGCTGTTTTCATATATGCCCTGAATTAAAAAAATGCATACATGTTTGAATTGGAGTGTATATATACTAAATAATGATTTTTTTAAATGTGTTTATTTAGAACTTTGGGTATTGCAGTGTCCACTTAAGCTCACAGATCTGTAGACTCTGGGTTGAGCTTTTAAACCTTTTTTTAGTTTTAAAATATAGGCACCACATCTGCTCCTCTGCAATCCTCTGATACAATTCCTGAAAGAAAAGAATGTTGAAAGATTCCAAACAGAGGTATGGACATTTCTACACTAAGCTTCCTAATCATGCATGGATGAATACCAGAGGCTTTCTTTGCATTAACTTTTTGTAGACATGAGATTCGCATCTGAACAGCCACATTTGGCTGTTTGTAAAGACAAACCAGGGCTTAAAGAAAAGTGTTTTAAACTAAAAGGTAGAGAACATAGAGAGGGTCGTAATGGCACACACAGCAGGAAGACACAGCAGAACCAGAATTCATCTACACAGCCAAATGGTAGCAAACAGCACAACATAACCCAGCCCAAACCACAAAGTGCAAGTGAATAACAAAACAGAAAGCCAAGTACTTATACACACTGCACATACAGCACTGTATGGAGGGCATAGTGAAAGTATCTTAAACAGAGTATGTAACATTACAGCCCAAAACTTAGTTAGACATGTCCCCAACAGGGTAGAGAGTCGCCATAGTTTCCATGGTGCTAGCCAAATTGTCCACGATATGGGCTTACGCATGGTGATGAATCCAAAGAATACTGGACAAAGATAATCAGAGTGAGCCCAGTGGAAGAGGAGCACAACTGTCTAAACAGACCTATGTAAAAGCTACCCAATGGGAGAGGAGAACACAGTTTATAAATAGACCTGGCTCAAAACTACCCAGTGGGAGAGGACAGCACAGCTTATAAATATTACTGGCTAAAACATGACAAACCAACTTGCGGAAACTGGATTTTCGAAATCAATCCACCAATAGCGGATTTGTCCAAACCAGGCCAGGAACAGTCCAATGGTGGACAGGCCAAGCAATACATACAGGGAGGGGGGCGTGCATTGATTAGCACTGGCTGGCCTAATACAACAGCAGACAAACAAATACAGTAAATGGACCAACCACCAGGGCAGGAGAAAATGCCACATTCGCCAGCCATACAGGAGGAGACAAAATGGTGCCGGTGTTCTGTCAGATTTCCCTACTCCATCAGATTTCTCTACCCACATTACACCCAGTGACGCGGATCAGCTGTTGGCTGTGCTGCACATGTAGCACCTCTGACGGGTAGGGAAATCTGATGCAGGCTGGGAGCATGCTCAAGACCACTCCATCACTCCAGATGATTCTCAGCAAGGTCCTGGAAGAAAAAAATGTTCACACTGACATTATAGTTAGGGCGTTCACTAAAATACAGGGACATAAGACATTTATGGTTAAGTGAGGGTTACAATTAGGGATAGGTAACTAATTTAACCTCTCTCACTCCTTACCCTAACCCTGAGGGTAAGGCTAATATTAACGCTATACATAATTATGCATTTAATGGTTTATCACTAGGTGTGACTAATCTCTAAATAGAAATTACCGCCTAAATCATACCCTGATTTTAACCCTATCATTAACCCTAAATGTCCCATTTGTCTGTGCTTTAGTCAATGCCCTATATATAATATAAGTATAAAACTAGCTTTACTTACCTTCCAGGACCTTGATGAGTAGGAACGCCGATTCCAGCTGATGCCTCATCATCAGGAGTGATGCAGTGGTCTCTTACCTGCTCCCAGCCTTCATCAGATTTCCCTACCCTTCAGGAATGTTAGCAAAAGCCAACAGCTGATCCGCATCAGCAGGCGTAACATGGGTAGTGAAATCTAAAGGGTCAAGTGGTGCGATGACGACCTAGCCACGCACATCTCGCCATTCTGCATGAGGGCAGAAAACAGTAAGGGCACAATATGGATATACTGATGGCAGAACTCAAGCTACAGGCTGAAAAAGGAAGCACCAATGTCCCAGACTACAGTAAAAGGGTGAAGGGAAGAAGGAAGCGGGGAGAGGACTCAGAAGAGAAACTGGGGGGAAAGGACCTCAATAAAAGAGGTAGAAAACCAAGGGGACATATTCTATCTATCTAGTAGAGATGAAAGGTTGATACAATTAGGTAATCAAGCACAAGATTAATAAAAAAAATATATATATATACACTAATTATAAACGCAGGCATACTAATTATAAATACATGGGAAATGCAATAAAAATCCAAAAACCAGCGAGTTAACACACAGAACAATGAGGTGAGTTCCTTGCCACATGTTAAATGGATTTACATGGGCACCTCTAAAGACACCTGGCTTCTTCCGACCCAGTCATGAAACTGCTCTCAGGTTTCTGGTAACCCCTTGAATAACCTCCCATCTAGTATCCGCCCACAGAGGTAACATAACCAATACCTAATGGTCATCTCTAGGAGGCGGATACTACATGTGGTCATTTGTGAAAGGAAGTGACTTAAGAATTCTCAATACCTTCCTAAAGCACATGTCTCATTGACTATGCGGCAGCCATCTTTATTCACTCGACGTCACAGTGCTCACTAGGCCACCTATAGGTCACTTCCTCCCTAAAGCACATGTCTCATTGACTATGCGGCAGCCATGTTTATTCACTTGACGTCACAGTGCTCACTACACCCCCTATAGGTATCATACGTTATTGCACATGAATGGGAACACAATAATAGAACATTTATCATTGCCCATAACCAATACAAGGTGGAATATTGCGGGCCAGTCCTGGTGGGTTGTTCTCTGCCCAAACTCCTGGTATGTTGAATAAGGACTCATCACTCCTAGGGTTTTGGCTAGTCAACGCTGTATAAAGTCGCCACTCTTCTTCCTTTGGTACGGATAATGTCATAATACCTGAAGGTCCATTAAACTTTAAGGATGTTGTTCCATTTGGTAGGAACGTAATCTGCGCTTGTAATTTAGATAGCATATCACGTCCCAGCAATTGGACTGGACATTCAGGCATATAAAGGAATTGATGTTTTACTACGTGGCCTCCCAATGTACAGAGTCGACTTTTAAGAACCGGTTTTTCAGCACTTCTTCCAGTTGCTCCTATTACAGTAATAGTTCTTCCAGATGGAGGAGCAACTAGATTAGTCACCACCGAATGTTCAGCACCAGTGTCGATCATGAACGCACTCCTTTTTCCCCCTATTGATACATCGACCATAGGCTCCGCTCGACCAAGGGGGATGGAGCCCGGTCGGTATCAATAGTCCTCCATGACCGTGTCAGCCAATCCTACAAAGTCCCTACCTTCTCTATCGCGGGACCTTTGCGCTGCTGGAAAATACCTATCTTCCCTAACACTTCCTCTGTTCCCATTACTCCCTCTATTACCATTACTCCCTCCGGGGCCTCCTCTACCTCTCGCTCTGCCTCTAAAGTTTCCGTAACCTGCCCTGGGTTGGTCTCTCTCGTACTGCTCTCTTTGCGGACACTCGTTCCTCCAATGCCCTTCTTCCTTGCAATACGCGCACTGATTCCTACTCAAAGGCTCCCTATTCCATCTACTATCGCCTCTATCTGGGCCCCGTCTATCTACGCCTGCGATCGCTACCGCTAGCATATCAGCCTTTTTACGCATCTTGCGCTCTTCCTCTTTCTTACTTTCTGTTTCCCTATTCATATACACTTTATTCGCTACCTCCATTAGTTGGGTGATAGACATACCTGCAAACCCTTCTAACTTCTGTAGCTTGCGCTTAATATCTCCGTAAGCTTGGCTGACAAAGGCGGAGTTCACCATTCGGGAATTATCTGCGTCTTCCGGATTAAAGGGGGTATACAAGCGGTATGCCTCCAATAATCGGTCATAAAAGACACTGGGCGCTTCATCACTTTTCTGAATCACCTCAACTGTCTTCGACATGTTAATAGCTTTCTTTCCTCCAGCTTTCATGCCAGCAATTATAGCGTCTCTATAGGCTCTGAGTTGAACCATATCTGCACCATTTACATTCCAGTCGGGATCGGTGTTAGGATAATGTGTTGCGGCCCATGCTGCTGGATTGGCTTGATTCAAAGCACGGGCTCTATCCTCTAGCGCTTTAATGGCCGCTTGATTAATCCTTGTCCTTTCCTCATTATTGAACAAAGTCATTAATAACTGCTGGCAATCAGCCCATGTCGGGTTATGTGTCTGAACTATCGAGGTGAACAGATCGGTCATAGCTTGTGGTTTCTCAGTATACGAGGAATTGTGGGTCTTCCAATTCAAGAGATCGGTAGTCGTGAACGGGACATATACGAAGACTGGGTCAGCATGTGCCATTTGACCTGCGGCATCGATATAGGCTGACCCGGGATTCAGACGAAGAGGCATCTGATAATGTTTTAATTGTTGGGTACCGGTCAGTTGTCGGGTTAGTATGGGGCTACGTAGAGGGGCGTCAGTTAGAGGTTCCGGTCGGGGGGTAATAAAGCATGAGGATGTGGGAGCTTGGTTTTGGGAAAAGTTAGTAAATAGAACACTTCGAGCCGAGCTAGAAGAAGCTTGACCGGAAGTCTGAAGTGGCGCCAAATCAGGATATTCAGATCTAATGGGGGTTGGTTCTGGTTCCGGAAGGGGAGATTTAGTACGAGAGGGGGTGGATTCTGTACTGGAGGAGGAAGCGGAAGTGGATGGGGGCAATGGGGGAAGGGGTGCAGGACTTCCTGCATTCGCGTCACTTCCTCTTAAAGGAAAGTAAGGGGGCGGCAAAGGGATCTCGGACTCAGGGGGCGTGTCCAAAATGGGACAAACAAGTCCAAAAAGTGGACAAACAAGTCCTAGCCACCATGAGGCGACATTGCTCCTCGTGGCATGTCTGAATCCATTTTGGCGAGTCATTTACGGCCTGTCTCCAACAATCAATATAAGGAAACTGCCCGTAAAGTTCAGGCCTACCTGATACAGCCACGTGTACGCGCTGTACCAGAGTTGGATCCAAACTGCCACGTGGCGGCCATGCCGCAACCAAAGTAGGCCACTCCCTAGTACACAAGGTGACCAAACGTACAGGAGACATTTTAACCCCAAAATCACATGTTTTGAATCCCTTTTTAAAATTCTTCACCATACAACCTAAGGGATCCGGAATCGTTGACTCCGACGCGCCCATACTTATCAATGGAACGTCGTTGACAACGAATACTATGCACGCGTACTATTCAACAGTCACACCCGTTTCCTCTGGCAACAGCACCACGTGGTACGGTTACCAAGTGAAACGTACACAATAACACAATAAACACTCAGGGAATTCCCGTACACGCACAGCTGTTACACCAGTCACTAGATAATCAATATTATGCCCTTTGGCGAAACTATACAGTCACCCACGCTATAATTCTCTATATATGAATTACCCGTCTATAACACACCCCAGTAACATCGTCTTTTACAAATAGCGGTTACAGTACGGTTAGCATAGGTCAAAGCACAATTTAAGGTCACAATACAATTATTAGTGGTTATGGTGTTAAACATGCAATAGACGACAATGATTAGTACTTATATACAGTGTCAGTAAATATACAGGGTTATGATACAGCAACACACTATTAACACTCTCGCTAGACGGCTGAGTTTGCGCTATCTAACAAGATATACACTTTACTAAACAATCTTTAACACATTTACAATTCCCAACTAAACTATTGGCCAGTACCTTGAATGGACTACCTAAAACTATGTACACCCGTTTTGGTTAGCCACACTGCCCAAGCACCACATATAGCGAGCTAGAGGACCGAATTTACACAGGCGCCTCTTAGTCGATTACTATCAAAAATCTAGTGGGTTCCAAATTTACACGCCTTCCCACTTAGCCAAGATAGGTTGAGAACTAGTGAACCGAATTTACACAGGCGCCGCTTAGTCTCCCGGTCCCTCCGACCTAGCAAACGTAATATACACCCTAGAACGCTAGTCTAGACAAGACACCCCGGTGTCCGGCTAGGGCTATTTACACAGGACCCCGCCTGACTAACCAAATCAAACGGTCTGACTAAAGAGCGTTCGATTGAGCGGTGCGCCTTCGCTCCTTCCCTCCGACAGAGGGGGCAGATTCCATACACAAATAACCCCTTATGGGCCTACCGCACAATCGGTATACCCCTAGTGGGTCTGCCGTCTAAAACAGCAGTTGTCTTACCTCCTCGTTCCTGAACCTGAGTTCACACTCATCGACGGGGACACCCCAGCACTTCTTACGTAGAGGCTGATGATCTCCTGGACAACAGACCAGTGGCGCCGAGACGAAGGGAGGTCCATGCAGAAGTTCAGGGGTGCAGCCGTAGAGAACGTGGGCAAAGATAGACCGTCTCACGCCTCTGCCTCTCAGCTACCATTGAACGATGAGCTTCCCGGCCAATGCACCAAATGATACCGGAGAAACTGACGGAAGCAAAGCACAGAGAGATGGACACAGGTTTCTTCAGGAAGGAAGAGATTCTTTATTGGATCACCGATCGGGACTCAGAGGGACTAATGTCACCAAAATACAGCAAGTTCTGAGCCCCGGACAATAGTGCAGGCTCCTTATATAGGCACATAACTCCTCCCATATTAAGCTCCACCCGCACATTCTCTTGACCAATCAATACAAATAAGAATTAACTTCCTGCTTGACCGCATGGCCTGTCCAGCACAATGGAGGAGGGGAATACTACATCCTGTATTCTTGCACATGCTCCGTACACTACTGATCGTATCTTGCCTCGTGCAACCAACTGATCGATACGTCAGCATATGCACGTACACATGCCACGTGGTAATCTCGGCCTACTAAATTTATTTTTACCGAGATTTCACCACAAGATGGTTTCATTATTATAATTTTCAGTTTACAAATGCATACACTCTCTATATCACATGAACATGTATGCCTAGGATGTTGTCGGCTGCACTGTCAAAGCAATCATATGGAAATTAAAACAGCAGGAGGTGTATTGGGATGTTAGTTTGAACAATTCTGCAGGAGTAAGTTAGCATTGTGCAGGGACTTTGCAAGCTTGGCACTCTATAGGTCTGCGCATGCACTTGTGAACTGTATTTGTCTGGCTTATTGGGATATTTCCTGTTGGACTGGAAAATCTGTGGCTAATCAGGCTGCCAGACTACAAGTACGTATAATGTTGCCGGTGGTGTTTGACTGTAGCCCCATGTAGCCAGAGCGCAGCTAAGCGAAAAAAGGGCCTTGACAGGAGTTAGGAGGTGGGCATAGGAGGAGGAAAGGAAGTATGGAGTTATGGGTAAGTGGGCTGGGATATTTAAATAGGCAGCCAATTCAAGTGAATTCACTTTTAATTTCCTACCTGACCAAGTTTGTGTGCACTCCT
Organism: Pelobates fuscus; assembly: GCF_036172605.1. Taxonomy (NCBI): domain Eukaryota; kingdom Metazoa; phylum Chordata; class Amphibia; order Anura; family Pelobatidae; genus Pelobates; species Pelobates fuscus. The sequence goes on along the minus strand of NC_086317.1, from coordinate 307,804,846 downwards.
GTGTGGGTTTGGTAGGGTCTTTTCTTTTCATTTCTGCAGGGCCATGGACGATGTGGAGAGGCTGCTGGATGGGATCCGGTCAGTGGCGCAAGGTCGTGGAGCAGACTGGCTGCGGGCCCAACTCGGACCGGCCCTGGCGGGGTGGTGGCCCAGGAGGGCGAACAGGGCCGTCCGGTGTGGGCCAGGAGGCCACCACGGAGGCTGAGCCCGGGCGCGTGGCCCGGTGAAGATGGAGCCGGCGGCCGCATGGATGTGGGAGAAGGCCGCAGCAGACCTGGTGGCCGCGTGTTTGAGGCCCCGTCTCCCAGCGCGCTACCGGGGCCTCGGGGACGTTAGGATCGGCGGGCGGCTGCCCGGGACGGTGGCTGCCTGGCTCTCAGGTCGGAGGGGGCCGCACCGGGAGCGGGGGCTGCAACCAGGGCCGGCCTTAGGGGTGTGCGAGCTGTGCGGCCGCACAGGGCGCCATGATGCAGGGGGCGCCCTGCGGCCGCATAGCTCACACGGCATGTCTGTTAGCCGCAATGCTAACAAGACATTTGCCTTGGGCGGCATTTTCCAGGGGGCGGCAAAAAAAGCCGCCCCCAAATGCCCAAGGCAAATGTCTTGTTAGCCTTGCGGCTAACAGACATGCCTGGCTGCTGGGCGGTCGGGCGGCGCTGGTGGGCGGCTGGCGAGGGAGCACTTCCTCTGAGCTGTATGCTCAGCTCCCTCGCGCGCCGCAGAGTGAGGCTGGGAGCCGGAATATGACGTCATATTCCGGCTCCCAGCCTCACTCTGCAGCGCGCAAGGGAGCTGAGCATACAGCTCAGAGGAAGTGCTCCCTCGCCAGCCGCCCGCCAGCGCCACCCGCCCAGCCCAGCAGCCACTGGACCACCAGGGAGGAAGAGACCCCCCCCCCAGCATTCCCAAAGGTAAGGAGGCTGGGGGGGGTCTAAATAAATGTTAAAAAAATTGTTAATGTGGGTCTGTGTGTGTATGTTAGTGTGTGTGTATGTTAGTGTGTGTGTATGTTAGTGTGTGTATGTTAGTGTGTGTCTCTGTGTGTGTGTATGTTAGTGTATGTTTGTGTGTGTGTGTGTGTGTGTGTGTGTATGTTAGTGTGTGTGTATGTTAGTGTGTATGTTAGTGTGTGTGTGTGTGTGTATGTTAGTGTGTGTGTGTGTGTATGTTAGTGTGTGTCTGTTAGTGTGTGTGTGTATGTTAGTGTGTGTCTGTGTCTGTTAGTGTGTGTCTGTTAGTGTGTGTGTGTGTGTATGTTAGTGTGTGTCTGTGTATGTTAGTGTGTGTCTGTGTATGTTAGTGTGTGTCTGTTAGTGTGTGTCTGTGTCTGTTAGTGTGTGTCTGTGTCTGTTAGTGTGTGTCTGTGAGTGTGTGTGTGTGTATGTTAGTGTGTGTCTGTGTATGTTAGTGTGTGTCTGTGTATGTTAGTGTGTGTCTGTTAGTGTGTGTGTGTCTGTTAGTGTGTGTCTGTTAGTGTGTGTGTGTCTGTTAGTGTGTTTGTCTGTTAGTGAGTGTGTGTGTCTGACTGTGTGTGTGTGTGTGTGGCTGTCTGCCTGTGTGTGTCTGTTTGACTGTGTGTGTGTGTGTGAGACTGTCTGCGCGTGTGTGTGACTGTCTGCGCATGTGTGTGTGTGTGTGTGAGACAGGGTGTGTGGGAAGGGGTAAGGAGGGGGGGAGGGGGGTACGGGAAGGGGGGGCGCTGTGAAGATTTTTTGCACAGGGCGCCCAAATGCCTAAGGCCGGCCCTGGCTGCAACATCAGTCGGGCCCCTGAAGTGATGGACGGTGCGGGGTCGCAGCCCAGGAGGGCACCCCCTCAATCAGTGGACACAGCAGGCGAGGCCGGAGTCGTGAAGCCAACTGGCAGGCCTCTGGAAGGACAGGCAAGTGCAGGGGGCCCTCTTGGTGTGCAGGGGGAGGAAAGCGAGTTGCCTGGGGGTAGTGGGCAAGGGGCAAAACCTATAACACAACGTGGGCAAAACCTATAACACAACGTGGAGCAGGCCGGCCCCTCCAGGGTTGCAGGGGGAGGGGTACTTTTGAGGGGGCTCAGGGTAGCTCAGGGGTGTTGCATAGGGGGTGGGCAGCGAGGAAGAAGGGGTCAAGGGCGCTTGAGGGGTCTCTAGGCCCAGCTGGACTGGAGGGGAGGTCCTCCTCTGGGATTAGGGGTAGGCCTGGGCCCGTGGGGAAGTCAGGGTCCCTTAGGGTGGGTGGGGGGACTGATCAGGCAGTGGCTAGGTGGGAGGGTCGGGTAGAGGGGGGTTCTGGGAGCCCGCCCAGGTGGGGGAGGGAGGTCAGTACACGTAGGCGAGCAGTTGCTGGAGCGCAGTGGTAGGAGGGGGGGGTCCAGTTCAGGGTCCAGCAGCATCAGCCCATCCAGCAGCATCAGCCCATCCCCAGTTAGGGCTCAGGAGACTGGGGGGGTGAGGGGTGGGACTCGGCGAGACAGGTCCACCTCGGGGGGGTCAGAAGGGTCTCTTACCTGCTCCCAGCCTTCATCAGATTTCCCTACTCTTCAGGAATGTTAGCAAAAGCCAATAGCTGATCCGCATCAGCAGACGTAACATGGGTAGTGAAATCTAAAGGGTCAAGTGGTGCAGTCATGGCCCCCAGGCATGGTCGGCGGGGGCAGACCGCACGCAGGGACAGGAAGAGTCGTCCTCGGGGCGGGGCCGTCGAGGTCTCAGGAGCACAGAGTGCAGGGGCCACACGGCGGGAGACTTTGGAGACAAGCAGGCGCTCCCTGGGCCGGGACAGGAGGGTAGCAGGAGATCGGTACACCCTACCCAGGACTTCTCCTCGTTGCAGGTCTCGGAGCCGTTCTTCCTCTGTGCTGGCTTGGCACCAGGTTGGCTCCCCGGTCGACGAGACGTTAACGGATGTCGCTCATCCTGGATGGGTAGCAGTTGACAACACAGCCCCGAGCGCTCGTAGGATGAGGGGCTTGGCCGGTGAGTCCTGTGCATCATTGCAATCCAGTACGCTTGTTCACACACTACAGGTAGCTCGAGCAGGGATTCTGGAGCGACGGTCAGCATGGCGGATGCGACAAGTGAGCGGGCGGAGTTGGCTGGGGGGGGTGGTTCCCGATGCGGCCAGGCAGCACGCATATGTGTCGTTTGCGCGTCCGCTGGGGGGGCACCTCAAACAGGAGGTGAAGGAAAAGATCTGGAAAGGCAAATTCTGTGAAATCTTTTCCCTTCTCCCCTTGGAGGATTTTATCAACCTCAGGGAGGAGGATAAGAAAGACGAAAAAAAAGAGGAGGAGGAGAAAAAGAAGCGGTATCGTAAGATACCGAAGTCTTTCGGCAACTGGCTGAGGGTGTTCTGCGTGCTGGCCAGCGTCCTAGGCGAAAAATCACCGGGCTTAGGCTCCTCCCTGTTCTGCTATTTGGACGGAATTTGGGAGGCGTACCGCACCTATGGCGGGCTGGCATGGTGGCGGTATGATGAGCAGTTCCGGCAGCATTTGGTGGCCAATCCGGGTATGAGGTGGGATCAAATGGACCTACCTCGCTGGATGAAATTGATGGTGGCACAGAAGGCGCAGCCCTTTCAGCACACGGCCAGCGCAAAGGGGTGGTCCGCCTCGTCGGCCGCCTTGCAAAAGGGCATATGCTGGCTCTTCAACAAGGGCCAGTGCAAATGGGGGAACACCTGTCGCTTTAAGCACGAGTACTCAGGCTGCGGGAGTGCCCACGGGCTTAACCGATGTTTCAAGAAAGGAAAGTCGGGGAATGCCGGAGTCGCTGCCATGGTTGGGGGGAGGAGGGGCTTCCCCTGCCCTGGGGCTTAACCCCGGTGAGGCTAGATGCGATGGAGCCATGGCTAAGCCGCTAAGGTAACAGGGCGGACGCCGCGGTGCTCCGGGCGGGTTTTGGGCAAGGGTTCTTTATCCCATTCCAGGGCAGGAGGGGACGGGGGTGCTGCGCAACCTTAAATTGGTGGCGGAGTTCCCAGGAGTAGTAAGGAAGTCTTGTTGGGAAGGATGGCAGGCCGTTCCTGGCACCGCCGTTGGAGGGCCTCAGGATTTCCCCTCTCGGGGTGGTCCCCAAGATGGAACCGGGGAAGTTCAGGCTCATTCACCACCTCTCCTACCCGAAGGGAGCATCGGTGAATGATGGCATTGACAAGGAGTTGTGCTCGGTCTCGTATGCATACTTCGTGGACTTGTGCCTCCCAATGGGGTGTTCCATCTCATGCTCCTACTTTGAGAAATTCTGTACTTTTCTCAAATGGGTGGTGCGGGCTGAGGCGGGGAGTGGAGCGGTGGCGCACTATCTGGACGATTTCTTCTGTGTGTGGCCGGCGAACTCCCCCGCTTGCCTGCACTTGCTCAGAACTATCACAGTGTACCTTAGTTTCCTGGGGCTGGAGATAGACTCGGTGCGGGGTGAGTGTCGGCTGCTGCTGGCAAAGCTGCAGGGGCTGAAAGGGGCGGTGGCGCAGGCACGCAAGGTCACCCTGCGGCAGCTGCAGTCATTAATGGGGATGCTAAATTTTGCGTGCCGGGTGATCCCAATAGGTAGGGTCTTTAGCCGCAGTTTGTCGGCAGCTACGGCGGGAGTGCGATCCCCACGCCATTTCATCCGGGTATCGTCCTCCATGAGGGCTGACCTGGCCGTGTGGGATAACTTCCTATGGGATTTCAATGGGACGGTGTTCTTTCAGCAGGAGGGAGTGTCGGCAACAGAGCTGGAGCTGTTCACCGACGCACCAGGTAGTCTGGGCTTTGAGGCCTACTTCGGTGGGAGATGGTGTGCGGAGAGGTGGCCGGAGGCGTGGGGGGCAGAGCACCCTCATGAAGAACCTGGCTTTCCTGGAACTGTTCCCGCTGGTGGTCGCGATGGCTCTGTGGGGTGAAGGGCTGTGGAACCGGAAGGTGGTCTTTTTCTCGGACAACATGGCTGTGGTGCACGCAGTGAATAATCAGTCGGCGGCGTCAAAACCGGTGGTCAGGTTGCTGCAGCGCTTTGTCCTAATGTGCATGTCTCTAAATGTAGTCTTTCCCATGCGCCATGTGCCCGGGTACCTGAACGAAGTGGCTGACGCTCTCTCTCGTTTTCAGTGGTACCGATTCCGGACGGTGGCACCGGAGGCACAGGAAGCGGGTCAGGCATGCCCGGACAAGATTTGGCGGCTGGGAGCATCCTGTTGGGGGACTTGTTAAGGCTTCCCTGGCACCGGCCACATAGAGTAAGGTCTGGGGTTCATGGGAACGATCATGGGCTGGGCTGGGCTGGACTGCGTGCCGGATGGGGAATCGCTCCTGGATGCGTTTCTGTGGTACACCTGTCAATTGCTGGCAAAGGGGGCCTCCCCGGCGATGGTTGACAGGTCCATGGCGGTGATGGCTTTCTGGTTTAAGCTGCATGGGAAGGAAGACCTTCGTCGTTAGGCAGGCGCTTAAGGGGTATCGGAGGGGGCGCAGGCTTCCTGACACTAGGCACCCGGTGTTGGTGCAGGTGTTGGGGGACCTGGTTAGTGGGCTGCCAGAAATTTGCTTTGACGGGTTTGAGGTGTCCCTGTTCCGGGCGGCGTTTCTGTTTGCTTTCTTCGGGGCTTTCCGGATTGGCGAGTTGATGAGTGCCAATCGTGTGGTGGGAGGGGAAATTGGTGGTTCACCTGGCCAAATCCAGGACGGACGTACTGGGGGCGGGCCGTGATGTGACACTAAGTGCCGTGATGTGACACTAACGGCTCCGCCCTGTGCCCGGTGGCCGTGATGGCGGAGTATTTGTCCCGGAGGCCGGCGGTAGGGGGATCTCTACTGGTGCATGCGGACGGGTCTTCCCTTTCCCGATTCCAATTCACTACGGTTTTTCAGTCGGGTCTGGGGAAGATGGGGCTATGGGCGGATAGATTTGGTACACATTCTTTTCGCATTGGGGTGGCCACGGATGCCACACGGTTGGGTTTGGGGGACGACATAGTTAAACGGATTGGGAGAAGGGAGTCAGTACGGTTCCGGTCATACGTGCTGCTGGGATTATTAGATTAGTAAGGCGTGCCTTTTTCGGGGGATCCGGAGGGGCAATAGGGGGGTGTTTTTACAATCTGTGCTTTCTTTCTTCCCCAGGCCATGTTGCATGGATCGTGGGCCATTCCTTTGTCTTCTGGGCCGAGAGGAGGGCCGCAGCTCGAGCTCAGGGCCAGCAGCTGGGCTTTCCGAGGGACCAGTTGGCAGTGCAATGGTTTGGGTACAGGGGTTTTTGTTGGGGGGAGGTCTGCGGGGAAGTGTTCTGGATGGTGGCAGGCGGGCAGAGGCCGGACCTGCTGGTACTCCATGCGGGAGGCAATGACTTAGGCCTAATGCCGCAGCGGCGGCTGGTGAGGTGGATGAAGCAGGACCTCAACAGATGGACCTGCTTCCAGGGGTGATGTTAGTATGGTCAGAGATTATCCCGAGGAGGCGGTGGCGGCACGCAAGGGACCCGGTGGCCATCGACAAGTGCAGAAAGAAAGTAAAAAGCTTGATGGCAAGCTTCATGAGGAAATTGGGGGGGGGGGGTGGTAGTGCGGCACAGCGAATTGGAGGGCGGGTTGCCGGTGTACTACCGGACGGCGTGGCGGAGCTCAGACAGCTTAAGGGGTCAAGGTCTGAGCTTGTGGTGGGATAGGGAGCTGAAGGAGAAGGAATAGGCTCCCTAGGATGAACGTGACAGAAACGGAAAACTGTGGTCATTGGTGGTTGGTAGGTTTCGAGTCCTGTCGGTGGCTCAGGACCTGGTGGGGTAGGGGTATCCGGGTATACCCCTGCCATGGTTAATTTATGTTTGGCACTTTGAGTTAGTATGTTGGCTTTTATATTAACAGAAGCATTCGGATGCGAGGGCGGAGTATGGGGGGCAATGACCCATGCTTATTTGTTAAGTTATTATTATTATTATTATTATTATTATTATAATTAATAACTTTGTTATTATTCAAGATTGTTTAATAAAGCTGTGGACAAATTTTCCCATATACCCGAGTGTCAGTGCGTTATTGGGTTAGGTATGTGGGAGGGTTGTCCTGGAGTCCGACTGCCTATATGGCGACTATACACCGGTCAAGTGACCACAGGACATGCCTCCCAACCATCCTGATTCCGGTTGGGACAACCCGGGTTTTCAGGTTCCCACCCTCTTACCTATTTATCTCAGTGTAAGGCCAGTCTACAAATGACAGAAACAGCAGCAGCCAGGGAGCAGCCCAATATTGGAGCGTGCTCTGCATGACTCACACTGATCAGACTCCCTCCTTTCTCACCCTGTCATGATATTGCAAGGTGAAGAGATATTCCAACTGTACATATGTACATCTGTCAGACATGCCCAATGCACTTTTCTAGCATTCCCACGGATAGGACACTGATTGGTCAGATCTGTGTCCAAAGGGACAATAAAAGTATAAAGTTTGAAATAAACGCTTTAAAATGTAGTAATTAACATCTCAAAACACTTGTGAAGGGTACCTTACTTTCCTCACGAAACAACAACATTTCAATATATATTACAAATGCAAAAACCTATAACACAACATGGAGCGCTGTGCAGGAAGGGGTATCTTTGTTTTCAAATAATTTTATTAAGGTATATATATATATATGGAGAGAAAAAAACGGGTCGCAAGAGTATTCTGAGAACGGACAGCAGCTGAAATAGCCTGCCCTTCGGTGGGTCCCCGCTCAGAACTCAAGCTGGTTTTAGCTCATCTTGTGCCATTACAGAGAGAACATATCTGAAGCATATCAGACTGGTCCCACCCATACGGGCAGTCCAGATCCGAAATGCCAGCAAGTTCTCTCTGCACGAGAGATACAGCAACCCCAGACGATCGTTTCAGCCTTGTAAGGCATCATCAGTGAGGCATAGCTGATATCTCTCTAGGCACCGTGAGCAAGGGGTCCACGTCTGGATTACCCTTTAAGCTTATGGAGAGAAAAAAAAACGGGTCGCAAGAGTATTCTGAGAACGGACAGCAGCTGAAATAGCCTGCCCTTCGGTGGGTCCCCGCTCAGAACTCAAGCTGGTTTTAGCTCATCTTGTGCCATTACAGAGAGAACATATCTGAAGCATATCAGACTGGTCCCACCCATACGGGCAGTCCAGATCCGAAATGCCAGCAAGTTCTCTCTGCACAAGAGATACAGCAACCCCAGACGATCGTTTCAGCCTTGTAAGGCATCATCAGTGAGGCATAGCTGATATCTCTCTAGGCACCATGAGCAAGGGGTCCACGTCTGGATTACCCTTTAAGCTTATGGAGAGAAAAAAACAGGTCGCAAGAGTATTCTGAGAACAGACAGCAGCTGAAATAGCCTGCCCTTCGGTGGGTCCCCGCTCAGAACTCAAGCTGGTTTTAGCTCATCTTGTGCCATTACAGAGAGAACATATCTGAAGCATATCAGACTGGTCCCACCCATACGGGCAGTCCAGATCCGAAATGCCAGCAAGTTCTCTCTGCACGAGAGATACAGCAACCCCAGACGATCGTTTCAGCCTTGTAAGGCATCATCAGTGAGGCATAGCTGATATCTCTCTAGGCACCGTGAGCAAGGGGTCCACGTCTGGATTACCCTTTAAGCTTATGGAGAGAAAAAAACGGGTCGCAAGAGCTAAAAGCTAAAACCAGCTTGAGTTCTGAGCGGGGATCCACCGAAGGGCAGGCTATTTCAGCTGCTGTCCGTTCTCAGAATACTCTTGCGACCCGTTTTTCTCTCTCCATAAGTTTAAAGGGTAATCCAGACGTGGACCCCTTGCTCACGGTGCCTAGAGAGATATCAGCTATGCCTCACTGATGATGCCTAACAAGGCTGAAATGATCATCTGGGGTTGCTGTGTCTCTCGTGCAGAGAGAACTTGCTGGCATTTCGGATCTGGACTGCCCGTATGGGTGGGACCAGTCTGATATGCTTCAGATATGTTCTCTCTGTAATGGCACAAGATGAGCTAAAACCAGCTTGAGTTCTGAACGGGGATCCACCGAAGGGCAGGCTATTTCAGCTGCTGTCCGTTCTCAGAATACTCTTGCGACCCGTTTTTCTCTCTCCATATATATATATATATATTTGTAGATAGTGATCAGCACTCTCGGACTTGATAGGGTTTAAAACTTACAGTTTATTGAAAATCCATATTAAAAGATCAACGTTTCAGTTCCCACTGGAACTTTTATCAGGATCAGGCTTCTGAAACGTTGATCTTTTAATATGGATTTTCAATAAACTGTAAGTTTTAAACCCTATCAAGTCCGAGAGTGCTGATCACTATCTACAAATATATGCTGTTCCCTGGATTACAAGCACCCGGCCAATATCTATTGAAAGCGTGAGTGCAAGGATCCATCAATTTATATATATATATATATATATATATATATAAAGAAAAATTATAACAATACATCAAAATGATACATAGAAAAAAAAACATTACACTATTACAAAATATAACAGAACATGATTAATTAAATATTACGATACAAAAGATTACCTTTTTTTCCTTCTTTTACCTCCCCCTTTGAAAGGGCCAACCTACCCTCCTTAGTACTGTAAAGTTGATTAGAGGATTGTCACAATTCAAAATAAGTAAATAAATCATTTCAATTAAAATTAAAGACCTGGGACTTTCTACTTTAACTGATTATGATACAATATGAACCAAATCCATCTTAATTCCAAATGCCCTACATGTTAATACCTGCTACTATGTCATTACCACAAACTATTCCTGGTTTTATTCTCAGCCAGCCACCCTCTTCTTTTACTCTTTCCTCTAATATAGGACCTCAAGTTTTCCAGAACCTGTGCAGAGAATTAATAGCCGAATAGGCCATATATTCCATTTGACATATATTATAAAACATTTTTAGTAAACCTTGCATTGATGGCACTTTAAGGCTCTTCCAGTTTTTAGCAATAAAAGTCTTGACACACACCGACACATACAAACACAGATATACACACTCTGACACATAGATACACACACCTTGACACACAGACACACACAGATACACGCACACACACACAGATACACACTGTGTGTCAAGGTGTGTGTATCTGTGTGCCACTATGTGCCAGTGTGTGTGTCTGTGTGTCAGATTCATACACACTGACACACAGATACACACACTGGCACATACAAACACAGATACACACACACCTTGGTACACAGACACACACCGGCACATACAAACACAGATACACACAGATACATAAACCTTGACACAACTGCTCTAATATTAAAATATTTGGGATTTCTACCATCTGCACTATATATTGTTCTCTCTGTTTTTATATTTTATGTACTGCTGCTTTGACCTCTCATTCATAATACATATTGCAAGAGGGTATAAGATACCTCTTCCTGCACAGCACTCCACTTTGTGTTTTTATACGTTTTTGCACTTATAATATATATATATCGAAGATCCGTGTCCACCCTTGAGTTGGTGTGGAGAGCATAAGAAAGAAGAAATAGGTAAATATGAAAGAAAAAAAAAATCACATTTATTTTTTTTTTAGTCTCCAGAGTGAGGCTAAAGATTTTGAATGAGATAGTTGTCTCACTGTGATCCATGTTCCCATGTTCCTTTAATAAAAAAACAAAAAAATTTGGTTGGACAGAAAAACTTTTCAAAAGTCATGTACTAAATAGTGACGTTACATATAAGAAAACAGTGTTGTAAATAAATAACATTTCTTAATATGTAACAGATTCCCCCCTTTCCCCCATCTATAATCATCTGACATAGAGGTGGGAGTACGGACAGGAGATAGACGGAAGCCTTTAGCAGAGTGTAAGGGCCTAGACCGGACATACTTGTGTATTATTGAGGATAGATAGGTGGGAGCAGCATTATGTAGAAATTTTAAAGCAAGAACCAGAATTTTAAATTGAGCCCTATATCTTTAAGGAAGCCAATGTAGGGACTGACAGAAGGGTGACGCGTGGGAGGTGCGGGCGGACAAGAAGATGAGCCTCACCACCACATTCATTATGGACTGTAACGGCACAAGTTGGGAGCACGTAAGACCACTGAGAAGCGGATTACAGTAGTCAAGGCGAGAAAGGACAGTGGAATGGACCAGCACCTTAGTCGCATCTGGCGTTAAGTAGGGTCGGAAGCGCGCAATGTTTTTGAGATGGAAGTGGCAGGATTCGGCGATAGACTGTACATGAGTCTTGAAGAAGAGGTTGGAATCAAAGGGAACACCTAGGCAGCGAGCCTGCGTGGTGGAGCTGATGGTAGCACCGTTGACTTGGAGGGAGACAGACACAGGAGTAGCAACACTTAAGGGAGGAAAGACCAGAATTTCAGTTTTAGTCAAGTTGAGTTTAGGGAAGTGGGCAGCCATCTAGTTAGAAATAGCAGAGAGGCAGTCAGAGACACTAGTCAAGAGTAACAGGGAGAGATCAGAAGAGGACAGATAGATTTGTGTGTCATCCACATAGAAATTACATTGGAAGCCAAAGGAGCTAATGAGTTTACCAAGGGAGGCAGTATAGATAGAGAACAGTAGGGGACCAAGGACTGAACCTTGGGGACACCAACAGAGAGGAGTTGGGGAGAAGAAGCAGAGCCAGAATGAAAGAAACACTGAAAGAGTGCTGGGAGAGGTAGGAGGAGCACCAGGAGAGAGCAATATCTTGTAGACCGATATTGCGGCGGATGAGTAGAAGCTGTTGATGATCAACAGTGTCAAAAGCCGCAGAAAGGTCAAGGAGAATTTGGATAGAGTAGTGACCATGAGATTTTGCAGCAAATAGTGCCGTTTCCAGAGAGTGCTTAGCGTGGAAAGCGGGTCTAGCAGAGAGTTGGACTCAAAGAAGTCTGTCAATCTCGCATACACAACTCTTTCAAGGATCTTGGACGCAAGAGGCAGTAGCGAGATAGGACATTAATTGGACAGAAAGTTGGGGTCAAGGCTGGGCTTCTTTAGAATTGGGGTTACAGTTGCATGTTTGAAGGGCGATGGAAATATGTCAAAGGGGAGAGAGAGATTAAGAATTTTAGTGAGAGCAAAAAAATGGGTCGCAAGAGAATACTGAGAACGGGCAGCAGATGAAATAGCCTGCCCTTCGGTGGGTCCCCTAGGCACCGTGAGCAAGGGGTCCACGTCTGGATTACCCTTTAAACTTGTGGAGAGCAAAAAAATGGGTCGCAAGAGAATACTGAGCGGGGACCCGCCGAAGGGCAGGCTATTTCAGCTGCTGCCCGTTCTCAGTATTCTCTTGCACCCTGTTTTTTTGCTCTCCAAAATTTTAGTGAGAGGTACACAATTTTAGTGAGAGGTACAGAAAGAGAAGAAGACAGAGTACGGATGAGATGTGAGGGAACTGGATCTAGGGAGCAGGTGGTGGGGCGGGAGGACTGGAGCAGAGCAGAAACCTCTTCAGCTGTAGCGGGTGCAAATGAACATAGAACAGCAGAGGGAGTGAGGTTAGGGGTAGTATTGTAAGGGGAAGATGAGAGATCTATTCCCTGATTGTATAGATCTTGTCAGTGAAGTGAGTTGCAAAGTCTGAGGCGGTCAAGTTAGTAGGTGGAGGAGGAACTATAGGGCGAAGAAGAGAGTTAAATGTGGGAGAGTGTGTTTATGGTATTGAAGTAATTTACTTTTGCAGAGGAAAGAGCCAAGCTGTATGAGTGCAGCATAAATTTATAGTGGAGAAAGTCAGACGCACAGTGAGACTTTCTCCAACAGCGTTCAGCAGTTCTAGAGCATTTTTGAAGGTATCGAGTCAGCTTGGTGTGCCAAGGCTGTTGTTGGGGCGCTGTCTGCGTTTAAATGTAGGAGGTGCCATGATGTCTAGTTGAGATGAGAGGGTGGAATTATAGAAGGAGGTTGCAGAGATAGGACAGGTGAGGTTTGAGATAGATAAAAGAAGAGTTTGGAGATAAGTGGAGAAATGCTCTAGGTCAAGACATTGGAGGTTTCTGTGAGATTGATGTTCAGACGGTGGTGTCAATTGGGTCTTGGTTATGCCGATGTGAAAAGTCAGCAGTTGGTGGTCAGATAGAGGAAAAAGAATATTGGAGAGATTAGAGGCAGTACAGAGATTGGTGAAAGTGAGATCAAGAGTGTTTCCCGCTGTATGGGTTGCTAAATTGGACCATTGCATGAGGCCAAAGGAGGAGGTTACAGAGAGCAGACGAGAGGCATCAGTGCAGTTGGGGTTATTGATTAGGATATTGAAATTCCCAGGTATAAGGGAAGGAGTGCTAGATGAGAGGAAGTGGGGAAGCCAGGAAGAAAAGTGCTCAATGAATAGCCTAGGATGACCATGTGGGTGGTAGATGATAGAAATTCTTAAAAGGGGTGGGTTTTTTGAAAGAAGAAAAGGATAGGGCAGGGGCAGTTATGATTGGTTGAGTCTGGGAGTGTGAGAGAATTTACAGTTGAGTGGGGAGTGTAAGAGAATTGTAGCCCACCAAAACATAAAGAGGCAGGAGTAGCGCTATCAAAGGCGGACAGCCAGGTCTCTGTAAGTGCAAGTAGTGTGAGTGAATTTGAGATGAAAAAGTCGTGTGGTTGTTGATTTTAAAAAACAAGATCCAGGGCAGTCACTTAGTTACTAAACAGCAATTTCAAAGCTTACATAATGTATTATTTTTCCTGTTGCTTTTTAGGGGGGTTTAATTACAGTATATGGTACTGTATGGTACTATATGGTACTATATATGATATATAAAACCATAGATTTCAAAGAGGGTGTGCTTTCTTTTTCCCATGACTGTATATATATGTATATATATAGATTTATAAATCATCTGTTCCTTAGTAAGTCTTAAAATTAGATAAATACGACCTCAGATAAAAAAACACATGACATATTACACTCTGTCATGATTTATTTAACAAAATAATAAAGCTAAAATGGAGAAGTCATGTGTGAAAAACTAAGTATACAGTATGATTCAGTATGACTATCAGTCTTTCACATTGTTATTGAGGAATTTTAGTCCACACTTCTTTACAACATTGCTTCAGTTCAGGTTTGCTGGCATTTGTTTATGCACAGCTCTCTTAAGGTCCCGCCACAGCATTTTAATCTGATTGAGGTCTGCACTTTGACTGTGTCTTTGCAACACCTTGATTCTTTTCTTTTTCAGCCATTCTGTTGTAGATTTGCTGGTGTGCTTGATATAATTATTTTGTTGCATGACCCAATTTTGGCCAAGCTTCAGCTGTCAGACAGATGTCCTCACATTTGACTCTAGTATACTTTGGTTGAAAGAGGATGTGACGAAAGTAACCTCACCACTTGCACTTGGAGGGGCCTGCTTGCCAGCCTCCTGCCCACAGACTATGGGCCCTCCAGGGAAACCTGTAAAAGACTACCAAACTTAACCGACTGTTAGCACTGATTTCCCTGGAACTCTTTTGGGCATAGGACCATGTGCACGGTCGATCAAAACTATGACTTCCAGGAAATTCCTGAACCCCTGAACCGATCTGGGTGATTTTTGGATAAGTTGTTAACTTTTATGGGGTTGTATGTATTTTTAAGGTACTTTTTGGGGTTTCATAAAATTGTATGTTTTTCTGTGCTTGGAGGTAATTGGGTTAGATTAGTACAGTTCCTGATTCAATTATCTTCCAAGCACAGAGGAGGGATTCTATTGTTTGTGTGTGGGAGTGTCACATGTTGTAACTATACTGTTATTGGTCTGTAACATTGTCACCCTGTGCCCCATCAGGTCCAGATGGGTGTTCCCCTTGCATGGGGACTTGCATAAAAGGCCAGCTGTGGCTCCATTAAAACCTGCTCCTGCTTAGCCTCAACATAGAGTCTCATCTCATGTGTGGGGGAAACGGCTGTATCTCTCCTGGGGATTGCTATATCACTATACTCCCCAGGAATTATAATCACTAGCTTTTATAAGAGCTGTTCCTGCTACGCTCTCTGGGAGTAGGAGAGGTCTGCCCACTGGCAGCTGGATCCTGGTCTTGGGTCCAGGGTGGGTGAAGGACGGCGAGACCCCAGCGTAGCTGCATTGCTGGAAGTGGGGTCTGCAGTGCTTATGGTGTCTGGTGGAGTGCTGGAATTCCTCTGTGAGCACTAAAAGCAACGATTGGCAGAGGCACTTAGTCAGAGTGCCAGGCAGTACGTCACAGAGGAGTTCATGGTTGACACAATGACTGCAAGGTTCCCAGATCCTGTGGCTGCAAAACAAGCCCAAATCATCACCCCTCCACCACCATGCTTGACAGTTTATATGAGGTGTTTGTGCTAATATGCTGTGTTTAGTTTTCACCAGTCATGACACTATGCATTATGGCCAAACATCTCCACTTTGGTCTCGTCTGTCCAAAGTTTATTGTTCCAGATGTATTGTGGTTTGTTCATATTAAACTTTGCAACCCTTCCAATCCATACTTGTTCAGTATTTTTCTTATTGTACTGTCATGAACTTTGAAGCCTGTAGAGTCTGAGATGTAACTCGTGTTTTTTGCAATTTCTCTGAGCATTGCATGGTCTGACCTTGGAGTGAATTTGCTGGGACGTCCACTCCTGGGAAGATAGGCAACTGTCTTGAATGTTTTCTACTTTTGAATAGTCTTTCTCACTATAGAATTATGGACTTTAAAATGTTTTGAAATGGCCTTATAACCCATGGAGTTTAATGGGCAGAAACAATTGCCTCTCTAAGATCATTGCTGAAGTCTTTCCTCCTTGGCAATCTGCTAAAACTTTGGCTTTTGTAGAGGTGGTCACACTTGCTGATTATGAATTAGTCAGGGTAATTTGATTAGCAGCACCTGTCCGCTACTTAGCCTCTTTCCTTTTCCTATGGAAGCAGTAAGGGTGTACTTAGTTTTTTACAGATGGCTTCTCAATTTTGGTAATGTGACTGTGGGGGGTGATGTGACAGGGTCAGTAGTATTGGGTAGATTATGTGTGGGGAGGCTGTATGTCTTTGTCCAGTCTCCCCACACATTGTCACTTGGTTATTTTTTTAATTACTATTATTATTATTAATTTTTTAACTTTAGCTCCTCCCCACCTACCTTCTTGTAGTGGGGCAGCTGTAATCTTGCTTTCCTGGTGGTCCAGAGATTTGATTGATTGGAAATCCAGTTTAAAATTATAAATAAATAAAATTGGATTCTTGCAATTTAGTGAGTGCACCGTTGAGCTAAGATGCATATTGCGCTTCATGTTTCGCGTGTAACATTTTCTCAACTTCCTAGCTATTGAGGAAGCATCCGTGTTACATGCAAAACATGTATAACTAACAAGGTATGTGGTTAGTCTTGCACATTCTCCTCCTTTATTCATTAATTATGTAATTTGCATTTATATACACTGATCAGCCACAACATTAAGACCACCTGCCTAATATTGTGTATGTCCCCCTCGTGCTGCCAAAACAGCGCTGATGCGTTGAGGCAAGATCTCTCAATGTGTGCTGTGGTATCTGCCACCAAGACATTAGCAGCAGATCCTTTAAGTCATGCAAGTTGTGAGGTGGGGCCTCCATGGATGTGTTGTTTCAGCACATTCCACAGATGCTCAATCAAGATCTAGTGAATTTGGAGGCCAAGACAACACCTTGAACTCTTTGTCATGTTCCTCAAACCAGTCCTTAACTATTTTTGCAGTGTAGCTGGGTACATTATTGTGCTGAAAGAGGCCTCTTTGCCATCAGGGAAGACCATTGCCATCATGGGGGTTACATGGTCTTTAACAATATCTAGGTAGGTGGTACATGTCGAGGTAATATCCACATGAATGCCAGGATCCAAGATTTCCCAGCAGAACATTGCCCAGGGCATAACACTACCTCCACCGTCCTGCCTTATTCTCATAGTGCATCCTGCTGCCATCTCTTCTAAACTATGCACCCGCAGCCGGCCATCTACCTGATCTAAAAAAAAAACGTAATTCATCAGACCAGGCAACCTTCTTCCATTGCTAAGTCTTAGCCACCCCTGTACGTGACATTGGTTCACCAGTTGTCCATTCTTGCACCACTTTTGGTAGGTTCCAACCACTGCATACTGGGAATACCATTTTGGAGATGTTCTGACCCATCACTATTTGACTTTTGTCAAAGTCACTCAGATCTTTTCGCCTGCCCATTTTTCTTGCTTCTAACACATGAAATTCAAGAACTGGTAAAGAATTCAAATGCTGCCTAATATATCCCACCCCTTGACAGGTGCCATTGTAACCATATAATCAATGTTTTCACTGCACCTGTCATTGGTTTTAATGTTGTGGCTGATCAGTGTAAGTCTGCTTATATTTTTCACTTTTTACTTTTGTTTTAGTATTATATTTATTATTAAAAAAAATTATGTTTTTCTTTCTGGTGAGAATATGTTTTTATTGGAGTGCAAGAGATTATCTGTTTTTTGTTTGTATTTCATTTTAAGTGTATACATTATATTAAAATGTACATTAAATTTGAACTATGAAGTCTCGACTATGTGAGAATCCCTACCAACAACCTTAGTTTTGCACACCACCCTGTCACAGGTGCCTCATTCTAGAGCTGTATTTAACCTTACACCGCAGAGATCCCAAGGAGGATGAATGTACCAAGTAAGTGGGCTAATCTCATAAGAGCAGGCATTAGGTTGTTAGAATAGCACATGATAAAAATGGGGTACATTGGTGTTGTGGCAGGCTAATGCAATGTATGATCATATACTGCAAGTAAATCCTCATTATGTTTTCCTAAATTAGGTTTTATTAAAAACGAAAAAAAAAATCTAATTTTGTAAGCTTTGAAGTTGGTGCTTAGTAGGTGAGTAAGTGTGCGGGACCTTGTATATTGTATTAATTGTCCCCAGTGTATAATGTATGCATTTGTAGATGGGTACAAACATACAAAACTAAGCACTGCACTCAAACTACCACTACTCCTGGGTGGCAGGTATGGCACATCTGCTCCAATACATACAATAAATACAAAAGCGCACTATCCCAAATCCCTATGCACATTTAAATAACTGGAGTTTTTTAGTATCACTCCAATTGCCAATGAACTGTAAGTTCACCTGCCACGTCAAGACAAAACCTCTTAGGTGAGTCCTACGCTAACAATTCACTTTGCTGCTTTCAACTAAAAGGTAAAATCTCTAATGAGACAGAGAGGGGTTGTAGCGGAGCTCTAGTCCTGACAAGGACTTTTTCCACCTAATCCTTCACGAACTGGAACTCTGCAAAAGTGAACAGCTGTGTCCCTCCCCAGTAACTTGATGACACACAGTTCTGGAAGTACAACTGAAGATTTATTCCAGGACAAGTTCTTTTATAGCCAGACCCCCAGCATGGTGTCTCCATACAGTTACATTGTAAACCCGCCCAGGCGCCTCTGTGTCTGGGAGAGAATTGAGTCAAAGACCGGTAACTCAATTATCTCTCAGTTACAGAGGACCACACATAAAAAGTACTCCAAAAATACATTCAAATCATACAGGAACCCCACATGTCTTATATCCCCAAATAGCCTGGATCTGAGCACCCAAGTTGTCCAAATAGCACTCAGATCCATCCAGCGTTTGGGACTTGCCATTGAGTTAAAGTTTGGACCGGCCACCCACGTGGATGCTACCCAAAATAGATCTAGGAGGAAAAGGGGTTTTGGCTGGTCAACTTTCGGGAGTTCCTGTATGAGAATAAACAAAGGTTCCCCCTGGCATTTAGAGAGTGAATACTCCCCCCAGTCTGTAGTGTCTTTTTTCCCAAAGAGCGCTCTCCTGGCTTGTCTGTGGGAGGCGCAGACAACGGTTCCGTTTTCCAGGGAACCACTTGTTGGAGTGTCCGAAATCAGTTCCATCCTTTAGGCAACCAAGTACTGTTGTCTGCATTCGGGAGACATTTGGCCACCATTTAACAGAGCACGTGCATTCAGTTATACCAATGGCGGCCACCCACAAAGGGCACTTGAAGTTGTTTGGCTTCTTTGAAGTTATCGGCACAGGGGGTGGTCAGAGTTCGGTAATTAGAACAGAGAGGAGAACATTTATTTGGGAAATTAGTAAGGGGGGTACGAGCAACATAACAAGCAGAGGGCCAGGTCTGCTACAGGGGTATTTTCCTAAACCCCTACACACTTATTACCCTTAAAAGGGAACACATGTAGTGGCGGTCAGTACTATAACATGGCTGTGTAATACAAAAGCAAATATAAAAAATTAAAGGGACACTGTAGTATTGGAATACAAACATGTATTCATGAAACTATAAGTGTGAAAACCCCATTAAGGTGCCTGACAACCTTGTACTCCCAGGAAAAAGGTAATTTTACCACATGACAGGAGGCTTCATATTTTGCATTAACTCTCTTTACTAACTCCAAATAGCAGTAAAGAAAAGGAGTGAAAACATTAACCAATCAAAAAATAGTAGGAGGTATAGTATTCACAGTGATGAGGCTCCTCCCCCTCTTTCTTTACTGCTCCATCAGCAGACAGGTCAGAGTTTCAGGCTCTTCCCTTTTATTTAGATTGTATTCTCTATGTTATATGCTAATTTTCGATTTCCTTATTCTGTTTTCTTCTGGGAATCTTCTCCCTTCTATCCTGGGGGGTTTTTCCCCTTTCATTTTAAGTTTATTTTCGTTATTTACGTTTATATGTGTATATGTGTTAGACTTTCCCCTCAGGATACCCCCGTTTTTTTTTTTTTTCATTCCTCGTTTTTCGCTGTCTCCCCAGCTTGTTTCTCCCTCAGGGTAACGCTCACCCTGTTCCCTAGCACTCCCTCGCGGCTCACCAGCCGCATTCTGTTCGCCGACACGCCGGGAAACTTCTCTCCCGGTTTTTGTTCCGGCGGCCATCTTGGATCTCGCGTCTCGCGAGATTCACGGCCGCCATTTTGGGAGTTCCTCGATCTCCGCAGTGTCGGCCTGCAGAGCTCATCCAGTAGTCGATATCCTTTCTTCAGCTCTCCTTTGTTGTTCAAGCAGGGGTCACAGACGTTTTCTGTAGGATAAAGAGGCTGCTGGCCCTTCCTCAGTGGTGAGTCCACTGTTATTATTATTCCTATTCCTACTCACTGACCGGGTGGATTTTGTGCCACCAACTATTACAACAGGGTGAAGCCCTTAATGCACTGCTGCCATCAGGTGGATTTCGTGCCACCTACATATATGTATATGCTACAGGGGCATCCCAACCCCATATTGATGTCATTTTAAGGTGGATTTCGTGCCATCCTCTCAGTTATTATACATATATTTCTGGGTGCGGCCCAGCAAGAAAACCCAATTTACCCTGCTGGGGTTTCGAGTATTGGTACTTGTACCTACACTACATCACACCCTGCTGGGGTGTTACTACCGATCTTATTACTCTTTTGAGTGCATATTATATCTACTGACCCCTAGCCCATCTACCCTGTGCCAACACCATAACCACTATGGAAACATCTCAAACACCTGCGGACTTCCAGTCCATGATTGCAGAAGCCATCTCCACCTCTATGGAGAAAGCACTGTCCAGAGTCATGTCGGCATCTACCGACAAACCCAAAAAGGCCACGCTCACGCTACCTCAAGACGAGGACTCTGAGGCCTCAGAGTCACACGTACTGGCAGACCCTCGCCCCGCCAAACGCCACTGGAAAGGTGAGAAAGCGGGCGATACTCCAGCTAAGGGTAAAGCACCCAAACGCCATAGACCAGCCCCACCCACACCTGCCCACTACTCCTCGGATGAGGGGGAAGAACACTCACATTCTATGGCCGTACTAGACGAGTGGCAGGCCGCGGACTCTGATCCGCAAGATGACAATTGGGACTCGGACTCCGGCTCCCATACGGGCCTCTTACGAGGCACCTTCCTAGATCACAGTCAGCTACCAGACGACCTCGCTCCTACCCAGGATGACGAGGCCATCCTAGACCCCACACACCCCCCGACCACCTCTCCCAATTTATGCACCGCTGGCTTCGCAAACCACTGGATAAAACGGTGCGCAACCGTCTACGCTCGGAATGCCCACGTCCCTCACTTCCCGACCATGTTACTCAAACCCCGGAGTTTGACCAGGTGATGAACACCTTTATGTCCCGAGGTGGCCGAGACCCCCGACGGGGCGTGGAGAAGGGATTCCACGGGGTCCAAGACAAACTGCTGGACGCCATCGGCCCGCTCTCCCGCATACTATACCTAGCAGACGATGCTTTCACTAGGGCCGATCAATTTGACTCTAGCATGGTCAAAGAATGGGCACATGACATCAGAGAATGGGCACAAAGGTGCTTCTGTTTCGTTGGCAATACCAACGTAGCACTCTCCTCTGAGAGGCGCAAGGCAGCTTTACTCCGTATTGACGGAAAACTGGTGGAATTGGGCACCAAAGAACTGGGACCGTTGGCACAGGGCAAACTATTTGGGGAACCCTTCTTAAAAGAGCTGAACAAGCATGTCAATATTTTTACGTCCCTGAATAAGGCTCAGACATCCATGAAGCGAGTCTTCAGAGGTTACCCCAGTCGGGGTGTTTTTGGACGGGCTGGCCGCTACAGGGGCCGCGCAGCCAGCCGATTCTGGCCTTCTGGCCCCCGGTCATACAGACCACAGCCCTTCTACCCAGAAGTGGGCTCCAGACCTCCATTCTCCTATACCCGAGGAGCAGACCGAGGCAGAGGACCTCGTAGCCGTGGCAGAGCACGCTTCCCCACAGGTAAGCAACATCATGCCTCTTGTGTCACTTTCCCCTTATACTGCAGGCCGTATTGCTCTGTCTTTTCAGGAATGGATAACCATCTCCACAGACGCATGGATCCTCCAGACAGTTCGGGGCTACGTCATCGACTTCGTAGAACCCCCCCACCAACTCACTCCTCCGCACCCCATTCAATGCTCCCAGGAGGACCGCCGTCTGATCGACGACGAACTACGAGAGCTCCAAACGAAAGGGGCGATAGAACCGGCTCACGACGGACAGGGTTTCTTCAGCAACATTTTCCTAGTAAAGAAGAAATCTGGGGAGTTCCGTCCGGTTATAAATTTGAAGGGACTCAACGCTTTCGTGATGTACAGGCACTTCAAGATGGAGGGCATCCATCTTCTGAGAGATCTTCTACAAGACAGGGACTGGTTTACGAGGCTAGACCTCAAGGACGCTTACCTGTCGGTTCCCGTCCACACATCTTGCCGTCAATTCCTCAGATTCCTATGGCAAAACCAACCCTGGCAGTTCACATTCCTCCCTTTCGGCCTCAGCTCAGCACCGTGGTGCTTCACAAAGCTTCTCAAACCAGTTGTATCACGACTACGAACGCAAGGAATTCGGTGCATTATATACCTGGACGACCTGCTACTGTTCTCCTCAGACAGGTACAGTCTAAGGCAACACACACGATATACCATTCAACTCCTGACGTCCCTAGGCTTCGTGGTAAATTACCAAAAATCGGAACTATCCCCAACTCAGACGATTCAATTCCTGGGCTTCGAGATAGACTCCAGGACCAGCACCTTACGACTCCCAGGCTCGAAGATCACAGCCATCAAGAAGGAACTACGCAGGGTCATCCGCTGCCACACCATTCCCCTCCGCACCCTAGCTCGGATAGTGGGCCTACTGTCCGCTTCGATTCAGGCGATCTTCCCAGGCCCACTACACTACAGGGCGATGCAACATCTCAAGGCCTCCTTTCTTCGCCAGAACCCTTCCTACGACCAGAACATTCCGGTAACGGAAGAAATCAAGGAAGAACTCGGATGGTGGTTGGACAGCATGGAGGCTTGGAACGGCCGAGCCATCTTCGGGAATTCTCCCGACATCATTCTGGAATCAGACGCCAGCCTTTGGGGCTGGGTCGCCACAGGCGAGGGCGGATCGACAGGAGGCACTTGGACTTCACGAGAAACCAACCTCCACATAAACTGCTTAGAACTCCTGGCTGGGTCGTTTGCGATCCGCAGCTTGGCAAAAGACCGCACGGACTGCTGCATCCTCCTCCGGATGGACAACGTCTCAGCGGTCCGCTACATCAATCGCCTGGGAGGAGCACGATCCAGGCTCCTATCAAAAATCACGAAGGACATCTTCGAATTTTGCCTACCCCGGAGAATCTCCCTGGTGGCAGAATACCTCCCGGGAGACACGAACCTGACAGCGGACTGGTTCTCACGCCACTGGCGGGACAACAGCGACTGGAGACTGGACCCAGCGATCTTCCAACGTCTTTCGGCCAGGAGGGGTCCCCTCCACCTAGACCTCTTTGCTTCACGCAACAACAGGCAGACAGACGAGTACTTCAGCTGGCTCCCAGATCCAGGGAGCAAGGCAGTAGATGCGTTTCTACAACCCTGGCCACCCACGGGGGCGTATGCCTTTCCCCCATTCGCCATGGTGGCGAGGACGATGCAATACCTGAAGACCCAACGCGGGTCCCTGATCCTCATCTCACCCCTATGGCCGGGCCAACCATGGTTTCCGGATCTTCTGGCAGCAGCCTACAAGGATCCTCTCCTCATACCGTCCTACCCGACACTCCTTACGGATCCCAAAGGGAACCAACACCCGCTCATCCTGGAAGGCCGTCTCACGCTGATGGCTTGGACACTTTCAGGGGAGCCTGGCAAACCGAAGACTTATCGCAAACGTCTCGAGACCTCCTCTGGGACTCATGGGCACCAGGAACCAGACGATGTTACCTATCAGCATGGAACTCCTGGTCTACTTGGTGCAGTGAACGGAATTTCGATCCCTTTACGGCACCTATAACAGCCATTTTGAATTTCCTCTCGCACCTCTTCTCCACGGGCCGATCTTATCGATCCCTCAACGTCATACGATCCGCTATTTCGGCAGCCCACGTTCCGACCCAGGGGATCCCCGTTGGAAAAGACCCACTGGTATGCCGTCTTCTCAGAGGCATCAGACTACAGAGGCCTCCAAAACCTAAATACTCCCGACTATGGGATGTCGAGATCGTTCTACAATTCATTAGGGACTGGCCGGACAACAACAGACTTTCGCTCCGACAGCTATCAGCTAAACTGACACTTCTACTTTGTTTGGTCTCATTCCGCAGAGTCTCGGACGTACGAGCATTCGACATCGATGCCTTTTCGGTCTCCCCAGAGGGAGTTACCTTCCAAATTTCACGCCGTACGAAATCCGATTCCACATCGGTCTTCTACCCTTTTTTCCCTACAGAGCCGCTTCTCTGCGTGGTGTCCACCCTGCATCGATACGTGGAAGTCACATCCCGATTGCGGGTCTCACCTTCGGGCCAACTCTTGGTATCCTACGTTAGACCTCACGTACCAGTCTCTACCACCACCTTGGCCAGGTGGGTAAGATGGATTCTATCTCTGGCGGGCATAGAGGAGACCTTCGGAGCCCACTCCGTCCGGGGCGCGGCGGCCTCATCAGCCTTCACCGCAGGCGCGTCCCTGGCAGACATCCTACGAGCCGCAGATTGGTCACGAGAATCAACTTTTCGGACCTTCTATTTCCGCCCGAACCCGGGGGCAACCACGTCTCTCCTGTTTCAGCGTTAAAAATGCAAAATATGAAGCCTCCTGTCATGTGGTAAAATTGAAGATTATGCTAGCGCTAGTGTACCTATAATCTTAATTTTAATAATGACAGGAGGCGAGTATTTTCCCACCCTCCACACCCTCGAGGAAGGAGATCCTATGTAAGTATACCTATACTCTGAAGGATGAGATCTCATGTAAGTATACCTATACTCTGTATATTCCTTCCTTTTGCTCTGTCTCCTTACTCAGCTATCTTATCAGATTTGTACCTTGTTTAGATACAGCTTTGTTTTCTAATCACCGTCATACTTAGACTAGTTTTAAAAAATTGTTAGTGGAATCTGTGTTGGGTTTATTACATCACTGCAACCAGTTACCAGACCGGTTCCTAACCTTCTTCACGCTCTTTTCCAGCATAACTTCAAGACGTTACAGCTTACGTTCAGGATGGACATGTTTGGACCTTCCTTCAACTGCCAGGAATTCGTATTTGGGAATGTCACCCGTTGTTACACGTTTGGACCATCCTCTAACTTCTAGGACTTCGCACTTTGGAAAGTCACCCGTTGGTGCATGTTTCAAGACTTTTCTCCGTTTCTTTGAATATTTTATGTGTCTTTGATGTCGCTTGGAAAGAGGGGGAGGAGCCTCATCACTGTGAATACTATACCTCCTACTATTTTTTGATTGGTTAATGTTTTCACTCCTTTTCTTTACTGCTATTTGGAGTTAGTAAAGAGAGTTAATGCAAAATACTCGCCTCCTGTCATTATTAAAATTAAGATTATAGGTACACTAGCGCTAGCATAATCTTCAATTTACTTATCATCTTCCAGTGTAACGTTTGTCTCCTCGAAGCTGACCTTACCCACGCTCTGCCTCCATGGTTGAGATTATCAATTTTGAAAGATTTTGCCTTGACGTGGCAGGTCTACATTTATCTCTTGAAATCTCAGCTGAAGTAATATCCTGCTCACACACAATTCCTACCTAGTTTTGACCCCACCTCCTTTTTTATCTGTCTGCACCTACCTACCACTGTCTTTGTATATCTCCTGACTACTATGCCTCCTTACCTTCGTGTGTGTCTCTTTTATGAACGCGCAAACCTCCACCTACCAATTTGTAGGTTAACTGAGCAGGACAGTGACGTTGTTTCTGCTTACTCCTATCCCAGTCTGTCATTGGAGCTCTGAGTGAGTGTGCAGTGAGGTGAGATATAAAGTTAAGTCATATCCTTGCCTTTTCCCCTCATTCTGCAGACACCTCAAAACTATATATAGTCTATTGATATTAACTGTGATCTGGGATTGACCTCTCCCCTTCAGTATGTAACTGTGTGGAATGTAGCCCCATGTAGCTAGAGCGCAGCTAAGCGGAAAAAGGCCTTGACAGGGGTTAGGAGGCGGGCTTAGGAGGAAGTAAGCGAGGGTTGGAATTATGGGTAAGTGGGATTGGCTATTTAAATGAGCAGCCATTTTAGGTGAGTCATTCTAACTTCCTACCTGGTCGAGTTTGTGTTCGCCTCGGGGGGCGCGGACTTTGCTTGGTCGGATTTCTTTTGTCTCCTCTGCAGGAACAATGGACGACGTGGAGCGTTTGCTGGAAGGGATCAGGTCGGCAGCACGGCATCAAGGTGTGGACTGGCTACGGGCACAGCTTGGCCCTGCCCTGGCGGAGGCGGCGGATCGGGACGGCGATGGCGGGAGACCGGTCCGGGCCCGGAGGCCCCCGAGGAGGCTAAGCCCGGGCGCGGGGCCCGGTGAAGTGGTACCCGGTAGCAGTGGAGTTCCAGTTCCGACCGGCAGCAGGCCCGGGAGCCGCGTGGTCGAGGCCTTGCCTCCCCGTGTGCGGACGGAGCCTCGGATGTGCACTAGGCGGCAAAGGGATATCGTGGACGGGGGCGCGGCTGCTAGCAGGTCGGAGGCGGCCGGGCGGCCCCCTGGTGCTTCGAGACCCACGGAGGGGAGGCCCAGGAGGGCTTCCCCCCCTTCGGACAGCGGAGACGATGAGGAGGCTGGATCCGGGAGACCGCATGGCAGGCATCAGGCAAGTGCAGAGGGCTCAGGTCGGGGCCCTCTTGGCGGGAAGGTTGTTCGGGGGAGCTCTGCCACTGGGGGGGGCGGGAGTAAGCCGGTTGGGGGTACACAGGCCTTAGTGGGAAAGGGGGAGGGCCCTGGGGCCCCGAAGAGAAAATGTGGCTCTAAAGGAGTAAGTTCTAAGGGTGGTAGGGGTTCCCGGGAGGGGGCCAGGTCAGACAGAGGGTCTCCCGTAGGGGTGGTGGGTAGTTCGGGGCCATCGGGGTCTGGCAAGCAAGGGGTCAGAGGTAAGGGGGTGGGGGAGGGGGTTTCGGAGGTGGCTAGGCAAGGGCGTAGGGTAGGCCGGGAGTCGGGTCTTTCCGTAGTGGAGGGGCGCAGGGGGGGCCCGGGTTCCAGGAGTAGTAGTGACAGTCCCTCGCCCGTTAGATCTCTGGGGTCCCGGGATGCTCGGGGGCGGTCGGGTCGGCACTGCTCCCCCTCGGATAGCTCAGCAGGGGAAGGTGCGGCAGCCCCTCGGTATGGACAGCAGGGGCGGCTTGCTGGTAGAGACGGGAGGAGTCGTAGCCCCAGGGGTTCCCGGGTGCCACGTGGTGGTAGAGGTCAGCGGGAGGCTTCGGTGCAGAGCAGGCGCTCCCGGGGTCGGGACGGGAGGGGAGTGGATGTTCGTTACCCCCTACCCAGGACTTCTTCTCCTTGTCCTAGATTTCGGAGCCGTTCTGCTTCCTCACAGGCTGGGCACCGGGTGGGCTCCCCGGTCGGCGAGATGGCGGCGGAAGTTCCTCTTCCCGGACGTCAGGCGATCTGTACTGCAGCCCCCACCGCTCCGGTGTCGGGGGGCTTGGCCGGTGAGTCCAGTGGGTCACTACACTCTAGCGCACTAGTTACCACACTTCAGGCACTACTCCACTCATTGGGGGCGGGGGGTGACACTAGCGGCGTTGGTCAGGTGTGGGCTCCGGGTGCAGTGGCTTCAGGTTCTCGGATCCGGGATTCCGCGGGGCCTAGTTCGGGCGGGGATTTGGTGGTGCCGCAGGACGTAGGGGAGGTTGGGAGCGAAAGGGCTGAGTTGTCCGGGGGTATCCCCGACGCGGCTAGGCAGCACGCGTACGTATCTTTTGCGGGCCCACTGGGGGTCCATTTGAAACAGGACGTGAAGGATAAGATTTGGAAGGGCGAGTTCTGTGAGATTTTCTCCCTCCTCCCGTTAGAGGACTTCATTGACCTCAAGGAGGAGGATAAGAAGGATGAGAAAAAGGAGGAGGAGGAGAAGAGGAAGCGGTACCGCAAGATACCGAAGTCCTTCGGTAATTGGTTGCGGGCTTTTTGTGTGCTGGCTAGCGTGCTCGGCGAGAAATCGCCGGGGTTGTGCTCGTCTTTGTTCTGCTATTTGGATGGCATTTGGGAGGCGTACCGGACTTACGGGGGGTTGGCCTGGTGGAGGTACGACGAGCAGTTTCGGCAGCGGCTGGCGGCTAACCCGGGTATGCGGTGGGACCAAATGGACCTGCCGCTCTGGATGAAGCTAATGATGGCGCAAAAAGCGCAGCCCTTTCAGAGCTCGGCCGGCGCCAGGGGGCAGTCCGCCTCGTCGGCCACCTTACAAAAGGGCTTATGCTGGCTCTATAACGAGGGCCAATGCAAATGGGGAGCCTCCTGTCGTTTCAAGCATGAGTGCTCCGGCTGCGGGGGAGCTCATGGGCTCAACCGCTGCTTTAAGAAGGGTAAGTCCGGAGGCGCCGGCGCGGCTGTCGCGCCGGGGGGAGGGGGTGCATCCGCTTCCCCTGGGCCTAACCCCAGTGAAGCTAAGCACGATGGAGCCGTGGCTAGGCCGCTACGGTAACAGGGCGGACGCTGCGGTGCTCCTGGCGGGGTTTGCGGTGGGGTTCTTTATTCCGTTTCAGGAGCGACGAGGGGGTCAAGGGAGGCTGCGCAACCTGAAGTCTGTGGCGGACTTCCCGGATGTGGTTAGGGAAAAGCTGGGCAAAGAAGTCGGACTGGGCCGCATGGCAGGCCCGTTTGTAGTGCCTCCGCTGGAGGGCCTGCGGGTTTCCCCACTTGGGGTGGTCCCCAAGAAGGAGCCGGGTAAATTTAGACTCATTCACCATCTCTCATACCCGAAAGGGGAGTCGGTGAATGACGGTATTCATAAGGAATTGTGCTCGGTGTCATATGCATCTTTCGACCGGGCGGTCGATTTGGTCCGGCGGGCCGGGCATGGGGCCCTGATGGCTAAGGTGGACATCGAGGCCGCGTTCCGGCTGCTACCGGTCCACCGGGACTGTCATCACCTGCTGGGGTGTTTCTTTGAAGGGGCCTACTTCGTGGACTTGTGTCTGCCTATGGGCTGTTCCATTTCGTGCTCCTATTTTGAGAAATTCAGCACTTTTCTCGAATGGGTGATACGGGTGGAAGCGGGGAGTCGTCTTATTGTACATTATCTAGATGATTTTCTGTGTGTGGGACCGGCCGGTTCCCTGGATTGCCTGCGCCTGCTGCGGACGGTTGAGTGGGTGGCGGGCCAATTCGGGGTTCCGCTGGCGGCGGATAAGACCGAGGGCCCGACCACGTGTCTGAGTTTTCTAGGTCTGGAGATTGACTCTGGGAGGGGAGAATGTCGGCTGCCCCAGGATAAGCTGGCAAGGCTTCGGGGGGCGGTGGCTGCCGTTGCTGGGGCACGCAAGGTGACTCTGGTGCAGCTACAGTCTTTGATTGGGTTGCTCAATTTTGCGTGTCGGGTCATCCCGATGGGAAGGGTGTTTAGTCGCAGCTTGTCGGCCGCTACCGCGGGGGTTAGATCCCCGCACCATTTCGTACGGGTGTCGGCGGCCATGCGAGCGGACTTGGGCATCTGGGATGCCTTCTTGCGGGATTTTAATGGGACGGTGTTGTTCCGGCAGGAGGGCCAGTCGTCGGCCGAGCTGGAGCTTTTTACGGATGCTTCGGGCAGTATAGGCTTTGGGGCATATTTCGGGGGCTCCTGGTGTGCGGAGCGGTGGCCGGACTCTTGGGGTTCGAGCCCTCTTATGCGCAACTTGGCTTTCTTGGAGTTGTTCCCGTTGGTCGTTGCAGTAGCGTTATGGGGTGACAGGCTGCGTGATCGGAGAGTGGTATTTTTCTCGGATAACATGGCGGTGGTTCACGCGGTGAATCGCCAGTCGGCGGCCTCAAAGCCGGTGGTTCAGCTGCTTAGGCGACTGGTATTGCTGTGTATGTCCCGAAATGTTGTTTTTCGCGCGCGCCATGTTCCCGGCTATTTGAATGAGGTGGCTGATGCTCTATCTCGTTTTCAGTGGTCCCGTTTCTGGCTGGCGGCGCCGGGGGCATCGAAGGAAGGGCTGGCTTGCCCGGACGAGATTTGGCAGCTGGGGGCGTCCTGCTTGGAGGACTCGTGAAGGCTTCTCTGGCACCGGCCACTTGGGCCTCGTACAGTAAGGTTTGGGGCTTGTGGGAACGGTCACTGGAGGGGTTGGCCATGGACAGCGGGGAGGCCCTGCGGGACGCTTTCTTGTGGTACACCTGTCAGTTGCTGACAAAAGGGCCGTCCCCTGCCGTGGTGGACAGATCCATGGCGGCTATGGCGTTTTGGTTTCGGTGGCATGGGAAGGAGGACTTTACCAAGACCTTCGTCATCAGGCAAGCCCTGAAGGGTTATCGCAAGGGGCGCAGGGCGCCGGATACCAGGCGCCCGGTGTCGGTGCGGCTGCTGGGGGACTTGGTGGGTATATTGCATGAGGTTTGTTTTGATGGGTTTGAGGCTTTACTGTTCAAAGTAGCGTTTGTTTTGGCGTTTTTTGGGGCATTCCGAGTAGGGGAATTGGTGAGTGCTAGTAAACTGGCGCAGGGGGGCCTGCAATTGTCGGGGGTCCGTATCCTGGATAGGAAGGTGGTGGTGCACCTTGGCAGGTCCAAAACGGACGTCCGCGGCGTGGGCCGGGACGTGACACTGGGGGCCTTGCCAGGCTCGGCTTTGTGCCCGGTGGCTGCTACGGTGGAGTATCTGGCGCGGAGGCCAGCGGTGGGGGGCTCCTTATTGGTGCATGCTGACGGATCGTCCCTTTCTCGGTTCCAGTTCACGAAAGTTTTTCGGTTGGGCTTGGGCAGGTTGGGGCTTCAAGCTGCACGATTTGGGACGCACTCGTTCCGTATTGGGGCGGCCACGGAGGCCGCACGGTTGGGATTGGGGGACGAGGTGGTGAAGAGGATCGGGAGGTGGGAATCGGTAAGATTCCGCTCCTATGTCCGGTTGGGTCTATTGGATTAATGGCAGGGGACTGTTTCGTATTTCAAAAAAAAAAAAAAAATGTGTAGAGCCATCAAATTCGAAAGGTTTTGTGTTATGATGTGAGGGGTAATGGCTATGTTGGGATGTTTCGCTGTGTTGGTTGGGGATGGGGTAGGGGTCTCTGTTGGACTTCCCTCATCATTTGTTTTCTCCCCCCAGGGCGTGTGGCATGGATCGTGGGCCATTCGTTTGTCTTCTGGGCCGAGAGGAGGGCCGCAGCTCGAGCGCAAGGCCAGCAGCTGGGTTTTCTGAGAGGCCAGTTGGCAGTTCGTTGGTTTGGGTATCGGGGTTTTTGCTGGGGGGATGTTTGTGGGAAACTGTTGGGGATGCTGGCAGCAGGGTACTCGCCAGACGTGCTGGTATTACATGTGGGGGGAAATGACCTGGGCCTTACGCCGCAGCGCCGGCTGGTGAAGTGGATGAAGCAGGACATTAATAAGTTAAGGGGCCTGCTTCCGGGGGTAATGTTGGTCTGGTCTGAGATTGTCCCGCGGCGCCGGTGGCGGCACGCTCGGGACCCGGGGGCTATGGAGAGGTGCAGGAAGAAGGTGAATAGCTTGATGGCAAGCTTTGTGCGGAAAGTAGGGGGTGTAGTGGTACGGCACCTGGAGTTGGAGGAAGGGTTGCCAGGATACTACCGCTCGGATGGTGTTCACCTCTCGGATGTGGGTTTGGACCTGCTCAACTTGGGTTGGCAGGATGGTATAAGGATGGCTCTGTTTCTTCGGGGTGGCGGAGCTCAGACAGCTTAAGGGGTCAAGGTCTGAGCTTGTGGCGGGACGGGGAGCTGAAGGAGAGGAAATAGGCTCCCCTGGATGAACGTGAGGTGGAATAAACAGATTGTGGTCATCGGTGGTTGAGAGGTTTCGAGTCCTGGAGGTGGCTCAGAACCTGGTGGGGCAGGGGTATCCGGGTATACCCCTGCCGTGGTTAATGGTGGTTGGCACTTTGATATAAAGTTGGTGTATGTTATAATTATGTATATATGTGTTATTATATGGGGGTCATTGCCTTTTGTATGGTAGCCGAAGGAACAGGATGCGAGGGGGCGGAGTATGGGGGGCAATGACCCATGTTTACCTGTTAATTTATTATCGATATTATTATTATTATTATTATTATTATTATTATTATTATAATTATTGGTTAATAAAGCTGTGGACAAATTTCCCCATACTACTTAGTGTCTGTGTATTATTGGGTTAGGTTATGGGGGTGGTTTGTCCTGGATTCCGACTGCCCAAATGGCGACTATAGACCTGTCATGGTTTCAACTGCCTTTGTAAAATACAGGTAGACTATATCAACTTCACAAAAGTGATCTATATGTTTACTGACTTTTTTTAAGAGAAAGCAAATAGGTTAGATCATCCAAACATTCTATATTTTACAGAACAATGTTAATAACTAATAATGTTGCTGCTCCCAATGTTTTCCTGAATATTATCAAATAGTACCTTTTTAAATATTTGAGAAATTACAGATGTTAAGTTTTATATTATCCATATACAGGGCTAGGTTTCTTGTAAAGTTCTTCAGATCTGAACTTCCTGGTTTTGGCCACATAGTTTATGTTACTAATCCAGTGAAATCGTAAATAGTGCCTATGTATAAATAATTGATACTAATGTTTAAGGAAAAGTTAGTTGGGTTACGATTTTTTTACGATTATCTTCTCAAGCAATTCATATCTTGCTTCATATGTAATGCAAAGAATGTCTATTCTTTCAACACATCACTTGCATCACTTCCTTCCTAATATGATTTTAGACGTCATGAACAAATAAGCACAGTTAACTTTCATTTGTTTCTTGAATGTCCTGTGCTATGACAAACTTACGTTACACAGGTATATTTACAAATACGTAAAAAAAAAAAGCATTAATTACTTTCATTTGAAAACTTTATGAAATATTGAGTCAAACCAGTCAAAATATATACAGAGACAAAGTAGGGCTTGACCCTTCTTGACACTGGGTGGAGGCACCGCTGTCAAAAAGTGTCAATTTCAAGACGTCACCAGTAATGGCTGGAGGAAATCATGGTCTTGCTGGATCCCCCATAGACCTCAATCCCGTACTCTCGAAAAGAAGACGACCGGCTGGAAGATGATTGCTGCTTCTAAGAGGGACAAATTCAGGTAAGTTAAACTTATCTTTCCCTGCCCTACCTGGCCACTGGACCACCAGCGGCAATGTCACCGTCTGGGATCTCTGCACATTCTGCAAAGTCCCAAGACTGTGAAAGTTCTGCTTTAGTATGGAAGGGGGAGGGTAGACGTATGGGGATGTTGCGGGGGGTAGACATATGGGGGGGCCCCACGGCAGTTTTCTCACCGTAGCCCCGTGGTTTCTAGTTACGCCTCTGGAAGATAGATTTTGCTAATTTGCAAGTGCATTCTGGGATTTAATGGTTTTAATACCCATATTAATGTGATTCACATTATCAGTAGTTTTGACGGTTTGGTTAACTTTCCTAAGAACTAAATCTGCAAAAATCCTTTCCTTAGTCATTGCTGTTTAATCATAGTTAAATAGTGACATTATTTACAAGTTCTTTATTTGTACATACGCACTATTTACTATTTCACTGGATTAGTAACTTTTTCCATGTCATTAAACCCAGGAAGTTCAACTTCTACAGAATTGTGATTTAATTGATCCAGAATTTACAGTTCAAGCATATATATGTTCTTTCAAAACAGGATTCCCCTGACAATTATTCAGGGCTTTCACTCTTCAGTGAAAGGTTGATTTTTTTTTTTTTACATAGTAGAATTTTCCCCAAAACATATTGTGACAGACCACTTGTAACACTTCTCCTCACGCCCAAAATATTCGTAATCTCCCACCTTTTCCCTCCCCAGCAGTGCCGTTCCTCCAGCCCCTTTCCTAGCAGCCCTCAGGAACATCATACAGCCGCAGGAAAACTCCAGAGGTACAGCGCACCTGACCAGGAGCAACCTCCAACCGTTCTGGAACTCTGTCTCGGCTCACAGATCAGTTGTGGTCTGCTACAACATTATACAGAACGCTATCGATCCCACAACCACCTAGCAGGGCACTTTTTTGGAGGGGATCATAGGCGTGCGCAGCCTGTTGCATTAGGGTGTGCACCCTAAAGCACAAACACACACGCCGCGTATATATGTATTTTTATATACACACACACATATATATATATATATATATATATATATATATATACACATACACACACACAAATACAAGTATACATAGGTGCAGTGTATGTGTGATTGTGAGCTGAGCTGTGCAGTGTGTGTGATTGTGAGCGGTGCAGCGTGTAAGGGGTGCAGTGTGTGTGATTGCGAGGGGTACAGTGTGGTGTAATTGTGAAGGGTGCAGTGTGTGTGATTGTAAGGGGTACAGTTTGTGTAATTGTGAGGGATTAAGTGTGTGTGTTGGGTACAGTGTGTATGATTGTGAGGGGTGCACTGTGTGGGCGACAGGGGTTAGGAGGGTGGAGGGGCAGCCACAGGGGTTGGGGGGGTAGAGGGACAGGAGGTGGGGGGGTGGAGGGGCAGTGACAGGAGGTAGCGGGGGTAGACGGTTAGTGACAGGGGTTAGGGGATAGTAACAGGGGTTAGGGGTGGTAGAGGGGTAGTGACGGGTTAGGGGGATAGAGGGGTAATGACAGGGGTTGGGGATAGAGGGGTAATGACAGGGGTTGGGGTAGAGGGGCAGTGACAGGGGGTGGGGGAGTGGATGGGCAGTAACAGGGGTTAAGGGGGTTGGAGAGGCAGTGACATGGGTTAGGGGGGTAAAGGGGCAGTGACAGGGGTTAGGGGGTAGAGTGGTGTGACAGGGGTTGGGGGTAGAGGGGTAGTGACAGGGGTTGGGGTAGTGACAGGGGTTAGGGGGTAGAGGGGCAGTGAACGGGGTTGGGGTAGAGGGGTAGTGACAAGGGTTGGGGGGGTAGAGACAGGAGTTAGGGGGGTAGAGGGGCAGTGACAGGGGTTGGGGGGTGGAGAGGCAGTGACATGGGTTAGGGGAGTAGAGGGAAAGTGACAGGGGTTAGGGGGTAGTGACAGGAGTTAGGGGGTAGTGACAGGAGTTAGGGGGTAGTGACAGGAGTTAGGGGGGTAGTGACAGGAGTTAGGGGGGTAGTGACGAAGGTTAGGGGGGTAGAGGGGTAGTGACAGGGGTTGGGGGGGTAGTGACGGGGTTAGGGGGGTAGTGACGGGGGTTAGGGGGGTAGAGGGGTAGTGACAGGGGTTAGGGGGTTAGAGGGGTAGTGACAGGGGTTAGGGGGGTAGTGACAGGGGTTAGGGAGGTAGAGGGGTAGTGACAGGGGTTAGAGGGGTAGTGAAAGGGGTTAGGGGTAGTGAAAGGGGTTAGAGGGGTAGAGACAGGAGTTAGGGGGTTAAGGGGGTAGTGACAGGGGTTAAGGGGGTAGTGACAGGGGTTAGGGGGTTAGAGGGGTAGTGACAGGGGTTGGGGGGTAGTGACAGGGGTTAGGGACAGGGGTTGGGGGGTAGTGACAGGGGTTAGAGGGGTAGTGGCAGTGGTTAGATTGGTAATGACAGGGGTTAGAGGGGTAGTGACAGGGGTTAGAGGGGTAGTGACAGGGGTTAGAGGGGTAGGGACAGGGGTTAGGGGGGCAGTGAGTGACAGGGGTTAGGGGGGGTATGGGTGCAGAGGCAGGGTGGGGGGGCAGTGAGTGACAGGGGGCAGAGGGGGGTTTAAATACCTGCCCTGGTGGTCCAGTGGTCCTGGTGGTCTCTTCAGTCTGCAGCTCCGCCGGGAGTGAGCTGCAGACCACATGGTGAGTCTCGCGATCTCCAGGCAGAGCGTTGCCGTGGCAACGCTCTGACAGGCTGGAGATCGCGAGATACTTCAGTCTGCAGCTCACTCCCGGCGGAGCTGCAGACTGAGGATCAGGGCAGACGGACAGGAGGGGCCTCGCACCCGGCGGCATTGTGTGCACGCCGCCGGCCCCCTCCTGTGTCGGGTCCTCGGTCATAGACCGAGGACCCGACATGTCAGTCTGCCCAGAGGCAGTGCAGCACGGGGTGTGATTAGGGTGTGCCCAGGCACACCCGGCACACCCCGTGCGCACGCCTATGGAGGGGATACAGAGGAGATGGTGGAGCATCCAAGGATACCCTGGATTTGGGGGAACTGAAAATATTTACAGAAAGTGCTACTGTTTTAAGTGACAGGTACTTTCCACCCAGTGCCATGGAACTCTGTGCCGGATTGGAGGCTAGCTGCGACCCGCTGAAACTTTGACTTCCACCTAACTCCGGCTAGCCTCCTCCGATCCAGGTGCTTTTTGAACAAAGTAGGCTCTTGAATACTAGCTTCCTGTGGACACTGGTTGTGTGGGGATGTGGGCATGGAAATCATAGTTATTGTCTGTTTTGTAAACCAGTGCCAAGGCTTCAGGGTGCTAATAAAATTAAGTGCTTAGGTACAAACACCAAGGAGCCGGGGATGTCACAATTTCTTTGTTCTCCCTGGGGAGCACCTGTTGGGAGACAGCTACTAGAGGCAGTTTCAACCCTGTGGCCCCTCAGATGTTTTAAACTTCAACTCCCATGATTTCCTGGCTATCAGCCATGATTCCCTCCCTATCGATTTCTTTCAATGAATCATGGGCGTTGGCTGTTTTATTAAATTAATCATGGGCGTTGGCTGTCTGCTTCATTAAATGAATCATGGGTGTTGTCTATCTGTTTCATTCAAAAAAATCATGGGCGTTGTAGTTCAAAACATCTGGGGGGGCGCAGGTTGTGCAGGCCTGCTGTAATGTAAACATTGTAGTTTCTCTAAAACTGCAATGTTTTCACTTGCATGGTTAAGGGGACAGGGACACTGCACCCAGACCACTTCAATGAGGATACTGTCAATTAGTGATGTCCCGAACTGTTCACTGGCGAATAGTTCCCGGCGAACATCGCTTGTTCACCACGGACGGCGAACACATGCGCTGTTCGGTCCGCCCCCTATTCGTCATCATTGAGTAAACTTTGACCCTGGCCTGTACCTCACAGTCAGCAGACACATTCCAGCCATTCAGCAGAAGACCCTCCCTCCCAGACCCTCCCACCTCCTAGACCCTCCCTGTGCATTTCAGGGTCTGCCAGGGCACAGTGTCACACCAGTGCAACTCATATCTGGTGTAACAGTAGTGTACATTTAAAAAAAAAATACAATTTTGACTGTAATAGATTGGATAGCATTTAGTTGTCTGCCAGCGTGTGTGTCAGGCTCGCAGCGTATACTGTGCCCACTTGCCCAGTGCCACCACTCATATCTGGTGTCACAATAGCTTGCATTTAACAAAAAAAAACTTTTGGGACTGTAATATAATAGCAGTCAGTTTACTTCACTAGTGTGCATATCAGGGCCTGCCAGGGCACAGTGTCACACCAGTGCAACTCATATCTGGTGTAACAGTAGTGTACATTTAAAAAAAAAATGTTTTGACTGTAATAGATTGAATAGCAGTTAGTTGTCTGCCAGAGTGTGTGTCAGGCTCACAGCGTATACTGTGCCCACTTGCCCAGTGCCACCACTCACTCACTGGTGTCCCAATAGCTTGAATTTAACAAAGACAAAACTTTTTTGACTGTAATATAATAGCAGTCAGTTTCCTTCACGAGTGTGCGTTTCAGGACCTGCCAGGGCACAGTGTCACACCAGTGCAACTCATATCTGGTGTAACAGTAGTGTACATTCTTAAACAAAAAAAAAATATTTGACTGTAATAGATTGAATAGCAGTTAGTTGTCTGCCAGCGTGTGTGCCAGGCTCACAGCGTATACTGTGCTCACTTGCCCAGTGCCACCACTCACTCACTGGTGTCACAATAGCTTGCATTTAACAAAAAAAACTTTTTGGACTGTAATATAATAGCAGTCAGTTTCCTTCACGAGTGTGCGTTTCAGGGCCTTCCCAGTGCCACCACTCACTCATATCTGGTGTCCCAATAGCTTGCATTTAATAAAAAAATAAACTTTTTGGACTGTAATATAATAGCAGTCAGTTTCCTTTACGAGTGTGCGTTTCAGGGCCTGCCAGGGCACAGTGTCACACCAGTGCCACTCATATCTGTTGTCACAGTAGCTTGCACGCATAGTACCACTAATCGAAAAAAACAATGACAGGCAGAGGCAGGCCACCCCTCAGGGGCCGTCGTGGTCGTGGTTCTGTGATTCCCTTTGACCCTAGAATAATGCCCAGTGTTCAGAGGCCACCTACCCTGAACTTGAAAAGTTCTGAGGACATAGTTGACTGGCTAACACAGGACACCCAATCTTCTACAGCTTCCGCTCGGAACCTCGACGCACCATCCTCCTCCAGCTTAGCTTCGGGCACCTCTCAAGTTACCACTCGCCCGCCTGCCGCCACCACCAACACTAGCCCCACAGCCGCTTCACTTGGTATGTCAGAGGAGTTATTTACACATCAGTTGGAAGAAATGAGTGATGTGCAACCATTATTGCCAGAGGATGTAGATAACAGGGATATGTCTCAGTCAGGCAGCATTACACACAGCATTACACACGGTATTGTACGGTGTGATGATGATGATGTTGTACCCACTGCTGCTTCCTTTGCTGAGTTGTCAGATACAAGTGAAGCGGTTAATGATGACGATGCGTCCGTGGATGTCACGTGGGTGCCCGCTAGAAGAGAAGAAGAACAGGGGGAAAGTTCAGATTAGGAGACAGAGAGGAGGAGGAGGAGACGAGTTGGAAGCAGGGGGAGGTCGTCCCAAGGAGCTAGTGGCACATTCAGACAGCAAGCATCAGCTGCCAGACAGCACGCCAATCAACGCATGCTGTTGCCACCACCAGAATGCCGTCATTGCAGAGCTCAGCAGTGTGGCATTTTTTTTGTGTGTCTGCCTCTGACAACAGGGATGCCATTTGCAACCTGTGCCAAAAGAAACTGAGTCGTGGGAAGTCCAACACACACCTAGGTACAACTGCTTTGCGAAGGCACATGATCGCACATCACAAACGCCTATGGGATCAACACATGAGTACAAGCAGCACACAAACTCTGAGCCGCCATCCTCCTCCTGGTCCAGCATCTTCAGCCACGTTAACCACTGCTGTCCTCCTTGCCCCCTCTCACCCATCCGCCCCTCCGTCTCTCGCCTTGAGCAGTTCCTGCTCATCTGCCCACAGTCAGGTGTCTGTCAAGGACATGTTTGAGCGTAAGAAGCCAATGTCACAAAGTCACCCCCTTGCCCGGCGTCTGACAGCTGGCTTGACTGAACTCTTAGCCCGCTCTTTTACCATACAAGCTGGTGGAGTCTGAGGCATTCAAAAAATTTGTAGCTATTGGGACACCGCAGTGGAAGGTACCCGGACTAAATTTCTTTGCACAAAAGGCAATCCCCAACCTGTACTCAATTGTGCAAAAGGAAGTAATGGCATGTCTGGCACACAGTGTTGGGGCAAGGGTCCATCTGACCACTGATACCTGGTCTGCAAAGCATGGTCAGGGCAGGTATATCACCTACACTGCGCATTGGGTAAACCTGCTGACGGCTGCCAAGCATGGAATGCGTGGCTCTGCAGAGGAGTTGGTGACACCGCCACGACTTGCAGGCAGGCCTGCTGCCACCTCCTCTACTCCTCCTACTCCATCCTCTTCCATGGCACATGTGTGTAATCTGATCGTACAACGCTTTGTGCATAAGTACCCAGGCTTACAGGACGTCCTTAAGCAGGACAGGAAGGTGTGTGGCCATTTCAGGTGTTCCTACACGGCCATGGCGCACTTTTCCAATATCCAGCGGCGAAACAACATGCCAGTGAGGCGCTTGATTTGTGACAGCCCGACACGTTGGAATTCAACACTCCTAATGTTCGACCGCCTGCTCCAACAAGAAAAAGCCGTTAACGAGTATTTGTACGACCGGGGTGCTAGGACAGCCTCTGCGGAGCTGGGCATTTTTTTGCCACGTTGCTGGACGCTCATGCGCAATGCCTGTATGCTCATGCGGCGTTTTGAGGAGGTGACAAACCTAGTCAGTCGCACTGAAGGCACCATCAGCGACATCATACCATTTGTTTTCTTCCTGGAGCGT
This sequence comes from Pelobates fuscus, assembly GCF_036172605.1. Classification (NCBI taxonomy): domain Eukaryota; kingdom Metazoa; phylum Chordata; class Amphibia; order Anura; family Pelobatidae; genus Pelobates; species Pelobates fuscus. The sequence goes on along the minus strand of NC_086317.1, from coordinate 307,765,012 downwards.
ACCCTGCGAAGAGTGCTGGATCAGGCCGTAGATGAGCGTGAAGAGGAAGAGTTGTGGTCACCATCACCACCAGAAACAGCCTTATCAGCATCGCTTGCTGGACCTGCGGCAATGCTGGAAGAGGATTGTGAGGAAGAGGAGTAAGAGGAGGAATGTGGCTTTGAGGAGGAGGAGGAAAACCAACCACAACAGGCATCCCAGGGTGCTCGTTGTCACCTATCTGGTACCCGTGGTGTTGTACATGGCTGGGGGGAAGAATATACCTTCAGAGAGATCACTGAGGACGAGGAACAGGACATAAGTAGCTTGGCATCCAACCTTGTGCAAATGGGGTCTTTCATGCTGTCGTGCCTGTTGAGGGACCCTCGTATAAAAAGGCTGAAGGAGAACGACCTGTACTGGGTGTCCACGCTACTAGACCCCCAGTATAAGCAGAAAGTGCCTGAAATGTTACCGAATTACGGCAAGTCGGAAAGGATGCAGCAGTTCCAAAATCAATTAAAAAGTATGCTTTACACAGCGTATAAGGGTGATGTCACAGCACAACGGGAATCTAACAGGGGAAGAGGTGAAAGTAATCCTCCTCCTCCCACGACCACGACGTCAAGGACAGGACGCTTTACAGACGTGTTGTTGATGGAGGACATGTGGAGCTTTTTAAGTCCTACGCATCGCCACAGCCCTTCGGGGTCCACCCTCAGAGAACGACTCGACCGACAGGTAGCAGACTACCTCGCCTTAACTGCAGATATCGACACTCTGAGGAGCGATGAACCCCTTGACTACTGGGTGTGCAGGCTTGACCTGTGGCCTAAGCTATCCCAATTTGTGATAGAACTTCTGGCCTGCCCCGCTTCAAGTGTCCTGTCAGAAAGGACCTTCAGTGCAGCAGGAGGTATTGTCACTGAGAAGTGAAGTCGCTTAGGTCCAAAAAGTCTAGATTACCTCACCTTTATTAAGATGAATGAGGGATGGAACCCTAACGGACTAACAGTGGGCGATACATTCGACTAAAAAAGGCCTGATGAGGGGGACTACTTAACACACCACTCCTATCTGGTGGCACATTAGATTGCATGCGCAGTGCCCCAAATTTGAAGTAGGAGGACCGACCAAGCATGTTTTTCCATCTCCCGCTTCCTAAAATCGATGCCTTATATACACATCCCCTGATAGGGGACGTAACAGGGATTAAACTGATAGGAATAGTACTACTTAACACACCACTCCTATCTGGTGGCACATTAGATTGCACGCGCAGTGCCCCAAATTTGAAGTAGGAGGACCGACCAAGCATGTTTTTCCATCTCCTGCTTCCTAAAATCGATGCCTTGTATACACGTCCCCTGATAGGGGACGTAACAGGGATTAAACTGATAAGAATAGTACTACTTAACACACCACTCCTATTTGCTGGCACATTAGATTGCACGCATAGTGCCCCAAATTTGAAGTCGGAGGACCGACCAAGCATGTTTTTCCATCTCCCGCTTCCTAAAATCGATGCCTTATATACACATCCCCTGATAGGGGACATAACAGGGATTAAACTGATAGGAATAGTACTACTTAAAGGACCACTCTAGGCACCCAGACCACTTCAGCTTAATGAAGTGGTCTGGGTGCCAGGTCCTTCTAGGATTAACCTATTTTTTCATAAACATAGCTATGCTGCTATGTTTGTGAATGGGTTAAGCCTTCCCCTATTTCCTCTAGTGGCTGTCTCATTGACAGCCGCTAGAGGCGCTTGCGTGATTCTCACTGTGATTCTCACAGTGAGAGCACGCAAGCGTCCATAGGAAAGCATTATGAATGCTTTCCTATGTGACCGGCTGAATGCGCGCGCAGCTCGTGCCGCGCGTGCGCATTCAGCCGACGGGGAGGAGAAGAGGAGGATCAGAGGAGGAGAGCTCTCCGCCCACCGCTGGAAAAAGGTACGTTTTAAACACTTTACCCTTTCCAAAGCCCGGCGGGAGTGGGTCCCTGAGGGTGGGGGCACCCTCAGGGCACTCTAGTGCCAGGAAAACGAGTATGTTTTCCTGGCACTAGAGTGGTCCTTTAACACACCACTCCTATCTGGTGGCACATTAGATTGCACACGCAGTGCCCCAAATTTGAAGTAGGAGGACCGACCAAGCATGTTTTTCCATCTCCCGCTTCCTAAAATCGATGCCTTATATACACGTCCCCTGATAGGGGACGTAACAGGGATTAAACTGACAGGAATAGTACTACTTAAAACACCTTATAATAACGCAGAGAGAGGCAATGCACAGAGAGGAGTCTGAAGAAGAGGAGTCAGAGGAGGAAGGTGGCTTTGAGGAGGTGGAAGACCAAACACAGCAGGCGTCCCAGGGGGCTTGTTGTCACCTTTCAGGGAACCTTGGTGTTGTATGTGGCTGGGTGGAGGAAGAGACCTTCAATGACATCAGTGAGGACAAGGAACGGGACATGGCTAGCTTGGTATCCAACCTTGTGCAAATGGGGAGTTTGCGGTTGTGCAAATGGACTGTTTGCGGTTGTTTGCGGTGCGTTAAACGGGGAGTTTGGTCTGTCACTGTGAAGCGTGCATAACCCTTACACTACTTGATCGATACAACATCATACCTGATGTTTTAAAGCAGGTTATTCCAAACAATTTAGGAATGTTAGGTGATTTATGCCTTTTATGGATTAAAACCAGACTCTGCATCAACTATGTAATTTTCCATGGGAGTTTTGCCAGGGATCCCCCTCCGGCATGCCACAGTCCAGGTGTTAGTCCCCTTGAAACAACGTTTCCATCACTATTGTGGCCAGAAAGAGTCCCTACGGGTTTTAAAATTCGCCGGCCCATTGAAGTCTATGGCGGTTCGCCCGGTTCGCCCGTTCGCGGAAGTTCGCGTTCGCCGTTCGGGAACCGAAAATTTTATGTTCACGACATCACTACTGTCAATACTTCAATACTGTCCCTTTTAGGATTACCATGGAGTCTTCTGTTTTGGGTTATTTTGTAAGTAACGTGTGATACACTCTACATTTGTTTTTGTATCTAAAATAACATTTAAGGCCTAGCAAATAGTGTACTTGTAATTTTACGCCTGTATCTATATGCTGAGTAAATCACCAAACCAGTGTTTTAGACTTAAACATGCTAGATATTGACCGCCTCCTATTCTTTACTTCCAATGCTGCATTCTAAAGATAATGCATAATAATATGCAAATATGATTTTAGGATGAATAGATAAATAGCAAAATGCACAGTCCCGAGGGTCTGCAAAGGCCAGAAAGTGGTTCATTGGGGTCATCACCAGAACTACCATTTTCCATTACCATGTCTATGTTAGTTTGTCTGTGCAACTGTATGTGTGTCAGAGTTTGTATCTGTGTGTCTGTGCATCTGCATGTGTGTAATTGTTTGTATCTGTGTCCATGTTTGTAACTGTGTGCCTTTGGGTCATTTTGCATGTGTCTGTATGTATGTCAGAGTTTTTATCTAGGTGTCTGTAACTGTATTTGTGTCAGTATTTGTATCTGTGTATCTGCATGTGTGTCAGTGTGTATATATTTGTGTCTGTTTATCTGCATGTATTGTATGTCATTGTGTGTATCTGCACTGTATATACTATTTATATATACCTGGAGCAGAGGAGAAGCAGGAGGAGCCTGGATCAGAGGAAGAGCAGAAGAGTTTGTGGCAGAGGAAATGGGGAGATGGGACAGAAAACAATGTATAACTTTGAAATATCAGCAACTATATTAAAGGATCACTACAGGCTCAGGAACACAAACATGGGTTAAAACCACAATCTAGCCCCCCGATCCCCTCATGTCTCACTACATATAGAAATCTTACTTTTATTCAAGCCTGCAGCTGCATAGATTGTCCCTGTTTCCTTTTGACCTGCCCACTGACATCATCAGAAGTGGTGGCCTGATCCAATCACAATGCTTCCCCATAGGATTGGCTGAGACTGACAAAGAGGCAGATCAGGGGCAGAGCCAGCATGATTCAAACACAGCCCTGGCCAATCAGCATCTCCTTATAGAGATGAATTGAATCAATGAATCTCTATGAGGAAAGTTCAGTGTCTGCATGCAGATGGAGGAGATACTGAATGTTTAGATGCATTTTAGGCAGCCATGGCCCAGGAAGGATCTCTAACAGCTATCTAAGGAGTGGCCAGTGAAGTTATCACTAGGCTGTAATGTAAACACTGCATTTACAGCAAAAATCCTGAAGGTAATGATTCTACTCACCAGAACAAATTCAATAAGCTGTAGTTGTTCTGGTGACTATAGTGTCCCTTTTAATTACAAACATTTTGCTAATATAAGGGGTGCAATTTATGGAAATGGGCTTTCAAGGGGTACACTAGTGAAGAAAGTTGTAAACCACTGTTTTAGATTTATACTTTACAGGCCCTAGAGGTCTAGATGCAGAGTTGGTATTATCCGACCTTCTGTGTTGACCTATTTTACGTACATACGTACATGTGTGCATTTGCTTTTTTACCTTCATATATATATATATATATATATATATATATCTTTTTTTGAGAATGTATTTATCTGAATTATTTATGAAATCCCTTTTCTGTTATGAATGAATATGTAGATTGAATAGGTAATTAGAAGGGATTTTATTTGTTTATAAATATAAATTGTGTATAATGATCTATTCTTTAGCATTTACATTTTTGATTTCCTAGCGATAATTTTCACAAATGTTTCTGCTTTAGATTTTTCCTGGTTGTAGTAATTTTTTTCTTTTTATAAACCTCCTTTATGAATTTAGAAAACAAATTAAGCGAGTGTGTTCCTTTTTTCACTGTAAAAAAGGATTACGTATTGTACTGCTAATAAACTATTACTGTCTTAATGTGTATTACTTATTTTTCCATAGAAGTTATGACATCAACAATGGGTCTATTGTGAAGTCACATTGTTTTTAAATGTGTAAACTGCAATAATAATCCAATGTTACTGTATTGTTAAAGTGTGTGAATTATTATTATTATTATTATTAGCATGTATATAGCGCCAACAAATTCCATAGCACTTGACAATATTATTGGAGGGGGAGATTTAACAATATATTAGACAAGCACAAAAAAGAGAATTGATATGATAAAGAGAATTATGAAAACTGTACACTGTATCCGATCATTGGTATTTTTTTAATCCTCTGTATCATTACACATTTGATTTGTATTGTTTTGGTGCATTCTGCAATTAATTTGTGGGTACTGGTATACCTATAAAAATTACATAATTTATAAAAGGAGCCGTGATGAATGGCAGCCTCATCTTGAGAATCCCTCTATGTAAGTTGAAATGCATAGATCAAGGCTGCTGTGATATTGGAACCATTTAGATGAGGAAGAGGATTGGTGTCTTGCAGGATTTCAATAATTTTATTGGAATAAATAAACAATGAAGAGGAAAAAAACTGGTGGCTAAGGCAATACTTATCATTTGTGGATCCAGTGGGAGGGAAGGTGGACACCAGGGTAATAGCTTGCCCTGAGACTTCAGTAGCATGTGTCTGGTCAGCAACCGGCTAACAATCCAAATCAATGCATGTAGCCACGTTGTACAAATGAATCTGTGTATACATCTTTGTGTGGCTGTCTATGCTGCTGCAATTGTCTGTTTGACGATGTAGATACATTGATAGACATGGGTATTTTAAACTCTATCTGTGCAAATGTATGTACATATCTCATCAAGATAAAATCTCCGCCCAAATTCAGGCTCTGGATCCACCCTCGGTACTGGTAGAGAGAGATGATTGAGAGATGAATTTGAGAGAAGGAAAACAAAGACTAACGGAAAGCAAGGGGTATAGAGAGGTAGGAATAAAGCAAAAAAAAAAAAAAAAAGACCAGGAAGTTGGTGGAGAGGATGGCAGACAATAACTGGGATAAAGAAAAACTAAGACAAAAGTAGAAACTATAGTAAGGTGCAGAAGTGGTGGGACTTACGGAAGTCATTGCCTAGATCTTTATTTAAAGGATAAAATTCTGTGACCACAAGGTTACTTTAGTCAGCTTCCTAGAGCCCTGTGTTTTGAAAGGCACCATATAACCATGAATTTATTAGGCCATTCACCATCATTCCCTAGCATGTAAAGAATGAGGGGGGCCAAGCGGTAACTTGTCTAGGGTGTGATGTTAATCCTTTTCTACTTATTGCCAATTCAGACGTTTCTCTCTAGGTATTTTCCAATATGTTATCACTTCCTGTCTGGGTTTATGATTGACCAATTTGTAGTGGTTTGCCAGCTTTCATTGGCACTGTAGACAGAAGCAGAATACGAAATGTCCAAACAGGGGTTGTGACATGCAAGGTCTGCACGAATGTTTATAATATGAGGAAATTATGCACATTGAAAGTAACACAGTACTTAATGTATGTATGCTTGTTGCTTATTGTCTACTTCTTCCTCTTCCAGGGAAAATCCTTCACAAAGAAAATAAAAATAAAAAATGTTTCTGTTCTAAAACTACTTTTACTACTTGATTTACACAATTTACCATTTGAACCAAGCTTTTCACAGGGGAAGAAGTTTGGGATTCTATTACCGGTTTTATAGAAATAATCAAACCTGCCAGTATAAGGATACCTTATATAAGATGACCTAACAAAATAATATATTCATATAAAATGCTGAAATAAAAACCACAGTATTATTTAGACAATAATATAATCAAACAGCAATTAAAAGTAGGGCTTTGTGAGTAACCCCTGCATAGGTCTTGTGACAGGTTTATGCATATGAGACATTATTTTTGCCCAAGTCTGGTGTTTATATATATATATATTATGTAGGCTTTGATAGTGTTTAGTGAGTGAGTGTGCTGGTTTCTGTATGTGGTATCAGTTGGTCTCAGCAGAATCCTTATAATGTAGGGATTAGGAATTTGTTAGGGAAAGGGTTAAGTATCTCTGCCGCATGGCAAATAAGAACATGTATTGGGTAAGGGAGGCAGAGTTTAGATTGGCTGCAGGTAGTGCACAGATGCTACTAAATATAAAAGGAGCTGTTGGGAGATATAGCGTTCAGTGGAATCTTGTGTCAAGAAGAAAAAGAGACTCACAGTCCCAATCTCAATAAGGTAATCCTTTATTTATGTCAGATAAATGGGTGACATCTCAGCCACACATAGCCTGTATCCAATCACTGTTCAAAGTGCAAATGATAAATCAAATAGTGTATCAAAGTGTATTTGAAATAAAAGTAGCATACATCGATTTGTCACAACATTAAAACCACCTGCCTAATATCATGTAGGTTCCCCTTGTGCTGTCAAAACAGCTGTGATGTGTTGAGGCATGGACTCCACAATTCCTCAAGACCTCTTAATGTGTCCTGTGGTTTCAGGCACCAAGACATTAGCAGTAGATTATTTAAGTCCTGCAAGTTACAAGATGGGGTCTCCATGGATCAGATTTGCTGTTCCAGCACCTCCCACAGATGCTCAGATTGAGATGTGTGGAATTTGGGTGCCAAGGCAACACCATGAACTCTATGTTATGTTCCACACTTCTGAACAATTTTTGCAGTGGGACAGAGTGCATTATCCAGCTGAAAGAGGCCACTGCTATCAGGAAACAAAATTGCTATGAGTGGGTGTATGGGGTAACTGTCAAAGTAACATCCGTATGAATGCCAGGACCCAAGGTTGCGCAGAAGAACATTACCCAGAGCATTACACTGCCTCCGACGGTCTGCTTTCTTTCCATATTAAATCCTGCTGCAATCTCTTCCCCAGGTAAATTAAACACAAGGCCATCCACGTGATCTAAAAGATCATTTTCATCAGACCAGGCAACCTTCTTCCATTAGGAGACTAAAAATAGGTCATAATGCACTTAAAAAAGTATAATGGCAAAAAAACATTTGAATGATTTTAATTAACTACTCTTACACCATCAAGCTAAGCAAAATGTAATACATCAGACCAGGTAACTTTCTTCCATTGCTTCATGGTCAAGGTATAATGCTTACATTCTTCCATTGCTCCATGGTCAAGGTCTGATGCTTCAGCGGTGAGCAGGGGTCGTCATGGGCACTCTGACCAGCCTGCAGCCATGCAGCAAACTGTGATGCATTGTGTGTTCTGACACCTTTCAATCAGGGCCATCATTATATTTTTCAGCAGTTTGAGATACAGTAGCTTCTCTGTATGGTAAGACCAGTGGGCTAGCTTTCCATAGTCATGTGCATCAATGAACCTTGGGTGCCGGTTTATTAGTTGTCTTTCCTTGCACCACTTTTGGTAGGTATATGATTATTAAAATATGTTACTACCACCCTTAACTCCTCCACACCAGGTATAAGAACTTGTATACCTACTTAAGAACCCCAGTTACAACAAAATACTACAAAAACAGAATTTATTTTAGGGACAGAAACCTGTACTCCTGCTAATCCTACGAAAAATGTAATTTACAATGAATAACAATTCAGTTTTTACATATAGAAAGTAGCAGTACAACAGCAGCAGAGACTTAATAAGTTGCGCTGAAGGTGGGTCCTACTTGACAACCGCTTGTAGAACATTTCGTACAAATGAAGCGTCTTCAGAAGCAATGTCTAATTTATAATGTTGGGTCAAAGTATGAAAATATATCCAGCTTGCAAAATTTGTTTGACTGCTGCCACTGCTGCTCTTGATGCCCAGGACGTTAAGACTATGCCTGAGCTTTAAGTTTAGAAGAACACATGACTTTATAAGCAAGGACGCTGGAAATATTTCGGTGTTTTTCAAATTCGTGTGGTGAGTTCCCTTTTATGGCCGACATTAGGGCTATTTTGTCAGTTAGCGATTGACATCTCAGTATAATGTCGCGTGGGGCCGCCTGTGGTGCTTGTCTTGGTTTTGCTATGCGGTATACGCCGTCGAAAATGAATTGTTTCGCCTGCCTATTGGGAAGGAGTGAGGCCGTCAGACGCCGCACAAAGTGGGGCAGTTCCTCCAGTGGCACCGCTTCTGATACCCCTCTTATTTTGATATTTTTTCTCCTGCCCCTGTCGTCTAGGACATTGATTTGCCTAGTAATGTTAGCATGCGTGGTTTGCATCTGGGTGACCGTGTCTTTTAGGGAGGTGAGATCTTGGCGCAGGTCTCTCACCTCTTGTTCCGCGGCTTGTGTGCGGGCCGAGACCGTTTGCACCTCTGCTGCCAGCCCTTTCAGATCCGCCTGCCACATTTGCTGCAAATTTCTTTGGAGTCCGGTCAGCATTGTCTGGATGTCCCCTTTGGTTGCTGGAATTGAGTCCTCAGTCGTTTGTGTGCATGTGCTATTAATAGCTGCTGTGGCCGTGCTGTGTGTGGAGTCTCCATCCTCAGACCGCTCGGGTGAGACAGCCGTGGCATTTCTGCTCTTTATCAGTTTGCAGCATGCTGCCTATATCTCTGTGCGGTATGGATGTACCTGGGGCTGATTTGTGGGGTCTCCGTCCCATTTCTTCTGGGGTGTAGAAGTCCGCCTCAGTGCTGTATGGGCTCGCTCCAAACCACGATGTCAGCTCCCTGGGTAGAGCCTGGTCGCGTGTGCGGTAGGCCCCTGTTCCTTTGATGCGGCGTTTTGTGCCCGATTTCTGGATAAAAGGCATCTGCGAGGTCCGCCGGGTGTCAGGGGTAAGTACCCGTTGCTTTTGACGGCAGATGGGCTATTATTTTTATTATTTTCGTGTTTTTTTGGCTCCGTTTTACCGGAGCTGCTGGAAATGGCGCCCTTCTCCTTGCGCTGCTAGCTCCGCCCCCTTCGACTCTGGAAATATTAAGCTGTTGTGCTCTAGAAGCTTTGAAGGCTGCCTTGCCTTTACTTTTTCCTTTATACAACTACAAGACAAAAAGGTGTAATGCTGATGAAAGAAAGATGTCCTATCATAATAAGTCTAAAAAGCTCATTTAAAAAGTACAAAAGATGAAGTTTACCCACAGATTTAGCAATAATAGCCACAAAAAAGAGAGTTAGAATTTGTTTTAAATGATTTTTATTGTCGTCACAATGTGAATGCAGACATCAAACAGGTAACTGTAAAAAAGCATGAGGTTGCCTACACAGAGGCATATGCATCAAAACAGATGAATGCAACAAGAACAGTTTCATTAAAGAAGCAGGTGTGCAATTTGCAAACTGGAAAACATAGCATCTGGGGTTGGCCTAGCATGATTCAGCATATCTAAGTAGGTGTGTATATATAGAAGGCGTATGCCTGAAGTTGTGGGAGGGATTTTATGCCTATTTAAACCCAGCAAACCCCCTTACTCACCTGTCTTCGACGATTTCGGAAATTCGCCTTCATTTCCGCTTTGCAGACCTCTGACGTCAGTCTGCAGCGACGCTCGTACACAGCCCGCCAGTTTCGTGAGTATTTTCACTCGAACGGTAGCCTTCCGACAGTTTTCGCCCTAACTGTAAGTACATTCAAATATTCTTCGCTATAAGTATTCGTTTTCTGCATATCATTCGACGGTATGATTCATTTGCCATCATAGGGGAAATACCTCTCGCACTCTGTTCGGTTAATTTGCTTGTAACTTTCGGCAAACGCAGTTCGGAGTTCACGAGTTTCAAATCAAGTTACACCTATCTACTAGTTCACTTTCATCAGTTCTCACACACTCGGCCGCCAACTGTTGCCAGGTTAAACTCTGCAAGTGACGTTTTCTTAGCGAATTGATTCGTACTCCCTGGAGGACGTTGTGCGAGCCCATTCTACTCTCTGTACCACATTTTAATATATTCCTGGCTGTATTCTGCATGTAACCTAGCAAGCTATCTGCGTTAATGTTTGTAGTGGCATACATTTTATCACGCGCGCTGGGCATTGGTAACAGTTGCTGATAACGGACCCAGAGGCTGCTCTGAATGAGCGTTTGAGTCAGTAGTCTGTGTCCCAAGTGCTGCGGAGGACGAGTGTAAATCACTGGGCTCCCAGGGGAGCCTGTGTTTGAGAGCTGCCTAGTCTGGATCCCTGACACGACTTCATGTGTAACTCATTTAGCCTAATCCTGCAGCGGTTAGCGGGTATGTCCGAGCCTGTACTGCTGCTCTAACTTCACTCCTGCGGTTGATTGCTGCTAGGGGTTTTTGTGCAGGGTTTGGGAAGGCCGTTTCTTTTAATTTAAGGAAATCTTTCAGTAGCCCGTTTTGCTTCTCTGTCTCTCTCTCTCACTGTTTTCGATACATCCCATGCATCGGATTGTGTGACCTATTATTCTCTGGTATAATCGATTGATGGCCAGTGTGTCCCCCTCCCTCGGCCCTTTCCTCATCCCTTTTAGATCTGTAATCCGTTTTGCTTCAGGTTTTGGCATTTATTTTCAAATTACTTTAAGTACGTTACTGGGAAATAACCGTTCATCCATCACGACCTGCAACAAGTCAACCACGATTTTTGGGGGTCCCCTGTAACAGTGTCTTCTAACTGCTCAACAACCTATCTCCCGTTGATGTACTTTGCTTTCGTCTCCACCCCCCCCCCCCAATTCATCGTCTATTAAGCTTTTAATCATCCAACAGCAGGATATGTTAATGCATTCACTTAACTTAAGCAGTTTTACAGCGCTCTTCTAATTTGCAGAGTTTTATAGCTGTTCACTTACTGTCAAGATGCTTTTACGGAATTGTGTCTTTTTCTGGTTATCACAAATATATATATATATGTTTCTTGCAATTCACAGCAGTTCTAAACCACTTTCAGACCCGAGTACAGCCTTACGTTACTCTGAGCACATCACTGATTCTAGATTTACGGTGGAAAATATTTGTAACTCAGCTGCAGGAAAGAATATCAGCACAACAGGTAGCAGAAATGAATGTGAGGCCTCGAGAGAAATAAATTGCAATGTTATGATGGTGTGTAGGGTGAGCCTTCAAAGGTCATTATAACCACGTTACATAGCCAACAGGGCCGCGGGTAATTTGTCTAATTCAGTTTAACAACCCATTTACTGTCATTTCACAGCAAGTGAATTAACCCTTACAGTGCTGGTAATATTTCTAAAATAATTTACAATCAAGTTGCAAAATGATTACTCCGGTCAAGCATTATACATTTTAGATAGGGAATAAGTCACCATGCTCTCTAGGTCCTAATACGTTTGGAAAATAATAAAAGTGAATTTGAGTAGGTATGAAAGTCAGATGTCTTGAAAATAAATGGGTGAATGAACTCGTATTACATTGCACAACGGGGCCACGACATGGCACCACGAGCCCCGAGGGCCATACCTACAATCATACACGCATTCTTGTTTAAACGTCCCGACCGTCTGGACTCTGACACGCTCGCAGGGCGCTCCAGTTTCGGTCAAGCTGTACGATCCTAACTCATTTCCACCCACGTTTCGTTCAATGGTATGTCCTCTCTCACTATCTAACCGTCCATCTTAGTTAGCAACTGCTGGCTGTTAGGTTCCTAGGTGTCCACTAGTTGTTATTCCCCCTGGCTTCTTTGCCATAGGTTAGTGGTCCCGCGAGGCCAACACCCATCCTCATACTTGGAGGTACTTTGCCCCTCGGGCCAAATCATAGTTAGTCGCCTCGCATTGTGGCATAGAGAGGGCCTCACCTGTCACTCCCATTCTATCTTATGTTTAACTTTCACCGAGAGGCCGACACCCCGCCACACCGTTCAGTGGCCACACTGCCCCCTCGCGCCAACGCATAGATAGAGCCTCTCAAGCCGCTTGGCAAATAGCAGGGTCTCACCTGTCACCAACCTAGAGTAATCGTTTCGCCGCATCGCGGCACTAGCTAGTCAGCCAGCACACACTCACTCACACTCACGCTCGCACCCCTAGCGCGCCGGGGGGACGGCGCACTACAGACCCGTCACGCATAATCATTATGTTTTGGATCCTATAACCGACGCAGGTATTCCTGGCACTTTATTTCCCGCTTTGGTTTTGGTTGTGAGTTACATACTCTTAGAGTAATGCGAACAGTATGTCAGGACTATCATACTAGGCTAATCCTGTGCTTTCAATACGTTATCTCTTCCGGGCTACGGGTTTGCTGGTTACTGAGACATGACGGTTCAGGGATACCAATTTGTATATTACCCCGACCTGTCACTCGCTGGTGATCCTCACATGCCGCGTACGCTACGGGCCCGGGCCAAGCTAGTAGAAACCAAGACCGGCGGTCCCTCCAATCAACTTGTTTTAGGCATTTCTTACATATATTCAGCTAAGTATGTACGTGGGGTCTCACATTGCCTTTCGCGTTGCTCGTTGTACAGGTTAGGCATTGTATTGGACCGTCGACAGGTCCTCCAGACACTGACGTACATACAGTGACTGCTTCCGGACTCATGTATTACGGATATACTATTTATTACTTCGCAGCATTTTGGGGGCATTTTCGTACTTTCAGTTCTAAATTTACCGTTTATCGACTCATACTATCACTTCATTTTCACGTCAGCGTCACTTATACAAGCAATGCAGGTTAAGCTTTAGCAGTCTGATTAGACCGGGTGAACAGAACTCCCACTCGTTTTCATATCGAACATAAAGGCATCGCCCTGCCTCCATTTCGGCCAAACGAATGCCTTTTAAATCCTTCATCTACTGAATTTGGGACTTGTCTGCACGCTTGACATTCACAAGGTCCCCCATGCGCATTCAATTCCTTCGTCACGCATTTTGACGTTGTTCACGTTTCACTTCTTGTACGTTTCAGAAGTCCGTCAGGAGTTACTTTTCGTCATGCTGGTTGTTTCGATTTAAGTTGTAACACCTTTTGCATCCTATAGTACGTTCTTTATGATCTCATGCCTGCCAAGTGACTGCTATAGGGTACTTGCTATACAAACGCATATCGCCTTCAAATTTAGTCAAAGCTTTTTTCAGGTTCCTCTCTCGTGCAAACATTTCCCTACGGTGTGTCACGGCTTTGCATTCTCTTTTTCGGTTCACATCTCCACAGTTGGTTTCATCAGGTGCCTGTTACAGTCCTTTTTCGCTGTGTTGTAATGCAGGTAATCACACGTGTACGGTCAGGTTAACGCTTGTTCACAAGGGGTTAACACCCTGCTGCGCGTAGTTAGTTCGAGTCCGCATGGCCCAATTCATGGGTAGGGCTCTCTCAAACACAGGGCTTATGGCACGGCCTCAACTCTTACGGGATAGTCCTTATCTTCGCCTATTGGTACCCATTCGCTAAGCAGCTCTACTACACGAGAATTTCAATGGGCATCTGAGTTTTGCATACTTTAAACATATTACGTTTCTTTCCTCCTCACAGCATGCTACAAGAACTAGCTCCAGGTAAAGTTTTTTCTTTGATACACGCTAACCCTGTCGTCTCAAGTCCCCTGCAGTATCCTCCGCCCTAGCCACTTCCAAAGTCGGACCTTGCTTAACCGTTACGGTTGAGATAAAAGAACACGCACTCCGGTTTTCCTCTGCAGGTCAATAAAGGTATCGATCATGCCTGGAGTTAGAGTCTACGCAGGTAAGATTTGTCTACTAATGCTAAGCAAACGTACTCTACGACTTACGATATGTGTAAGTATTGTATGTGGTTCAAGATAATAAGTGCGTTCCGATTATAATGGTTCCTCGTACAATTTTTGCCACATCCCTCAACCAATTCATGCCTTGCATTCGCTCCTTGCTTATTAGTCTTGGCCTCAATCCAAATTCCTTCTCGGGACATTCATTCCGTATTAGGGCCGCCACAGCAGCCTCAAGTTGTCAAGTTCCAACTCATCTTGTAGAGAAGATGGGTCGCTGGAAGTCCTCGGCATACAACCGGTACATTCCAAATCCAGAGAAGAAATCAGGCTCGCTTTCTATAATATGTCTAAATGATTTGTTATGTTTAATAAATGTCATATACTTTTTGGCCCTCTTTTGCAGGCCTAACCTCACGTCGGTTTCGGCACACCTCAACCGACTCTTTTATATTAAAACTACACACAGGTTAATGTGCGCCCCTTCCATAATCCCGTACACAAATAGAAGGCGTATGCCTGAAGTTGTGGGAGGGATTTTATGCCTATTTAAACCCAGCAAACCCCCTTACTCACCTGTCTTCGACGATTTTGGAAATTCCCTCCCACCACACCCTCTTTATATATCATTATATCTGGGTGGGCCCTCTTTTGCAGGCCTAACCTCACGTCAGTTTCGGCACACCTCAACCGACTCTTTTATATTAAAACTACACACAGGTTAATGTGCGCCCCTTCCATAATCCCGTACACAAATATATATATTGTGGCAGGATGGCCAGGCTCTTCACAATAAACTTCAAATGCAACAGTCAGGATATAATAGTACTGCAGTTTATTGTCACTTTCCACAATTCATACAAGGTTGTGCTCTCCCACAAAATAAAACAAAAAGAAAATAAATCCTACTCCAACTTGGAGACTTACTAAACAACAGTATTACTAACTATCTAACTGGCCAGCTAATCCAGTTCCCAGTTTTAAACAAAATGAAATACAGCACTTTAAGCAGGTTTGACACAGTACCTTTTTCTCAGAGTCTCAGGCTTAACTACCTCCTCTCTCCCAGCTGTTAGACTCCCTGATGTCTTCAGAGGCCGACCTTTTAAAACCCTAGTGCTGGTTAATTACATTCACCTGGTTGATAACATTCAAGGGGTGACTCCCACCAATTAACCCCATCATGCTGGGAATAGAGAGCGCTCCAATCTATTACTAACATAGAAAGCCTCTCTGACCCTGCCACAATATATATATAGTCCCGGTTCTCGTGCTGAGGTCATTTAGTTAGGCGAACCTGTTAAGTGTAGTGCGTTCAGAGCATACCGTGTGAGCATGTCTGTAACCGGTCTGCGTTGAAATTAAAAGTCATCTGATCAGCGGCAATATGTTGTGCGGGATATTGATGGGTAGCAGGGCATCAACCGTGCGCTATCGCCAGCGTCTGATGACTAACATGGGGAATCATTCGTTGACCGGTAGCCTTCAGCAGATGGTTTAGCCCCTGATTGATATGTTGTACTGCGTCTATGTTTGCAATAAAGCACATCGATTATGCACCTGTGTAGCGTTGAGCATGGCCGTTACAGGCCTTCGTAAGGGATAGGTATGGAACAGGTTACAACTGTAAAAGTCATAAAGCTAAGCCTGTGTAATAGAAGAATCGCATTCATAGTTAAACTGAAATGTGAAGATGTGAGTAGTCATTGTACATATGCTAGTTTACCTACATACACAAATGCTGTAGGAGTTTGATATGTAGGTAAATTAGCATATGTGGTTTAATCTGGGAGTTGTACCTTGCAGTGGGGCCTCAATTTTTATCTCAACAAGTGTCTAGCAGAATTTCAACCAGTGCATGGTGGTGGTTGCTTTCTTTGTTGGCTTTGCTGGTGCGAGTACGCGGTACCAGGGCAGGTAGCTAGTCTCCTTCGAGTGGGTGTCACGGTACAACCAGAGCCCTGCAGACAGCAAGGCGTGGCCGCCCCTTTAACAGACCTGGCTGGGTTTGAACTCACAGCTCCAGCATCCCAGTCAGGTATCTGTCTGCCTTATTCTGCTTCCTGACCCCCCTTGCCTGGATTAAGCAGTGCTGACCCACCTGCAGCCCTTTTCCAATTAGGGTCAGCTGCATCTAATTAGCAGGCTGTAAAAGCCAGCCCTGCCTGAAACCTAGTATCTGGTCATTTTGCCTGTTTGGTGTTTGATGACGGATCTTTGATTTGCTACTGACTCTGACCTCTGCCTGATTTACCGACTTTGTTACTCCGCTGCCAGCCCTGACTTCTGCTTCTCGTCTGAACCTGCCTTTGGATTTTACCTTAATCTGTACTGTGTTTTGGTTTTTGCCTGCTTCCTGTGCCATCTCCTGCAACTGGGCTCCAACTCCTGGTAAACTGTTCCATAAGTCCACTGGTGACTGTTATAGTGGGGAGCTGTGTATTCGTGGTGGGTCGCTCGTAGAGCTGTGAGGTGTTTGTAGTGTGGAGTTGTGTAGGTCTGATGTGGGTATTGAAAGTAGGTGCAGTGTTTATGGTGCTTGTCTGCAGATTTATCTAGTTGTCTGTTTGGGGGTCTAGGGTGGGGGTGGGTGGGTTTGGGGGGAAGAGGGGAGAGGAAAAAAATGAAGATGGGGGGCTGGAGAGAATCTCTCCGGCTTAGGTTGTGTGTTGTTCCCGGTCACCGCCCCAGTTCCCTCCGCCCCAGGGGCCTTCTTGGGTGTAGTCTTCTGGTTGTCTCCTGTTCAGGGTGTATTCAGAAGTTGCACGAACTCATCAGTGGAGATGTGTCTCAGCCAGTAGAACCATCTCTTTGTGTATTTTTCTTTGGCATGTATCGTGGTTGCCTTCAGATCATTATAGTGCTATATTTGTTCCCTTGCCATAGTGTGTAAGAACCCGCATCTTTGGTCCGGGAAAAGGGCGGTCGTTGGTCGGATTATGAATGGAGGTAAGAGCACATCCTTCATTCGAGGTAATGTGTCACTGTGCACTGGGCGTTGGGGGGACCCAGGTCTCCTGCTGGGAAGTCCGGGTTGCCTCTCAGGGGGAGTAGGGGACCAGGGTCAGTTATTAGGTAGTATTTGGGTCCGTTTTGGTGCCAGATACGGAGTGTGTGGTGGATGCGTTTGCTGGCTTCCTTTGTGATCCAGGGTAAGGCCTTGAGGTTGCAATTGGTGCTATCCGCCTCCAGTTGTACCCAAGGTTTGTCCTGCGGCTCCTCTGAACAGCTGAGTATCCTCTTGAGATGTGTCGCCAGTTAGTACTTCCTGAATTCCAGGAGGGCTAGTTCCCCTTTGAGTTTAGGTAGGGTCAGTTGGGAATGGGCTATTCGGGGGGTTTTGCCTTTCCATACAAAGTTACGTTTTGCCGCTTGGATGGTGGTGTAGAAGCTCTTTGGTGCTGCGCCGGGTACAGTTTGGAAGACAAAGAGGAATTTGGGGAGTAGGGTCATCTTAACCGCGTTTATTCGGCCGAGCCAAGAACGGTAGTATGAGTTCCAGGCGTGTAGTTCCACCTCTGCGGTTCTGAGGAGTGGTGCGAAGTTGTGGGTGTAGAGGTCCGCTGGGTCTGGCGTGAGCCATATCCCAAAATATCACATCTGGGTTGTGCACCAGCGAAAGGGGAAGCGATGTCTAAGTGCCCGTTTTTGGGGGTGTCTGATGGTAAAGACTGTGTAGGTGTCTTGGTGGTGTAGTGGGAGGTTGAGGTCCCCGACAATGATCAGCGTGCCTTCCGCAAACGTTATCAAGTTGGTAAGCGTCGTACGGAGGAAATAGTATTGTTTGGTATTCGGAGCATATATGTTCGCGAAAGTATTTGTCTGGTCGTGTATGGTGCCTTTCGTGAAGATGTATCTGCCCTGCAGGCATCAGAGCATATCTTGTTCAGTGAAAGGGATCCATCTGGAGAACAGGGTGCGGCGCAGTGGGTTGTTGCTAAAGAGTCCCGGCGGCAAGTTGCGGTCCCGGAGGGAAGGCGCTTAGTGTTCTTGAAAGTGTGTTTCCTCGATGAACGCCACTGATGCGTGGTACCGTTTTAGGTCTCGTAGGAGCCGGGAGCGTTTTTCTTGGATGTTAAATGTATAGGAAAGGATGTTCAGGTCCTCCCGGGCGTAGCAGGTGCCCCCCTGGGCCAACATCCCCGTAGCGGGCAGCGGGGGTGCGGTGTGAGTGTTTGGGAGAGAAGAAAAAAAAAAGAGAGGGGGTGTAAGTGAATAAATATATAGAAAGAAGGGGGGCGGGCAGGGAGTGGGTTAGGTTGGTCCTGGCAGGACCTGGAGTAGTAGCAGGTCAATGGACAAGTGTCCAGGGAGTGGGTTTCACAGGCAGTCTTGGAACCCGAGAACACTCCTGGAGGGCAGTGCCTATCACATATGGGGGTGCACTTAGTCCTTACCCTTCGGGGGTCGTCTGGGGTGATACCTAGAGTATCCGTCCGTCTTCGTCTTATGTGACGAAGCTCGTAGGTCTGGTTAGTTGTAGTGGGTTGTGGCTCGTATAGGCCCATGTGATCTGGATGTAGCTACACCTTGTAGTGTGGGTCTCATATTGTGGCGGGTCTGTAGCGTCTGCACGGATATGGCGCGGTGAGCACTACTTATCTATGTGTCGTCTAGTTTTGTCTCTGGAGGTTGGGCCATGGGTCTGGTGAGTGCGTAGGCACCTAGTGAGTAATAGTGAGGTTTGCTACATGATGTATTTTAGTTGCTGGCAGTCGTGTGAGGGCTATTCTCTAGATGTGGTAGTGTGGTGGAGGGCCTTGTGGCCGCGTCCGTAGGTCTGTGGTACGCAGGTGGCGGTTACATCAACATTAAACAACACTGTTATATATATATATATATATATACAAACCTTATTCATCAACCGTCAACTTGCGTTAGGGGTCTCTAGGTAGCATTTTTCTATATTGTTCCTAACTCTAGGTGTCTCTCCAACTTTTCCCTCTTTACCCCGTAACCCCTCCTTTCTTCCATCCCCCTTTTTCCCTTCCCTTCCCCTCCCTCTCCCTCACTTCCGCTCTCTCCTTCCCCTCTTTTTTATATTATTCCCCCCCACCCCCCTCTTTTTGTCCTTTGTTTTCTCTGCAAAACAAGGCTCTCCTGGGCCAAAAAGGGTTTACTGCAATAACTTGAGCCTGGTCTGTTCTCATCTTTTTACAGGATTTGGAATTAGGCCGCAGCATATCTTCAGGCTGGTGCGGCCTTGCATCGGCCTGGGTCAAAGGGTGGTTGGCAGGAGGGGAGAGCTGTGCTGCTCCACTCCTGATGCTGTGCATAGCTCGGCCGAGTACTGCAGTCTGACGGGAAGTGCTCACTGAGAGAGCACTTCCTGTCAAACCGGACCTGGTATCCCATTAAGCAGGTACAGGAGGCGAGACACATGCAGGAGCTGGGGGATGGGAGCATGGAATGGGATACATGAAGGGGCTTGCTTGGAGGGGGGGGGGGGGGAGTCTGATTTCCCCCAGTAAGGAGGTCTGCCTCTTACTTCACTATCACCACCCCCTCTAACCAGCATTTCTTTTTCTATGCAATATATACTAAGAAATATTTAGGTGGCTCTCTTAATATCCAGTATCTTTAACCCCTTAAAGGGACACTCCAGGCACCCAGACCACTTCTGCCCATTGGAGTGGTCTGGGTGCCAACTCCCACTACTCTTATAAACTGCAATAATTACCTTGCAGGGTTAACTCCACCTCTAGTGGCTGTCTACTAGACAACCACTAGAGGGAACTTCCTGCTCTATAGCACAGATTATCTGTGCTAGAGCGTCGCTGGACGTCCTCACGCTGTGTGAGGACCTCCAGCGTCGCTCAAATCCCCATAGGAAAGCATTGAAATTCGTTTTCAAGGCTTTCCTATGGGGAGACCTAATGCGCATGCGCGGGATCAGTCTCGCCAACCGGCCGACGGAGTAAGAAGGAGGAGCGGCGCGGAGGAGGAGACAGTGACGAGGGACATCGTCGCTGCCTCAGGTAAGTGACTGAAGGGGTTTTCACCCCTTCAGTAACTGGGGATTGGGGGGGATTGTTTTCCTGGCACTGGAGATTCCCTTTAAGGACCAAACTTCTGGAATAAAAGGGAATCATGACATGTCACACATCATGTGTCATGTGTCCTTAAGGGGTTAAGGTATACCAGCACCATCTATTGGTGGAACAGTGCCCTCAGGTGATTGATTCTGAGCACTGCATGCACCAAAATAAAATACTTGCTAGTGAGGTCTGTGAGAACTATATCAATTTCAGTGAACCCTTGTGATGAATATTGTATTACACAGATTAGTGGAGTATTGGATACTGTTGAGTTGCAGAAAGAATAGGGAAGAGAATGTGGCTGAGTGGATTGCATTTGGATAACTTACTGGTGTACGTAATTACTGTACAATTCAGCCATTTGTCGACCATAACCACCTTCTTAATAGGCTGGGTTTTCACATAACTAGTTTTTTTTTTTTTTTAATAATGATTGAATTTATTCAAATCTTTGTATAATTTGATTACTTGTAAGTGCCTTTTTATAGGCTAGGTCTCTTTACTTATAACCACCTCTCAATAGGTTTGGTCTTTCTATTGCGGAAAACACGGACGTCTTGTGTATATGTGTGTGTATATTTTGATTACTTGTAATATAACCGCCTTTTAGATGGCTGGGTCTTACTAGTCTAGATAGAAATTATTTCTTGTATATATACACTCAAAGTTATATACCCTTGTATGTCAATTATTCGACAAAGAGTCCATGCCTAAGAATTGACTGACAAGTGGGACAAAAACTATTTTTAAATAAGGTTTTCTTATTCATTTACCAACAAAAAGGCTAGCTTGATGTACAGATTGGATTTTACGCTTTTGCAAAAAGAAAAAATATAGCCAAGGAGGCTTGACAGGTATCCTTTGATTGATTCTCAAAAACAGATAAATCTGAAGATACTGAAGAACATTAACTGGAATCTTCACAGCTAGAAAATCTGGCTCTTTTCTTTTTCTGGATAATCAAAGTTAGCTGAATCCCAATTGCTAGTAGAAATTTATAATGCACCCCAATATCCAAAAAAAGTTTGTTGCAAATTCTGCTGAAAACCGTTCATGGGTGACGACATTTTTTTTATTTTCTTAAAACTATCAGGAAGAGGAATATTGCAAGTGGAACAGCATAAATATTTGGACTTAGGAACAGTTTTGCCTCACTCTGGTTTTTCAGGATGGCTAGTTCTAGCTGACATTTGATGTTCTGAAACTATTAAGGCATGCTGCAGAGTATTGTGATAACCCTGTGGGTCTGCAGGAGCATGCTTGCATCCCCTACCTCCTGCAAACTCACCCACTGCAGGTACAAACAAAACAAAAAGGGACAACTTCTGGATCAATTTGTTCACATTTGGATTACAAGGAATTGTAAACTGCCAAACCGCTCAAACTAATTGTTTGCACAAGTCCAATTATAAATATACAATCCAAATTATGTACATGGTCTGGTGACACACTTTTTTGTAAAATAAGCTTCCTAGCCTTCTCTTTAATTGTAATATAAACAACTTTAATATAAATTATTAAAACTCTGCAGTGGACACTTGTCAGACGTGTTTACAATGGAATATGGAAATCAATGCTGCAACCATAGGCCACCCACAGTTGTCTGCTGCCTGGATAAATAGGATGTGCCTGCTCTAACTAATGGAAGTCACCTATAAAAACTGGCTAAGATATTTGGATCAGGTAACAAAAGAAAGTCATGCTGGAACTTTATCCACTTTTTATATCTCCCTGATGGACAGTTAATATTTACAAGCATTTCAGAATCAATACAATTAGAAAATGGGGGGTGGGGAGGCACTTGAGCAAATCCTCTTTCTGAACAACGAATAGCAATTAAAGTGGCTGCAGTAAGTACCGTATTTTTCGCTCCATAAGACGCACCTCACCATAAGACGCACCTAGTTTTTAGAGGAAGAAACCCAGAAAAAAAATATTCTGAACAAACTGCCCCATAGTGTTTCTTACTATGGGACAGTTTGTACAGAATATTTTTTTTCTCCTCTCTCCCATAGTCTTCACCCACCCCCTCCCCATAGACTTCATCCCCCCCCCTCCCCATAGACTTCATCCCCCCCCCCTCCCCATAGACTTCATCCCCCCCCCCTCCCCATAGACTTCATCCCCCCCCCCTCCCCATAGACTTCATCCCCCCCCCCTCCCCATAGACTTCATCCCCCCCCCTCCCCATAGACTTCATCCCCCCCCCCCTCCCCATAGACTTCATCCCCCCCCCCCTCCCCATAGACTTCATCCCCCCCCCCTCCCCATAGACTTCATCCCCCCCCCCTCCCCATAGACTTCATCCCCCCCCTCCCCATAGACTTCATCCCCCCCCCCATAGACTTCATCCCCCCCCCCCCTCCCCATAGACTTCATCCCCCCCCCCTCCCCATAGACTTCATCCCCCCCCCCCTCCCCATAGACTTCATCCCCCCCCCTCCCCAGAGACTTCATCCCCCCCCCCTCCCCAGAGACTTCATCCCCCCCCCTCCCCAGAGACTTCATCCCCCCCCCTCCCCAGAGACTTCATCCCCCTCCCCATATTCTTCTCTCCCATACTGTCCCCCTCCCCTTATCCCATAATTACTTACCTGTCTTGTAGCGTTGGCCGGCAGCACAGGGCGCACCGCGGTAGTGGAACTTGAATTTCATGTTCCGGTTTCCGGCGGGACTGAAAGGAAGTGCGCACTCAGCTTGTGCACACTTCCTTTCAGTCCCGCCGGAAACCGGAACATGAAATTCAAGTTCCACTACCGCGGTGCGCCCTGTGCTGCCGGCCAACGCTGCAAGACAGGTAAGTAAAGCTTCATATTCGCTCCATAAGACGCACAGACATTTCCCCTCACTTTTGAGGGGAAAAAAAGTGCATCTTATGGAGCGAAAAATACGGTATATTCCAATAGGAAGGTGTGGGGACAGCTACGTAATTCTACCGGAGTTCACAGGACAATGATTGGCACTGTGTTTTCTCTTTGGTGTAAGCAGTCTTTCACCTGGTAAGGCACACTTGCATAGTAGGTCACCTCTGCTTACCTAGCAGCACAGCCCAGATCACCGACACAGGTGTTACCAACTAATTGTTGTTTTAAGCCCACCTGCTTCTTAGGAGGGGCTTCTGAAATATCTAGAGCATGGAACCTGTGCTGGCAGAGAACAATCAGCCTCCTATTTGCACAAGCACTGTACCACCAGGGTTAGTGGCATCTCTTGAGGGCAAAAGGGTGTGTGTGTGTGTGTTTTTATATATATATATAAATAATATAAATAAATAATATAAATAATCTTTTTTTTTTTTTGTGTGGGGCTGAGATCCAATAAGGCTCCCCCAAGCAGGGGATAAGTGTGAGGATAGGACAGTGTCATCTTAGCAGCATTATAGGCCCCCAGGCAAAGCATGGCACTGGGGCCCTGCCTTAACAGCAACTCTCAGGAATAAAAATGTAAATTATCGATAAAATTAAGCTTATATTTATTGGTACCTTCAACAAATGCAAATATATACATACTTCTGAATACACATACACTGCTGTGAAGGGGGGTGGTGTGTGTGTGTGTGTGTGTGTGTGTGTGTGTGTGTGTGTGTGTGTGTGTGTGTGTGTGTGTGTGTGTGTGTGTGTGTGTGTGTGTGTGTGTGTGTGTGTGTGTGTGTGTGTGTGTGTGTGTGTGTGTGTGTGTGTGTGTGTGTGTGTGTGTGTGTGTGTGTGTGTGTGTGTGTGTCAAAGAATGAGCAATGTGTTTTTGTTGATTCAAAAAAAATAATAAATATACATTAACAAAAGCTTCATGTACCCCCCCACACCTTACTTCTTACCTTTGGTGAAGGAGGGGGTACACTGCCAGCCCTGTTGGTCCAGTGGTTGTGGTGAGTTCTCTATAGCCTGCAGCTACTCTGGCTGCAGGTTGACTTAATTTCTCCTGAGCTGAACGCTGTATAGGACCGTTGCCATGGCAACACTCCACACAGACTGCTTAGGGGGGGGGGGAGTGATGTGCCTCCCAGGTCCCTCTCTCTCCACTGCTGAAGGGCCTTTGAGACAGTGAGGGAGATATTTAATCTCCCCACGGCCTGAGAGGGCCCACAGCAAGCGAGAAGGGCCGGCTCTCCATGGGCGGGCAGGGGAGATCAAAGGATCTCCCCTGTCGGCCTGGGAACATGGGCATCATGGATGCCCCTAGGCAACTGCCCATCATGCCCATGTGGAAAAACATCCCTGGGATAGGATAGAGAGAGGAAGTTTGGGGCTAAAGAAGAGAATTTGGTCCAGGGAAGGCAGATATAAGTCCCCAGACTGGGGAGAGGTGTGGAGCAGGTGAGGAGAGACTTATACATATAGATATGGGACCGCTGGGGGTGGAGAGGTATGGGTGAGGCTTTTGGGGAATTCAGTGCCAGTCCTGGAAGGGTTTGAATTCTCACGTAAACAAACATGAGACATTTGTCTTATTTGAGAATTGCGTCCTCAGTATCTTATTAGTATTTAACCCCTTAAGGACCAAACTTCTGGAATAAAAGGGAATAATGACATGTCACACATGTCATGTGTCCTTAAGGGGTTAAACTGCATTCCATGATTTGCTTCTCTTCAGCGTACAGATTTCTAAATGATTTAAAACGTTACATAAAGACCAACCGATCCTCCCAATGTCTACATTTTTGGGAGGGGTCTTTCCCATCTCTACACCTGGGTTACATGTATATTATTTGACAAGTAATTTACATATACAAAACGATTTATACAATTCCATGACAGCATTTCGGTCCATACTGTAAGCCACGCAAATGAATGCATTCAAAATACTGTAGGTGTAATTTTTACTTTATTTAAGGAAAACATGGGGAAAAGAACAGTAATTTCCATGATACACAGTAGACATAAGTTAGATAGCACTGCAATACGTCTGATAATGTATGTCACATGTCTGCGTTGCAGCTCCACAATTAGTATTTCAATGCAGTTTGTCACCTGTATTATTTTCGAGCTTTATTATTAATTCAGAAATGTTTGAGGTTATAGGTCACAAAATGTGTACTAGTAAAATATGAAAAAAATAAAAACACTTTAAAAACAAAGACCAAAACTAAACCATAAATATGTGATGCACATTAGTTTAACCAAATAGAAATGTAAACGTTTTATCCAACATAACATGTGCATAATTTTTTATTTTTTTTTAAAAAAGCAACACTGCAGTCATACAAGTTCCTGTTACCCAAACATACACAAAATGTATTATTTTTTTTTAAGCATTACTAAATCTATTTGCATGTCTTTCTGCTTGATGATCTACAGCTTTAAAGATATTGTTCATATTTATGTAGTGGTTTTTGTTAATACTGGTTTTCTCGGGAATTTGGTGGTGGGAAGCTAGATTTTTTTGTTGTTTTTTTGGAAGTTAATCCCACTAGATTGTTACAGTTAAAAAAACAAACAAAAAAAACAATAACCCACATTCATGTTAGGATTTCAAACTGACCTGTACTTTTCTTTTTTAGTGGCCATTTCACAAATAGAACATTTAAATAACTGCTTCACTGTGTAACTTTTTCTCGTAGTAATTCTTTATAAAAAATGTAAGTGAACCAAATACATATATCCACAAAAGGAAGAGGGGAAAATAAAAAAGGTTTTGACAATTTCAACAAAAGCATTGGCATTTGTTCATGAAAACAAAGAGGTGTGTTAACAGTGGAAATGTTATGAGTGAAGAAACAGGCTGCAGCACAAGTTATTCCCATAAAAAGTTTGACATCATTTCCACCCTTTTTTAACTTTATTTTTCACTCCTGCTGTCGTTTCACAACATCTCACGATTGCGTGAAAGAACACCAACATTTTCCGCAAGTGAGGCAGAAATAAGGTACAGAACTCCCATAATGCATATACCCATTTTCAAAACATTTCATTTTAGTGCTACTGGCAAGGAAAGTGCTTATTAGCCATTCGCAATAATGCTTCCACACCAGTTTATTAAATATGGTAGGTCTATTGGGCGGCTTCTGTGCAACTATCGTGCTTTCTGAACAAATCAAGTAATTCAAGGAACTTTTCACGGCACTTATTCTAAAGCTATCAACTTGTGCCGAATAAATGTCCATAAAATATAAATCTTCAATATGATGAACCTGTCAGTAAACGTAACTGTGTATTATTTGCATAAAATAAAGCAAAAAAAACAAAACAAAACAAAAACAGTTGTAACACCATGGTGGAAATTAAGAGTAGTCGGTTTCTACATTAAAAAGTGAAACTGTTCACAAATGAACAGCTTAAGGCAGCTGTCAACAATGTACCCCACACCAGAAAAAAAAAAAACAAATAAAAAATAAACCTGGTTTAATAATGTCACTGTGCATTGCTACATCACCCACAATTATACACTTTAGGAACCTCAAATAATGAACATGTAGCCATTAAACAAGTTATTAGTGTTCAGACATTTATTACAAATGTCAAAACGTTCAGAAAATAAAACTGACTATTTTGTATTTTCATTAAAAAAGTCAGAACTGGGAATCTTACATCTAAACACAGGTACAGTATGCTGTTTATGAATAAGCATTATTAACTACATTCTTAGAATAGATTTTAGTGCATTGCATTCTTAAAAAAGGAATACGCCATCACTTCATGAACAAGCCCGACCCTCCCGTGCCCGTTCGAGTATCCTACATTAACAATTTTGAGAACTAGCCTAAAACACTGATCTCACTTGATGCTACATCTGCATATCATAGACTGAACTTTCTACAGTTTCAGGCCAAAAACAAAAATCTGAAACCAAAAAGTTGAGTAGAACGAAAAAACATTGCCGCAAATGAATTCTATTGAAACCTATCAGTGTTTAGTTATCACTATCCAACCATTGTGCCAACTTAATGCCAACTTCTGCCAGTCATGACAATATGCAAGTCTGGCAAAAATTTGGTATTAAGATTACACATTCATGTTATAAGTGATTAACATAGATGTCGGAAAGCCTCTTTATCAAGTCCTTTGGTGTCCAGGAGTTCTGCAAATTTCTTGCAGGTCTTGTGGCACCGAAGGAGTTTGTGCATTGCCAAGAATGAGGTAGGAGAAATCAAAGATCAATTGGAATCTGCCTTGAGTGTCAACCTCTGCAACCCTGTTTTGTTCCCCGTCTACAGTACAGACTGTTAAAATTAATTATTTGCACATTTACTTTAGGTTTCCATAACTCAATCAAAAGAGCAGTTGATGAGGCAGCTGCTGAAACTACTGATGAGGGACAGAAGAAAAAGTAAAACAGTAAATGTTTTGTACAATATAGGGCAAAACTGAGCAATGCACACAAATGGATTAGAAATCTGTGTGTAGGAAAAAAGTTAAAACATTAGCTGCTGCCTTTCACATTTTATAAATACATTGTATTTGTTTGCAAGGTTAAAAAATAAAGCAAATGTAAAAAAAAAATTAAAAAAAATTCCTAAGTTAAATAAACCATAACATTTGAAGAAAACAAAAGCCTGGCTGTGCATTATTAAGATCAGCTATAGTTCTCCTGGTCTGTCCTCTTGTGATTGCGCATGATTCTTCTGCTCTCTTAACGATATGTTGGTTATTTAAACTTATAGGAAGTGTCTATGTTAGTAAACCCTGCTTTTTTTTTTTCTTTTTAATCCCAAACCTCAGATGTTTCAGCACCTGACAAAGGCATTATATAGTAAAGCACCAGCTGCCTTGAAAGCTGTGTAAAGACACTACAATCTGCTCCCCTAAATTAGAAACAAAATATGCTAAATTATTCAGACTCCATCTTGACATATCTTGCAAACAGAACGACATTATGCAGCCTGTACTCCAGTTGTAAGTGATCTTGCAGAGATGTTGAAGCCTGTAGGGGAGGTTATCAGCAGTTCCCATTCCGTTCTTTACCAGCTCAGCAGAGAACTCCTGCCTAATGTCATAAAATACACTTGACTGCTTCCACCAGATCGTACAGAAGCAAAGAAAACCTGCATGAGAGAGATAATAGAGAGAGTAACTAAACTTCATTTAATTTTTTAGTCTAGTTATTCACAAAAGTAAAAATGAAAGATGCACTCTAATCAACAGAATCACTTCAGCTCAATTAGTGGTTAATTGCCCAGAGCAGTGGTTACCAATATAGCCCTCAAGACACACAAACAGTCAATGATTTATGCATTCCAAATTATGTTCCTATGAGGATGAAGGTAAAACCTAGAACAGTGGCATGCCTTGAAGACGGGTGCCACTGGCCTAGAGCGCCCCGGCATCACCTGCAGTTTAATGTAACTATTAAGGAAGGTTTTGATGTACTTTGTGACACTTCCCACAGACCGCCCTCCTTTCTGCCCATTCACTATTTAGAACATACATCGACAGTGTACATCTCCAATCTACACTTCCACATTATCAATGCCAATTTTACCCAACCTGAGTTACCATGTGTGTTATCGCATATGAAACAAATGTGCAGGAAGGTACCCAAAAACAGTAACAACATGGACCAGGCAGCATTCCAGCTGGTACACAAGACATGACAGCTACATATTCCATCATTAAATCAAACCTGCAGAAACAAAGCTTTCAATTTAATTTAGTAAATGTTACCTTATCATTACGTTCACATAAGAATTTAAGCCTCTGTGCTCGTTTGTGCATAAATACTCCATCCAGATGGCCAGTTTCTACAGATCGTATCTCTATTGCTTTTTCACCCCATCCCATTATCTGGTTAGATCGAATATATGCTGAAAGGAAAAAAAAATAATAATTGTACACTCAAAAATCTTTTCATTTTACGATGTCATAGCATCATATTTATTTGTTACATAATTCCCATTAATGCATTTGTTACTAACATCAACATCATCTTAAAAAAAGGTTTGCTGGCGCTTCTTTAGATAGTGCCACTGTCACAGGTATGTAGAATGGGCACAGTAATGGATAGAGAAATCAGAAATTTAACCAGGCAGGAAGGTAGATATAAAAGTGGACAATATGCCTTGGGAGTGAGTGACGGCTATTAAAATAAACAATTTAACTAGGCAGGGAGGGATTAAGAACATACACAAGATGCCTTTAGTAACAGGTAGGTAAGAAGCGAGACGCAAGGACATGGCTGCTAGGAAAAAGGCATAGAGCAAGATTTACATTTAAAGCTGGTGAGTTCTATTAAGATACAACTGTGCCAGGGAGTAACCTTAAAGTTCATTTCTTAAGACGAGAACAACACCAATTAACTACATCACTTATAGTGACTGGTGTACTCCGTAATATTACAGTTAACATATGTAACTGGAATAAGATGCACCCACATATTTAAACCAGAAATTTAGAATGTATTACAACCTTCTTGTGTCTCTTGCACCTTCCCGGTGTTTCTTGCAACCACCCTTGTATCTTTATTTGCTGTTGAAATGTAGCCTCACACGCTGTGGAAGTGGATGTTCTTTACCCTCTACCCAGTCTAACAGGAAGCTACTCGCTGCTCCTAGCGTGCAGCTTCCTGTCAGACACAGAAGACTATGAAGATCCATTATCACATTCCGCAAGACCACACTGTACAGAGCTCCCCCTCTAGATGGGCACCCGGACGACCTTCAGAATATAACATGCAGGCGGCTTTCTACTTAAAATTTTGGGGAAAAGAAAGCTTTCATATATTCCGGAGGAAAAAAAACAAAAAACTGTATATGCAATGGTTTCCATATTAAAATAAAAAGTTGGGTGTTAATATAGCACTGGCACAAACTTGTCAGCTAATACATTCACGTCTCCAAGAATTTACTGTGAAGGCCACACAACCAATGTTTAAGAAAATAAGTTTAAAAAAAAAAAAAAAAACACACAAACCCAAAGCACTAAATTAACTTGAATCCACCATTAGATTTAACATCACAGTTCTATTTCACTAAATGATAAAGCAAAAGATCAGATTGCCACAGAAGGACAATGTAAACATACCAACTGATGTAGGCATTTCTCCCCATTGTAGTACCACATCTTTTGTGATCCTGCCATAGGTATTAACATACACTCCTTCATCTTCATAACAGACCAGCAGCTCCATGCCGTCAGTGTTTGGGAGGATAATGATCGCATGTGGCTGAATGCTGCTCTGAATCTGTAAAATAATATGCTTCTATTACACAGTAATATAGGTAGATACACAGAAATCTAAGGAGAACATAACAGGATGGCTTGAAACTGGAAGCGTTTACATTTACAATATATACAGGCCTTCTTTACCTTTCGTGTCTGTCAACGTTATTTTTGCCTGTGAATTACTTTCAATAAATAACCCCATTGTATAACTGTAAAGTTCTGTACTACTACAAATGTAAAATTATTTTATATACATCTCATTAAAAAGATATTTCCAATATTATGTATTTAACCTGTCTGTATACAAAATAAAATAACCATAAGGGACAACCATAATAGTCAAATATCTTTGGTGGTATAAATACCGGTAAGTGTTTTTACGAATAGTATTTAAAAATTTACTTTTTGGGACAAAGTATCAATGTGACTTGGTTTATATAATGTGAGTAACAGATGCTACTTCAAAAATGCTTATGCTTATTCAGACTCACAAATCGCATAAACGCTTTTGGATTTTCTATGATTTAAAAAATTAAAAATAGGAGCTCATTTTAATTAAGCATTTGGTGGCTTGTTTTACACATTAATACAGTTATTTTAACATGGGTTAAAAAAACTAAATAAAAAGAAGTGTGAGAAAACACTGTCTACACACAAGTGAGCATGCTGGATAATTGAGTGCCCTCCTATAGGCACATGATGTCTTGTATGTATGACTTGTATTATGGATTGTTTGTAGGTCAAGTAGCACTGGTCAGAAGATAATTGGACAGAAAAAAAAACCTACATGTGTTGGCAGATAAATATCGTAGACCGCTCCCGAGTCAACATCAACTGCGTGAAATCCTGCACATGATCCATAGATAACTTTCAGCCTCTGTCCTTCTTCTACAGTCAGGTCTACCAGCAGAGGCCTATGTATCAAGTCTCCAAAAGACTGCAAGAGATAAAAAAAAACAAAAACAAGCAGGTTTACAGGTAGAAAATATATTTCTATGCAGAATCCTCATCTGGTTACTGTGAAGACTTACGTGTTTACTCGTGGCTATAATTGTGACCCAAGAATTTAAAAAATCATAGCAATCGCTTACCTTAAAAGCCATAAATTTGTGATAAGGTTTTGGTGCCCAGGCATAAACTTCCACTGAACTCTTTAAAGCAATTACCAAAAACTTGATGCGCTCATATTTGACTGAAATAGAAGAACATACGCAATGTTTCAAGAACAAGTGTGGTCTAAAGTTACTTTTAAACCCAGAAAAAGGTACACAAATTTGTTTGTGTGTATACAGTTTCAAGTTGTCACGCAAAACAAAAAACTGTAACTATACACACAATCCACCACCCACTCAGTATGATTTGAAACTTCCTCAATATGCGAGTTCATTACCAAGCCTCCAGTGCTCTGTTATGTGTTTTGGGAAGTGATGTGTTACTTTGCCCATCTCTGCAGGCTTTACATAGCAGAAATAATTCATAGACCTCTACTAGGGCATTCTTCCCACTTTCATCTCATTCTAGTTATTTCGAGCCCAGGATTACCTCCCTCCTTGATTTCAAAGGGGAGAATAAGTTAATGACCGTGAGCATCCAATAAGCCTAGGTATGCCTATCCGATTGGACATTGTTGAAGGTGTACGTATTAAAAAAGGAATCTAGGAAAAAACGCCATCTACTGCAAAGATCAGCCATGTAGAAAAAAAATATTCTCTATATTTTGTTTGTAGTTGCTCTAGAAATGGGAATTCAAATACTGCAACAACTATTAAAGTTAGACCCAATGTCATACAGTAAGGTTCTTACTACACTTTTCATTTCAGACATACCAACTTTATAGTGCACACAGCCTTCCAGATCACCCACAGTGGTCCACCCTTGCTTCTTCTCAACTTCAGGGTCATTGCGAAGGATTTTATTTCTTAACCAGGATAAATAATAAACTCGCAGTTTGTTCTTTTTTCCTGCAGGAAAAAACAAGCTTCTATGAATACAAGGTTTTACAAACAATCTGACATTATTGCGTGCAGATGGTACATGCCAGACAGACAGACAGACAGACAGACACCAAGAGTAAGTCACTAAGGAACCTCAGATTTGAGCGGACGCAGAAACAAGCCATTAAGAAGACAAGACTAAAATAAGCCCAGTAAGGGCGTGCAGACGCTCACAGGCAAATTGTATTGAGCTAACAGAATCAAGAAGATAATATCTCTGACTGTAAGACTGCCAGGAGGTGTTTCTGCAGTTATTTATAAAAGTATTTATTTTAAATAGAAAATAAGTACTTTTATAAACTGAAATGAAAATAAGCATAACCAGTAAGCAGAAATGCTTTATGTGTATGGAGTGTCCCTTTAACAGAATGTATTCAGAAGAACAATCATGAGAAGATGTGCACATTCCTCACATTACAAGATATTTTACTTTAATTTAAATACATAAATAAATAGAAACAAT
The DNA here is from genome assembly GCF_036172605.1 of Pelobates fuscus. NCBI lineage: Eukaryota > Metazoa > Chordata > Amphibia > Anura > Pelobatidae > Pelobates > Pelobates fuscus. Next base: position 307,731,960 of record NC_086317.1, on the reverse strand, counting down.
AATGCATTGGAAGCGGCATGGAATGTTAATTTTCAATTGTTTATTTAGTAAAAGGAAACCATGCCCTACTGACAGTTTAGAGATTTTTACAAAATTGATGCATTTCACAGTTACTCTCTCAGCTAAGTGAGTGGAGAGTACTCCACGTGCCATCAGCTTTGCAATAAGGTAAAGTTGTTCTGGTACGTGGAGTGATTCTTTAAAGCTTCCTTGAGACAAAACATCAACTAGTGTCTATTATGAATATTAAACAATAAGTATCAGCCAACTAAGGGGAGAAATTCATTTACCTCCACAAAGAAGCTCTGTGCATCCTGAGTGAATCCCTATTTAAATTAGCAAATTCATACATTTAATCATGGTGGCAACAGTGTGAACCTATTCCAGCCACAATTACCATATCTGGCATCTCTTGCTTTATATTAAATCACGATGTCAACACTGAACCCCTATTCTAACCACAATTAGAATTTGTTATCTCTTGACTTTTAACTCAAATCAGCTGTAATTATACTGTGTGTAAAGTTCTCTAAAAGTAGGTTTGCCTTTTTATTTTTTATTTTTTTTTTAAATATTACATTTACTTATCCTTATTAACAAATGTATTTTTAAGGTGTGAAAAAAATAAAATTAAATGTACAAATCCACACCTCTACATCCTGCAACTAGATGCCCCCATTGTAGCTCCCTGTTAGTTATTGTTATAAGCTCTGTTTTTTGCAGCAGGCAGTCAGTACAGAGAAAGAATACAGAGAAGTACAGAGAGTACAGAGAATACAGAGAGTTTCGGTTTTTTCATTTGCATGGTGTGCCTGACTATGCCTTTTCTGAACTGGATTGTGATGTCATTTTCTAAATCCTTTATGTAAATTGAATAGAACATGGATACATTCTTTAAAATAGGTTAATACAAATTATAGGTGATTTCCAATGTTTTGATTAATGGTGTAAATTCCAAAGTAGTAACTATTCCCCTTTAATAACAAGTGCACATATAGATAAAATCTATTCTTGAAATAGAATAAAACAATTGTCACACAGACATTCTTTAAAAGCAAAACTATGAATTTTCCACACCTGATATTGTAACCAACACATTAAGGCCTTCAAGCACATCCATTTGTTGAAATCGTCTTCGGTTGATGAGGGGATACACTTTTCCCTGTCCACTTCGATCCAGCAACATTAATCCACTTTCCGTTCCGACTAACAAATTTACACCTATCCAAAAACAGAAGGCCAAGAAATATGAATAGAGATTACCACAGTTTGTTGGAAGACTAAACTATTTCTTTATACAAACATTTTAGCACAAGTCTAGTAACTATTTAGATCATTGAGCCGAAGGAGATGTTGTTAAATTGTTTCGTCCATAAATGAATTGATTTGTCAGAATCAAAAGTCTTTAAGCCACATTCAAATAAATCTATTTGCCCAGGAAATTATCCATGTTCTAGGTGAACTGATTAATTCAGGCATGGTTTAAAATGTACTTTGATTCAGAAGAACCAATGCATTTATGGACAGAACACACTTTTGCACAAGTCAAATAATTACATAAATAAATCACTAAGAGATATTCAATTCAATTTCTAATGAAACCATAAAATGAACAATTATAATAAAGTTGTAATTACATTTTTTGCATGTTTAAAAACCCTTTGGTTTTGAAGTGCAACAAGTGAAGTGTACCTCCTTTTCGGCTTATTCAGGACTCTTATTATTTTCATTTTTATACTATATGTTATAAGTATACATTGTATTAACAAATTTAAATATTTTAAGTAGTCCTCTGGAGCCCATCGAATCTACCTAGGGGAGGTGCCACCACAAATATACTGGCACATAGCTACTACTCCTCAGAGCCAGGACAGAGGGCTCTGAAAAAGGTGAGCATTTTACTTATTTTCACCTTGCACATCATTTGAAACAGACTGGATATTGGTTCCCTTCTTTCCAGGTTTTCTCTTTGAGATACATCATATCGTGGATTGTAAGTGTGATGCTGCCTTAAAAGCATACAAGCCTGATTACGGAGCCAGTTTTCACATACATGCTCATTTAAAATGTGAGTGTTCCACTTCACCACCATTTTATCTGATTTTATTTTGACATACCATCTGCACTACATTGCCTTTTTTATTTCTTTTTACATGTACTATATACCAAGCTTGCTATCAAGTTACATGGGGTAAGTGTACTCCCTCATGCTTTCAGTGCTCCACTTATAGGTGTAGGTCTGCCTTATAGACTTTACTCTTTGGTTTTGTACCTTTTCGTACCTGTCCATTTTCAAACAACTTGAAGGGCACGCATGCAGATGATGACACCAAAAAGACATTAACCAAACAAATATTTAGTCTAAAGCATGCATGTCAAACTCAAAAGCTAACATGAGCCAAAGAAAAAAGGTTTAGGTTCACGTGGGCCGCACAAACACGAAAACGTTAGTTTTCATAAAAAAATTTAGGTTTATTTAGGAAAGTACAGTATGGAAAAAGTTGTCTAAGTGGCACTGGATGTCCTCACGCTCGTAGGGCTTCAAAGTAAACAAAAGAGCTAATTTATTAATTTAGAGACGTGCATCTGCATATAACCAATGTTTCTGTCCAACTACCTTGACATATTAAAGGATCACTATAGGGTCAGGAACACAAACATGTATTCCTGACCCTAAAGTGCTAAACCCACCATATAGGTGGCTTGCCCCTCTTAGCCCCCCCTATAAAAGTTTAAAACTCACCTTATTTCCAGTGCTGCGCGGGTCCGCCGGTTTGTGACATCATCAAAAGGGCAGACTTTTAGCCAATCCAATGATGTCCCATAGGGAAAGCATTGGATTGGCTATAATCAGCATGGGGCACGGCCAAATGCCGTTTTGGCCAATCAGGACCTCCTCATAGAGATGCATTGGATCAATGCATCTCTATGAGGAAAATTCAGCGTCTCCATGCAGAGCCAATACACTGCCCCTCCCTCCACTCTAATTGAATACACTGCCCCCTCCACCCAATCTAATACACTGCCCCCTCCCTCCACTCTAATTGAATACACTGCCCCCACTCCCTCCCCCAATTCAATACACTGCCCACCCCCACCGTTCTAATACACTGCCCCACTCCCTCACCCAAATATATTTCCCTCCCCTCAATTTAACACACTGCCTCCCCCTACCACCACTCTAATACACTGCCCCACTCCCTCCACCAATTTAATACTCTGTCTCCCTCCCTTCCCCCTAATTAATACACTGCCCCCGTCCCTCAAATGAATTCACTTCCCACTCCCTCCTCAAATTTAATGCACTGCCCACTATTCTCTAAAATTAATACATCCCCAATTTAACACACTACACAGTAAGGTCCTCCAAGTCCCTCTTCCCCTACCTAAAGATGAGCCGCCCGTCCTCCAGTTCCAGCCCTGCTATTCTCTTTTCAAGCAGGGCAGACGCTCCTCTGGCTTTGCGAGCAGGAGGGAAGGGGGAGTGGCTGGCCGGCAATCGGCCGTGGGAGGGAAGACAAGAATCAGAAGGAAATCTCTTTCCGGTCTTGTGGCTGGTCGCAGCCACAGCACAAAGTGGCCCCAGGGCAGGTGGGCCGCAAATATATTCATTGTGTTTGACATGCTTGGTCTAAAGCATTCTGCATATACCAGAATCGTATTTAGCACATGAATGAATCAGTTGTTTTCTGAATGGCAAGAATTGATCTTTCAGACAAAAATGTCTAATCTTTATAATCTGCATTTATATAAGGACATTTTCTGGCCTGGTTTAAAATGTGGAACTTATGGAATACACAACAACACAAATAGTTAGCTGGTATAATCCAAGTATATTTATTCTATTTTAAACATTTTTAAAATAGAATAGACCTCACAAAGAATCTTTAGTCAACAGGAAAAAAAAAAAAAGGTATATTAAAACGAACGTTTTCCAGTCGGTAAACAAAATATATCTTGTGCTACTTAGCACTTGATACAGGGATAGTACTGCTGGATATATGGCAAAGGAAACCAAGAGCTGAAATGAAATGGTCAAATACAAAATGGACCAAGTATAAACATTAATGGATGTACACACGAAGGCAATACTTGAGATTTCATGAGCATATTTGATTCACCTTCTCCATATAATGTTAACCCCTTAAGGACCAAACTTCTGGAATAAAAGGGAATCATGACATGTCACATATGGCATGTGTCCTTAAGGGGTTAAAGGGACACTATAGTCACCAAAACAACTCTAGCTTAATGAAGCCGTTTTGGTGTAAAAATCATGTCCCTACTGTCTCACTGCTCAATCCTCTGCCATTTAGGAGTTAAATCCCTTTGTTTATGAACCTTAGTCACACCTTCCTGCATGTGACTTGCACAGCCTTCCTAAACACTTCATGTAAAGAGTCATCTAAAGTTTATCCTTCCTTTATTGCAACTTCTGTTTAATTTAGATTTTCTTATCCCCTGCCATGTTATATAATTGCTTGCTAGACCCTGCAAGAGCCTCCTGTATGTGATTAAAGTTCAGTTTACATAGAAAGAGATAACACTGTTTAACCCCTTAAGGACACATGACATGTCATGATTCCCTTTTATTCCAAAAGTTTGGTCCTCCGGGGGTTAAGGTAAATTACATCTGATTGAAATTGAAACCAGTTTTTTTCCATGCAGGCTGTGTCAATCAGAGCCAGGGGAGGTGTGACAAGGGCTGCATAAACAGAAAAAAAATGATTTAGTTCCTAAATGGCAGTGAATTAAGAAGTGAAACCTGAGAAGCATGACCTATACACTAAAACTGCTTCATTAAGCTAAAGTTTTTAGGGGACTATAGTGGTCCTTTAAGACCAATATTTGTTAGGAAAAAAATACATTTTATGCACAGGATATAGAACATGGTCTGAATGAATGACAAAATCTGACACAAAATGACAGAGCCAACACAAAATATAGCCTGCAAATTTGAATCTGCAATTTTTCTTGAATTGTATTTGGTTAAGTGTTTAAGGTTCATTATCACCGCCACAAAGGTACTCTTAAAACAGTTTGTTTATGTATTCCATGAGCAACTATACAAAGAGAAATGTTTTTTTTTTTTTTATGGGTTAATCACGTGAGGATTAACATGTGTGCCATAACTTACCCCACAATGCAGCACATAAAATCTCAGAATTAAATCTCTTCTTGTATTTGCGTATTTCCGGTGTGTCACTCTGTGGCCTTGTGTTTGTGGGATTAACATTAACAACAGATCCTTTCCTGGTAGGATCTTGCCTCATAGCATCTGGCCTCAGCGCTTCACTGGAAAATCCCACTAAAATAAAATGAGTATTTTTATGGTTAGATTCCAGTGTGCGCAAGTAAGTACCTGAAAGATATAAGCAATCAAATGTTCAATGAAATAATCATCATGTTTGAATTTGTCATTACACGGCATACAGCAAGCAGGGGAGGAGGCAGCAATGCTACTGGAGAGAGACTAAACAAACATGTTCTACACAGGTTGGTCATATGGTATATATTTTCACAAAGTATAAAGAGGTAAGCAGTCACACAGTTCTGTGCTAGGAATTTTGTTAAATTTGTTTTCACTGTAAAGTGAACCAGTTACCTTAGAAACACTTTATAGTAATTCGAACATGTTTACATTTTTGAATGCTTTTGCCCTTATCTCTTGTGCTTAGAGCTTCCTCAGTGTCATAGTTATTAGCATGCACCAATCATCATTTTCTTGCACAATGTTGATTTTACTTTATCCCCTACCCCAAGGAGTACAGGTATGTTTAATTTATTTTGCAATATCTTGAACATGATTTGTGGGCAGGCTAATCAGCGTTTTTGTCGAGCATAGTGCAACAGTCATATTGTAATGTCTTATTATATACACACAGTGTTAAACAAAAACCTAGACGAAGATACGGGTAAGAAATTTTAAATTCGTATTATGTTTTCTACTTACATATGTGTTTAGCACAGTGTCTATGCAAACAGGCTCTGAATAATTTTTGTTGCTGGGCCAGGCACACATGGGATATCTCTCTGTGGTTATCTGCTCATATAGATCTGACAACAGCTAATTGTTCAATCTTGTACGTGCCAGACATTTAGTATTTATTTTTGCTTTAAAGCTATTTCCACACCTCCCAATATTTAAAATGGACAAAGAGAGACACTTTAATTTTACGGGTCTGAGTGAGGGTGTGGCCAGAGGTGAGGCTGTTCTGAGAAATGTTTGGTGACTTACTAATGACTATTTATAGAATTCAAAATTTAATTTAGAACAAGAACAATGTATTTATCTATACAGACTGATTTCAAAACATGTTTATTGTAGTTTAAAGAAACATTCCTGATTATTATTGTTGTGGAACTCTGTTATACACTCAGACACACCAACAACACGGAGCTCCTAGAAAAGAGGCACAGAATGCTTTGGGCCCAAAATAGAGTCTGTCCCTTCTGAATAGGGACAATTGGGAGGTATGTGTTTCTGCTTTAGGTGAAGTTAGCCTCTCTAATACCCAACAAGCAGAAACTATTAATTTCTTTCCTCTCCACTAGATGCAGACATGGATAAAGGAGAGTCAAGTTCTGTCTATAGAAGTCATTCAACAAAATGCATATTTGAAGGGGTCTTGCGGATGTGGAAGTTATTCAAATGTTACTTACATCAGACATGTGATATCTACTTCTGATCCTATTTCAGATTTCTAATGTGTGCTATGTTCATTCACAAATTAAACAGAAAGAGCTAGTACGCAAAAAGTAATATTTCGTTTGCAGACCATGCCAGTCTGTATTCTGTAATATTCACAGTATTGTGAAGAAAAAGATGTCGATTTTCTTTCACGGCACTGCTGGTTTGCCTTTACTTCGAGTAACTGGATTCCAGCAGGTTTTTATATGCTGGCAGTGGAGACTTCACGTCTACCTACATTTGGTAAATTCAACAACATTGCAGAGGTTGTTAGAAGCAGGGTAGCTGTTAGCCTGGAGCACAAGAAACACACACCATGTACAATATGGCAACACAAATCAGTCATATATACAGAAAAACATCAGATAAAATAAAGCTAGCGCTACTGAAGATTCACTGAATGAGCAGCAGTGAAAGTTTCAAAGGTTATAGATGTGCCAACCAGTTGGTAGAAGGGAGAATAGTATGCCTCTTGTCGTGTTCAACCAAACAAACAGATTATTATAAATATTAGACACCCTTCACAAAGTTTTGATATTTCTATATTAAAATGTATTGCTATAATTTCTCCATAAATATAATTTATCTAGATTGATGTATTAGAATTTGAGGATGATGATGATGATATCATGATGACCAACAGTTATGAAACTGAAATGTATGCACATCTGCAGCTGCATACTCTGTAAACCTGTTAAGGTGTTACTGTCAATGCATCTTCCCAGCCTGACCGCCTTTACACTTGTTTACGCACATTTACTTATTTATACTTTCAGAAAGAAAAAAAAACTCCGTAAGCTACGCAAGCACTACATATCACAAAATAAATAATATATGCCATATACTGCTATTCAAAAGGTTAAATACAAGTCTACTCCAACATGGTAAGTAGTTGCATATTTCAAAATCTGAAGCTCAAGCTACTTACCCACTGATGTTACAGTTGAACCACTAGATGGAGAGATCTGCAATAATCGAGGATCTATAAAAGGCGTGAATGAGGAGGAAGATTTATGTTTCTGGAGTGTGTTGCTGGCTGATTGCGTCTGGAAGGCAAAGGGAAAATGTGATTACCAGATAGATTGTGTGCCGTCTAGAAAGCGAAGAAAAATGCTTTCATCGGCACATGTGAATAGAGAGGTACATCAAGCGACAAGGATGCATGTGGGTTACAGTGCTGTGTTAAAAGGGCAGTGGGGTGAAAACTGGAATCATGAATGTTATAGGGTGATTTGTGATGCAAAGGGGTTGAGATGTGCGGTCATTACAGTGACTTTATTAGCTACTTAGCTTCCTGTATAACTTACATTTGTAGAAAGACATGAAAAATAACTTCAAATAAACTACGAAACAAGAATAAATTAAGGTACTCTTCTCCGTAGCATTTAATGTAGGTAAAACCAAAAATACAGTTAAAAAAAAAAAAAACACACAAACAGTGTGAGGAATCCTAGGAAATATCTGCTGTTTGAATGTGATGTCGTAGAGACCAGTGCTACATCGTGTTTAAACTGAAATTGGATAAATACTTGCAAAAACATAACATACAGGGATATAATTTCTAATTAGAGGGGTAATAGCTGCTTGATCCAAGGAGACATCTGACTGCTATTTTGGGGTCAATAAGGAATTTTTTCCTAGTTTGTTGCAAAATTGGAAGCGCTACAGACTGGGTTTTTTGCCTTCTTTTGGATCAACAGCAAAAACATATGTGAGGAAGGCTGAACTTGGATGCAAGTCTCTTTTCAGCTATGTAACTATGTAACTATAACCAAAGTTCTTATAAGCAGGGTCCTCTTCTACTTCTGCACCAGTTATACAGTCCGGCCTTCTTGGACATAAATGGAGCAAGTTATAAATTAGAGAAAATTACCTTTAAATGTGATTTGTAGATTTTACATGTGGAAGAATTCACAGCCTACTGTAATTTGGTAAGAAACCTGCTTCATGTGTGATGTATATACTAATTTTTACATTTAGTTTCGAGTGGACTAGTATTTATTGTTTTATTATGTTTGACAAACTTTCACTCACTCTACTTACTCCAAAATAAAGGTTTTATTTATATGAAATCTGAATATATCACTTAGTGTGTTTGCGCTAACATGGACTACTAAACAAAAGATGCAACTCTTAAGATATCTGGGCAGTGAAAGCACCAAGATTTATTTTAAACTAATCAAGAATAAAAAAGGGCTACATGTATATTAGAGACTCAATAAATGTCAGCGAAAATCTGTCATGGCCACTTTATAGAACTATGCTTTTATAAACTACCATGTGTATGCAGTAGAACTGCCCCCTTGAGTTACTGTACAATGTGCAGAGCTATATATTATTCATAATCCTGAAGCATAGCATAGAGTCAAACATCACGCAAAGGCTTTTGAAAGCCGGAACGCAATCTTAATATGTTTTAGTATTCAGTAGCAGGCTGACTCATTGTAATTAGATGCAAACCAAATACTGCATTTTGCTATACTACACCTCAGTAAGGTAATTGCAAAAAGGAGGCACACTACCAAACAACTCCGTTCCTCCATTTAAATTAAAAAGTGTTATGTAATACTATTCTATTGCCTGCCAGATCTCTGTTTACCATGTAGATCAAAATACTGCTGGTTATACATAAAATGCAATTCATGTACTAAGTGATCATCACTAAAGCAATTGCCATGAAATATACCGGTAATTAATTTTGTATTCATTTTCTAGAATTGCTATTTATATTTAATTGCCATGTATTTGTTGCCAACACTAAAGAACAGGCAGAAGTGCCAGTACACTAATTTGACAGTGTAACACAGACACTCTGTAGTTGTAACCATAATTAGAGGATTTACAATATTAGCCATTCTTCAAGCCACCATACAAAAGGTATGAAATTATACGCGAGCTGCTGAGAAAGCTTTGAAATGCTACTAAAACGAAGAAATAAAAAAGCAGGAAGCTGCAAAAGGCTACTACAACTACAAACAAAATAATAAGAAAAAAAAATAAAGCAGCACAAATACACTCGTAGCAAGCAAGCAGCCTTGTGCATTGTGACAAACTATTCTAAACACAAGCCTAAACAAAACAAAGGCACAGCTATTCACCAACACACAACCATGGGAAGTGAGGTGTACTGCACTATGGGTAGCTACTTAACTCGCTGGAGTAGCTAAACCAGTAGATCTTCTACTTGTAGCCACACTTTTTATAGTGTCTGGAAGATTTAGATCACGAAATATATATAATTCATTCAAATTGTATGGCAGATACAGCTTGATATCTAACCATTGCAGCATTTATAATTATCCCTAATACTGGCCTTGACACTCAGCTGCCCAAAAGCATCAATGTTTTTGTTGAATTGCCTTGTGTGTGCAGAAAGTGTCTAACCCACTATATCTATGATGTCTAGTACTACTATGTAGTTCCATGCTGTTATTCTCACACTTTGGAAATAATTTAAAAAGGATATTAATGGCAGGATTTGAAATACTTTAAAAATAGTATATAGAATAAAATTATACAGTGTGGATGTACTGGTTAAAATAATTGTCTGCTGTATGCCAGTCTAGTTGACAAATGGACTGAAAATAAATCCATCAATCACAGAATGGGATCTAGAATGACTTGAAATTCTTCATGAAGAATGTACATAGAACATTTCTGGTGTATCTTATACTTAAACACTGTAGCAGATATTTTTGCCCATGGACTAAAGAAAGACTTGTTTGTGATTAGGTTTTTTAGGACTTTTAGGACATTTTAGCTTAAAGAGGTGCTATTGATGTCAGAGTTCAAAGAGGGACACAAACAAAGCCAGGTGGGCAGATTCTGTTTTATACAATCCACTACAGGACCTGCAATTCCAGGCCACCTACAGGCGTCAGACATACCTCATTAGCAGTTAACTTGTCCTGGGGTGTCTGTGGGGACATGGTAGGTGTCGGTTGACTTGAGGATGGGGAAGAAGTGGTGGAGGAGGAATGGCTTTGCTGTAAGAGATCTGGCAAGAGGTGAATGCGACCGGCAAAGCCATTGCTCTCAAGTTGATTGGCACGCTTTTTGTCAACTGTACTCTGTAGAAAAAACAGGCACACTTGTCTTGTTCAAGTGTTGCTTTGTAACAGGCTAGCTGCCGCAAAGTTCTACATGTGAATTTTACAATCTCACAAAATCTAATGGGGTAGTAGTCACAGCTGCTCTTATACTTCATGTCTCGATGCCACAGTAAGAAGGTGAAGGGTTGTGGGTCAGGCAATTGCTTTTTACGTTATAGTATTTATTTTATTGAACTCTCTCTTTACCCATGAGTTCTAGAGGGTAGAGTGGTACAGTGCAAAGCCCCGTTACTCAAACGTTTTAACAAGTCAAAAAACTTTAAATGATCAACCCATCTCCTGACAAAGGATTTTAAATACTTATACTTTTGGAATAATTCATTTAAGAATTATATTGGTAAAAGAAGGGGAAAACACCCTTAACCTAGCCGCTGGTCCACCAAGCATGAAGTCATGAATATGGATTAATTTTGTAAACTCTTGAAATTAAAACTAGACAAACTTGGTATTCTACTACAAAAGCACCAATTAAAATAGTTAGTGTAATAAGGAAAGCACTCTGTTAAGACTCATCCTTTTAAGGGAAGCTAAAATTAGTCACTGATCCAGAAAACCTTTGTCTCCTTAGTGCTTATTTACAGTCTCTGGTTGACTACTAGGGTTAGTGGAGAGGGAAAGCATGCAATCCATGCAAAGTATGACAGATGAAGAGGGTTCATTAACTATTGCGCATGCAAAGAAATAAAAATCTGCCATAACAAATAGATGCTAGCTACTACGAAATAATAAACACAAGATGAAGGAATGTGCAGCATGGATGGATAAGCTGGTTAGAGATAGTATCTGAAGAATGAAATGGATACCTGTCTGACAATTAAAGTGCCCTCTTTGGAAGGAGTCATGGCAGGTTCACTCTCTACATCATCATGGACAATCATGGTTTTCACCGACTCCGTTTCTCCATTGCTCAAATTCAAAGATGACCTACATATTGTGAATGGAAGGGTGCATATGTTTTAATGACTGAGAAAGTTATTTATGCAAGTATTGGCATCCCTGTGAAATCGAACTGTACCAAACATACATAGCACGGGCATCCTCTGGTCCTGATGTGGACTCATCTGCTCCTTCCTGTTCTATTTCATCATCCTCTTCATCTGTAGTACCAGACTCCTCACTGGATGAAGAGTAGTCTGTTACTTTATGCAGCGGTCGCACATCTTCCACAGCACGAAGCTCTTTTGCCAATGCAGTCAAGTCCTATAAAAATAAAAAAAAAATAAAAAGATTGAAAGAAGATGGACGGATTTCAAACACAGGATTTAAATGTAAAGTGACAGAAGTGTTTTTTCTAGGAAGGTTTTGTGTATGTAATCGATCTTGTTTGCAAACAATCTATGATGCCTAAAACAAGTCTCTTCTTGCTGAATAGTATTTATGTATCTTCTCTCATTGTAAAGCTTTCAATAAAAAGTTATTAACAAAAGTAAAATGACAAAAATCTATCTTGCCCAGTTAAAATCAGATTGTCCTTGTACTTAAAGGTGAAATAGTTCTTATTGACAGAGATTAAGGCACTTTTTTCTACCTTACACTTAAAAGGGGTACACATTTTTATAAATAAGAGGGGTTCTCAGAGCAACTTTGCACAAACCTTATTATTGAATACAACTTTGCTGCTGTACAGTAAGGTAGACTTACCAAGACAAAATCTGGTTATACACAATGTGGTAAAAATATAAATAAATAATGTTTTTCTGAGACTGCGATGCACCCTGGGTATAATATCAACAGGATTTTGAAACTGCAGAACATAAATCACATGAATAACAGTAATAGATTTTTAGAATGGGTTATCATCCATTGCGTGCATTCACAGGTTTTTAGAACACTTACCACTTCTCCCTGATGAGTTCGAAAAAAAGTTCCAATTGCAGGTCAAAAGATTTTATAGGAGTGAAGGAAACAAAAACATAGGAATATTTAGAACGTTTCCAATACATAAATAAGTACATGTACTTATGGAAATAATAATGTACTCATTATATGAAAAAGGTTTTACCAGTAACAGAATCAATCCTTAAATCACAGACAATTTGTGACACTAGAGGACCGTTTAAGAAAACAAACAACACTGCACATATTGTGTCATTATCGTACCACAGTCTTGCTTGGTCTTAGAGTTTCCTTCTTTTCCTCTGGCTTTTTGACTACATTCTCATTGCGCTGAGATGGCGACCCTTCTGACTTTGAGGACGCTGAAAAACAGAAAGAAAAATAAACAGTTACAAGCACTGGAAAAAAGTACCTTGCAGTTAAGCTGTAAACGTTACTATACTAAAGCAAAAAAAAAAAAAAAAAGTCTTAATAAAATCCCTGGAATATTGCACACTTTTGTGAATTGTGTGGAATAAGCAAAATTAGATACAGTGACTCAAGCAATTCACAAAACAAAATAAATAAGCCTCAAACACCAAGTTGGATGTGTTCTACAGGGGAGTCACAGAAAAGGTTACTGCAACCAAACCACAGGTTTCACAGAAAAATGGTTTTGGTTAGAGTAACCCTTTAACAATACCTATCAAATCACAGTATATGCACAACTGGAAATTAAAGGACCACTAGAGTGCCAGGAATACAAACTCGTTTTCCTGGCACTCTATAGGGTCATTAGGTTCCCCCCACCCTCAGGGTGCCCCTGCCGCTGGGTTAAAACCCCTTCAGCCACTTACCTTTCTCCAGCGCCGGGCTCCCTCGGCGCTGGTTACCTTTCCTCCCCCTGTCGAAGTCAGATCCGAATGCGCGCATTCAAACCACCTATAGGCAGGGGCGTATTAGCCGCGAGGCAAACAAGGCATTTGCCTTGGGCGGCATTTTCCAGGGGGCGGCAAAAAAAGCCGCCCCCCAAATGCCCAAGGCAAATGTCTTGTTAGCCTTGCGGCTAACAGACATGCCGGCGGGCTGCTGGGCGATCTGGCGGCACTGCCTGGCGGGCGTCCGGCCGGCGAGGGAGAACTTCCCCTGAGCGGTCTGCTCAGCTCCCTCGCCAGCCGCAGAGTGAGGCTGGGAGGCGGAGCCGGAATATGACGTCATATTCCGGCTCCCAGCCTCACTCTGCGGCTGGCGAGGGAGCTGAGCAGACAGCTCAGGGGAAGTGCTCCCTCGCCGGCCGGCCGCCCGATCGCCCAGCAGCCACTGGACCACCAGGGAGGAAGAGACACCCCCCCTCCCCAGCATTCCCAAAGGTAAGGAGGCTGGGGGGGGGTGTTAAATAAAAAAAAAATTGTTAAAAATAAATTAAAAAACAAATGTCTTAAAAATAAATAAAAAACAAATGTCTTAAAAAAATAAAAAATAAAATGTCTTGAAAATAAATTTAAAAAAAAATGTCTTAAAAGTAAATTTAAAAGGGTGGGTTAGTGTGTGTGTGTGTCAGTGTGTGTGTCTGTGTGTGTGTCTGTTAGTGTGTGTGTCTGTTAGTGTGTGTGTCTGTTAGTGAGTGTGTATGTTAGTGAGTGTGTGTGTCTGCTAGTTTGTGTCTGCTAGTGAGTGAGTGTGTGTCTGTTAGTGTGTGTCTGTTAGTGAGTGTTTGTCTGTTACTGAGTGTGAGTGTGTCTGTTAGTGTGTGTGTGTTTCTGTTAGCGAGTGTGTATTTCTGTTAGCTAGTGTATGCGTATCTGTCAGTGAATGTGTGTGTGTGTATTTAGAATGCGGGGCGGGGGGAAAGGTTGGGTGGGGGTGGCGCGGGGGGAGGGGGGGCGCCTGAGTTTTGTCCTGCCTAGGGCAGCACAAAACCAGGATACACCACTGCCTATAGGAAAACATTACTCAATGCTTTCCTATGGACGTCCAGCGTCTTCTCACTGTGATTTTCACAGTGAGAATCGCGGAAGCGCCTCTAGCGGCTGTCAGTGAGACAGCCACTAGAGGCTGAATTAACCCTCAGTGAAACATAGCAGTTTCTCTGAAACTGCTAGGTTTTCAGCTGCAGGGTTAAAACTAGAGGGACCTGGCACCCAGACCACTTCATTGAGCTTCATTGAGCCTATAGTGATCCTTTAAGCATGATCAGAAGTACTCTCTGAGTTCATTTAATGACTCAATGCTCTAGAGCAGCCCTGATGACAGTAAACATTTAGGAGCTTATGGTGCAATTAACTGCACACAACAGAGCAAGCAAACTCAAAAATGTCTAAACACCGACAGACTGGAGAATGCATAGGCATGTTTATTTGCTGAATTACTCTGTTTAATAACAGGATTACATAAAATAAAGTATTCACAAAATATTAAACAGTCGAAAAATAAACCTGGTTAAAAAAAAAAAAAAAACACACTTTATATAAACACACCATGGACAATCTTGACCTAGGCTGCCAGTGATCTTTTAAATATTACCTTAACGCAAGATTCCTAAATCTACAGCTTACATGGGCTATCATACAGTCCAGTGTAAATCATCACACTTTGGCAATTCATCTAAATTTAGCATGGGAGAGTTGTGTAATTTGCTCCAGAGCACTAACATTTTTGATCAGAAGGTGATGGCATTTTTGAGCTTCTAAACCGTGCTATAGTAAGAATATTTTAGACAGTATCTTTACCATTGACTGAAAGTAACATTGCAATTATATAGCTAATCACATTTAACATGTTTTTATCGAATATAAAAGAGAAAAAAAAAAACAAAAAAAACCACACAAACCTCCAAGACACTTGAAGGTTATATTCAATATACAATGACTGGATACCTGGATTTACAATTTTATATATTTCAGAAAAGGTTTCCAATCAAACTGAAGTACAGAATACGTTTACTTCAGAAACAGTTTTATTTATATATATATATATATATATATATATATATATATTTTATTTTTTTTAATAAATATGTATTGCCAGTGCTGAATTTGTCTCACTTATAATCCATTTAATACATCTGTTATGCCTTTTATTTATGCGATAAAGTTTAAATGGCAATATATATTTTGAAAAAAAAAAAAAAAAAACAAATCAATATGCCCGTTTTCTTCACAGATTTCAAGTAATAGCTTTGCCCCTTATGTTTAGGGTAGGGATCGACCAAGATTGATTTTTTTAGAGCAGATACCGATAATCTGTAAACTTTTAGGCCGATAATTTACCAATACTCTGTATATTTACTGTTTTGAAAAAAAACAAAAACTATCTCTACACAAATTTAATGTTTACTGAACAGGTTTATTTAACCCCTTAAGGACACATGACGTAAATATTCCACCATTATGCCCTTTTATTCCAGAAGTTGTGTCCTTAAGGGATTAATATCTTTTTTTAGTAAATCTATTATTTATTTTTTTATTAAGTGTAAATGCACAAAATATACATATGCCAGTCCGATTTTTTTGCTTTCAAAAATATTTAGTGTTTCTCTCCCCTCCCCTCCCCTCTCCCTGTCCCTTAATGCAGTGTTTCCCAACCCAGTCCTCAAGGCACACCTACCAGTCCAGGATTTAAGGATTACCCAGTTTTGTCCAAGGTGTTTTTAGAAAAAAAAAAGAAAAACACCTTAGACAAAACTGGGTAATCCTTAAATCCTGGACTGGTAGGTGTGCATTGAGGACTGGGTTGGGAAACACTGCCTTAGTGTACCCCTCCCCGTCGCTTAGTGGCCCCCTAACGTCACCTCTCTACTTCCCTGTTTTTTTTAGTGTGTCCATCCCCCTGCTTAGTGGTCCTCTTTCCTCTTTGGTGTGCCTCATTATCTCTCTTGTAGCATGGCTGAGCGCAGCAGACCGCGGTACAGTAGCTTCAGTTTCCTGTACCCCGCCGGACTGAAAGAAAGTGCTTTCACAGTGAGCACTTCCTGTCAGTCCAGCCGGGTACAGGAAACTAAAGCTCCTGCACCGCTGTCCGTTCTGCTCAACCATGCAACACTATATGACTGGTAGGGGGGAGCGCTGTGTGCTTCCTTCCTGACGGGTCACTCTATTCTTGCACCCAGTGGTGTATCCTGGTTTTGTGCTGCCCTAGGCAAGACAAAACTCAGGCGCCCCCCTCCCCCCTCCCGGCTCCACCCCCACCCAACTGCTTTCCCCCCACCTCCACCCCCACCCAACCGCTTTCCCCCCGCCCTGCCTTCTAAATACACACACACACAGAAAGATACGCATACACTAGCTAACAGACACACACACACTCACTAACAGACACACACACACTCACTAACAGACACACACACACTCACTAACAGACACACACACACTCACTAACAGACACACACACTCACTAACAGACACACACACTCACTAACAGACACTCACACTCACTAACAGACACACTCACACTCACTAACAGACACACACACACTCACTAACAGACACACACACACACACTCACTAACAGACACACACACACACACTCACTAACAGACACACACACACACTCACTAACAGACACACACACACACTCACTAACAGACACACACACACACACTCACTAACAGACACACACACACACACACACACACTCACTAACAGACACACACACACACTCACTAACAGACACACACTCACTAACAGACACACACACACACTCACTAACAGACACACACACACACTCACTAACAGACACACACACACACTCACTAACAGACACACACACACACTCACTAACAGACACACACACACACTCACTAACAGACACACACACACACTAACAGACACACACACTCACTAACAGACACACACACTCACTAACAGACACACACACACACACACACACACACTCACTAACAGACACACACACACACACACACACTCACTAACAGACACACACACACACACTCACTAACAGACACACACACACACACTCACTAACAGACACACACACACTCACTAACAGACACACACACACACACTCACTAACAGACACACACACTCACTAACAGACACCCACACAGTCAGACACACTCACTCACATTAACACATTTTTTTTATTTTATTTAACCTCCGCCCAGCCTCCTTACCATTTGGGAATGGTTGGCGAGGGAGCACTTCCCCTGAGCACTCTGCTCAGCTCCCTCGCGCGCCGCATAATGAGGCTGGGAGCCGGAATAGCCTCACTCTGCAGCGTGCGAGGGAGCTGAGCAGACTGCTCAGAGGAAGTGCTCAGTTAGCCGCAAGGCTAACAAGGCATTTGCCCTGGGCATTTGGGAGCGGCATTTTTTGCCGCCCCTTGGAAAATGCCGCCCAGGGCAAATGCCTTGTTTGCCTCGCGGCTAAAACGTCCCTGCTTGCACCCCCAGAGCCATTGCGCCCTAAGACGGCCACCTTCTGGACGCACCAGCCGTGCGTGTGCTAGGCCACCGCCGTCTCTCACATTATCGGCAATATCGGTATCAATAGTGGCAGATACCGATATTTGCCAAAATTATTATCTTTTGATCCCTAATTTAGGGTACTTACATCTCACACGGAAACGTTCCCCAGATCCACTCTGAGAACCTGGATGAGATCCTGCCTGGGACCCAGAGTTACTTGATCCAGAAGAACTTCCACTACCAGGTCTTGGAACAAGCTTCTCCACTCTCTCCCAAAGCAACCGAGGCTCAATATTGCTATTGAGAGAAGAATAAGAATAAAACACGTTAAATTGAAACTAGTGCATGGAAAATGCCTGGAAAAATATATATAAATAACGGCAAAAAGCTTCCCAATTTAAAAAAAAGTTCATAGATTAAGCAAAATGTATGCAAGTAGTCAATCACCACATATGTATGTTAAGTCAAATATTACCATTTACATGGCCTGCACTCACAAATGAATGAGGTTATATATTGTTAAATTATTATTTTTATTTTATTATTATTTAGAATAGCTCCAGCAAATTTCGTAGCGCTGTACAACAGGTTAAATAACTGAATACATTTAGTGAGTGCATTTGGGTAAAGACCCAAATAAATCTAGTTTGTATTATTCAAGTATATTTAACAATGCTAATAAAAAAAGATCATATTCTAAACATGCAGTAGCACATAATCCTTCAGCAGTACACCAAACACTTAATATCCAATGAAAACTGTACATCAAAGAAATTCTGATTTCCAAGAAATATGGGACACAAAGATAGATATGATAAACAAAAAAAGTCAACCCATGCTGATGAATTGTTGCATCCCTGTGGAAAGCATATTAAAGTCATCAAAAAAATATTATACTAGGTGTACAAGCAGTACATACTTATTCCACAAGATGTCGCTAAAATAATAATCATGATTAGTCTATACAGCAATTCCACAAGGGTGAAATCATATGAGCGGCACACAGACTTTGTTATAGCTTTGTTAACATTATAGGCGTTTTAGGGAAAAATTATATTTTTGTTTCTAGGATTTGTACATCTGATAATCTCAAAATAAAAATAAAAAAAATAAAAAATAAGGTGTATGTTGCACAGGCGAGTCTAAGGTTAGTTGAGACATCTGTGTAGTGGTGCATAAATATTCATAAAATCAAGACAAAAAGAGTACGCCCAGCAGAGTAAGCTGTTCGATTTCTTGAGTTGAAATATAGCAATGCATAATCTCTATGTCTATGGCTTGCAAGTGTGCAGGACTTGCGTGCAACATGGAAGAAATGAAAAGAAATAAGCACAACAAAGTCTCTGATTACGCAGCTGCAAAAAAAATAATATGATGTCTGGTTAGGTCCAAGACAACTTAAATAGGGACCTAAATTTACAGCAGACCTTGACAGAGAGGCGCTCCCAGATAACTTTAGCCACACACCAACATTACATTAGTTGGCAGCAATTCACTGATCAAATACAGTTGTAGAATTTTGTCTAGGGAGAAATACTGGCCAGGGGTGTCAAAAATAATATCAAACAGCCGTCCTATCATAACATTACGTGGAATCTACAGCATTAAAGACCACTGGAAACTCGAAAAACATTACATTCACTCTGAAAACAATTTTCCATCTGAAGCTCGAGATAACTACTAATTTAAAGTACTCCTGATCACAAGACAATGCATAATTGCCTATACCTGACAATCTAATTTATCCTTAAATTATAGAGGCAAACAAAATGACTTAATTTCTAATTTGCATAAATTCAGTGTTTAATGTACAAATTTTCTGCAGCCAATTTTATTCTTCATCAGGTTTGCTGATATTTTCATCCCAAGACATACGTGTATAACAATCGGTTTAAAGGCGTTAAAAGGCTGCAGTTTCCATGATACAGTGAACTGTTCATTAAAATTTATCTAATGCAATGGTCAATTAACAATCATCTTAAGACAATATTATAATATTGTCTTTTACTTTTATAGTTGCTAAATAGTAAAACGGATATTAATTTATCCTGTAGAAAAACAGGTTTCTAATAAAATCTCCAATGCAAGAATCAGCCATGCCCAGCTATAGGGAGGCATATCAATCATGATGATTGGCGCAAGATTATCCCATGTACATCCAGTTTTCTATTGGCTTTACTGTCCTGAACCCCATTATGATGCTCACAACCCGTTGTGAGAAGAGAACAAATATCACTGGGACACAGAGGTACACAGCCAGGCTCTCTTGCACAGCATCAAATACTAGCAAAAACAATTATATTGCACCTTTAAAATTATCACTTATTTTAACATCACTTAACAGATGTTAATCTTTCCAAGGGTCAAACTACTCTTTAATCGATTGAGCACAACCATGGTCAACTCTACGGAACCTTTTCAGATGTTTTATTTTGAGAACACACATGTTAGTTTTATATCTGCTCCCTGGTGGGCATTGGAACATTTTCAAAACATTTGGCTCAAATAGGTGTCAGTCTACCAGCTGTTCTCCAGTGGCCACAAGCAGGTTCAGTGCCAATGATTTAATATTTTCTGGCACAAGTCTTTTTGTTCAGGAGTTTAAAGAACTCTATCGTGTTTACAACCAGCAGAAAGGCAATTTAAAGATAGATAAAAAAGATAATGAGAGTGGAGCGCCGAATTCCAGAATAGAAATAGATGAGAATCGGGTATAGAAATAGAAGACCTAACAACCAATACAATACAATGTAACACTTTTAACCCTTCTCTCCTAAATAATTATATCCAACTATAACTGGATAACTATAGCTTATATAAAAATAGGATTGCAAAAATATAAGATTGCAAAAATCTGAAAGTCCAATTTACCGGGAAAACTGGACTTTCATATTTTTGCACTCTTATATTTTAGCAATTTAAAGATAAGCTAACCCCCACCAGTTCCGAATGAATGCAGCAGTTACTGTGTGGCCTGTAGTGGAAAGGCGAATATGATATCATAAATTATTAATTTTTTTCTTTACCACTTACAATCAAATCTAAAACTTGAGAAATTACTGTGAGAATGTACTAATTTCCAATTGATATTCCTATAAGTCAGACACTGTATATTTATTAATAGAATTACAATGTATGTGTACGTCAGTTGATTAAAATGTCCATTAACAGTTAATGTCCATGATGCTCAAAAAGAACACGAATTACAAGAATTTAGTACAAACAATATTCAAAATGTTAATTTGTAGATTCCATCACCTTTCAAAGGATTACTTAATGGAAAGAAAAAAAGGGGCAAAAGATTGGTTACTTGAAGCAAGAATTTCCCTTTAAAGATTGCACTCCCTTTTGTACTGATGGCAATAAAAGTGTGAAAGCTCTGGAATATTTATTTCAGCTTGAGTTCTACATCAAAGTGGAGCCAGCATCGTGTCTACAGAGTACAACGGAGGTGGTTTAAAATTGTAGACAAATAATTTACACCTTGTCTGATGAGAAATACCTATACTGATTATTTATGGCACGAGGACTAAAGACATTCTACAGTCCAACACGGTCTAGTCTAAAGGGGAAGTAAGCTTTCAGACGCGTAATTTTTTGTTTGTTTTAAATTTGTTTATTACCTATTCACGATATATGGGTGACTTTGTTAACTTACATCCCTGCATCGATATAGTGCAGCAAAATACCTGGTCATTATGACCCAGTGGTTTCTTACATCAATAGGGTAAATAGTTTCAGAGTTTAGCCCCAAAGATGCCCCCAGTGCTGATCCTCCGGTCCCACCAGGCAGCATGCTGCTTCTAAAATTTAAGCTTTAGGAAGAGCAGAGTTTTGATGGGGAGGGGCGCAGTTAACACTCTCAGCTAGTCGGTTACTCCATGGACATAGAATACCTAGACGCCAAATTCTGTGCTGAGCGGCGAGGAATGCGGGCGCCATCTTGGACCGGTCGCCGCTCTACTGAAGCTATTGAAGAACACTTGGAAAGCCCATCTCACTAAAGGTAATTGAAGGACTTTGGGCTCTTATAGCCCTTAATGCCCCTACCCCTACCCCATGTCATTAATGCCCCTACCCCTAATCCTTAGTACCTCTATCCCAGCACACATAGTCCTTAATATCCCTACCCCAGCACAGGAGTATTATCACCATAGGGGTAGGGGTATTAACACTGTGTGTGGGGTATTAAGGATTAGGGGTAAGGGTATTAAGTGCCCCAAGTCCTTCACTTACCTTTAGTGAGATGGGCTTTCCAAGTGTTCTTCAATAGCTTCAGTAGAGCGGCGACCGGTCCAAGATGGCGGCCACATTTCTCGCCGCTCAGCACAGAATGCCATAGACGTGCGGCGTCTATGTATTCTATGTCTATGGGTGACTCCCCATTTACAAAACTGACCAGTTTTAGGAATGGGGAATCACTGATTGGCTAAGAGTGCAGCTGACTACTCCCATCCAATCAGCGGCGCCTCTGCTCAGTGCCACTTTGTGCTTCCTGAAGTTTCAGAAGCCGGATGCTGCCAGGGTGATCTGAAGATCGGCGCTGGAGGCAACTTTGGGGCTAAGTGGTTCGAGAACAGCTTAACCCTATGAGGTAAGAGTGCGCCAGAGGGGTCTCCTGGCCCCATAACTTCATTAAGATGAAGTTGGTATGGTGCCTAAACTGTCCCTTTAATCAGCCCGGATCTACAGTAGATTTTAGCTACAGTAGACCTTTTTGAATAATGCAGCCTAGGCCCAAAGTTAGGGACACAATTTATTCCGCTCACACACCTTGTGGAATTCCTCTGTCCAGTCTGGCTGTTCTGCTGGACACTTCCCTGGAGTGGTGAGTCTCTGCGTGACAACACAGGGGATCGTGATGTTGTCCTTACAGGCACCTTTTGGTAGGAAAACAGTTGAAACAGGTTTGGTATACAGTATTTACAATTTACACATAAAATATGTAGATTAATATTGCAGCAAAAACAGAGCATATAAGTATGGACAAAAGCTAAGAGAAACCTCAATAGCTCGCTCTTCGGTTAGTCCCTGCTCAGGTGTCAAAGAGGTTTTTGCTCACTTTTGTCACTATAAAGAGAACATGTACCATTTGCATATCACACCCATAGGGGCAGTGCATATCCAAAATGCCGTTACGTTTCCTCTGTACAAAAGAAACAGAAACCCAATCGTTTGAGCCTTTTTTGTCAGTGAGGTGTAGCTGATATCTCTCTAGGCACAGTGAGAATGGCCCACACTTGGATAACCATATTATTTTGAAAGGCCATAAACAAATGCATATCAGCAAAAAAAAATTATAAAATGAAGACTCTGATAATGAGCAGAAGCTCAAAGAAACCTCAATATTTGCGCGTCGGTAACTTTCAGACCTGAGCGGGGACTCATTGAAGGGCAAGTTATTGAGGTTTCTCTGTGCTTTTGCCCCTGTTCTCAGAGTTGACATATTCTGTTTTGCTGAAATACATTTGCTTTGGCTTTCCCCAAGTTAAAAGGATAATCCAGACACTGTGCCTACAGGGGTACCAGCTACAGCTCGCTTATGAGACCCAAAGAGGGCCACAATGGTTGTCCGCATGCTGTATCTTTTGTGAAAAGAGAACTTGATGACATTTGAGATCTGGACTGCCCTTATGGGCAGGATCAGTTTGACATGCTAATGGTATATTTTTCTTTATGTAGTGGCACAAGTATGCAAAAACTTTGAGACATGACTAGGGACTAAATGAAGATAGAGCTAATGAGGTATCTCCAAACTTTTGCCTGTTTTATAGTGCTCTATGTAGATTAATATAATTAATGCTTCTTACAATATTTACACATGAATGAGATACATAGGTTGACCCTACAGAGTAAAAATCTACCATGTTAACAATGAACACAGAGCGTGACACATTCAGGGTTACTCACTAGTGTGAGATTTGTCGGGAATTCAAAGTGACTTTGAAATTTCATCCCAAAGAATTTTTCCAGTTCAGCTATTCTGGCCTTAAATTTGAAATTCACTTTGAATTATTGACAATTCTAGCCTGACCATGCTAAACTATAGTAATAACGCATAAAACAAAACTATGGTAACGCATTCCTTCAATTTTTTAATTTGGCGTTTTGAGCAAGATTGGGGAAAACATCACTGGTATAATATTTGCTCGCAAGAACACATCCTAAATAGGAGCCAGTTGAGGAAAACCGGTTACAAATTTATTATTGTATAGTAGTGTATATAATTGATTATATATATTAGTATAAATAAGATGGGAAGAAACAGATCCTTTCACACACCAGCTACACCATCAAAGCATCTATAACCTGAACACTGCGCATAAATGTATAAAAAGAAACAAAAACCACACCATGGTAAATGATGTTGGAGCAAATTCCATCTGAATAAAAAAAAAAAATATATACTTGAACAAACACAAATTACTTTGAAGTTACTGATCCAGGGGTCCAGTTGCAGCAATTTCTAAAAGACTAATTTTACCTTGATTACAACATCTGTCTATCTTGAATGAGCAGCCTGAGAGATCAGTCACACACATCGTGGTTCACTGAAGTTTAACTGAACTGTGAACATGCTGGTAGAAGCCATACTTCCCACCTGAGGTGTGGAACTACTGATCCCATATACTCTTGCTGGGATAAGAGTGGGGAAAACCCCTGAGAATGAGATGCTTATGATTGGTGGAAGCCATCAGTTTACATGGGGGCCTGCGGCGCTCCGGGGGGTCCAGCGGCGCTCCGGGGGGTCCAGCATACTCTTACTTACCTTCCCAGCAGCTCCCTTCAGCTCCCCTTCACAGATTATTGGTATCGGCTCTAAAAAATCTAATGTATATTTATATAATAATATTTATACATGTTGTAGGCTCTATGAATCATCTGCCAATCTGGTTGAAATCCAAGAGCCTATGCTAACAGCTTTCAGTCCCTTTGGTGGTAGCCATTTTAAATCAGATTGTCAAACAGATTTCATCTGCTGTAAAGCATAACATTTTCTAAAAAGCAAACCGCTTTACATAAAACTTGATAAGAATATATATGTATGGGATTGTTTCAATAATATAGTGTACATTGTGGAAGCTGGTCCAAAGAGATGGGCAGAGTGCCACTCCCTCCCCAGTTGTTGCAATAAAAAAAAAAAAAAAAAAAATCTTATTTACGGTTATCTTAAAAAGAGCTTTAAAATGTTTTTTTTAATATATTATATATATATATATATATATTTATTGGGTCTATCATGATTTGTTTCCCTCCTGCCCTCTTTATTAAAGGCTAAAGATGTTGCAGAAAGGCTGATCAACTAAGCATGTCAAGATTTGAGTCATTTTTTGAAAAAGATGACGTGGTGGGTTTATTTTTTTATTTATTTTGTATAAGGAGCTTTCAGTCTGCTGTAACAAGATTTCTTATGTCACTTATTTACTATGCATGTGGCTGTGACATCTCCATGCACTAAAAGACAAACTTGTTGATGGTTGAGTAGGACCTCTTTAAAAATGTTGCGGTTTCCCCAACTACTTGTATCTATAGGCTGCGTTGTTCAGGGCATAAAGTCTCAATGTACCATGGGCTAAGCTGCCAGGAGCCAACAAGTTAGGGAGCAGAGTCAAATATGGTTAGTATAGTTGAGTGCTCCACCATCTTTACCGATCACCACTAAGTTCTAAATTTGAAAAAAAGTAAGGACACAGTTTGCCCCAATGCAGACTGATTACTTATACGGTACAGGAGAGTGGAGTCATATAGTGTAAATGTAATGAGTACTACTTGTGCAACACATCAAAAATGGATGGAGAAGACTTGGAGTGCAAAAAGTATTATCCCCAGAAGCACTTTAAAATTCCTCACAATTTATATTTATGTTTCCCTTATATGCATTTAAGCGCAGCGTTCCTTTAGCCGTGAAAACAAAAAAGTGAAATTATACTTTTGGTTTTTAAAAGTCTTAATTAGAACTGCATTTTCAAAACCATTTACCTAAAATTAAGATTGACACCATGCTGCTTTAGACTTGCAAATGATGTAAAACATTTTTATGTACAAAGCAACATACAGAGTTACATGGAAGAGTGCCACAAAGACTGAGGGAAAGTTGCAAAGGAGGCCACAGAAATCAAGGTAAAAAACAAACAAACACAATACCTGTGAATTAGATACAGAACTTCAGGGGACTTGTGATAATCACTAATCTCATTAACTCAAAACATAGCTAACTAACTACATTGCACTTACTGTGGATGCAAGTAAGGTGTAAAAAAAATAAATAAATAAAAAACAAATACAAAAGGCACAGATGGCATATATGGGAGCCTGTTGTAAAATGGTCATATGCTGATAACGCAGGGACTAATTTCTTTAAATTTGGAGTCAAGACTAAATTCTCACCAAGTCCCATCAATTTGGAACAGTACCTACTATTAATGCTGAATAGGTTTGTTTGAATTTTGTTAAAATACAAAAAACACTTATTAGTAAGGTTGGCTTTGAAAGATCTAATATTTTTCTTTTTGTTTCAAACACATATTTTGTAAAAGATTATGCCAAAATTATGAAATTATGAAATATTTTGATAACTTTTCGATAAGAAAATATTCTGTATGTTAACCAATCCGGTACCAACTATACAGAGTCTATATTTTAATAAACCACCCACAAAAAAATGGATAAATGTATGAATGTTACATTTAAGGTACCCATAGATTGTTTTAATGTTGATTATTCCTAAAATAAAATAAATTAAAAGTTGTAAGTTATACAAATGCCTTTCTGGGATTCGTAACAAAAATAATCCCTTTGTAAATAATGAGGGCAAGCCTGAAAAGGTAAGTAATAATACAGGTGCCTGGTTGTTGGAAACTAACTCTTCACATACAAGAATGGCTTATCTATCTGATCCTTACCCTTGGAGGCACCTCTTCACTGTCTGATCGAGCCCAAACCCTTTGATTTGGCTCAGGTGTCTCAGACTTAGAGTCAGAGCTCTGATTTAGCACTTCACTGCGTGAAGGTGGATGTAGGTCCTGAGATCGAAGATGGTGAGGTGCAAATTTGGGAGAAGGGTCACTGAAGGAATGGGATCGCGCGACAGGGGAAACATTGTTCTTGAGGGATGCCAGGTGAGACCATTGTACCTTACAAGGAAACAAGACATAAAACATTTAAATGATGCCTTGGCATCTGTGGCTTTTTTTTTTTTTTTGATTCCAGCTTGTGAGAATCGAAAAAGAGTCAAGCAAGGATCAAAATAAAAAAAAATAAAAAATTACAACTTTCACACAAAAAGGTAAGCTCACATTGACAACACTGTAAGGAAAGGTGACTTGGTAATGAAATTGGTTTAACTGTTGTTAATGTGTTAAGTAGCACATGACTGCATGCACTGATTGCATTAAGAATAAAAAACAGATTTAGAAGCTTGCAAAACACTGTAGTCTAATCAAGATTTCAATAACTTAAAATTAAGTTTTAAACCAAATCACATAAGTACACCTGTGCTACACAATACATACTTTACACCAACTATAAAGCAAAACAAACAAAAAACAATGGCACTTGTACATTAGCAGCTTCTAAAAGGCAATTTAAAGTTTACATTTACAAAAGACAGGAGGAAGAAAAACAAAGAAGTTTCTCTCTGACAGACTGTGAAAACATAAGCCATGTGAAGATACTAGAACAGATTTTAGACATTTTAGAACGGATATCCTTGGCACACTTGATGCATGTTAAGAAAATTTATATTGGCGGAGTATCATTGGAAATTAGTTCAAAACCATCTGGGGTGCCAAGGTTATCAGACACTGTTCTAGGGATATCTAGCCTGCAGTAGAGAAAGCCCTTGATTAGATGTTGCTGAGCTGTCTTGGAGTTTATTCTACTTACATTTATGGATCACGTTCATATACAATGTGTCCTTGAAATACTGCCAAGTATTGATGTTCATGCAAAATATTCTTTACAGCTTTAATATAAAACATGTCGCTGCACTCTGCATTACCTCATTTTTATTTTGGTACTAATGTATCCGTTACGGTCTAAACGGATGGATCCAGAACACAAACTCTAGCAGGACATTGATGATTTTATGGAGGTGCAATGGATAATTTTTTTTTTTTTTTTTTTTTTTTTTTTACACAGTATAGTGTTCATTTATGTTACTGTAAGCTTAATTTCTATAGAACTCTGGGATACATTCATACATTATACATTACTGCAAGTTTTTTTTGTGTGTCGTGGTGCCCAGCAATACACACAGAACATGTGGTTTTATATCTGTTGGGGTCTAATACTATATTGCCAATGCAATCTCTTAATATTAGCAAGGCCCTGTGTAGTGAAAGGTGGCATTGATTGTAGAATTGTATGCCGTTTTCAATTAAGTATTAACTGATAATAGTACTGTATATAAACTGCTTTTTTATTTTGTTATTCGGCATCAGCCATGCTTAATCAGCAACTCTGTGGCTAGAGTTAAAGCAGAAAATACTTTTTTGGGCAATTCCGGTGTAGCATTTACCATAGCGGTTTAGCATTCGGCAAAAAAACGAAATGGAATAATGAACAGATCATAAAAATGGATGACTTACGTTTAGAGGCTCTAGAGCAGAGGTAGGCAACCTTTGACATTCCAAATGTTGTGGACTACATCTCCTATAATGCTCTTACAGCCATGGTTCTGTCATCACGGGAGATGTAGTCCATAACATCTGGAGTGCCAAAGGCTGCTTACCCTTGGTCTAGACTCTAGAGGATTGAGAATCAAAATGTAATTAACCTATGATGGAATAGATTAAGATTTATGGCCACACATTGGACATTTGGTAGTCTTGGATGTTCTAAATACAATAAGCAGCAATAAACTATCTGTCACACATGAAAACATACTTGGGCAGCACTAAATTAGATGGTGAACCTTTAACTTAAAAAGGGAAACATTCATATTTTTTGTGACATTTATGTGTGTTAAAAATCGTGATAAACATTGTAATTTAAAGTAGAAGAATCAATCATTACAAATGCCCAGGTGCTCAAGATCCACATCTATCCATGACATTTTCTCATACTCTGCTGTTTGCTGCAAGCACTCTAATGCTTACAGCATGTGTCAGAGGTGATTTACGAATAGGGCTTTTTTTTTTTTCCAAGTGGTACAGTTTTATCATGATGAAGCATACAGCACAGGGTGCCAGCCATGAGTTAACTGCTTTGAGAATCATAGTGGAACTCATTGTGGAACCTCCTAGGAGTTGTGAAAGTGACCTTGTACAGGTGATACTCGAAAAATTAGAATATTGTGCAAAAGTTCATTTATTTCAGTAATGCAACATAAAAGGGGAAACTAATATATGAGATAGGCGCATTACATGCAAAGCAAGATAGTTCAAGCCGTGATTTGTCAAAAGTGCGGTGATTATGGCTTACAGCTCATGAAAACCCCAAATCCACAATCTCAGTAAATTAGAATATTACATGCAATCAATAAAACAAGGAGTGTTCATAGAACAATATCGGACCTCTGAAAAGTATAAGCATGCATATGGACTCAGTACTTGTTTTGGGCCCCTTTTGCAGCAATTACTGCCTCAATGCGGCGTGGCATGGATGCTATCGGCCTGAGGCACTGCTGAGGTGTTATGGAAGACCAGGATGCTTCAATAGCGGCCTTCAGCTCTTCTGCATTGTTCGGTCTCATGTCTCTCCTCTTTCTCTTGGCAATGCCCCATAGATTCTCTATGGGGTTCAGGTCAGGCGAGTTTGCTGGCCAATCAAGCACAGTAATCCCACGTCATTGAACCAGGCTTTGGTGCTTTTGGCAGTGTGGGCAGGTGCCAAGTCCTGCTGGAAAATGAAGTCAGCATCCCCATAAAGTTCGTTCTGGTAGACTGCTGCGTTGACCCTGGACTTAATGAAGCACAGTGGACCAACACCAGCAGATGACATGCAATTACCTTTTAAAGGCTCAGAAACCCTTTTCAGGTGTCATGGCTTACTTAGCTGATTAGAGTGGGACATTGTGAGCCTAGAATATTGCACCTCTTCACAATATTCTAATTTACGGAGATTGTGGATTTGGGGTTTTCATGAGCTGTAAGCCATAATCATCGCACTTATGACAAATCACGGCTTGAACTATCTTGCTTTGCATGTAACGCGTCTATCTCATATATTAGTTTCCCCTTTTACGTTGCATTACTGAAATAAATGAACTTTTGCATGATATTCTAATTCTTGGAGTATCACCTGTACTTTTACAAAGTGAATCATATGGACACTTGCCCTTGACACGCTTACACTCAGGAGACTGAACAAAATAAACCCTCTCCAATGTTTTTTGCCTAAGCATGTTCCATTTGTTCATTTAACGATTTTTTTTTTATTATTTTTTTTTAAATCGTTTGATATTCATCTCCTACTCTTCAACATATAAGCCTCCAACCTAAGCTCAGGTTGCTATTGTGTTCTTTCTAATGCTATGTTGTAACCATTTTCAGTTTTTGGCAGGTTGCCTAGTGTATTTGATACAGTTAGTTATATTATTTAATACGTATTTCTTAAGTTTGACACTGTATATTTCAGTGTTCTAACTTGGCTTTTCACCTGGTTTCCTGGGTTCTTATTGGTGTCTGTTTTTCAGTTTCTATGGTGATCACTCTTGAGTTTGTTCCGGGTTTGTGAGGACTGGTTCTTGTGATATCACATCACATCTCTGAACAATCATACCTCATATCATATGTATGTGTTTGTTTTTGCATTGGACTATCCTGAGGAAAGTTTTTGGACTGAAACATCTACTTTAGTTTGATTAATAAAATGTAAATGCTACTGTCCATTAATTGCCACAGCATACTTGAAGATGAGAGTACATTTTTGCCTACAATAGTGCATGGAGAATTCCAACTACATTAGTTAAAAAATGTTAATTTTTTTTTTTTTTTTTTTAACCAGAGGTATACCTGAGGTTCCACTGGCCTATGCAAGGCAGGCTGAGCAGGTTCAGCATTTCCATTGGAAAATGACTCCGATCTTGAAGGCACTGGTGTCTCTAAAGCTCTTCCTGTTTGCTTAGACTGTGCTTCTGGAGAGCCTTGGGTAGCTTTCCTAAGACGTTCTTCAGCCTGTATTGAACAAAAAATAAATTAAAACAAATTACTAAAGGAACATGCACAAACAAGTAAAATGGATCTTCTAACAAAGTGAAAAACTCTTGCTTGAGAGGAGACCAGGTGTTCATAAAGGAACCAGTTAAGAGGGCAAATTGTTGGAAATACCAATTGCCCCATTAACAGGACACAGAAAAAGGGAGCTTTTAGCATTATAATCATTCCAGTGAGCAGTAGCGGTTAGGATGGTTGGAGTAATTATTTAAAATATACAGATATAGACAGACAGACAAATGGGTGGAATGGTCTCCGGGCAGATACATTAGTGTACAAGCTAGAAAGCTTTCCTTGAGAGTAAATAAAGGTGGTGGGGCTTTATGGACCAAGTTTCATTTTGCAAAGCAAATTCAAGTAAATATGTGTATACACGCTTTAGGAGATCATAGTAGAATGGATTCAAACATTCAATGCAAACTGTAATAATTTGGCTGTAACACAGCAGAAATAAATGACACCAGCAAGGTGTAAATGTTCTAGTGTGAGACTTGTTTAACCCTTTAAGGACACATGACATGTGTGACATGTCATGATTCCCTTTTTTTCCCAGAAGTTTGGTCCTTAAGGGGTTAATATGCAGGATAAAAATATGCAAGAATGCATGGTATTTTAGTACATTTATACATGGAATATTGCTGAAAAGTACTCTATAGTAGCTGGAATTGTGCAGAAATGAACTGTATTTGCAATATTTCAGGGAGTGAACTGGTTATAATCAATAAAAAAAAAAATATGTTTTAAAAAAAGTAAGCACTCTTCACATGTATCCTTTATTTAAAGTAACAGTTAATTTTAAATGTTCTATATTCTCAGAATATATTCCACAATGAAAAACTGTGACAAAACATAATCAAGTATGTATTTAGAAGTGCCTTGACCATGTGCAGGAGCCTTTACTGGTACCCTGAGTAACAGCTACACCCGCCATCAAAAACCGACACACAGTGCCCAACTAAGCTCATGAAGAGTCTGTTTTACTCTCTGTTTCTGACAAACTACAACATAAAGTGAAAATCTGTTCAATCCCAACCATGTTAACCGATAGATTACTCAACAACCAATGCCATCTAGAGTTCTGAGACGTACTTCTCGTACTCGTTCAGCCTGGTCATAATGAGCCTTGGACTCTGGGATATGGTAGTTTAGTTTGGTCCTTTCTTGCTGCGGCAATGCAGGCTGCTGAGGTTGTGGCTGCTGTGGTGGCTGTTGCCGGTGATCATGCTGAAGAGACATGAGATAGGCTTGCTCCTGCTGAAGCTGACGCTGAAGTCTTTCAGCTTGCCGGTGCTCTTCCATCTCTCGCCACCTGTACTCCTAAAATCATCAATGCCAAATTAAGACACAAATCTGAAATTGGGTCAAACATAAAAACTGGAGTATTGAAATATACAAATATGGTCAATATGCACAAGTACATTGTGTGAGAATGTGTAGTAACCTAACAAGACCAACAAAAACAGAATAATCGTTTCTTTCTATTTTACAGTGCTATAGATTTTTGTAAATATAAATGCTGTATTAAAGAATTAATTTTGTGGTGAAGATCTAAATCTTTTTTTTTCCCACTTGTAATATATTCTGCACATAGAATTTTCTCAGAAATAAGACGCAATCTTCCTTTATGAAAAATGATCAAAAACACAAAAAGAAATACATTTAAAAAAAAAAAATGAAAACATAAAATACAGGTGTGACAAGTTGTTAAATGTGAGTTTCTGCTGGTTAAAAACAACAGGAATTACTATATTTTACAGCATGTTTACCAAGCTAACTTGCATTATCACCATCTAAAAACACCAATATAAAACTCAGCACAAAAAGAATTCTTAAAAACACCAAGATTTGCACGATCCTTATTTCTACACAATTCCTGGTTTGGTGAATATTTTTGCCCAAAAAAAATCAAAGTTGGACATGTTTTCCAATTTGTTTAGTTTGTCCTACCAATTGTATATATCTTGCCAATATTCCACAATTTACAGTTTAGTATATAAATGATTGTTTGTGTTTTTATTTATATAACATCTAACAGATAGTTTCAACGAATTACGTAACGGTTACATTTGTAATGGCAGAGTATCTTTAACCGAGAAATTAATATGAAATTTTATATATATATCACACATACATATATATATACATACATACACACACACACACGTACACACATTTAATTATTTAAGAATTAATGTAAAGTCCTTTTAGGTGACAGTTCTGTTTCAATGATGAAATGATCATTCATTTAACTGCACTCAGAAATGGCAGTAGTTGTGGAAAAGCTCATACAAAAAAACATGCCCACTGTAGACAAATCTGGGTCACATAAAAAAAAAAAAAAAAAAAAAAAAAAGGTACATGGCGGGAGTTTGCACTAAAATGCCGCATATGTTGCTGTCAGTCTATCCTTCTGGCAATCCATTTACCTTGTAAGAGCGAGTTGTGAGTGCAACACACATTTGTGGGGCAAAGTAAGATTACACTTTGCAGACAGACACTAAATGGTTAAAACAGTTGTTTATACAGCTTGTGCAGCTGTGCTTGAACACGGCTGATCTTACAGCTCAAAAGACATGGCATTATAGACCAAGTTCTTTTACCAGTAACATAGCCTGCTCCTGAAGCAGTTGTTGTTGAAGGATTTCCAAGTGCCTCTGTTCCTCTTCCAGCTGTCGTCGTATGTACTCCTGTCAAACATAATTTTCCACAATAATTGAAATCATGTTTGTAGTCCACAAAGACCAGCATAAAATCTCACATTTAGTGTATCTCAAGCTGTAAAAGTCTACGCAAAAACAAAGAATTGTTACATTATAAGCTTCAAACGGAGTTCGACTTCTTTTAATGTTTTTGAAACAAATGGTGTTACCATTACAGCAACGCTCCCAGTCTCTCCTACATCCTTCAGAGAAATGCGGTCTGAGCTAAGCCTAGCAGGGCTTAGCTCATTGGCTCAGAGTGATCAATCAATAAGTTGGCTTTGCTTTGTAGGCTTAGCACAGGAGAGCCAACACAAACTCCTAAGCAGAAGCCTCCAAGCCCTCTGAAGGCTGTAATGGGGCTAGAGTAGTGCCCAGTGAACCCCAGGAAAGAAGTTTTACTACTTACTTTGGGGAGGCATGACACTCATGGCACCAAAACTACCACAGTGTACTATTTAAGAAAAAAAATTGCTTTAAAGTGCGTCTCATATGAACTCTGAAGGGCCGCTAGTTGGCCAGACTGAATGATTGATACTTCGGGAACAGACTGGGCGACCTCAAAACTTGACAAGTGAGACCATCAACTACTCAGTTCTACAGGTTAACTATGATAAGGACAAGTGTAAGGAATCCTATTAAAAGTCCATCAAACGTCAATGCAGGTCAGAGAGAGAACCAGGGCATGTGCTCCAATTCACAAAACCTACGCAACGGCACTTGTGAAAGACCTTGAGTTTTCCATAAATTTTCCATAAATGGACAATTAAATACAAAACGTCCTATTAATTCCTTGTCGATTTAAGTTTTACTGACCTGTTCTCTTTCTACTCGTCTCTTCTCCTCTTCAGCTCGCCTTCTTTCTTCCTCTTCTTTTCGTCGTCGTTCCATCTCCTCCATTCTCTTTTTCTCTTCTTGCTCTCTCCTCCTTTGCTCCCGTTCCTGCTGCCGCCGAGACTCCCGCTCTCTTCGTTGTTGCTAGTTGGGTAAAGAAAAGCTTAAACTTAACAATAAGACTGATCAAAACATTTGCTGGCTTATAAGGTCATATGCAGCATTCTTTATTCAATCCAACAGAGTTCTGCCATCTGTGGAGTAGAGTCCAATCATTCAGTAAGGATGAAAAAAAAACAAAAAAAACTGAACATTAAAAAAAAAAAATGCAGATCTTATCTGCAGCATTCTTTCACAACCCAGTCTTTCTCTGGCTGTCCAATCACAGACTTCCCAATGCAGCTCAATGAAATGTCTTTGCAAGGCAGGTGCGGTGAGCAATTGCCTGACTGCTGAGTTTAGTGCCACTAAGCTAAGCAACCAGGAAGTAACAGAACCAGTTGTCTGATTGACAGTCAAAGGTGTTACAAGTTTAATGTATTAAAATTAAATTTTTATTGAAATCTGTACTTTAAGCTAAATATTTTTTTTTTAAAATTATAAAAAAAGGACACATTTCACACATAAAGCAAAAGTGCTTTAGGTGTCCCCACCTTTAACCCCTTAAGGACCAAACTTCTGGAATAAAAGGGAATCATGACGTGTCACACATGTCATGTGTCCTTAAGGGGTGCAGATATTGTACCACTGTATGCTGTGATACCAGAACTTGCAAGAAGCTCCATATATAAATATATATGAGTGACCATTTTGCTTTTATTTATACAACAATGCCACCTAATATATTACACGATTGGATTCTCTGTGTTTGTGTCCCTCTTGATTATATTGAGGATACGTACCATATCCATAAGCAGGGATTGTGCCGCTGTTTGCTGCTACTACAGTCATGGGAAAAGGAAAGTACACCTTCTTTGAATTCTATGGTTTTTACATATCCGGGCAAAATAACAATCATCTGTTCCTTATTAAGTCTTAAAATTGGGTAAATACAACCTCAGATGAACAACAACACATGACCTATTACAATGTGGAGAAGCAGTGTGTGAAAAACTAAGCACACCCTTATTGCTTCCATAAGAATTAAGATGCTATGTAGGAGACAGGTGCTGCTAATCAAAAGCCCTTGATTAATTGATTATTAGCAAGTGTGACCACCTCTACAAAAGCCAAAGATTTAGCAGTTTACTGGTCTGAAGCATTCAGGTGTGTGTAAACACAAATGCCAAGGGTTTGTAAGGGTTGCCAAGCATCTTCTCTGTAAAAAGAACATAGCAGGCAGCATGGCTTACGTTTGCAAAGTTGCATCTGAATAAACTACAAGACTTCCGGAACAATGTCCATTGGACAGATGAGACCAAAGTGGAGATGTTTTGCCATAATGCACAGTGCCACATTTGACAAAAAAGACAGCATATCAGTACAAACACCTCATGCCAACTGTACCGCACAGTGGTGGAGGGGTGATGATTTGGGCTCGTTTTGCAGCCACAGGACCTGGGAACCTTGCAGTCATTGAGTCGACCATGAATTCCTCTGTATTCTAGAGTCAAATGTCAGGCCATCTCCCCGACAGCTAAAGCTTGGCCGAAATTTTGTCATGCAACAGTGCAATGATCCTAAGCACACTAGCAAATCTACAACAGAACGGCTAAAAAAATAAAATTAAAATAAAAAGATTCAAGGTGTTGCAAGGGCCCAAAGTCAAGGTCAAGACCGCAACTTGATTGAAATACAGCGGCGAGACTTTAAGAGAGGTGTGCATAAACAAATGCCAGCAAGCCTCAATGAACCAAAGCAACAGTGTACAGAAGATTGGGCCAAATGTTCTCCACAATGATGTGGAGAGTCATACAGAAAATGATTACTTCAAGTTATTGCTGGTAAAGGTGGTTCTACAAGCGATTGAATCATCACGTGTTTTTTTTTTTTGTTTGTTTTTTTACGAATTGCTTCTCCATTTTGGCTTCATTTTTCTTTAATAAATATATCATATGCCATGTGTCTTTGTTCATCCGAGGTTGTATTTACCTAATTTTAAGACATGCTAAGGAAGAGATTATTGTTATTCTGTCCTGATATGTAAAACTATAGAATTCAAAGAGGGTGTACTTTTTTTCCCCCACGACTGTACCTGTGCTTATAATCTCCATTAAAAAGTTTTTTGTATTCAACATACTACACTACTGGAATTTCTTTGTATCATTGTTTTTCTGTCCTTTGGTGCAATCTTTTATCGCTTTGATTCTTACATATTACTTTATAGGACACCGATAAATACAGTTGGAATACAGAACTGTTGCTGCAGAAAATACTGACTATGTTTCTTTTGCTCACAATAAGTTTCAGGTTTACATAGTTGCTAGCCAACTATGGTCACCAGGAAGCTCTTCAAGGTTTATTTTTTTAATATACATGCATTTCGACTAGAGTGGTTTTCTGAACCAAGCATTCTACTGTTTGCAAGAAAGCAATAAAATGAGATCCAGGTAGATTTTAGGTGCTAAAAATATCTTCAAAATAAGCAAATATATTTTACAAACACGCATCGAAAATGGTTATGGAAATCTTTAGGCACTGTAATCACAATTTCATTGAAGTGGTTCTAGTGCCTGGAGTGTCTGGCTTGTAAGACTATTCAGTGTTAAACTGTTTCTGAGTGGTTTAACTCTAACAAGGTTGCAGATCACAGCCACCCATTCCTAGTCTAAATTGTTATGTCTAAGGCAGAGTGTAATCTCAGGGACGGAGCCAACTAGCTCCAGGTACAATAATCCCTTCAATGAGATTAAATGATTATAGTGTCTAGAGTATCCATTTAAATGGACACTCAAGGCTTTAGTTGAAGTCTCACCCCTTTTTATATTATGAAAGCAAAATTAAAAAATAAATGTAAACAGCCATTTCTGCTGCATACCCATTGCAATATCATTTTGCGTAACAATCATTATAATTTGCTTCCACTGACCAGCTGTTAATTGAACCTCTCCAAAAGGAATATTTTGATACAAGCACAAGAGCACGGGGCAAAAACTGCATGGTGTATTCTGCTTCATGTTTTAAGCAACTCCACATAGAACTGGAACTAAGCAATAATGAACCTGCGTCAGGCCATATCTCAAATTAAATCTGCATGGTGCATCATGTTATAATTAATTACAACCACACAATCTCAAACAGCTGTTAAGTACACAAAAATGTGCTATGGTACCGGATCAATGCGTTACAGGCGAATATAGAGATGTGCAGTGAAAATTAAGCATGCAAACTTCATAAAGGGACAGAACACCCCAAAGTTAAACTATGAAATCCTTGGCACATGCTGTAGTAAATAAAAGACACAACTAAGTTTTTTTTAGTTTTGTTTTTTCCCCATCATAAAGAGAAAACTTGAGACAAGAGAGAAACAATCATCATACTAAACTAATCAAAAGTTACTGCTCATTGCTGCATATTTAGGACTTTGCCCCAGAACTGTTCACATATTTGCTGATTGGACTCCAACTTCAGTTCACTTTAGTTGTGTTTTAAATGGTTTCTGCAAAAACTGCTTAAAAATTTAGGATTTAAAAATAAATTATACAAGCTACTTGAATGTGGGACCAAATCAAGGACGACTGTGTTTTGAGTCTCAAACTGTTAACTTTCTAATGAAAACCAAAACGTGTCCTAGCAGTAACTTGTCCTCTAAGCCGGTTCCTGTAAAGGCTTCATGTCCAATAGAGAAATGAATAATAGAAATTGGCAGAACTTTGTACCTCTTCAAGCCTTCTCCTTTGCTCTTTCTGCTGCTCTATACGCTTCTGTCTCTCTGCCAGGAGCTGTCGCTTATATTCCTCCTGCTCTCTGAGTTGTTGCTCCTGCAGCAGCTGTTGCCTCCGCAAGGCCTCAGAGCGCTCCTTATTCTCCTGCTGGAGTCTCAGGAAATCACGTCTAAGTGTGGATTCCCCAGGCACATTAACAATAGAGCTGAAAAGAGGAAGAAATTGGGAAGAAAAATAAAGGGACTTTTGCTCAACATAAATAGCAAGTGGATATCTCCAGATTGTATTTTTTATAATTTTATGGTTGTCTGATTTTTTATAACCTTAAACTGACAAAGCCAGAACAGTGTTAGCACTATATAAACAAACAACAAATCCAATATATACACATATATATCTAACTTGACTTATTTCTAGAATACTTTTTGAAGTCCGGTTAGGACTGAAAAAAAATATATACATATAATTTTTTTTTAGTATTGAAACATCATCTTCTATTTTCTGTACAAACTGCACACATAGACAAGCTTTGATTAACACAAATGCAAGTCCTATGAGTGCACTCTGTCAAGGAAGATTATAGCACAGAGGCATTGACAAGACAAGGCAATGTGGGGCACAAGGGTGCCTATTTATACATACTCGCATATATACACAGGGGTTTCAGAAGTAAGAAAAAAAGCCCTACAGACTAGCTTGTGAGGCTCCTTATTAGCCGAATGGCTTCAAAATTTACTGAGAAGTCTGTCTGTATCTGCTGTGCAGCACACACACACATATTGCACATATACGTATATTTCTCTTTAAGATGCAGTGCTTAGACTCTACCGCCTTTTGTACTGACATCATGTGGGAAAGCGGAGTCTTACTATGAGCAGAGCAGGAGACTGAGTGGCATGCATGCACACTTTCCGCACAACCACTGCAACAAGGCTGATCAGCAGGTTGTTCGAACAGGCAGTCAATATTCACTACTCCATACACGTACTTTAGACGGCTCAATGGTTTGTTTTCCCATATCAAGTCAGTGGAAAGGAAAATGAAAATTGTGAAACGTGCAAGAATTAAATAGGGACAGCTCCCTGACACAATAACCCCTACAATAAGCTGTATTTGTTTTAATGTGTGGGTGTCCCTTTTAAAAAAATAAATAAAATATATATATATTTTTAAATACATATCCTGCTAGACTGATGTTTAAAATAATTTCTCTGCCGATTTGAGATATTCGTGCCTTAATTCCTCCTTACCAGTCTTTTCTATTAATTGATTTTCTTCTGCCTTTTAAAAAAAAAAATATATATATATATATATATACACACACACACACACACACACACCTCAAATCGGCAGAGGAATTCTTTTAAACATCAGTCTAGCAGGATATGTATTTAATTTTTTACCGCATGGCCAAGAAGTGTATTACCTTGGCTCTCCTTCCTGTTCGGGCACTTCCTCTTCTTCCTCCTCACTTCCACTGTATTCATATTCCGTGTCATCTAGAGGGAGAGCAAACAGGTGATACTTATTAATTTAAAAGGGAGCATTAATATAGCAAAAAAAAAAAAATGGTAGTTTAATGCTTTGAGAAGCTAATTAAAAAAGGGAATAAATGCTTCGGTCCAGGGTATACGAGTAGCTGCGCTCCCCTGCTAGAACCTCCAAACAAGCACCAAGGTCCCATTGTAGGAGAGAAACGTAGGGTAGTCAAGCTCCAACAAGACTTCAGAAAAAAAAAGGGAATAAATGGCTTAGTGGCCAAAAATAGTGACTTAATGGTATCCTTCTGTCATCAAATGCAGTACTTGCGTGTGAAAGAAGTACTTGAACTGCTACTATGCATTTGGAAAAAGACTAGCAGCTATATACATCCAATCCTTATCCATCTCTAAATTAACCATTAAGATCAATGTGCAGAGAGTACCAAACAGAAAATAAATATACATGCATGGGGCTTTATACGCCAAGCTACTATTGCAGAGAATGGACAACAAAATGCAAATTTTAAGGCTAAATAGGCAAAGGTATATCCTAGAAAACAAAACAGCAAATATTGCCAATATGGGAAATCTTAACAGTAGGCCTTCCTTGGTCTAAAAATGCAATTCCCTTAGAAATGTGGCAGAATTTACTGAGGTGAAAGTCCATGCACTGGATACTGCAAACCTTAAAGGGAAACTAAAGTACCAGGAATAAAAAGCTGTATTCCTGTCACTAAAGCTTCCTCTGCCCCCCCTGTCGACCCTTTAAAGAGCAGGGCGCTAATGCGCATGCAGGCAATAGGCTTTCCCATAGGAAAGCATTGATTCAGTGCTTTCCTGTGAGGAAATAGCTGACGCTGCATGTCCTCATGCAGAGCGTGAGGATGTCCAGAGTCAGTTACCAGACCAAAAGTCTGGTAACATCCAGGAAGCACCTCTAGTGGCTGTCTGGTACATAGCCACTGAAGGCAGACTTAGTGCTGCAGTGTAAACATTGTAGTTTTTCTGGAACTTTTGCAGTACCAAGTGCAATAGGGACACTGTACCCAGACCGCTTCAATGAACTGAAGTGGTCTGGGTGCCTATAGTGTCCCTTTAAAGCCTAGGGCAGCACAAAACCAGGATACACCACGGCATGTCCCTGCAGGCTCACTTTGTCAGACCACCTAATATTTCAAATGGACAAAGAGGGCACTTTAATTTTATGGATGTAAGTGGGGATGTGGCCAGGGGCAGGGCTTTTCTTAGAGGGTTTTGGGGTCTCACTAATAATTTTTGCAACTAAAATATAATTCACGTGTATAATGTACTTTACTTAAACATACTGAATTCTAAAACAGATTATTGTATTTTAAAGACACTGAGTTGTATTGCTGTGGAGCGTTTATACACTCAGTGAAATATATGAAACTCCCAGATACAGACATTGAGAAATTGGGGCCCAAATAGGGAATGTCCCTCCTAAATAGGGACAGTTGGGTGGTATGCTTTGTTTATGCAGTCCAACTTACATCTCCCTTGGCTCAAACAGCCTCCATGAAAATAAGGGTACATTTTCACAGATGTTTTTATCTCCTATTAATTTAACTTTAATCACACCTTGCAGGCTCTAGCAGTCTAATAAAAGAGGAGAATATACATTGTAAATTAGAAATGAGAGAAGCTAAAAAAAAAAATAGGTCTGGTTCTTGAAGTATGAAGGGAGTTTGTGTCATAGTCACAGCCAGAGGAGGTGTGAATAAACAAAGTAAATTAACTCCAAAATGGCTGAGAATAGACCAGTGAGACTTCATAGGCATAATCTATACACTTAAAGGGACTCTCCAGTGCCAGGAAAACAAACCCGTTTTCCTGGCACTGCAGGATCCTGCAGTGCCCCCATCCCACCCCCTATCCCATGTTGCTAAAGGGTGTGACTTATCTGAATCCAGCGCCGATGTCCCGCTTTAGACCTCCCCGTAGGAAAGCTTTATTCTAAGCTTTCCTATGGTGATTCCGGCGACACTGGAGGTCCTCATGCATAGCGTGAGGACGTCCAGCGTCATTTAAAGCACTCTTCGTGTTCTAAGAAGCTGGAAGTCCCTCTAGTGGCTGTAAGATCGACAGCTACAAGAGGAGGACTTAACCCTGCAATGTAATTATTGCAGTTTATAAAAACTGCAATATTTACACTTGCAGCTTTTAGGGTGATGGGAGTTGACACCCAGACTACTCCAACGGGCACAGTACTCTGGGTGCTTCCTCAGAGTATCTCTTTAACTGTATGCTCCAGTATATCATGACTGAATAACCAAGGCATATGAAAGGCTATCCTAAACTAACAATAATCTGGATTCTAGCATAAATAGTGGTAGGTCGATGGGCTAAAAAGCTTAAAATAGAGGTATCCTTCATTATGCATTGCACTTGAAAGTTACATTGACCAAAACTATGAATGAACTGCTCAGAGCTAAAATTCGTCATAGCTTTAATTATATGGTATCCAAAGAATCATGACAGGAGATAAAAATATAAAGAAAATCGACAAGAGGAGTTCTATTTTAAATCCATACACACCGATTATACATATAAAACATTCCACAACGTTATAATTTACAGCCATTTGGCATGCCAGCACACAAAAACCACGATTTACTCTGTAATTTGTTGTAATTTCATTCACAGAAGTAAAGATTATTCTACACATTCTGTTGGCATGTCCCACCATACTAAGGTGAAGGTTAATTCACATTCCCACCAGCCTAAACTAACCGACAAGTCAATCTTCTAATTAGCAGCACTGCTTGTAAAGAGTACCATGGGGTATCTTTTCTCCAAGTAACAGTGCATGTTCATCCTACAATCGGA
This sequence comes from Pelobates fuscus, assembly GCF_036172605.1. Taxonomy (NCBI): domain Eukaryota; kingdom Metazoa; phylum Chordata; class Amphibia; order Anura; family Pelobatidae; genus Pelobates; species Pelobates fuscus. The sequence continues at coordinate 307,689,075 of NC_086317.1, read as the reverse complement.
ATGTGCTCTGCTCAGATGGCTTTCCCAAGGCACAATAAAGCACTACAAACACAGTGTGCCTCTGTTTTTCCCTTTATAAGCACATGGTTTAAATCCAATGCTTGACTTAAAAAATTAAAAAAAATACAAATCTGAATAGCAAAAAAACTCGTAATTGGCAAGTTCTTGTAAGTGTTATTCACAGAATTAAATAGTTTTGGTGATGAAGACAAAAGCAGCATACTTTTTTCTTTTTTTAAATGCTTAAATTATTACTTTCATTTTTAATGCTTAAAATAAAGAATGCAAAATGCCTCTGCAACAAAGTGTGCTATAAAATGCCTCTGCAACAAAGTGTGCTATAAATTATCCTTAACAGGAATAAAAGTTAAACGTTTATAAATATATCAAGTAAGCCAATAAAATAATTGGTTAGTTATTTAAACCAGACTGTGTAACTCTGGCCCCCTGAATGGCTGGCAGACAAAACTCCAAGTTAGGTTATTCCTACTTCTCACATCCCACTTTGTCCATCTTGGATGCTGAAGATTAGATTTTGCCTCATTAATTATAGACTAAGACTATGTTCACTTGTGGAGATCGCAATAAACATCAGATTTTATTTACTTGTAGACTCCTTGATTGTTAAAAGCAGGACATTAGTAGGGCTGCGGGGCACAAACCTACCCGGGGAACAAGCCAAAAGTCAAATTTAGTGTGCTAGAACCATGCCCTTGAGCTCTCTCCTGTATCCTCCCCCCAACATGAGCAACCATGAATAGCTAGTGATCCACATGCTGACAAAAATAGAGAGACATGCAGACACACTCATGAAGAGACATATTATTTTGGACATTAACATACACACAGAAATTCATACACGGCACATTACAGACACTCAATTAAGGGCAGAGGCAAACACAGACACAAATACAGACAAAAACATGCACATGCACAAAAAAAACACAAACACAATCAAGCAACGGCAGACACACACAGACAAGCACATTAGACATGCATACAGTTCTGTACAGAAACATACAAAAATACAAACGCTAAAATTAAAACAGGGAAACATGCAGACAAACACAAAAATAATGCCAAACAGTTTCAGATATCCCGCCATGGCTCTTCTCTCCATCGTCCTCTGGTATGCAAATGCTAAGTTCCAGAGAGGGCAAAACACAGCTGAAAACTATACTCTGCCTCTCAAGTTTCAAGTATCCACATATTAGAATGTCATTAATGAGACAACGCCATGGAAACTGCAGCTGGTACTCCACCAGCACCTACACCGGTTGCTAGCCTGTGCTACAACAGTAACCTTGGGAACTCAAATGCTGTGTGCAAATCACCCACCCGTCCAAGAACATTGATTATAATTTAATGTAGATGGATATAAATCAGTCAATCTCTGACATCTGTTTAAGTTTGTTGGAGTCCGACTGGTAATGTCAAAGGTGGTTTAAGTATATGCACACGGTCGGTATGTGCTAGGCCCTTATTCCTGTGCGCATGAAATATAATTATGCCACCTGTAACCCCACCAGTTCTCTCTCTACCCTTATCCTCCCTGCAATCGATCTCTATTTCTGCTTCCCCCACAACCGTTAGCTCTCTTCCAACCCTTCAGTTATCCTGAACTCCAGGTGGTATTTCCTCTCAGTGAAAGGACACAGGTCGCAAATCCCAAGGCACACCCACCCTGCAGTTTATCTACATTCTCCAAGCCTAGAGCCCGGGGGATGGCAGTAGAAATCTGAATCAAGTAATTTTAGCATCCTTTAAATGTGTGTGAGGTATGCACGTCTCCCACAGGCAAGTTACTTGTTAATTTTACATCCTTTATAACATCTACATGCCACATATGTGAAACCAAACAATGCATATACCTTTCTCTCCTCTCTTCTTCCTGGTTCGGTCTATATGGTCTTTGAGCTGGATACGGACTTGCCGCTCATTTGGCTGGTCCCTAATGAAAGGGTGCTTTAATAGCTGTTCGGTTGGAGGACGTTGCATGTAATTTTTTACAAGGCAGCCTTCTATAAAACTGAAGAACTTTTTGGACCTGTAAAAAACAAATAAAAAAATTCAAATTAACATTTTGATGGAAAAAAAGAGAGTGAGCATAGGAAACCATTTCTGCTCAAGTGATTGCAAAGCATGGAAAAATAAATCAGAATACTCAATTGTTACATAAAACCTGGACCATATTTCCTTTGCCGTTAACAGATTGTGGAAATAGACATATGAAAAGCATAGGTTTTAAATGTCATACCTATGGAGGGGGGGGGGGATCTCTCAGGAAAAAGCAAGCATTGAGATAAGACAGCAAATGGGGGAGAGGGGGAGAGAGGGGGAGTTTGTATATTGTATTTTTGTAATATTGTATCCTATTGTAACAATGCAATGTTTTGTGGACAAAGATCCAGGACATACTTGAAAACGAGAGAAATCTCAATGTATCCATCCTGGTAAACTATTTTAAATAAATATCAAGTGCGGCATAATAATTCTTGAAAACAAGCAATGTTTAATGTAGCACCTGGCATCAGATTAGCAATACTGTCACAATTCTGCTTTCTTGTGTCTTCATTCTTACAGGTTTTACTCTACAGATATTAGAGATGCATCAGATACATTGATTTAAGTAATTTATTCTGGACATGTAAAATATTAAATAATATATATACAATTAATTTGACCAGGCTTGGTTTATTCAGAATCTAGGTGCAAAGTATTTCCAGCAATTGACCTGTTTAATCACCACTAAAACAAGCACGTTTATTTAGATGAAATAAGGGCTTTTACATATGTAATGCTAGGTTTTTCCCTTATGCGTGTTTAAATACTAGGCAAGTAACACTAAATACAAGTATTGCATAAAACATTAACGGAGGGGCGAGTCTGACTCCTAACATGGTCAGACGTACTTTTGCTCCGCTCCTGCCACTTCGGGGCTATTAAGCCGTCTACATGGCTAAAGTAAAGCAGTCAGCACCCCAGAGCAACTAGCAGCCTGACTCCTGTAACCCAACAATCCCTTGAGTAATTGGGCTGTCCGGACCCGCAGCCTACTGAAGCTGAAAGTCCAACGGCGGGAGAGGCAGCTGATCTCCTGACCTGGGGCAAGAGGCTCACAGCTATTTACTCCTAGCCCTGTGCTATCCCCTGTCCCCCCTTGGACCGGAGGGGGTTATCAGCAACACCGACTTTTCTGATCTGGTGTCCGCGTGGTGTCCAAGATGGCCACCGAACCACGGCGCTCCCTGTGCAGAGTGGGCCCTGTGGCTCAAGCGTGGATGGACTCCTTCAATGTTCTGTTCGACAAGCTCTGCCATGAGTTTTGGCTTAGTCTGCGCCACGGATCATATGGGCACTCCTCACAGGCTCCTGAGGTGCATCCAGCAGGTGTCCCAGCTCGAAGATCCTCCTCTGGGCTGAAGGCTGCCACGGAGAAACACCCGTCCTGCCACTTATACACCCGAGGAACCTTCCGTCACTCAAGGCCTTCGCATGCTTATGATCCTGTTGGTGGGAAAGGAGGGATTAAGGTGGCTCAGGCTCCAACAATGGCCTGGGCTCAACCCGGGTGCCAGCATTACTGCCCGAGGTACCGGAGAGCACTGCCATGACGGGAGCCCCTCAGAGCTAGCGCACAAGCCAAGCGAAGAGGAAGATCCCTTCGACAAGGGACGCTAGCCCCTCGTACCAAACAGCCATCAGGGAGTGCGAACTTACACATTAGCAGCCCTTCCGTAACCAACCTGCACACAGCCTTGCTGCTACTTCGGGGCCGTGAGGAGGAGAGAGGTGACCCCTGATGCGGCTTGGAGACAGACCAGCTACTGAAGCATGTTTGTGGCGTTGGCTGAACCAATGGTAGCAGAGATCGTGTCTCCATCATACTGTACTGCCCCAACGGGACTCTGTGTGGTGTAGTCATTGTGACTATCTAAGCTCTTGCTTTATGCATGCTGAATTTCTGTACATCTGATTTTTTCTTGGCCCCATAGCATTTGGGATAATACTTGTTGGCTCCCTATTTTACCTACTTCTACACAAAAAAAAAAAAGTGCAGTCTTTTCCTACGACATTGTATGCTATATTGTTGACTCTTGCATTGATTACTATTATTTTATTATTTATATAGCGCCAACAAATTCCGTAGCGCTGTACAATTGATTACCACTATAATGTCTTTATATTTAAAAAAAAAAAAAAAAAAACATTATTAATGTGGACACAGACTAGGGGAACTGTTAGAATGCAGGAATGAAAGAAACAGATTGTTAAATTATAAATCAAAAACAAAAATAAACTTAAATCATACTTATTACAGCAGATATACTAAATCTCACTATATATGTATATATCCAGGAATGAATCATTCTTTTTCTTGACATAAAGAAAAAAAAATCCCATTGAGGTCAAGAAAACTTGGAAGAAAGGTTAACAAATTACAAGCTTTCCCATCCTAGCTCTGGAAGACTTCCTGTCTCTCGTATCATATTAATTTTTATAGTCAAAATACAGTCAAGACACAGATATAAATAGAATGGTTGTACTATAATAGCATGGCTGGGAATGATCAAAATAACATTTGAGCCTCATTCGGGTCTCACACGACAGCGGGAGAGATTCCAAGACCATTCACTGGACAACAGAGGTAAAGTCTTTTAAGGATAGCTACAGATTGACAAGCATTTCCTTGTGCACAAAGGAAAAATAAGCAGGATTTAATGATAACATAATGCTCCACCTTTTATGGAAGAAAAATAATCATTACAAGGAGTAAGAAAGTTTCGCTACCTGGCTGGTGAAGAGCACTATTGTTTCATAGTTTGTGCCCTGCCTTTCATATGGACATTTAACTCTGTTACTCACTTTTTAAGGCAGAAACCACCCCTAGGTCAGGTTTGACCACTTACTTTACAGGCCAACATATACAAGCTTGTTTTGGTTTTTCAAGTGCAACATGAACATGTACCAGCTCATCTTACCATTTCTTAGATTTTAGTCGTGGAGGGGGATTTCTTGGAATAAGGAACAGAGCTCTCATCGGATGCATATCGCACAGAGCTAAGAAAAAGAAAAGAATATAGATTCATGATTATTGTTATCTTTAAAGCTTTACAGGTGTTACATATAATAAAAAATACTCACTATATACTGAATCATAACTCATGCAGATAGTTATCAAAATAAATTAATTTACAACACAAACTATAGTTTCCAATTGCACAAACAGACAGTCCCTAAACATAACCACTGCAAGAAACAATGAAAAGTATGATGTATGTGTTTATTTCCATGTAACAGACAATGAATCCTGGGTAATACTCTAAAGTAGTCAAATGTCAGGATTAACCAGGAAATTTAAAATGTTAATACAGCGAAAGAAGACTGATTCTCAAACTACAGCACCCAATTAGGTGGCCGAGTAGATAAAAAGAAAAATGTATATAAACAATTTTATTAAGCTAAAAACAATAGCCCACTTATTAATAGGTAATCTAGAAGAGTACCTACCGTCTAGATTACCTATTAATAAGTGGGCTATTGTTTTTAGCTTAATAAAATAGTTTATATTAATTTTTCTTTTTGATTCACTAGTATACTTCTACAAGGTTGTACTTCTTTTTCTCTACTCGGCCACCTAATTGGGTGCTGTAGTTTGAGAATCAGTCTTCTTTCGCTATATTATTAACTTTATCAGGGTTACCCCCTATTTATTAGTACAACCTGATGACTTTATTGACTTGAGGTATGGGGGGGGAGGGGGGGATACTGTTTTTCCTAACTCCACATTGGGCAAAGGAGCAGAACTAAAGTCAAATTTTAGAGAATTTCAAATGTTAGTTCTGTAGTCAATTGCTCCTTTAGTACATAACACAAACAAGGGTCGTCTTAATTGTACATAGGCAATTATTCGTTAAAAAATATAATGTTTCCATTAAAAATACATATACTTACGTGGAGCACCTTCTGCCATCTCAATAGCTGTAATGCCACAAGACCAAAGGTCACTCTGTAAAAGAAGATACTCTCAGTGAACTGTGTTACCAACATATTTAAAGAAAATCTTAAACAATTATATTAGGGGGTTTACTCATAAACAGTGGTAAAATCCTGAGTTGTGGGAGATTTTTTATATATATATATATATATATATATATATATATATATATATATATATATATATATATATATATATATACACACATACATACACACACACACACACACACACACACTTTACATCCACATGTATGCAAATACATGAGCAGGATATTGCCTTGCTGCAGAGGGATTTAGATCGATTGGGGGACTGGGCACTAAAATGGCAGATTAAATTTAACGTAGAAAAATGCAAAGTTATGCACTTCGGGGTTAAGAATGCACAAGCAATTTACACCCTAAATGGCAGTGAACTAGGGATAACCACACACGAGAAGGATTTGGGAATTGTTATAGACAACAAATTAGGTAGCAATATGCAATGTCAATCTGCCGTTGCCAAGGCCAGTAAGGTTTTGTCATGTATAAATAGGGGCATAAATTCTCGAGATGAAAATATAATTTTGCCTCTATATAAATCGCTGGTAAGACCACACCTTGAATATGCTGTGCAATTTTGGGCACCTGTTCTAAAGAAGGATATCATGGCACTAGAAAAAGTGCAGAGACGAGCTACAAAATTGATAAAAGGAATGGAGCATTTTAGTTATGAAGAAAGGTTAAAAAATTTAAATCTCTTCAGTTTGGAAAAACGGCGCCTTAGAGGGGATATGATAACATTATACAAATATATTCGGGGCCAGTACAAACCATTATCTGGAAATCTATTCATAAACAGGGCTATACATAGGACACGAGGTCACACATTTAGGCTTGAAGAAAGGAGATTTCATCTAAGGCAAAGAAAAGGTTTTTTTACAGTAAGAGCAATAAGGATATGGAATTCGTTGCCGGAAGAGGTGGTTTTGTCAGAGTCTATACAGATGTTTAAATTGCAATTGGATAAATACTTGCAAAAACATAACATACAGGGATACAATTTCTAATTAGTGGGCTTGATCCAAGGAGACATCTGACTGCTATTTTGGGGTCAAGAAGGAATTTTTTCCTAGTTTGTTGCAAAATTGGAAGCACTTCAGACTGGGTTTTTTGCCTTCTTTTGGATCAACAGCAAAAGCATATGTGAGGAAGGCTGAACTTGATGGACGCAAGTCTCTTTTCAGCTATGTAACTATGTAACATACACTTGAGGGAAACTGCTTGGAAATAGCCACATGAGCTCATAAGAACTCAGTAATTCCTCAGATAGAGCTGAATGAGCCTCCTTTGCTCTACAGAATATTTAAGGCATGTGTATTATGTGTGGGTGCACGAGTTCTCAACTCCTTTCAGCAGCTCTAATAAAGACAGATTATACAGCTGCATGGATGTGTGGTTGGCAGAACTATGGGATGGTTGCATATAACTTATACAGGTGTTCCATTCTTCAAAGGTAAGGAACAGAAAAGCTGTTGGAGGTTGAACTTCATATCCCATAAACCACTCCTTGAGAGGAGTTCATCTGATATGTTCACACCTACAGACCACACTGAGGAGTTCATAAGTGGTGAGGTTGCTTCCTGATCTGCGTATAGGTCACTGCTGCCTTGCCTGTGGAGTTCCAGCAGCTGAAGGAAGGTTAATAATTAAGCTTGCTTAATTTTGCAATTTTTTTAAAATGCATTGTGTACATAATGTGATAAAAAATGTGGTCCCGTTTTATGAGCCTGGAGAGTCCTTTAACACGCAACCACAATCCCCCTTAACATTTTTCTTAATAGAATAACATTGGGCAAAGGAAAAAAAAATATATATTATTTTATTCATATATAGTAACCCCTTCTCTAGGTTAGCTTCAAATTTAATTAAATTCCAACTCACTCTGTAATCGTACGTAGCATCCGGGTTCTCATCGCATGCGATAACTTCTGGTGCCATCCAATAAGGTGTACCAATAAATGTATTCCTTCTGCCAACAGTCCTGTCCAGTTGTGCACTAACCCCAAAATCCACTGCAGAGAAAAACATGAGCAGAACAAGTTAACTCCCAACATACACCTAATTAAAGTGTGCATGGTCAGCACTGCAGAAACACCAAAGAATCCTAAACCAATTTATGTTTTGGCATGAAATCAACGCTCTCTTGAAACAACGCACCTCGTTAACTTCATGGATGAGACATTATCAAAAAACGACTAAGGAGCTTTGGTCCAAATATATTTTTGGGCTAGCTTATTTTGACAGTTCGGAAATAAACATAATATTTTAAATTCCACAATATAAACCTGTTTAAAGTAGAACACAAAAAAATGTATTGGCTACGGTTGACTTGCTATGTTTGATTTGTACATCTCAAATACATTTTTCATCTTAATCTGGAGAACAGATCAGCTAAAACTGTATTTTATTATTATTATATATATATATATATATATGGCCAGATACATGTGGCAAGATGTGCACTCACAAAACCAAAAAAGCAGAAGTCTAACTTTACTTGAGGTGACAGTTCTATATTCCCTCACCCAAGTAATTGAAGCATTTACAGTGGTGAAAATTAAAGACAGGGAAAAAAAAAAAAAAATAAACCTTGTGAGTTTTAGGCTTTTGGGGGGAGTAAATACATAAACTGGCACAAACCATAGCTAACTTGTCGGTTGTGTTGTGCAGAGATTCCAGAAGTGACAGTTACTCTTTAAAGCAATACAAAATGATACAAACTGTTAGGGATGGGTAAACTTTGTCACACTTTGATTCAATATCCCTACATATAAAGTAAAGTACATATAAAGTAAATTCTATGACTCCAAGCACACAATATGCAACAAATAACATAAATGACCATATTACACAGTGAAAAGAAGTTTGGCATAATTAATTTAAATATATTTTGTACTCCAAATGGATAGTCATTTAGCTAATTTTAACATTGAAAAAGGGTCACCGTCCAATAACATGTACCAATACATTTTATTTGGTTATTCATCAAGAAATGTTAGCAGTGGTAAACATACACTGCACTTAGGACTGGCCCAATAAAGCCAAATTAAAACTGTAATGTTTGTAACATTGCATATCTCACTTTCTTCATATATAGACCAGAAAATACAAAAAAAAAATGTTAACACTTATTTCTACTGTTGAAACCACAGTGTATCCTGTATGCAAACCAATAATTACAATGCTCTGCAAATTACCTAACAATTTGTTTTTTAAGAAAAAAAGAATATACATATTATTTCATTAATACTTTCAGTAAATATTTTAGCATTCATAAGTAATATTTTTTTATATAGCGCCAGCAAATTCCATAGCGCTGTACAATATGAACAGTATCAATATTCTATGAGGAACGACAACATCGTACCTATAGAGGTATGCAGAGTGTGATGCACATTACTGCTGAGAGAACAGTACCACAGTTTAGAAGAAAATATAACTAGGTGATAAGAGGGCATCCTTTATAAATACAGATTAAGATTTTAGATCTTTGAGTGCTGCAAGTGTTCCTCACTTGAGCTGCTGAGTTGAATCACCTTTGAAATCGATGATGACCTGACTCAAGTGGACTTGGGAATATTTTGAACTACTTAGTAAATACTTCAATTGTTGAGGACATCTCCGAAAGTATAAACGAAGAGCACTTTAAACAGTCAAGACTTATGAGTCCACCCATATTTATACTGAATCGTTAAGATCACCGCAAGCATCATTATACAGCAATAAGTAAACACAAACAACTGGTTGTAGTATCTGAAAAAATGCTGTGTGACTTTATTTCATGACATACAACAAAAGGTTAATAAATTGCACCTGCATTATGCTTTTGAACATAACCTATCCCTCAAAAGCTTTTGGGCATGCTGCTTACCAAGTTTCACCTCTGCATTCTCTGTTAGCAACACATTCTGTCCTTTGATATCCCTGTGTATCACATGGTGAGCGTGAAGGTGAGCCAAACCCTGAAAGAAATGGAAAACCGTCTGTGAGTAAAACATAGAAGTCATTAAAAAAAAAATGAAATATGTAATTGGTCTACATAAAAGAAAAGGGAAAAAAGGAGAGAGAGGAAGCAATGGTTAGGCAATGACTCTGGTTTCACCTAAGCAGGTGAAAACACATTCCCACTTTATTTGCCAATAATTTTAATGAACAGGGTGGATCCAGATTAAACAGAGCATTCAAAGATGGAGACAAAGAAATATCATTGTAACATTTAATAGTTTTAACGCATACACAAATACTCCATGGTTTATACACTAAACTCTGCATATTGATTCAAATTAAACTTCAAAATGTAAAAATATTGGGTAAATAGCAATACTATGGCTTGCTGGGGAATTTTCCTAAATCAGCCATTTTCAAATACTTTTGCCATTGTAAATATAATTCCCTGAAATTCAGAGTTAAGTGAACAAACCCCTTTAGTATTTTGAAACACAAGTATTGATTCTGTGAGTGTGTCTTGTGGATTACAAATGACTAATCTTTTTATGAACATGCAGGAGTAACCTGGAAAGATACACAAAGACACACACACACATTCACACAAGGGGATGCATTGGTTATTATAAGCATAATTTGCTCAGTGCCTGGCAATTGCCCTAATGAGTGAAACTCTCATACTTTAAAGCTTTTTGTAGTCACTGGAGGTTAAGAAGACCTGTGACCTCAGTCCAATACTAGTGGAGAATGGATGCAAGAATCAACACTGACATAAAACAGCTGATTAATATTTCATAGAAAAAGTCAAGTTGCAAATTGAACTAACTGCATTTTCCCCTTACCCTTAGAATCTCACGGGAAATATAAGCAATCCAGTCTTCTTTCAAAGTATTCCCCTTTGTGTTCTTCACCAGGTCAGTGATCGAGCCAGCCCCACAGAACTCCATCACAAGCTGTGGAACAATGAAGTATTAGCAGTGCATGGAACGTGACATAAGTAGAATCCCACCTATTGTACCAAGGAATAGAAGAGGAGCACATCACATAGAATTAATAAAAGGATAAGCAAGCCATTAAGGTTTCTCATATTAACCCATTAATTAAAGATGGCATGCTATAATGGCCATGGTGTCACTGTATTTGCTTAATCACTTGTCTTAAAGGGATGCAAATCGGTCACTAGATACATCTACATCAAACTGTTTTGCACTTTGTTTTGTGCTGAAAAAAAAATGAATATGTACCAAGCATGCATCAGATCTTCTCTTAAAACATTTTCTTTTTGTTTTACAATGTCCAGAACTCATTGCAGCTAGAAATTAAACAGGTAGCACGACAACTGTTTAAGCATTCACTGTCATAGAATAAGGGCTGATTTTATTTGTTTTCAGGCACAGAATCCTCAGTGTCCCTAGCCCCTCCTACCGCCTTCCCAAAAAAATTATCAACAATGTAATGCTGCACCACTACTCTATTTTATATACCCCAGGTATACTCCATTGCCCTATGTCTTCTGGTAACTTCCTCCAGTAGCTACAAATTCACAGGCTTTGCTTAATCCATCATTATTATTTAAAGTGTCTCTGTCAGCTTCTGGAATCCTTGTATATTTGCAAAGACACTGACTGTGATACTGCCGCTTGGGGTTTGGTGGCTGAGGGGATGGCAAAGATGAACTTGTCCCCTACGGTGCTGCCTCTTCCTGATGCATAGGAAAGTAGCCCCAGCTCGTTTCAGTGTATCTTTTGACTGGGTTTGAATTTCAAAGAAATACTAACACAGTTACTCTAACTGTATAGAATCAGAGATTCTATCTTAAAAAAAACTAATTTTGGATTTCGGGGGCGGGGGGGTTACCGTGCAGCATTTTGTACCATGAGTGTGAATAATCTCTCATCAAAAGGTACAGCAAGCTTTTCTTACATTAAAGCGGCACAGTCATGACGAACTTACCTTTCTTTAATCGATTCCTCTTCTCGCCCTCTGTCAGGATCAGTTCTTCATTTCTTCCTGTCTGCTCTAGTTTTCTTTAAAATATAAGACAAAGTAGGGACTACTTTGTCTTATGGAGGTTTCCTACACCTGACCAGCAATGACCAGCGGAGGAGCAAAGTGTGCTTCATTTGCAGTTGTCAGAGCAATTAGATAGCCCCCTGATTCAGTAGTTTCGCCGCCGTTCTGCCTAAGTGATAGGACATTCAGGAATACTGACCGGAAGTATCGCAAGATCACGGATCAAAGGTGAGAATTGTGGGAAAATTGCTCTGACCACCGGAAATGAAGCACACTTTGCTCCTCTGCTGGTCAGAGATGGTCAGGCGTAGGAAACCTCCATAAGACAAATTAAAACATAAGACAAAGTAGGAACTAATTTGTCTTATGGAGGTTTCCTACGCCTGACCATCTCTGACCAGCGGAGGAGCAAAGTGTGCATTTCCGGTGGTCAGAGCAATTTTCACCTTTGATCCGTGATCTTGCGATACTTCCTGTCAGTATTCCTGAATGTCCTATCACTTAGGCAGAACAGCGGCGAAACTACTGAATCAGGGGGCTATCTAATTGCTCTGACAACTGCAAATGAAGCACACTTTGCTCCTCCGCTGGTCATTGCTGGTCAGGTGTAGGAAACCTCCATAAGACAAAGTAGTCCCTACTTTGTCTTATATTTTAAAGAAAACTAGAGCAGACAGGAAGAAATGAAGAACAGACCCTGACAGAGGAGAAGAAGAGGAATCGATTGGGGAAAGGTAAGTTCAGCATGACAGTGCTGCTTTAACAAAGAACTCTCACTAAAACACTCAGCATTCCACTGTAGTGCAGACATTTTTTATACTCTCCCAGGATAGCTTTTACAGCTAGCCATCTGCTTTCACAGTAGTATAATGAGAGGTTCTACTCTGAACATCAGAGCCTATGAACAAAGCCATTTATCATATACATTGCCATTGCAGAGGTTTATAAACAATTTCACCCAATAAGTTGCAGAGGAGAGAATACCATGGAAAATGTAACCAGTAATTAGCCGCAGTGCCAAGATTATCCATCAATGGACGAAGAAGAGTTCTTTAATAATGGACATATTCTAAACTTTGCATCACTATAATGGAGGGTATAATTTGGCTATGGTTGGAGGATTGCTATAGCATGTTCAATGAAGCAATTGCTTACCCAGAGCTGGTCATCATGGCCAGGAGGACTCTTCTTTATGAAAGCACCATAATATGTAGCAATGTTTCGGTGATGAGAATATTTTTTTAGCATATTGATTTCCAGTTTTATTTCCTCCTCTTCATCCTTGAAGAAAGAAAGAAAGAAAGAAAGAAGGAAGAAAAAAAAAAGTTAAAAAGTTTATATTGCCAATAGTAACTGTGATGGATGTGCATCTAATAGTTTGTGCTAATGCTTCACACAGGAATGGTAGCCTTATCACGTGATCTCTAGCAGTTTAACCCATGCCAATGCGGATGTGTTTATAGGAACACATCTTCTAATACATGAATAGGTTCAATATATCATTGTTAAATAAAGGTTATTAGCACTGGAAAAACCAAACAATGTAAAGGACAGAAAAGGAAAAGTTTGAACAGACTAAGCTTTATTTCCCACTTGAAAAATAACTGAAATACACACAATGTTGACTACTTTAACAAACATGGCTATTTCAACTACAGAAACTTTCCATGCAGCAGTGATTTAATAACTCCCCCCTCCTCCCAAAATAAATAAAAACACCAGAAAACAAACCTATAATACGTGGATTCATAAATAATCCGTAAATTAATGGGCCACTTGGAAACTGATGGGAATAGAACAAACAATGCAGAATATAAACCAATTAACACTCAAGTTTACAAGTATTATATGGAACATAAATACCATGTGAAATAGTAAAAAGCTCCATGTCATAGAACTTGGGAGACAGGAATAACTGGATCCACGTCTTAACCCCTTCAGGACCGGACTGTTTTTGCGATGTTTGTACGTTAAGGACCAGAGCTATTTTAACACTTTTGTGGTGTTTGTGTTTAGCTGTAATTTTCCGCTCTCTCATTTACTGTTCTCATACAAGTTATATATTGTTTTTTTCAGGACAAGAAGGGCTTTCTTTACATACCATTATTTGTATCATTTCATATCATTTACTTTAAAAAAAATAGTAAAATATGGTGAAAAAAAACCAAAAAAACGTGTTTTTTGACTTCTACTTAAAAAATATTTTACTGATCTACAAAATCGAATGAAACAAACTGCTAAATAGATTAAACATTTTGTCCTTAGTTTAAAAACACCCAATGTTTACGTGTTTTTTTGCTTTTATTTGCAAGTTATAGGGCTATAAGTACAAGTAGGAAATTGCGGTTTCAAAATTTACATTTTTCAAATGTATCAATAGTGACATTGTAACACTGTTATGTCATAAATCTCCAAAAAACACCCCACATGTATATATTTTTCTTAAACTAGATAACCCAGGGTATTCATCTAAGAATATTTTGATACTTTCTATGCAGCCATTTTACCATAAACCTTTGTCAAACTTTGCATAGGTAGTTTATTTTTTTTATTTTTTTCACATAAATTGCAATTCAGGTATAAATTCACAGATTTTGTTAGGTGTCACTACCAAACAACACCCCAATATGTGTTCAGCAACATCTCCCGAGTACAGGGATACCCCCCATGTATAGGTGTTTTGGGTTGTTTGGGGGCTAAAAGGCCACATTTTGCAGGTGCGCATATCAGTTTCCCAGCTCGGAATTTTGACATGTAGTCAACCTGCATGCATGTCCTATTTGGGACATTTTTGAAGCCGGCCAATGTATTTTACCCCCATCAAACCATATATTTTTGAAAAAGTAGACACCCTAGGGTATTTCACATGGTGGAATTTTTACACTTTCCATGCACTAATTCTACCACCAGGCTTTGTCAAACATTGAGTTAGTAATTTTTTTTCTGTTTTTTTCACACACATTGTACTTTAGGCATGAATTAACAGATCCTGTTATGTGTCACTGCCAAACAACACCCCAATATGTGTTCAGCAACATCTCCCGAGTACAGGGATACCCCCCATGTATAGGTGTTTTGGGTTGTTTGGGGGCTAAAAGGCCACATTTTGCAGGTGCGCATATCAGTTTCCCAGCTCGGAATTTTGACATGTAGTCAACCTGCATGCATGTCCTATTTGGGACATTTTTGAAGCCGGCCAATGTATTTTACCCCCATCAAACCATATATTTTTGAAAAGTAGACAACCCAGGGTATTTCACATGGTGGAATTTTTACACTTTCCATGCACTAATTCTACCACCAGGCTTTGTCAAACATTGAGTTAGTAATTTTTTTTCTGTTTTTTTCACACACATTGTACTTTAGGCATGAATTAACAGATCCTGTTATGTGTCACTGCCAAACAACACCCCAATATGTGTTCAGTAACATCTCCCGAGTACAGGGATACCCCCCATGTATAGGTGTTTTGGGGGCTAAAAGGCCACATTTTGCAGGTGCGCATATCAGTTTCCCAGCTCGGAATTTTTACATGTAGTCAACCTGCATGCATGTCCTATTTGGGACATTTTTGAAGCCGGCCAATGTATTTTACCCCCATCAAACCATATATTTTTGAAAAGTAGACACCCTAGGGTATTTCACATGGTGGAATTTTTACACTTTCCATGCACTAATTCTACCACCAGGCTTTGTCAAACATTGAGTTAGTAAATTTTTTTCAGTTTTTTTCACACACCTTGTACTTTAGTCCTGAATTATCAGATCCTGTTATGTGTCACTGCCAAACAACACCCCAATATGTGTTCAGCAAGATCTCCTGAATACAGTGATACCACCCATGCATAGGCTTGTCGGGTTCTTTGGGGGCTAAAAGGCCACGTTTGGCAGGTGCGCTTATCAGTTTCCCAACTTGGAATTTTGACATGTAATCAACCTGCGCCCATGTCCCATTTGAGCCAATGTATTTTACCCCCATCAAACCATATATTTTTGAAAAGTAGACAACCCAGGGCATTTTAAATTGTGGTATTTTAACACTTTTCATGCACTGAATTCTACCACCAGCCTTTGTCAAACTTTTGGATAGTAATCTTTTTTGTTTCTTTGTCACACACATTGTACTTTAGGCATGAATTAACAGATCCTGTTACGTGTCACTGCCAAACACTGCCCAATATGTTCAGCAACATCTCTTGAGTACAGTGATACCCCCCATGTATATGGTTGCCGGGTTGTTTGGGGGCCAAAAGGCAACAATCAGAACTTGTACATGTCAGTTTTTCAACTTGATATATAGGTATGCTTGGTCTATCTTCAGTTTGACATATTTTTGTACCCCCCAGTTAATGTTACCATCATGCCAATATGTATAGTATATATTTTTATAAAGTAGACATCAAATGTTATAGAGGATGGGGTGTTTTGACTTCTTTCCCCCAACCATTTTGCCCCCCAAAGAAAGTGTAGTGGTATTTTCTTTATTCTGGTTTTTATGCACACGTCATCTGGTTTTGGACAGCTGGTTATGTGTTACTGCCAGAAAACTTGTTAGGCCAAATGTGCAGGTAGCAAATGTACATTTAGCAGCAATCTTTAAACTGACTCCTGCAAATAGAATCTAAATGGAGATTTGGGGGAAGGAAACTGACTAACAAAAAAATGGCTGCTTTCCAAAGAAACAGAAAATAAAATAAAAATTCAGGAACACTTCTTACAACTGTTCTGTGTGGTACAGCTTGAAACATGTTCCTACACAGAGTCCTGGTTTCGAAGGACAATCAGGACAGTGAAAAGGGGTGTCTGTCCTTTTCCCGTTTTTAAAACAGACCCGGCAACGTTTCTGGGGGGGGTTTTTTCTAGCAGTTGGCGGTAACTTAAAAATAAAATGTCTGGACTCAGCTTGCACCGTTGTTGGAACTTGTCCATCTCCATAAATTGTTAAAGAAATTATTTTCAATTGAAATTGGAGAAAGGTGATTTTCCCTGGATTATTTTTTTTAAAAAGTAAAAATGAGTTGTGGGTTGCTATTTGCATCAGATATATAGCCACCTTTTTATACCATGCTTTGGTTTTTCGTAAAATAAGATACGGCTGCATCAGCTGATCAGCCAAATCAACACCACCCATGTACTTATTATACGCCCTGATGCAAACCGGTTTGGACTCTACTCTGCCCCGGACAGAGACGTCGGACATGCGTTCGTCATGGATGGTGGTGAGCATTTGGACATCCTTCCTGTCCCTAAATTTTAGTGCAAGCACCTCAGCTTTCCGAAGTGCTTTACATTCGCCTTTTTTTAATTTTGCATCTATGAGAGATCGTGGAAAGTCTTTGGAATTTTTTCTGGCAGTGCCGCAGGCCAGTGTCTGTAAAGCATAAAGTGTTTTAAATAGACGGACACTACTATAAAAATTATCCACATAAAGGTGGTAACCTTTATTAAACAAGGGGTTTAGTAGGTCCCATACAAGTTTCCCACTTGTCCCCAGGGAGTCAGGACAGTCAGGAGGGTCCAGTTGACCATCTTTCCCCTCATATACACGAAAGGAAAATGTGTATCCGCTTTCGCTCTCACACAGTTTGTACAGTTTAATGCCATACCTAGAGCACTTTGAGGGGATGTATTGTCTGAACCCTAATCTCCCTTTGTATTTCATTAGAGATTCATCTATGGATAAATTTTGTTGGGGGGTATAAACATCCGAAAATTTGTCCTGAAAATGGTCTAGCAGTGGGCGTATTTTATAAAGCCTATCGTATTGGGGGTGATCTCTAGGGTGACAGAGGGTATTGTCACTGAAATGTAAAAATCTCAGCAGTAACTCGTATCTGGCTCTAGGCATGGTTTGGGAGAATACTGGACTCGACATTATTGGGTTGGTGCTCCAGTATGAGCGAATCGATGGCTTTTTTATAATCCCCATGAGCATTGTGAGAGCCCAGAATTTTTTAAGCTCTGGGACATCTGTGGGATGCCAGTCATGCTCCCTGGCTGTATAGCTACCTGGATTGTTGTCAATAAATTGGGTAGCATACAAGTTAGTCTGGGAAGCAATCTCCTCCCAGATGGTATCCCCTAAAAATAGTTCTACATACTGCATTGGGGAGAAGCCATCCACATTAACATTAATGCCTGCGTTGGCACTAAAAGGGGGGACGTTGGGCTCGGCTAACTGTGGAGGTACCCAGTCCTCCTCCACATTTGGCATAGCAGAGGAAGCACAGCTTCTTTCTTCAGCCGGCTCACACACAGATGACATGTCGTCTTGACTAGACATGTCAGAAAACTGACCTGGGTCAAAATCTGACGCAGTGTCAGTGGCGTCAGAGTCTGACGCCAAGAAGGCATATGCCTCCTGCAAGTTATACATACGCTGCATGTTTTACACATGACTAAAACAAATTACAAACACACAAAAATTTTTTTATACTTTTTTTTTTTTTTTTTTTACTAAAACAGACTAAACAGCAATCCCTAAACTAACTCCTGTCACAAAAATCTAATGGAGATTTGGGGGAAGGAAACTGACTGACTACGACAGACTACGACAGACTACGACAGACTAAGACAGACTAAGACAGACTACGACAAATATTTTTAAAACAAATTTAACCCTTTAAGGGCAAAAAAAAAAAGACAGACAGTACAAATGCACTGCTGAAACAGATCTGGCAGGGAAGGGGTTAAAATGGATTTTTAATTCACTGCTGATACTTTTTACAACTCTCTGGAACACTCTGCTGCAACAAACTATCACGATCTCTGTCTCTCTCGCCTCACAAAACGCTACAGAGGAGAGAGGGGCAGAGATCACTGTCAAAGTGAGTGTTTGTAACACCCACTTTGACAGCAGCCAATTGTGAGCGATCGCGGATCGCTCACACACCGTAATTGGCTGTTACTATCTGCCTGGGATGTCTGGCAGATAGTTACATCATTGTACTGGCAAGAGCGATCTTTGATCGCTTCCTGCAGCCCGTTTTCCGCTATGACGGTTCAGGACCGTCAGCGGTCCAAACGCACGTTTTACCGCTGACGGTCCTGAACCGTCCGCGGTCGTGAAAGGGTTAATATACTGTATCACAAAAAGTCCCCGCAGTAAATATATGGAGAAAACATCAATTTAAACTAGAGGAAATCATTGAGCACTAAAATAAGTTGCATATACATTTAAAAAGAAAAAAATAAATAAAAGCATGTGATTAGATTAAAAATAGACAAATAAGGGGGCGGAGCCTGACAGCAGAGGCAAGCAGACGCAAGACTCAGGAGCTCCAAAAAAAACGGAGAAAATAAACTTAAAAACGGCTGATACAACCCCCAATAACCACTGACTGAAAGTGGGACCCCTTAAGCCCTAATGGGACGCAAACACAAGAAACAGTTGCCGGACAAACAAGCCCCAGGACTCCCAGGGCCCCAGGACAATAGGGGATATGTGGCGGCAGGCACGCGGCCCGAGCGGATCCAATATGGCGGCGCTCCACGGAGGCTGCTCGGATTTCTCAGACGACTGCTCAGAGGGAGCTGAAGATGAATGCCTCCTAGTCCCAGACCCAATGCCGAGAGCAAAACCCAACAAACCAAGGAAGGACCCAGATGCCGACCTGGTAACCACCGGGGTGTTAAAGACCCTGCTAGCGGACCTACAAAGAAACATCCTTGCGGATGTCACCGCACTAAGGGGAGAGCTGAAGGGCCTGACAGGCCGCATTACTGTATTAGAGGAATCATCCCAAGAACAGCAGCGCACTATCGCCTCACTGCAAAGCGACATGCGGGACCTGCGCAACCAAACTATGCTGTATGAACGACGCTTCGCAGCCCAGGAAGATGCAAGACGGAGACTCAATATAAAGGTCAGGGGAATCCCAGAGGGGTTGCCGGAGGCTGACCTACCGCACACGATCAAACGCCTGCTTACCACCATACTACCCACAGACCAAGCCAAGGCCGCCATGCCCACAGATCTCTTCCGGATTCCAAAGCCCGCTGGGGCCCCAGACGTGGCCACAAGGGACACTATACTTACCTTTAAAAACGGGACTGACAAATCGACGGTCCTCACAGCCGTCCGGGGTAAAGTCCCCATACAGTTTGAAAATGCCAAATTAACCTTCTACGCCGACCTGTCCAGTGGCACTCTGGCGTGGCGCAGGTCACTGCGGCCTCTCACCTCCACACTCCAGCGCAACAACATACCGTATCGCTGGCGGTCCTCATACTTGCTCCGGGTACAACATGGCAAAACAACACACCAAATATACAGCATGCATGACGCAGAGGCCCTTCTGCAAACCCTAGGTCTATCACAGGATTCACTCCCACAAGCGGGCCCTGTGCCCCCGCCACCCCGACCCACAGGTGGGATCCAGCAAACAGTGCCCCATTCAGTCTGCAGAGCACCACACCGGTCACCTACGCCTCAGTGACCACATAAATGGAGCCGAAGGGCGCACTCTCCAAGCTCAGCAACACTACGACCTGCCTACATGGAACTACCGAGAAAGAGCGTACCGCGCTAGGGTGCCACCAATGCCCCGCAAGGCATCGGCTGATGATATCAATAATCAGGACCTTGAAGACTATTCGTTTCTCATCTCCTTTTGTCTCTCACTATGTACGCCAGCACTTGAAGCAGGACTCTTGCCTGGAGAACCCCAGGGGACCTTGTAGCTCTGTTTAGCATGTCTAGGTTTGCTCACCTGCAGTATTACGCACATAGCCACTGTTTGTTTAATGATCAATTAATCTACTAATACTTATAAGGCACATAACCGTCTTTTTTCCTCCCCCCCCCTTTTTTTTTATATTATAATTTTTTCCTTTTGCGGTTGGTAAAAACGTCAGCAGAGGCTTAGATAGACCCCAGATACTCTAACACCTATCCAACAGCGAAGCACAGCAGCTTTATACACTCTTTAACCTGCGCTGTGATTGCCTTATAAAAGTCACACACAGCACTCAGAAAATTTGGGTACCATTAATGTGTTACCAACCAGTGTTTCCACCGCCTCCTAGCCTACACACACACAGCACAAAGTAACTGTGCTTCGCCTTGTGGTCGGCTATCGCTACACTACAAAGCGTACTACCGCAGCATACCTATACTAGCAAAGCCGATCTAGCGGGGCTAGGCACCGAGCATCTTTATTTTATTTCATCTAAACCTCACTCTGACAAACTAACTGCTTAGCTACACTCGCAAACTATACGAACTGTGAGAAGTATCATGCCACTGTTTAATGCTGGTAAATCTCGAAATGTGCTGTTGTGGCGTCTTAACCTATAAACCTGTAAATCTCGTGTACATCAGGATGCTCGTTGCAGAACACTGCATGATGGGCAGGCACTAACTGCAACCCTGCTTACGTATTGGATACTCACCTTGGCTAATCATTCATATGCTGTCAGTCAGAGTACTTAAAGCTTAGCCTGTTGTCTCATTGTTGTTTAACCCCTTAATGACCAAACTTCTGGAATAAAAGGGAATCATGACATGTCACATGTCATGTGTCCTTAAGGGGTTAAAGACATAAGTTTATCAGGTTCTCTTTCCATTATATACCTAAAAATTGTAACTAGCAAGTCATAACAACTAAAAAATATGCAGTTTCCAAATGTTTTAGCATCACCAGCCTAGCACTGTTAAGCGTTGACCTTTTCATTTTACTCTCTCGACTTCGCTGCTTTACCAAGCTGATGATTGTTATAATTATATAAAACTGTGCGATTCCTCATGCCACTGTTCATCCTAAGTATATTCCCAGACACGCTGTTGTGGCGTATGTCGTTACTATGTATAACATGCACAAGAAAAAAAAAAGAATTGTATAAAAAAAAAAAAAAAAAAATTGACAAATAAAACAAAAAACGTATGATATACACATATCTTCCCCCCGAAGAGCCGCCCAACTGGCGAAGTACCCGTCGGGGCTCTATCATACCTTGGACAACGTGCTTTTGCCGTGTTTGGTGCAATAGTTGATACACTACAGTAGAAGGAAGGATCCTCCTCACTAGTCAGCTAGGTCCAGGTATAAAAAGAACGAGGCACTGCTTAGTGAACATTAGTGACCATTAGCTTTGGCTTGTATTCAAAGCCTAGGTGCCCTCGAAGGCACAGGATAGTCTGTTAGCAGTGCCGAACTCTATACCGCACTACTAACATGCAAACAGAATAAGAGTGACCGACGTTTCAGCTTGCTTTTAAGCCCAGGTGCCCTCGAAGGCACAGGATAACTTATGGCATGTTAGCAGTACTGTATATTTTTCTGGTGTTGACTTATCAGTGGACTGACTTAGCGATTTAGGCCCACTTGAGAGCACTACTTAGGTCAAGGTTCCCACTGCTTTCTCAATCTGACAGCCAGTTTGCAACATTGTTGCTCATCGGTTAGCTACTGTAATGGCAAGGGCTGTAGGCATTTCAGTACTATTTGCCAACGGGATATTCTGCAAAGTATTCACACTAAATCAAATCTACTTGGTGGATTCAGAGCCACTACTGCTTCTAGATTAAGCATAAACTATGTTTTGGCTTAGGCTCTGTTTCACCAATTTATAGATCCCCCCCCCCCCAGCAGTGTACATCATTTTTACACTTCATTTTATTCTTTTTTATTGATTATCTTATTTTCATTTTAATTTCTGGTTGACATGTTTCAATTTCGCAATAAAATGGTTCAAACAAATAAATACAATATGTTTCAACTTGCATGAAATTATACAATGTATGTAAAGACATGAGCGGATAGCTTGCATTAGAAAGAAACTATCTATGCATGTTGTGGCCTAGTTTGTTCTGTATGTATGCGAGTACTACCGATCATAAAATGCGTCTAGGACTGTGCGAGGTATCTGTTCTAGAATGTACCATTCCGGGAGCATAAATTGTACTAGCCAGGGTTGCAACTTGCATCGTGTCTCATGCTCTGTGCTGTAAAGAAGGGTGTCGGTTCAGAGCTTGTGTAGTGGGCTAGGGCATGTCAAGTAGGCAGTTAGGCGACTGATATACCGGCTATTGATCTTGTCTATATCCCGGTACTCCGTGAGGAGACTGTTGTCATAAAATGGCTTTAGAGATCCTTGAGGTCATATATCAGCATAGTTTACCCTGCTGTTGAACATAATTGTTAGAAATTTCACCATTCAGATACCGTTGCTACGGCAAAGTTTAAGCTGGTAGTTCTGCGGGTGTATGACAATAAGGCAGTACTATTAATCGCGTGATGTTCATACTGAAACGTTAACCCAGAGCATCGATTAGGGTTTTTTCCATGGGTAAGGAGCTGCATGCAAGGGTGCCGTGCCACAGTTGAGCTGGTATCTTACCTGCAGCTTGCATTTTCTCTGTAGTCACCCAGATTTTTGTGGTCGGGTGGGCATGCCAGTCTATTATTCTAAGTAGGTGGGCTGCGTGATAGTATCCAATAGCTGAGGGGAGTCTGACCCCTCCTTGGGTTTTGGGGAGTTCTAGTTGCGCACTGCCTATTCTGGACGTTTTGTGGTTCCACACCAGATGCATAATGGCAGCGGATAATGTTTGGAAGAATGCTCGGGGGATTCTTATAGGTATTGTATAAAAGGGTTATATAAGTCGGTGGAGGACATTCATCTTTACGGCGTTTATTCGGCCGAGCCATGAGATTTAGAAGTCAGACCAACGGCACATGTCCCTCTGAAGGGTTGCAAGGAGTGGGAAGGAAGTTTAGTTGTTATAGGAGGGACAGGTCCATCGGTAGTCAGATGCTAAAATATTTAAGTTTCGTCATGCACCGGGAGAACTTAAACTGTGAGCGGAGGTGAGTCTCCTGATCGCGGGGTATCGTTATGTTCAGTGCTTCCGACTTTTCCATATTCAATTTAATGTTGAAAAATTGGCCATATTCTTTGAGTTTGGGGATGGGCACTTGTGGGTTTTCTAGGAAAAAGAGCATGTCGTCCGCATAGGCAGTGACTCTGTGTTCCATGTGTCCTGTGGTGCGTCACGTAATGCCTCCATCCTGTCTGACCGCCTAAAGGAACGGTTCGAGAGAGAGGGCAAATAGGAGGGGGGCAGGGGGCAATCCTGGCGGGTGCCATTTCTGATGGGGAAGGGGGGCGCCGTTGACTCACATGTGTGCAGATGGTGTTGTGTAGAGTGATGCTATCCAGGGGGGGGGGGGGGTCATCTGGGTTACGTTAAAGGAGCAGGGGATGAGTAGAGTGTGTGAAGTTGGCGTTAGGCAACTATGTGTCACATCCTGTTCTGTTCTGCAGAGATGTCTGGCCTTGGCTTCTGGTATTCTGTATTCTTTTTACAATTCTTGTTTAGTCATTCTTGGTTTTTCTGGTTTTCTATTCTGTGTCAGGTTTTCTTTATGCTGGGTTTTCTGGGTTCATTCCTTTATTCTGTTCCTGGAATTCCCAGTCTCTTGGATTCCTTTAAAAGTTTGTTTTTTGTTGCCACACCCGTTCCTTTCCCGTTAACCCTTTTGTTTTAGTTGGTTCCTGCAGGCAGTTGCTCCAAGTCCTCTGCCCCTTTCTTGCAGGTAAGTGCTGTGTGTGTTTTATTATTGTTTATTTAGTCATGCATATCTAGGCAGATAGGAACCCACCTTAATTGGAGTACTTTGACGCAGTGGTGGGTTGCATACATCTTGGCCATTTATGTATATCTACATCTCCAATGTTTTTACATATATAGTACTTAGTTATGTCTCCTCTTGTTTTGCCTTGCATCTCTTGCTTTATTTTGTCTTGTATTCCCAGTTCATGTACAGTCCTATCCTGCCCTATTCATGTTTACCTCATGTCTTGTGTACATGTTCGGGGTTCTGCTTTCTGTCCTGCTTTGGTTCTGGGTTCTTCTAGTCTTGTCTTGTTATCTTGTTTGGTGCCTGTTCTAGTCTTGTCTCTGTACTGGACACGTCTGCTGCAGAGCCTCCCTATCCAGTTCCTGGGAGGTCTGCATATCATCACGCTCCTAGCTCTTGGGATCCGCAGTAGCTGTATCAGGGCCCTGGTATGTGGCCGCACAAACGCTGATGCTCAACACCAGGGGATGTGTGGTTACCCTGCACAAGGCCCTGATAATCTATTTCCAGACGGAGACTCCCATCATCATCAGGCATTCGGGGGTCCCGGTCTCCATACCGCCACCCGTGACACACTGACCCTGAGCCAGGTTGTTTGTCCTGGTGAGTGTGTCAGTCGTTCATATGCCCTCACTCAGGCTCTAGCCGAATGTACAAGTTGGGTCTGTCACGTGGGGGATGCTTTAACCAAACCAAACCGGGGAGAACTTAGTCTATGTCCAGCCCACTGTAGCAGTGTCGTTTTTCCATTTCCATCACATATAGATCTCAAAACAGTATACTTCAATATGGGGAGCATTAAAAGACTCAATAAACAGACATACGTGTACCCCTGGAGCCAACTGTCGGGCTTGAGCTCAGGGGTAGCGCTATGACTCTCCAGAGATTAGCCCGCTGGGCCTTTCACAGTGTCTCATGTGGCCGGGAGGCTTCCCATCACACAGCGCACAGCACACATATACATCAATATCGCTCCGGGGGGGAATGCGCCGCGCCCCGCCACAAAAACATTTGGGCTCAGTTCGCTCCCACCTAGCAGGCCCCGCGAGTCCAATGCCCTTCCACATATTCCAAGTGTGTACGCACCCGCCGTCCGCCAGTGGGGCCGATTGTTTGGCCTTCCTAGGGAGTCAAAGCCCGGCAGCACCGGTAGTAGCGAAAGCCTGGGCCTGTCGTCAATATTCACGCCTGGTGGGGATCGTGCAGTTCTAGCGCATGTTTGTTAGCTTTTAGGCCCCCGTTCGCCTAGTAAGGGTACCAGTGTGCCCCTCCCAAAATCGTCCACGTGGACCCAATCCCAGTTCCCGGATCCCCATATATTAATGAAGGACTACTGGTCGGCCATGGCACCTGCTCATTACAAAGGGTGTGGGGGGTTATCCGCCACCGGGTGCAGTTGGGAGGGATGCTGTTATGCCCCAGGTTATTTGGGCTTACTGTCAGGTCGGGAGACGGAGTACTCACAGTTCGTGTTGTCTCCAGTGCTCTGTGTAGGAGAGGCAGGCCACGTCTGGAGCGTCAGTGTGCTACAGGTGTCGATGTTCGTGGGCCGAGCCACAGCCACATGTGTCATCTTAGGGGTGTCTTCTATTCTTCAGGGCCATCTGGACCCCAGCTTCTCCTCGAGGGGGCTCCCCGGCCTGGGAGCCGTGTCCGCTGCCCGTGAGGGAGGATCTTCCAGGATCCAATTTATTTGGGACCCTCACTGCAGCGAGGCCCAGAGCTCATAAGAAACCAGGTGCGTAATTCGGCCAGCGGAGAGTGTGCCAGAAGTGCTCTTTTCTGGACTGTAGGCTGAACGGGAAGCCCACTTGTAGGGGATCCCCATCTCCTGGAGCAGGCAGGCCAGGGGTCTTAGGGCCCTACAAGCGTCCAAGGTAAGTGTCGATAGGTCCTGATATAGAGATGGCTATGTGGGCTAGGAAAGCGGAGCCTTAAAGAACTGGGTCCTACCCCATTAGCTGGTCGGCCACGACCCCCTTCATTATTATTTTTTGTTATTTCCACCTTTATTCCCACCTGTAAATATTTTGGTTTTCACAAGATCCAAATCTAAGTGGTTCTTTTTTTAGTTGATACGTGGCAGGGATCCACTAACAAATCGATTCCCTTCTCATTTATTAAGTGTTCTTGCATAGCAAGACCACTTAATGTTATCTCACATATATATTATTATTATAGCCAAATTTACCACCCTAACTCCTCCCACAGTTTTTACACTACATAGACAGTAATATACCGAAACGTGCGGATTGTTCCCGATTGGATTGCTATTACTTTGTGGAACATTTTGCCGAATGGTTCACGGAATATCGTCGTTCTTGTGGCGAAATTGGTCCCATAGGAATGAATGGCAAAATGTTCAAAACTAGAGTGGAACCTAGCAGAGCTGAAAAATCAGGACATGATTTCTAAACTGCCACCACTCCCTCATGTTCTAGCCCACCTACACAAATCTTATATCAAAACGTGCAGCTATCCCTGATGTCACTGAATATGCCCACGGCTAAGCCATAGTCCTGATAGTTTTCACAATATGTTTGCATTTCATTTGTTTGCAACTCACGCCGTCCATTGAAATTCATTGAAACTTCACCCTATCCAGCTCAAACTTGAAGGGCAATTTCTAAACTGCGACTGTGCCTTCATTAATAATATTTCAGAGACATACTATGCATCACAATGTAGGTCTGGGGCTTGTGATTCTCACAATATGAAGCCCTTCGCTGTAGGATTTATAGTTTTTAAAATATGACCGTTTGAAGATGGCAAACGCCAAAATACTCTGACCTGTGCCAGGCTGCAGCAGCAAGTGATGTCATAGACAGGGCCTTTTGTACACCTGCTAATGTTTTTATAAATGTATGTTTTAATGTAACTGTGAAGCACTTTGGGCAACAACGTTGCAATTAAATGTGCTATATAAATAAATAACATTTTCTCTGCCCACTCCAGTTGTAGACTACTGGTGGAGGCAAGAACACTTCACACAATTTCCCCAGAAATTGTAGCTTTTCTAGTTTACTACTTACTCCTTCATTCTTAATAGATACCTAATAAAGGTTAAGTTTTACGTTATTTCAGTGATCAGGGCACTTGTCCATTTCAGTCTTCTATATTCTTGGGTTCATGCCCCCTCACCCTTTGACCTTACATGCCTTCTCTTCACCTTCTCTCAAACATTAAAAAAACAAGGCTAAAAAAAGCAAAAGAACAAAGTCTTGCATTTCAACAGGATTGGTCCAATTTATGTGTAAGTGGCAGTAAATCATGCTTTGTTTTACTAGAAGATCCTAACATATCACAAACCCACTCATGCCTGCACAATATAAAGCATCACTTGTGATTGGGCAAAAATTTTCACAGCAGTTCACATTGCTAAGTGTGACGGGCAATGGAGTGCCCTCAAAGCACGTGAGTTGGTGCTGGGAAGTATCAGTCACTCCAAGACAATCAGGCACAGCATGCAATAATCATTAAAATAAGGTGTGATTGGGGCGGGGCTTGACCGCCATGCTAGACGGACGCACTTAATGTGAGCTCCTGGCAAAATTATAAAACCGAGCAAAATAAACCAACTCAACCCTCAAGCAATCGAGACAACTCCGGTTGGAGACAATCAGCGACACATTTGGAGGCATTTAGCCGCTCGAGTGGTGGTTTCACCCCGTCACAGCTCTGAGGCCTACCTGTGGGGGCAGCTAGGGAGAAACGGCCGATCTCCCTGCTGAGCATCTTGCCGGGGCAAGGAGAGGTGAGGGGGTCCCCCATTCCCCCCCTGCTGGTGAGGGACATCCCGGTACTCACTCTTCGACTTGTCAAACTAAAGGGACAGCTGCAACACAGCAACAACTCAGGCCTCCTGTACAGTCACCACTAAAATGGCAGACACACCATGTGATGGCAGTCTGGAGACATCGATGAGGCGCCTGGACGAAATCTTCGCCAACTTTTGTCTCAAACTTGCTGACAGGCACAAGAATCGTGTGAAAGAGGAGCAGAGCGACAGCCCACTGCAAGGCTCATCTCCTGATACTTACTGTTCCACGCCTGACCTCGCGGGGCAAACAAACAATCTCCAAACTGCGCTGCTTGCACCTGCGGCGGAGACCCGACCGGCCCTCTGGCATTTACCGGAGACACAAGATGACCAACGCTCATCACCGCAGCACCGGGCAGAGAGCCGCATGGGAGAGCTCCCCGATGCACATCACGCACCTCCGGAGGAAGAAACCTCAAGACCCAGCAAACACTAAACCGCACCGGCACACAAATATCGGAGACACACACAGCCGGACCAGCATGAACCGTATTCCCACTCAAGCCCGGAGCAGACGGAGTGGCAAACTATGGATCACTGGGACTTTCCCTAGCCGAGGAGGTTGGAGGGCGAGGCTGGGGATAGGGTGAACATTTCAGTTATTCAGCATTTCAGTTACTGTCTTGCATTTATTTCAAGCATTCTATTATATGTGACTGACATGCATTAACCCCTGTCTGGATTGTTGGCACTATATCCTCCTTGCACTTAACTACCTATGCAGGGCTGATGGCATCTAGAGGTCAGGGCAATAGGTCCTAGCACAAATAATAATGTCTATACTGTATAAGCCTTCTATCCCTATCTTCCATGACCTGCTATCACTCCTCTCATAAATAACACGGTCATATTTCATGTACCAGATTAATGCTTAAAAAGGAACTTCAAGTGTTATAGTCAGCTTCAAAAAAAAAAATCAGCAAACTGTAGTATTATAAACTGAACAACATATTTAAAAGCGCCAACAAATTCCACACGCTGTACAATGGATTCATCTAAAGATTCAAAAATCAAAAATCTGAAACAAAACTAACAAACAGAAAATTCACTTGGGAATGATTCACTCAAAAGAGTTAATCATTTTGATTATTCTCCAGGGTGAGTAATCAGCTATGAAGTTTTAATTCACATAGCATCCTGAAGATGTCTAAACCTTTGTACAGCACTACATTTTATGTAGTAAAATAGACAAAAACAACCTCAGCAATGCTTTCAGTCAAAAGGTAATGTAGGCTTAATAAACAAACACCATAAAAATGGCAAATACATATTGCCTAAAAGTACACTTTCTATATAATTGAATTACTTTTTAACGTGTAACCATTTGCAAACACCTTTAGTGTGCTCGAAAAAATATTTCTAGGTAGCAATAAGATTTTGGTGAAACCAAACAAGCTAAAACTGCCCGGTGAAAATACCGAAATTATTGATATGAATCACCTGCATAGCTAGTGACTAAGTGGCTACTAAAAAAGACTGGACATACCCAATTTGTAATACCTTGGGTTGTCTACTTTTGCAAATGGCATGCCATCATGGGCGTAATATTCATTCCTGGGCTACCATACGGTCTCATTACCAAACTGGAAAATTTTAATGTGAAAAAAAATAAATTAAATCCAAGCCTTATATTGACCCTGTAACTTTCCAAAACACCATAAAATCTGTACATGGGGGGTACTGTTATACTTGGGAGACATCATTGAACACAAACAGTGTTTCAAAACCGTAAACCTTATTACAACAATAATATCGTCAGTAAAAGTGCTGTTCGTGTGAGAAAAATGCAAAAAAGTCACTTTTACTGAAAGTATCATCATTGTAATAAAATTTATCATTTTGAAAGACTAATATTTGTGTTCAGCGAAGTCTGAGTAAAACAGTACCCCCATGTACAGGTTCTATGGTGTCTTGGAAAGTTACAGGGTTAAATATAGTGCTTGCGACATTTGGCTAGATGCTACATGGCAGGGACCATCTATTACCTGTATCCAACTTCCAGGTATACCTTGCAGGGTCTCCTACCACAAGGTGTTCCCAGATATGATGAGTAGCAGTGGCACCACTACTACTCAATGTTCCTAATGTTAGCCTAGCCTGTACTATTAAGCCTGCTCTACATGTCCACATAACCTATCACTCTTGTACTCACATAGCGATTCTCAGTCAGTCTATATTCAGCTTAAACTGCGACTGATAGCTAGACATGTATGAGTTCCCCTGTTTATCTTTTCTGCCTAGCTTACATTACCATTTCCACAAAATTGTGCATGTATACTGAATGCCAATGTCATACTCTGTTTTGTTGTTGAGGAGCTTGTAATCGCTGTCGTGGCATTTCAAGCATGTTTGTACATCTATGCACATTAAAAATAAAGAGATTTTTTTTTTTTTTCAATATTCAGTAACCAAAAGAGTGTGTATGTGTGTATATATATAAAAATTAAATCAAGAGGACTATTATAGGGTGCTCCTGGGGCCAAAATATACACAATCCAGCGCACTTACATATTCACTAAACAATGATTTCAAATCTTAGAGATTGTAATCATTTATTTAAAAATACCTCACCTAGGCAAAAAATAATGGAGTACATTGACGTTGTGGCAGGCTTATGCAATATATGATCATATAATGTAACTAAATAAATAAAACTATTACAATCTCTAAGGTTTGAAATCATTGTTTAGTGAATAAGGGAGTGCGCTGGATTGTGTATTATATACACACAGCATGGCCTTGTGCGTTTTTTCAAAGTGCTTACAAGTAGAAAAACTGTTAAATGACATGTGTTATTCAACTTCTTGCCACGGTTTTTGCAGTGGTTTTCTAAACATAACCCTTTTTGTGATATATGCAATTCCTATCTCTTTGGTATTTAAATGTCTACACCGGAGATTATGTAGTGTGTGCAGTGTTTTCTGTGACAATCTTTGTCGACAGTTACCACTTCTCCTCTTACTTTCAGGTGGAGTCTATGAGGGATTAGTAACACCATATGCTCATATTTTTCAAGACCCCGATTCCCCCAGAAACATCATACATTCTTGCCAAATCCTCTCTTAGCTGTGTAATCATGAGCCATTTGTTAAACCATAAGAAATCCTTGGGCTTCAGGAAAGAAAGAAAACCAATTTAAAAACATCATGTTAAGTATGTGAAATGTCTTATAAAATATGCTATGAAACAAATATTTATATTTTTGTCACTAAAAGACCAAACTTTCCATTAAAGATATAATTTAGTTGACTTGTCAAATTTTAAGTGACAATACAATAAGGACAAAAAAAAAAAAAAAAGCTTTCTATAATAGTAATTTTAAGTGTGCAATACACCCAGCAACTATATTTTAACCAAAAAAATAAAAAAAATAGAAACACAAAGCAACCACTTTCTATGATTTGCTAAAGATATCAAAAAATAAAGCGAATATGGAGGATTTCATTAGAAGTCCAAAGTAAGTTACGTTGATACGACGCAGTTTTACATACTTTCAAACGGGTTGCATGAAGACAGACCAAAGAAAGCACAGTCTGTTTATTTAACAGCCCCTGCCATATGGCAAGGTGAGGCGATTGTCACCTGGGAGATGGCCTCTGCAGAAAATCCTGGGCAAGAAAGCACTGCAGGCGACAGACAGTGTTGCCAACAGCTGAGCACTACTTCCACAATACACTGCTGTCCCAGGTGTGAGGCGATTACCGAGTGGATTAACCTACTGACTGCACTAAGCATTTAGATTAGAATAGCCTCACCGAGGTCATGCTGGGTTATGGAGAAACAAGAACTTTTCCATTACTGGATCTTCATTGTGCCAATTAACAGTTCTCAGACAAACAAACTAATTCCTCCATACGTGATAGTATGTGAGGGAGACAAATATAAAGCTACTCTATAGAATAGCGTTAGTGCAACACTTCATATAAAGAGGCAATCATGTATTTATTCTAAGACGCAAATATTAACAGAGAAAAACCTCAGGACACCTCCTGTCTGCAGGTATATACAGATACACAATATAAATTGCATAAATAAATACAAAGTTATATATCCAGTATAAGGTTTTGAAAGAGCATTTAAATCTGGAACAACTTATTTGACCAAATTATACACAAAATAATCAGTACCTATTAATGCGACAAAAAAATTATAGCTAGCAATAAATAAATTAATAAACAAAGCAGACATCATTTCTGCTACAGGAAGAATAGAGCTGTACCTAAAGGAATCGTGGTTCAAATTGACATAATTATCCAGCAATGTGTACAAGTATAAATGTAAAAATGCTTTAAATTCATGTAGTGGGTATGGTGCTTGGAGTGTTCGTTTTTGAATCGCCTTGTTATAGATTTAAAGGCTGAACGGAATGGATGTGTGCAGATTCCATTGTATATCATTTGTAGTGATTTTCACATGTCTGCTTAGGTCCAAGCTTATCACAATCGGACAACGGAAATCTGACCAAACTTTATGGCTTTGCTCCCATTTCAAAGTCATATGCCTCATAAATTTCTGGATAGATTCTGTATCTGTTCAAAGGGAGAAAAATAGTGAAGTGAATGAACAGCCCACGGGAGCCATAAAAGCAGCCTAGGAGCTAAGAGGGGTTGTTGTTTTTTTTGGTCACTTTAGCAGGGGCCAGTAACCTAAGCAGTGACTAGGGCACTCTAGCTTTGGAAATACATATTTGTAAATATATGTGAACACCCAGCTATGTTCCATGTGTGCAAATATCTATCCTGTTTTATAAAGAAAACAATGTGATCAAGCTACAGTTTTCTAAAAAAAAATAAACCACAAGCAAACCGTCAGCTGCCATTACAAGGTTTATGTACATTTTACAAAGAAGTGCTGATTCATAGCCATGCAACTACAGATTCCTATAGGAAATGTAAACCTCAAACATACCCGATTACATCTATTAACTGTTAAAAATGTTCAAGGAACTCTAAAAGGTCTTCTAAATCAATGGCATGGAAACTGGTGGAAGACAGAATAATCATCTTGAATCAAATGGAACTAGTAACTAGTAGTAGTGTCAGCTTGTTAAAGGAAACGGTCATAATTTGCAATTATTATTTAAATCAATGTTTGCTTGTTTGTGTTAATTTTCCAGCAAATTAAAATTTGGGATTGTTACTTGTGAGATTTTATCTAAGACAATCCAATAGTTTTTTTTTGACAATGTTTATTTAAACAACTTTAAATTTGATAATGTATAAAAATAATACACTATGTATATTGCTAATAACAACAGATTATTTTCCTTTAATGGTGAAGGCAACTATCCAGATGACCAAAGTATGTGGGGGTTTGTGAGAAATGGCATTCCTGATAGCGAGGAGGGCTCCCTGATGTGTTGTCCAAGAAACCAACAACCCATGCCAGGACTATAAATTATGCTTGGAGAGGCAAGCCGGACACTGCGCGATTCAGATAGACCCAATAAGTAGATCATGTTAGTAAAGAGATTTCAAAGTAAACGCGAGGGGCCCAGCTTCATGAATAATAGGGTAATCACATATACCCTTCCAAATCATTTTCAGAATTACTAGTGTGAACATATATTCTACGAGTTCAGACAGGCCATAATACCACCTGAAGAGCAGCTACACAAATGGGCAACAACTCAGAAATAAAGCAGGCCAAGAAAATATTTAAATAACTTACTCTACAATGTACTAAGCTGTTAATAAGTAAAACATTGCACTCAACAAGAAAACTAAAATAGTGATGGCCAACTGTGCATGCAAAGTTGCATGGGTGTTTTGACAACTTATAAACTGCTGGTTATTTACAAAGTAATATAAGTTACCCCCTAAAACTTTCATTTCAGGAAGTCCCTCTATGCTGCTAACCAAGATTTTGAATTCTGATCCGCCTCCAGAGCCCACTATAATAACCAGAAAGAAGCCTGACTAAAACAGCATTTCCCTAAACACTCAGTTATTGGAATGGGAAATGTATCATTAGCATTCTTATGTAGGAGGCCATGTGCACACATGCTTACTAACTCTATACTGAAACGACCGACTGCAGCAAACATACTACCACGACCATCAGCAGCATCTGTGGCTTTTAAATAAAGTGAATGAAGAACCACTAAGCCAACACACCGTATTAGTCACTAAAGTGTGAATTGTCAGAAAATCATGGAATCAAATTTTAATTCTTATTTTAGGTCAAAATTGCAGAGTGGCACATCCTTCAAATCAGCCATGTATTGTAATTCAGATATTTTGATCTAAAGTTGCAAATTTGCTTTGGATTCCCAACAAATAACACTTTAGAGGAGACATAAATCCAATATTCTAGCTCTAGAAAACTGGTGTAACAAACATCAAAACAAGAAAACTTAGAACACTTAGCAATACAAAACATATAGTTCTAAAACAGAGGAAACATGGAGACTTTTCCTTTAACAGCAGGGACAATTCCCTCACAATGCAATTCTGATTCATGATTTTGTGCTGGGAGTTCAGGTTTTTTTTTTGTTTTTTTTAAATAAATCTGGAGTGTAGCCAAAGATAAAGAATGTGTGGTGCATCCAGCAAGTCTTCGCTCATCAACCAATATAGAAAGTCCACTTATACTTTTCTAGAACAGAACATTGACTGCAGTTTCAGATGCATGACATTCTCGTAGGATGTGTATTACTACATAGCTATTTCTAGCAGGGGTAAAATAAATAAGAAGACCACTCTAGGGAGAAGTAGAAAAACGGTCTTCCTGGCAACCTTAGAAATCAAGACAGGTAGCAAAGAGTTTGATGCCAAATCCCTTGCTACGTAAATCCAATGCTCTTCCCCAAGACACTGTCAGTAACTTAAAGTGTTTTCTGTGAAAGATTCTGCCAGACTGAATTATGTAAATTATCACCGCTATTCCAGTACAAGTCCTAATACATATTCCATCTACCTGCAGTGGGGATAACAGGAAAGAACACAATCGTTGCTATTCCCACTCCGGCAGGAACGGTTATTAAGCAAAATTGATAATTTTTCACGCCCAAAAATTAAATACCGTAAAAATACAAAAAGAAATGTGTAAAAAAATTTGTGATACCATCATAGCTATTGGTTTTTCTACAATGTAAGACAGTGTAGCAAACAGGCAAAAAGTATCAGAAGAAAATTATTATAAAATGTATGATGCAATTTTGGCTTAAAGGGATACTACCGTTACAATATATTTAATATTATATTTGACTTCATTAACATAATGTTGCATAGAGTAGGGGAGGGCAATCAACAAACTGAGAATTAGAAACAAAAATGAAATGAAAATAGCAGAATAAAAGAAAATATATATATATATATATATATATACACAACTTTACTGCCTAAAAAAATAAAAAAAAAATAAACTTGTCAATTGTTTAATTTGGCAAAAAGAAAAACAAATTAAAGGCAGCTTGAAAAGGGAAATCACAGTGTGTATAGAATAATCCATAGCATTCTGTTATAAACATAGGGCATTTACATTAGTATGACAAGTACTTCACTATAACAGACTGACTAGAAAGGTACAATTAGATTGGACATGCTTTTTAAAAAAATTTTTTTTTTGGCCTAATAAAATAATTATCCCAATGCGGACTGTGTTGAGGTCTATTTTTCTATGTAATTTTCAAGCAACTAAATGTATGAATTCAATGATTTATTTAATTAAAGCATTATAAATATGAATATTGACTTCCTCTGATGACTAATGGCCATGATCAGAGATCACTTGGCACCCATGTTGTTTAAGACAATAGACAACGGTCAAGTACAATCATCTCTACATTTACACAGTGTTGGAAGGGTTATCCAATAGAATCAGGAGAGTTTTATAAGTAAATATTAATTACAAATATTCCCTTTAAATAGGAACGATAAAACAATGAGGCATGTTTTTGGTAGAGGCCTTTTAAAAACACACAAGAACAGTTAACTTTCCATAATTTCTCTTGTATTAATTAAGAGTACATATTTGGAGCAGGCTTAAAAAAAAAAAAAAAAAAAAATTATAAAAAGAGCCCAATAAGCTGTAGGCTGACAAAGCATCCTGGAAGTACTATGTAGAAATATCTGGGCATCTACCACTTTCCATCCCTGATTTAGAGTTAAAACACATTACTGTACTAAATGTGCAGATTTGGCCCAATCATTAATGCACATAGAATAAACTTTATTTTTTCTAGATAGAACTGCTTAACGCTGTTTAAGTGTTTCTCATGTATAGTGGTGTACCTCTTTAAACCATGTACTGCATCTGAAGGTTTTCATTCATCACTAGTCATTTAAGGAAAATGATGTCACAAACAACAAGCCATGACCTTGTCCTCCTGGGAAAAGTATTCTCACATCCTCTTGCTGGAGACCATCCTGCAACTAACTATGTGACTCATCCACTATCTCACAGAAATACTCATTGGTACATGACAGACAGAACATTGAACAGATATGCCGTTCTCAGCCGAATTCCATTTCAGCCTAGCAATCACACATTCTGAAACATAGTAGAACTGAAGAAGTAAGACTGTGAAAAATGTCTGCTGTATTCCAAATATAGGAGTCATGATTAACAAGAGGGGATGTGAGGGCATGGCAGCAAAAGTTGAGCATTTGGCCAAATATCCTTTCCTAATAAATTACATAGTCAAAAAATAAATTCCAGTGTATGAAGTCAGCCAGACAAACCTTATAGCTAGGTCAGATCCCGTAAGGATACATTGTGCATGTAACACTTTAAAATTAAAGGAACCGTAAACTGCTTCCCTGCATAATTAGCATAATTATTTATTCTGCTTAGCAACCTTTTAGTGGTATCCAAAGGCTGCTAGCACAGTACCATTTCATTGAGTCTACATAGCTTTTTCGAGATCAGAGGCTGTTACACATTTATGTTTTATGAAGAGACCGATGCATATTTCATGTTTAAAATGCTGTTCTAAATATGGGTAATACCTTAAAGGGAAACTATAGTGCCAGGAAAACAACCACTAAAGCACCCCCTATAGTGCCCCTTCAATCAAGCCCTCCCACCCCTGTGGTGCAGACGGGGTTAAAAACCCTGTCATTTACCTGAGTCCAGTGCAGATGTCCCTTGGTGCCGACTCTGGCTCTGCTCCTCTGAGAACTAATCAGCAGCAATGGCCGTACTCGCATTAGTACTACCCCCCACCCATAAGAAAGCATTAAACAACGTGGCCCATTAGTCCCTACCCATCCATATATCTTATTTATCCAGTGTATCTGAAACAATGTGCCACCAGGCAGAGAGCACACGGAGTCCACTGGATCACCAGGATGTCTCCCCTCCCTTGGCATTCACTCCTAACAACATTAACACCAGCACACCCTTGCATTTAGATACACTATAACTCTACACATATACAAACATTAAAAAGTCACTCTAAGCACTACAGTTCGTTGTAATGGTTATGATGCCTGGAGTCCTAGGATACCATCCAAATGTAAGGAATCACACCGTATTTGAACAGTGAAATGCTTAACCATGGTCCCCGGGGCACATCGAGATACTGAAATTCCACTTTAACTACCGGTATATCAATTTTATGCAATGTTTCACATTTACTGGCATGTGAAAACTAGCATATGCAGTAATTTCTGTCCCAATATTTTCTATGGGTTCCCTCAGCTATACACTTTATTATCTTCCCCAAAAGCATGACATCTGATCTTGTCTCAGTGTGTACCTAGCTCTTGGTTTGTAATGAAGATTTTATAATAATGGGTTTAACAGACAAATAATCCAAGGCATGGTGGATCACAAGTAACAATGCTCCATCAATCTTTTTTCTATACTGAAGAATATACAAATACATACACACACAGCCACTCTCGTGGAATGAATATTCACTTGCCAGTGTCTAGCGTCAAGGGGAAATGAAAAGCCCTGAGAAAGAGATATAGTCCACATTGAGCACAGCAATTTGAGAAATGTTTCCACAACTATCCCAGTTCCAAGCTTGAAGTGCAAATGAGCACAGACATACACCATGTTTCAGACTTCACTCTGCATTACTGCAGGTACCATTTGTAATGGATGTGTTTGTTTTTTTAACCAAAGCAAAGATTGTGATCCAAAACGACCGGTGACCAGAAGCCAACCATGTACTGAACAGTTTGAACATTTGGGTCTCATCTCAGAGTGTTTAGTTAGATGCCAGAAAGGTTGTGTTGAGACTAAACACAATAAAACTCCCCTCAGTACAAATGAAGAAACTATTTTTATGCATCACTTGTCTATCTCAAGTTGGACTTTGGAAAGTCCTCCATGGTCACAGACATCTACTCCAGAGTTCCCAGCTTGACATGCAAATGACAGGCATTGTATTTCAGATTTCACTCTGAGTTTCACTGGTCCTTTTGGTTCACAGCCCTGCTTTCGTTTCATAAACAAAGCTTGAAAAAAATTCTCAATGGACAGATGTCAGAGATAGACACACCATAGTGATAAGTGGGATTTAAAATGAAAAATATTGCATATCAATACAATAATCTAATATCTATTTTGGCAGCATCTCACCCAGTATGCCACCTAAAAAAATATTCAAACCAACGGTTGGAGGTACAAATTTTTAAAATGAAGAAAATATATAATTCCTAAAATACCCAGTGCCACACAGCAGTATACAATTCGGTAAAAACTGTGCTTCGTTTTAGATTCAAGTGAGCAATCGTAACAAAGTGTGAACTATTGGAAAAATACAAAGTGCTTGTAAACCCACTCACTATCAACATTGAAACCACCTTGCTAACCACAAACACACAACACAAGATTTTTACTGGCCAAATCAGGAGTCAGAGAAATGCATGTGCCCTTTACAAGGATGAGCAGTGAGTGGCAATTATTCTTTCGGGTTGTTTTAGGGGGTGAGTGCTTTTTCTTTTGGTGCAATTTTATCTTTTCTTTCCCATTTTAACAATATAATGCTTCACATCGGTAAATATGGAGTTACTGAATAGAATTGCACCTAATAAATTAAAATTTCTGCTTATATGCGCACAGTACTTTCACATTTTATCCAACAGAACCTTTGGTGTGAATCCAACCTGTTCTATTTATGGCATCACACCCACAGCACAGTAACAAATACAATGTAAAACTGGAAAGAATATTGGTTTGAAGGCAGCCACTGTCACAGATTATATTGCACCTCTTCAGCAAATCTGCCACA
Source organism: Pelobates fuscus (assembly GCF_036172605.1). NCBI lineage: Eukaryota > Metazoa > Chordata > Amphibia > Anura > Pelobatidae > Pelobates > Pelobates fuscus. Next base: position 307,649,486 of record NC_086317.1, on the reverse strand, counting down.
TTGTTTGAATGGTTTTGAATCGGATAAAAGCAGCAATTACTTGTGTTAGCTATTTTTATGTTTGATGTAGCTCAGTCTTAGAGATATTATATACTATTTAACAGGTATGCCCCAGCCACCTTCCGAAATGACAAGGCCAGGACATTTAATGTATATGAACTTTCATTTCCCAAGATTAAAGTTTCTATGTAAATTCTATCAATGGGCTCCTAAGTGACGGCACTATTTAATAAAGCAGACTCAAATATCCACAATGACTTTCAGTACCTATGGGTATCAGTGAGCAAAGCAAGTCAGTACAAAGTCTGCGTAAATGAGACTAGTGCTCCACATTGCAAGGCTCAATATGGAATTCAGTTAATAGATTGGGACATAGCAAGCTCAATTTACAAAATAAAGTTACATATATCATTAGTAGGTGCCAGAATAAATATAGTATGAAATACCAAAAATCAAGTATTCTTAAAGGGACACTATAGTCACCAGAACAACAACAGCTTATTGAATTTGTTCTGGTGAGTAGAATCATTACCTTCAGGCTTTTGGCTATAAACACTGTCTTTTCAGAGAAAAAGGCAGTGTTTACATTACAGCGTAGTGAAAACATCACTGGCCACTCCTCAGATAGCTGTTCGAGATCCTTCCTGGCTGCCTAAAATGCACCCAAACATTCAGTGTCTCCTCCCTCTGCATGCAGACACTGAACTTTCCTCATAGAGATTCATTGATTCAATTAATCTCTATTAGGAGATGCTGATTGGCCAGGGCTGTGTTTGAATCATGCTGGCTCTGCCCCTGATCTGCCTCTTTGTCAGTCTCAGCCAATCCTATGGGGAAGCACTGTAATTGGATCAGGCTACCACTTCTGATGAAGTCAGCTGCCTGCTTGTTTTTTCTGAGGCGAACAGCATGCAGATTTACAGCTTCAGACTTGAATACAGTTTTTGTTATATTTATGGAAGCATGAGGGGCCCAGGGGGGCTAGATGGTGGTTTTACACTATAGGGTCAGGAATACATGTTTGTGTTCCTGACCCTATAGTGATCCTTTAAAGAGGCACTCCAAGCACCATAAACACTACAGCCCATTGCAGTCTATGTGAACTATCCCATTTTGTCTGACCATTTAGGAGAGGCTGGGAGGGAGAGGGATGGATAGAGAAATTAGCTCTCTTCTGCAGTGAAACTTATAATGCCCAAACTAAATTTTCACAATATCAAAATGCGGGTTATCACCTGTAAGTTTATGGTAGTTATGCTTAGAGTGCTTTAAGTATATGATGATCTTTGTCAGTATGAGGCAAAAGGAGAGCTTCAATCAGAACCTTCCTGCGATATGTTGTTATTTCTAATAAATGAAGAATCACAACTTTTTTTCCACTACGGCCACAAAAAAAAGGGTTGGTGCTGGGAGATCAACTTTATTTATGTCAAATAACATTAATTGAATAACGAAAACTAGAAAAGATAAATCACATAATAGGTTGAGTTGCATAACTTACCTCCGTAACATCCATGACTTTAATAGCTGCAAGCTGGCCTGTTTTGACATGCCGACCCTGAAATAATAAAATAAAAAAGCAGGTTAGATTTGCTGTTAAATACACTTGATTTGTTGTTTGTTGAACAATTATAGAAAAGAAACAAAACAAACATTGCAGGGTAAAACCATAGAATACATAAAAAAAAACAAAAAAACACTTTAAAGTGTTTTCGTATAACAGTTATATAGAAGCTTTTTTCTTATCATTTTTGTCCATAAAACAACAACTCATAAGATTCAAAAATAAATATCTTTAATAAAATAAAGATAAATGAAAAGGAATATTTCCTGTTAAAATGAGTTGGAGTTTGGAAGTAGCATAAAATATCACGACAAAATCTCTGCTTCAACTGCCATCTTGTAGCTTTGCCAAGACTTGATTTTCAGGTTTTTATATCCTGTGTCATCATCATAGAAAGCATAGAGAGCCCAAACATAGCCAATAAATCGGTCTTTAAAGCATTGAAATGGCAGAGAGCCCTATGGCCCCTATGCTTTTCTTTCAGAAGCATTGGACTGGACAGATGTCATCAAGCTTCATGATCTTGCAGAAAGTAGAACAGCTACAGAAGGTGATCTAGTACTGGAGTACAGGTAAGTGATACGTTTGAATAGCTTTAAATCTAAAACCATTCAATTTCCTAAAGAGCTAGACCAACACCGAGCAATCCAGCTCCCCCCGAGCCTAATGAACTAATAAGAGATTCATAATCTATCCCCCTTTGAAAGTCAACATCTAACTTTAAAGTGACATACTTCTGCGACATAAAACCGACGTACTATGAAAAATCAATCTTAAATAAGGTCTCTTCCACTGAAGTCAGGCTGGGCACATCTCAAAGGCTATCTTTTAACATTATTAAGTATTGAGACTAACAATGCAGCAAGTCTTAGGAATTTATACCGTTATTGATAAATACCCACTTGTAGCACGTATTTAAACTGACATATTTATAATATATAATTCTGGTCTTTCCTCCCTCAAGTGTTGTTACTCCTGTGCTGGTCTCCCTCCAAGTCAATGGTGCTACCATCAGCTCCACCACGCAGGCCTAGGTGTTCTCCTTGACTCCGACCTCTCCTTCAAGCCTCGTGTTCAATCTATCGCCAAATCCTGTCATTTCCATCTCAAAAACATTGTGCGCATCCGCCCCTACTTAACACCAGATGCGACTAAGGTGTTGGTCCATTCCACTGTCCTTTCTCGCCTTGACTACTGTAATCCGCTTCTCAGTGGTCTTATATGCTCCCAACATGCGCCGTTACAGTCCATAACGAATACGGCAGCGAGGCTCATCTTCCTGTCCGCCCGCACCTCCCATGCCTCAACCTTCTGTCAGTCCCTACATTGGCTTCCTATAAAATATAGACCTTAATTTAAAATTCGGGTTCTTGCTTTCAAATCTCTACCCTCCCTTATACACAAGTATGTTCCGTCTAGGCCCTTACGATCTGCTGAAGACTTACGTCTATCTTCTGTTCGTACTCCCACCTCTGATGCTCGCCTTCAAGATTTCTCGAGGGCTGCACCGTTCCTGTGGAACTCTCTTCCCTCCTCCGTTAGATGCTAACTCAGTCTCCACGCCTTCAAAAAATCGTTAAAAACCCACTTCTTCAAACAGGAATGAGGCAACAAGATCCGGCGGGACTGTCAACATGCTATCCGCGGCACAACCGTGAGGTCTGCGCGGCCTGCCTTGAGAGACTCCAGTGGCACATCCAAACTGCAGTTCATCCAAATGCATTGTTTCCTTTACCAACAACATGGAACTCTAACGTAATATCCACTGTTTGATCATTGCATTTTACTTTATTTCTGTTACTTAGCCATGCTCTTTATTTACGTTTTGTCTAACACTCTCATAATAGCCTTCCAACAACTGTATGAGGCATCAACACAAGCATCAGCTAAGCTCTCAGATTGCCTGTCACCTGCTTTTTTACTGACAACAAGCCCGCTTGCCTGGCACTATCCGTGCTTATCTCACCTGTTGTATACTCGAGCCACATAGGCACATACTAAATCTAAGCACACGCATAAACCGTACATACCTGAGCTTCACATATAATTTGTTTGCCATGTAGCAAAACATACAAGATATGCATGACTGACCTAAGCCCAAACTACTTCAATCACAAAATGCGCAACGGTCTTAAACGTATATTAACCTTAATACAAAAATGTGCCGACTAAACGAAATGAAACTCAGCAATCGCTTTAAATGTATAACCCTACATATGACATGTTTCATTGTGAATTATGCATGTTCTTGCATCTGTTTTTGTGACAGTGCAGGACGATTTGTTAACTTGTGCACAATAAAAATAAAGATTTAAAAAAAAAAACACTTCATAAAAGCACATCAATTAAACTGTTAAAAGCTCCTGACTGATTCCTTTTCTGCAACTGTCACAATACTATCCTTACCTTTTGTGTAATTTTACCCCACTCCCTCTAGCATGTAAGCTCATTGAACAGGGCCCTCAACCCCTCTGTTCCTGTGTGTCCAACTTGTCTGGATACAACTACATGTCTGTTCGTCCACCCATTGTAAAGCGCTGCGGAATTTGATGGCGCTATATAAATATCATAATAATAATAATTATAGGCAACAGAACCACTAGAGGTCAAAGGGACACTCCAGTCCCCTCAATCAGTTTAGCATGCTGAAGTGCTTTATATGTATAGAGTGTGTGCTCTTTACTTTCATTAAAAAAAAAAAGAATAAAAAAAAAAAAAAAGTACATATTTTAATAAAAATTGGCACTTTTATAAATGAATCTTGTTAAAATGTACATGAGCTCTTAGGAGTCAGGATTCTACCATATCTTCAGAGATACAAGCTGTATCATTCCATTATCACGGACAGTCTATATACAGGGAGAACGGAACATTACATTATCGGTAAAGGGTAACACAGTCCACTAAACAGTACGTAGACAACAAAACTGCAACATTTAGGGGTGTATGTGTGTGGCGAAACCAACCTCGCCACTGGGCCCTGGAGAAGCCTGTTTGCTAGCCTCCTACCTGCTGACTATGGCCCCTGGGTTATTTGGGGCATATTGTACTGTATATTGCTGCTACTGGCCCTTTTAACAGCATCTATGGACATATTGGGACTTTTGGGACTACTGTCCCTTTAAGACTGTGATACATATTCTAGTGTACTGCCTGTAATATTATATGTGTATTAAGTTTAACCTGGGATATGTATGCAGCATTCCTCTGATTGTTCGGTAGAATCACTCCATTTATTATATTGAGTGAAACTACCGAACAACCAGACCACCCAGGAATAAGTGTGCCTCCAATTACAGTTTGCAACAATGTTGCAAACGGGTAATTGGCAATCAGTGTAATGTATTCTTTGTCCTCTGGGTGGCCGCCATTCGGGAAACAAACACGTGGCGGCGGCCATCTTAAACTACCGAACAGCGGTGTTTTGCCGTCGAGTGTCTGGAACTAAAATCGGACACTTGACTAGGCAAACACCGCTGAGACCTCCATACTTCCAGAAATTCGTATGGAAACTACCGAATGACCCGCTGTTCGGTAGAAAGAACCCCATAAACAAGGGAATTCATTCAAACCCTCTCCAGGCTCTATAACACAGGCAATTCGCCTGTTTTCATTCCCTTGTTTGTGACCGACCGCAGGGCCAAAATGCATGGAACTGTTTTCGGATACTTTACCCATGCGGTCGGTCAAATCTTTGGAACCCCATATCTCACGAACCATTCATCCGAATTACTTGAATTTTGGATATGTTGTCCCCCTGAATAAGGGCTATCCAGCAATGCTGGATTTAAAGGTGTACCCCCGGGTTTTGGGGTACATCCAGAACTTGGCTGAAAAAGTGTACCGGATAATTGAGTTTAATGTTATCTGAGGGGAGGGGATGTGTGGGCTGAACCATGTATGTGATTGGTTATTTTATGCCTCCCCCTGGGTGTGGCCTGTATGTGGATTAGTGTAATAAAAGCCAGGCTGGATGAGCCAGTCCAGAGTTCCTGTTTTACCCTCAAAGTGATGTATCGTCTCATTATTGGGGGAAGGATTTAATGTATGCTGTTCCAGTTGACTGCTAGGAGTACAAGCCTATTCGTATGGTTCCTATTCAATGGTCTACAGCATTCATACGCTTGGGAGAATTTAAAGGTTTCTCGGATTCGGTGATTATGGTGTCTGCCAGAGTGCTTGGAGTCCTCAGGAAGCGCTAGGAGCATCCATTAACGGAGGTACCCAGTCGGGGTGCCAGGCGATCCGTTACATTGGTGGCAAGCGGTGGGATGGCGTCCTAGTGTGAGGTAAAGCAGCTCAGAGACACTGTTTGGATTTACAAATTGAGGGCAACGCTAGCAGTCGTGCAGCGCCCCTGGGAGCAGACAAGTATGGAAGGTTCTGGCTCTGGAGATGATTGGCTGGCCGAGGTGAGGCAGCGAGTGGCCGAGTATGGGGATGATATACCCATGGAGACACGCCGGGTGATCTGGAACCAGGTCATGGCTGAGCGAAACACAAGGCTGGACCGAGAATTCCGGTTGGCGAAAGAGAGGAAGTATGCTCAGCAGCAGGAGCGTTACAGCAGCCGAGTAGAGGCTGCATCCGAGGAGGTTAGCCGTCTTTCCCTGAGGCGGCGGGAGGAACCCGAAGTGGGGGTCCTCATAGACTGGTCCTGTGAGGAACCACAACAGGCAGGTAGAGATGGGACCAAGGTCTCTCCACCGGGATGCTGGGCAGCCGGCCCAGATCCCCAGCAGCAGCCAGAGTTGCCAGGTGGGGAAGCAGGTGGCCCTTACTCACAAATGTTGAGGGGCCTCACGGATTGGTCCTGGGAAGACCCACAGATGGCAGGTGGAGATGGGACTGCGGTCTCTCTACCGGCCCTACAGGGATGCTGGGCAGTCGGCCCAGATCCCCAGCGGCAGTGTGCGTTACAGGGAGCTGAAAGTGCCGTTCTTGCTCCCCAGCGGCAGTCTACGGTGCAGGGAGAGGAGCCCGTTATCCCCTCTCCCCAGCGGTTGAAGGTGTGTAAGGGAGAGGAGTTTGTTATTCCCTCTCCCCAGCGGCAGCACAGCTCACCAAGGGGAGACAGTAAGCCCCTCACCAGCGCAGATGGGACCGTGGTCTCTGCGCCCTGCCTACAGGGAGTACAGAGGGTCAGCCCTGCTCCCCAGCGGCTGAAAGTGTGTAAGGGAGAGGAGTTTGTTACCCCCTCTCCCCAGCGGCAGCTTAGCACACCAAGGGGAGACAGTAAGCCCCACACCAGCGCAGATGGGACCGTGGTCTCTGCGCCCAAGTTACAGGGAGCTGAAGGGGCCGTCCTCCCTCCCCAGTGGCAGTGTGATTTGTTGGGGATTGGGAGCCCAGTCTCCATTCCCCAGCGGCAGAGTATCCAGCAGGGAATGGAGAGCCCAGCCCCCTTTCCCCCTCAGCAGGACTCTGTGCTGGGAGGAGAGACAGTCGGTCTCCCTCCGCAGAGACGGGAAGTATGTATGGGAGAGGAGATTGTTACCACCTCTCCCCAGTGGCGGATCATTAATGTACAGGGAATAGAGAGCCCAGTCTCCATTCCCCAGCGGCAGAGTGTTCTAATGGGAGAGGAGCTGGTTACCACCTCTCCCCAGCGGCAGCTTAATGTACCAGGGGGAGACTGTAAGCCCCACACCTGTGCAGATGGGACAGTGGTCTCTGCACTTCCAGCACAGGGGGTAGGGACGGTCGGTCCTGCCCCCCCACGACAGGGCTGTTTAGCCAAAGGGGAGACAGTCGGTCTCCAGCAGCAGAGCTGTGTAACTCAAGGGGAGACAGTCGGTCTCCAGCAGCAGAGCGGTGTAACTCAAGGGGAGACAGTCGGTCTCCAGCAGCAGAGCTGCGCAGCTAAAGGGGAGACAGTCGGTCTCCAGCAACCAGGCTCCAACCAGACTACTCCTGTAGTAGTGCTGGCACCAGGGCAGAGTACCGCTGGTCTCTGCCCACTCAGCAACCCACCAAAACAGCCTACCAGTCCCCCACACAGCCGGGGTGAGGCACCTGGACCTGGACAAGTTTTTCCATTACTCAGGTGTAGTAACCATTCATTGTGGGTGGACTGTACTGCTGTTTCTGTTTTGTGGGTGGGCTGCTGGACTAACAAGGGCACTGACCGGCAAGAGGTCAGGTACCCTGTTAGTATGTTTGGAAAAGGGGAGAAATGTGGCGAAACCAACCTCGCCACTGGGCCCTGGAGAAGCCTGTTTGCTAGCCTCCTACCTTCTGACTATGGCCCCTGGGTTATTTGGGGCATATTGTACTGTATATTGCTGCTACTGGCCCTTTTAACAGCATCTATGGACATATTGGGACTTTTGGGACTACTGTCCCTTTAAGACTGTGATACATATTCTAGTGTACTGCCTGTAATATTATATGTGTATTAAGTTTAACCTGGGATATGTATGCAGCATTCCTCTGATTGTTCGGTAGAATCACTCCATTTATTATATTGAGTGAAACTACCGAACAACCAGACCACCCAGGAATAAGTGTGCCTCCAATTACAGTTTGCAACAATGTTGCAAACGGGTAATTGGCAATCAGTGTAATGTATTCTTTGTCCTCTGGGTGGCCGCCATTCGGGAAACAAACACGTGGCGGCGGCCATCTTAAACTACCGAACAGCGGTGTTTTGCCGTCGAGTGTCTGGAACTAAAATCGGACACTTGACTAGGCAAACACCGCTGAGACCTCCATACTTCCAGAAATTCGTATGGAAACTACCGAATGACCCGCTGTTCGGTAGAAAGAACCCCATAAACAAGGGAATTCATTCAAACCCTCTCCAGGCTCTATAACACAGGCAATTCGCCTGTTTTCATTCCCTTGTTTGTGACCGACCGCAGGGCCAAAATGCATGGAACTGTTTTCGGATACTTTACCCATGCGGTCGGTCAAATCTTTGGAACCCCATATCTCACGAACCATTCATCCGAATTACTTGAATTTTGGATATGTTGTCCCCCTGAATAAGGGCTATCCAGCAATGCTGGATTTAAAGGTGTACCCCCGGGTTTTGGGGTACATCCAGAACTTGGCTGAAAAAGTGTACCGGATAATTGAGTTTAATGTTATCTGAGGGGAGGGGATGTGTGGGCTGAACCATGTATGTGATTGGTTATTTTATGCCTCCCCCTGGGTGTGGCCTGTATGTGGATTAGTGTAATAAAAGCCAGGCTGGATGAGCCAGTCCAGAGTTCCTGTTTTACCCTCAAAGTGATGTATCGTCTCATTATTGGGGGAAGGATTTAATGTATGCTGTTCCAGTTGACTGCTAGGAGTACAAGCCTATTCGTATGGTTCCTATTCAATGGTCTACAGCATTCATACGCTTGGGAGAATTTAAAGGTTTCTCGGATTCGGTGATTATGGTGTCTGCCAGAGTGCTTGGAGTCCTCAGGAAGCGCTAGGAGCATCCATTAACGGAGGTACCCAGTCGGGGTGCCAGGCGATCCGTTACAATGTGTATGTATACACACACACACACACACACACACACACACAATATATGCATAGATGTGCATTTACAACAAATAGATTGTCAGTGGTCTTCGAAAAGAAAAATCTACTGCTACATTTAAGACTTTGGTCCCTCAAAACTCACATATAGTAATAATGCATGTTAAAGCCCTAAATGTTCACTCAAGGGTTTGTTTTTTCCCTCTCTCTAGGGTCATTGCCTCTGTGTAGTCTTTTCATAACACTTTGCTAGAGAATACAGCAAAGCTTGTCATTGCACTCAGAAACCAATGCCAAGCATGTAGGTTATCTTGTAATGTCACGCTTTGTATGTTCATTGCGCCATATTCATAATTTCCCTACAGATAAATAGAAAATAAGAGGAAGTTATTCATGTGTATTCTCCCTAGCTGAAGACTGAATTATGTGAGAAACCATTTTCTGAATTCTTTATTCCCAGCACAATGAGAGCCAAGAGCTATCCACTGGGGAACCCTGTCTCTAGGAGAACAAATAGCAGGGGAGTACCACAGCTGTGCTGCGCTAGCATGACCTCATCTGCTCAATTTTACAACTGTCAGCGAGCTACCCACTGCTCGCCTCTCTGTATGTGCACACACTATACCTTACAGTAGATGGCGAGTTACAGAATAATACAGTTCCACAATTACACAGTAAAAAGCCAAGATGTTTGACCTTCTGTATGATTTAGACCATTATGCATGTAGACATATGAAAACCATAATGCATGAGCTAGTGTTAAGGGCTTAGTTTTGTCCATGCACGAGCATTAACATAAATGTAGTGTCTGTATTCAAAAGATCCTAAATAACCTCTATGAAAAGTGTATGTAACAATAGGCCGTTGTTGGTTTGGCAAATCCCAAGGTCCATAGTGTCTCTACGTAGTTAACTCAACGAGCCAGATACCAATTTGCACTAAAGAAACAGGGGATCCTGTGTTCCTAAAACAACAGATACTGTTAAAAAAAAAAAAAAAATCAATGTATACAATTGAAAAAAAAAAAACAAAAAAAAAAAAAAACACCTCCAGACCAGAATAATGCTCAATAAGCAAGTGAAAAACTCTAGCTGGAAAGAAAAAAAAATTGCAAAATTGAAAATTAGTTTTTTCGGTTTTGTGAATGTTATTGACTTATTTTAGATGCATGGGGAACTTTTACTCATTGCGAACATCCCAAGTGGCCATTATAAAATCCGTGCATCTGACACTGTGCTAAGCTGTAACGTACAGTAGCATTCAATAGAAGCTCTTGGTCCAGAAGTTGTTTGGATCCAGGTTTGTATATTATTCCAAAAGTAGCCACCAACACCAAACCTCTAAAACTAAAGGGCTAAAATCTTTGTAGAATAAAAATAAAATAAATAAAATGCACATTAAAACTGAGCTACACTGTAATAACATCAACATCAACTTATTACCTCTTTTGGATTCCACTACCACCTGTACGCTGATGACACCCAGCTATATCTCTCCTCCCCGGACCTCTACCCTGCCGTCCTGCAACGTGTCACTGCTTGCCTTTCTTCCATCTCTGACTGGATGTCCTCCCGCTTTCTGAAACTCAATCTCTCAAAAACTGAGCTCCTTGTCTTTCCTCCTCCTAATACTGATCCTCCTCTTTCACTCTCCCTTCAAGTTTGTGGTACCAACATCAGTCCATCCTTGCAAGCGCGCTGTCTTGGCGTCATACTTGACTCTGGTCTCACCTTTGAGCCTCACATCCAGCATGTTGCCAAATCCTGTAGATTCCATCTTAAAAACATAGCCCGCATCCGCCCCTTTCTTGCACCAGATATTACCAAGGAGCTTGTCCATGCTCAAGTAATTTCCCGCATGGATTACTGTAACCCTCTCCTGATTGGTCTTCCGAAAAGCCGTACTGCACCCCTACAGTCCATAATGAACGCTGCTGCTAGACTGATTTTCCTCTCTAGTCGTTTCTCTCACACCTCACCCCTCTGCCAGTGCTTACATTGGCTTCATGTATGCTATAGGAGTCAATTCAAGGTACTAACTCACACCTATAAAGCACTGAACAACTCTAGCCCCTCTTATATCTCCTCACAGATCCATAGGTATGTCCCTTCTCGGTCTCTCCGCTCTGCCCGTGACCACCTCCTGTCCGTTGTCCGCACCCGTACAGCCAACTCGCGCTTGCAGGACTTCTCGCGGGCGGCTCCCTTCCTATGGAATAGCCTGCCTACCGCCATCAGACTCTCCCCTAGTCTTGCATCTTTTAAGAAGTGCCTTAAAACCCATCTCTTTAGGAAAGCTTATGGCCTCCAAGACTAACCAATACCTCACATACCTGTCTCTTGCCCTCTCCTAAAGGGCAGTCCACCTTATTTGATTGCAAATTCCTGTCCTAATGTGTTTTACACCCCACCTCCTATAGAATGTAAGCTCGATCGAGCAGGGTCCTCTTCAACCTATTGTTCCTGTAAGTTTATTTGTAATTGTCCTATTTATAGTTAAATCCCCTCTCATAATATTGTAAAGCGCTACGGAATCTGTTGGCGCTATATAAATTGCAATAATAATAATAATAATAATAAATCCATCTTTTTCCTTTTCCAAAAAAAACGATGCTCCACGGTCCCTTCGTTTTGGCTGTCTCTTGAGATGCAAGTCGAAAGAACAGTTTAACAAAGGTTAATAATTACATTGCAACAAACTGGGAGAGCAAAAACGAAGTAACTCCTATGTGCCAATGACATCATTCAAATTCCAAAAAAAGCAATAATGTAATGGGGCTCTGCATTACAAGAAAACCACTGCCATAAAAGGCTATAGCATTAACTGCTGGCACCTTTTGAGAAACCAAAATACAAATCTGAGTTCACTCACCATTTAATGTCTTACCAGAGAACGCCAAAGCTTTTACAGCGCAGATTAACAATCCTATCAAGCAATCACCTCCTAGCGTTCAATGACCAGGCTTAATCTCTTGTAAAGGCAGACAGACAGAGGCCCACAGCACATTCCTCCTCAGTGTAAGGACTGTCACTCTAAGTCTAACAAGTACATGGGCTTAACAACAAAACAATATGGTTTTTATTTAAGCATGAACCGGAGAGAACCATAGAATTTCACATAGGCTGGTTTTAAGAAAGGTTGCATCCTCTAGGGAAACATCTGTACCAAATATAAGGAATAAGAGAAACAGATCTTTTTCCTACACAGCAAAACCACTAGCTGCAACGGTTACAGGAGAATTTTAGCTACACACAAGTAATTCTATTTGGAACTAACACAACAGTCTTATGAAGATTTTTTTTTCCCCTCTGTTTTTTTTGGTTTATTTTTATTTATTTTTTTATGACCAGTTTCATTATAGAGCATCCTGGGAAAATTTGATGAGATCATTAAGGCTTCCAAGGACAGACTGCATTTTCAGCTGTCAATCACGTTTCAGGCCTGGGAATTAGTGTGCATCAAAGCCATGATTCAGATTTACTGCCCTCGAAGCCCCACTTTTATGGCTTTGCACTTGTTTGAGCACATGCACAACCTAAGCAGCAAGTTACAAATCAGATCAAATGTTTAAACCTGCTAAAGCCAAAAAAGCAAACCCAACCAGCTGCTTCACCTCAGAGCAGAAGCCATATACATTTGTGATGATCAGTTATGCCTCGTTTCCACTGAGCGGATCGGTTCGCTATTTTGAGTGTTTCCATTATAAAAGTGGCCCATACAACCGAACCGTACCGCACCATTCAGGGTCCTGCTTCAGATGTAGGGCCATAGGAAATGGTACGGTTTGATTAGGGCGGAGCTACTATACCATCCATTGATTGGTGGACAGGAAGAGCATTTTTTCTAAACCCCGCATGGCCCCTGAAGGTCTGACTTGCAGTGCAAACGCTCACCAGAATAGGCTGGACCATTCTAAACCTTCCAAACTGTACCGACCCGAACCGATCTGCTCAGTGGAAACGAGGCATATGACTCATGCTTACCAAACAAACACTGAACATTGTAAGTGTAAAATAGTGCCAACTTATATTATAGTTATGCAAAATGGGAATAAAATAATAATAAAAAAATAATGGAAGGCTCTTCTTATACAGGCCATTCTAAATATGGTTCCACCTCTGATGTCATGCACTATATATATATATTATATTTGTTTTTTTTTTTTTTTTACAAAAGCAGGAAATTAAAGGAAAACTCTAGCATCATAACCACTACAGCACACTGGTTAGCTCAGAGCTTATCTCCTTAGGAAGCTTCGGGCTCTCCAAAGTAGTAGAGGTAAGTAGAGGCAACAGCAGACCTCAGGTAAGATGGCAAACCATTCTAAAATCATTTGACTACTTATAATGTATGTGTGTGTGGGGGGGAGGGGGGGGATGGGAGAGTGAGCTAGACCAAAAAATAAATCAAAATAACACTCAGATCATGATTAGCCCACTTAACGGCTTCAGCAAAAAGAGTCCTATAACATGCATTATCATAATCACTGTAAGTTAACCTACCCTAAAGCTATGCTAGAAGCAATTTAACATAATCCACTTAGTACCTAGAAAAGCCACCTACAGCAATTATACATTTTCTTTGACAATGACTACCTATAGCCAACAAGTCAAACATCTCTCCTCTGTGTGACCTTCATCATCTTGATCCTGATCGTAATGCCCACAAGAGCTTCATCTGCCAGCAAATTTGCATTAACTGTACTATTGTCATAACAAGGGTCTATAGAAAATCTTGCATGACTTGGATCTTGTGCATTTGCAATTAGATGCCAATGGCATTTATTGCACACCTTATGAGACAATACCAATTCCCAACATTTGCTATAGCTCTGCCCACTTGTGATGGAAAGTCAGTGGAAATCTGATGCAAGCCTCATGCACTTTTCATAAAGATGCCATCATTATGGAAAACGTAAAAATTGACAGTGGTGCTTTATTGTAAGATTGCAAAATTTCTAATACATAAATGAGCACGTGTTTTCTGCAAAAGTAAAAGTAAATCTAAAAAGTCCTTTTTCAAAATTTTGGACAGGTCAGAATCAGAGCAGGCGAACAAGGGCCCAGATGTAGCCATCACAACTGCACATGCAAACACAGATAAATGGAAAACTGTCAGATTGGCCAGAAAACGCTAGCAGTTACTCTGACAATGATTTACTGTACAGTTATAGAAAAACCTCTGTCCTCAGCAACAGCAATGTAAACTCCCAGCAAATTGGAATTTCAAACATATGATTTTATATTTTTCTCAAGACATGCTTTCATGCAATAAATTTTAAGTGCTTCTAAGTCGCTAGTCTCCCTGCTTTAAAACAATATCTAATACCACAGAACATAAATAAATAATCCAAGTATACAATTCGCATTTGCTTGGTTTTATTAGACATACATTTTGCTTGCAAATGTATGTTCTGAGGAATGTATGCATTTAACAAAAGGTTAAAAATGCAATATATTACACATTTAGCCTATTGAAAATTACTGGTGTGTTCCTACAGATGTATTTTTGTCCATGTCTTCCCTTGTGATGAGAAAAATACTAGTTTTCTATCTGACTCAGCCTAGTAGACTACAGGACTGTTCTCTCTTAATTTTGCAAATCCTACAGGCATGGCTACCTAAAATTACCCTTATGTGTCATGGTGTCCATAAACCAAAAAGAGCAAAATTAAACAAGGTTTTATCACAATGCTTTATGAATAGCATGTAAAAGCGGTCAACGTCAGGACCTTTTCATAGACACTCAGAATCTGACAACCCAGGCAGTTTCCTCAAACTTAAAACAAATATACACACACACACACACACACACACATATATATATATACACACACACACACACACACACACACACACACATATATATATATACACACACACACACACACATATACACACACATATACACACACATATTTATGTAATTTTTTTGATTTTTTTAATCTTTATTTATAGTTTCATGCAAGTCTATTGAATAAAACATACTTGTAGGGTATATGCTTGTATAGAGATACAGTAAAATACTGCTTGACAATGGTGCAAATACACAAGGGTCATTGAAATATTCCATACAGGGTTACATAAGACTGGTCTAGCAAGAGTAGCTATGAACAGTTATGGTCGCGTATCCTTCATTATACATTAGTTTGCTATCCTGGTTTTCTGGTGCAAGGACAATCGATCCCTATCGGAGTTGTGTCTTCGACCTTTGGTCCAACTCAGATACCAGTTGCTATCCACATGTTCCCCGTTCATTATCTCTGTGTATCCATATAATCTATACCTTTGCGGCCTGTGGCCTTATATCTGTATCCTATACACCCTATCAATACATGAACATTTTTATGATATGATCCGAGAATGGGTCGGAGTGAAAGATAGGAAAGTTTGTGAGGAGAAGAGAAGACAGGGAGGAGAGGGGAAGGGGTAGGGCGGGGTGGTGTCTGTGTAGAGTGGGCATCCATGAGGTCGGGGTGGCCGGCACCGGTGGCCACCACCAGGGGTGTGCACCGGAGATTTCGTCACTGTATCTAGGCCATTCTCAACGATCCGTATAGTCCTCCCATGGCTCCCACGTTTTGAGGAATAGAGAGTATGTGTCTCTAATTTGTGCTGTTAATTTATCCCTAAGGTGTGCCTCTTTGATGTTACGGAAGACTTTTTCCATTTGTGGCATATCAGTTTTTAGCCAGGTATGCGCTAAGGCTCGTCTTGCGGCCAGGGATATCTTGTTGAACAGTTTTTGTTCTTTGTTGGTCAGGCAGTCTACTGGTCTAGCCATCAGGAATAGCCACGGGTCCGGAGTTAATGTTTTGTGTAGTACTTCCGTCATAAGGCGGGCTATTCCCTCCCAGTATGTCACTACTTTGGGACACGTCCACCACATGTGCAGTTATGTGCCCTTCTCTCCACACACTCTCCAGCATGTGTCAATGGGTGTTTTACCCATGTGGTACAGTTTAACCAGGGTGGTGTACCACCGCATAAGTGTTTTATAGCATTGTTCTTGATGGAGTACACAAATGGATGTTTTTGCTGCTGCTTCCCATATGTCTTGCCAATCTCCCCCCTCTAGTGTTTGTTGTAGGTCGGTTTCCCATTGTGTGACATAAGTGGGAGTGTATGTCTTATCAGTTGGTGTGCTTAATTGGGTGTAGAGGAAGGTAATCAGGCCGGTACGTGGTCCGTCGGATAAGCACAATGTTTCAAAGAAGGTTGGTTTGGCATGAGCTGCCTCCCTCACTTGTGTCTTACCCGCAAAGTCCCGGAGCTAAATATATCTGAAGTGGTCCTTTGTGGTTAGTGGGGCTAGGGTGGCGAGATTTTCAAACGTTCTGGGAGCACCTGCCTGGTATAGCTGGTGATATCTTTGGATTCCCGTGTTTTCAATTCCCTGAAAGTCTAGCTATTAGTCCAGGTGGGAAGGCGTTATTACGCAAGTACGGTGTGAGGGGTGAGATGGGGTGCGTTAAGGCGTATTTGTGAGCCGTGGCGTCCCATATCCTGATTGAGTTCAGGATCGCTGGGCAGGTCATGGAAATCTCCGGTCTGTCCGGTTTGGGGACCCAAATCCAATATTGCGGGAAATCTGTGTTCATTATCATCGTTTCTAGATCGACCCATCTGTGGGTGTCAGGTGGCGAGTGCCACTCTATTATTTGTGCTAATTGTGCCGATAGGTAGTAGGCGTGGAGGTGGGGTAGCCCCAGACCTCCCCTGCTTTTGGGTGTATATAGGGTTTGTCTCACTATATAATGTTATTTTTAAGTGTATTTTGAGATATATATATATATATATATATATATATATATATATATATATATATATATATATATATATATATATATATATACACACACACACATACATATACATATATATATATATATATATAGTAATTCTTAGTGTATTTTGATATTTTGAGAGGGGAGGTGTGGCTACCACTGTATAAACAGAAACAAAAGTGATTTAACTTTTAAATGGAAGACGCATGATCTATACACCAAAACTGCTTCATTAAGCGAAAAGTTGTTTTGGGGACTATAGTGTCCCTATAACTTTCTTTGGACGTCATTTTATAAAATTAAAAAGAAACAAAGGAGAATAAAAACAAAACAGACTAAATCCTACACAAATCTTACCCAATTTAAAAAAAAAAATTAAATACTGAAGGAAAGATTAAAAGATAGAGTTTGGACATTGTATTGTTTAGCTATTCCTTTAATCTTTGTGATGACTGACTGGGTCACAGTTTAACCCCAGGGTGCCAGATGGGCTGTAACCTAATGCAATGGCTAACTCATAATCCTGCAATATGTTATATACCTGACTGTTGACTAATGTTACTTTCTTAAGACTAAAAGAGGGGGGGGGAGGGGGGAGGGGAGAATACAACTTCAGCATTGCATGGCTGGGTGGTTTATTTAGATATATATTATTTGTCTTCATACACAAGAACACAGGATTTCAGAAAAGCATGTGACTTGTACAGGAAAAACAAAAAGCATGTAATTGCCATGTAACAGCGTTACGGAAAAATAAAGTTTACAGAGTAATGTATCCAGGGGTTGAAGGAAGTTAGAAAATCAATAAACCTTGCCAAGCCTCTAAAAAGGCAAAAACCTGTTATTAGCAACCCCAAACTGCCAGTCTTTAATGATGTTAAGAGATCAGACTTCTAAACAGGAATGTGTCAAAGTAGTGAAACCTCTTCTTCCCACCCTGTCTGGGATCACAATTCAAGATAAGGTGACAAACTTTAAAAATAAATAAAATACAAATTGCCAACAGCATGGTGTCAAACTGTCCCCTCCCCCTCAGATATTTAACGCTCTGCAATTCTTAATTTGAACTGAATTTAATGCAGCCATTAACATACATTTCCATAAACTCATTTAAAGTTAACATCTGGCCATGCTACAATAAGCACATTTTATCTTGTCCTCAAATGTAATTCTCGCCTTACCTTTTTTTCAAGACTCAGTGTGCCCCTTCTGAGTACCTAATTTTGTAATCTATATCCAATTGTAGACTAAACCCCTGCAAAATAGTATGAGGACACGACCCCTGTACTAGACTGAAACACAAAATATATGCTTCTCGTTTGTGAATATAGCACATTTCATAACACTTACTTTGGCTCTTTTCAGCTCCTGTCATAGCTCTCTAATATTGTTTGCAGTTAATTTAGATTAAAATAATACTATAGTGACAGGAATACAAACATTTATTCCCATTACTTTAGTTGTGAAAACCAAGTTTAAGTCCCTGTAACCAATGTAAAAGGTTATTTTACTACCCTTTTTAAGTGCCATGTGGGTCCATCGCGGCTGTCCCCACCCCCGCTCTGCCTTCTAGGCTGGAATCATCAAATTTGATAATCTCACCCAATCCAATGCTTTCCCATAGTAAAGCATTGGGAGACTATTGCGCATGTGCGGCAAAAGTTCACAATGTCCAACAGAAGATGGATAAAATGAAAGAGGTATGCATTACGAACTGCTGTTACCTGCACATATGGCGTGCTGGCTGCACCTGTATAAAGTTTGAGTGTGTGTGACAGGATGTGTGTATCGAATCAGCGTGAGAGTCTGTCAGTGGGTGAGTGTGTGCCTGTCAGAGAGTGTTTTTTCAATGAAAGAGTGTCTGTCAGTGTGTGTTTGTCAGTTTGTGTCAAATAAGTGAGAGTGTGTGTCTGAGTGTGTAAAGGGGGTCCTTCAGGGACTGGGGCCCTGTGATTCATAGTTATACCCCTGCATATGGTTTATAAGAAGACTGTTTATCAAAAAAGAAAATAGACACAAAAATACATAACAAAAAACTCAAGAGTTCTACTTATTAGAAATCGTATATATCTAGAATTTCAATTTTTTTTTTTAAGGTATAGGACAATTTTTGCCAGGGGTGAATTACGGCTTGAAAGCAAAACCTTTGCAATATGTAGTCTTCTGCATTTTTACACTTTTCATTAATTCAACAATTGTATTGCTAACCTCTGTCAAATCTATTGACTGCACTATTTTTGTATACATGTAGACATTTGCCATTTGTTTTAGACACTACAGGATCAAAGCACACATATTAAATTTTCAGCTTGCAATTTTTTTTTATTTTTTTTTTCACAGAACAATTTACTGGGATTATCTGCCAATTACAGAAATAACTCACATTTCTAACTTTGCCAGGTTTTTGGAAAACATTTAGTGAACACCAAAAAAATTAAATAAAAAAATTAAAATATATAATATATATATTATATATATATATATATATATATATTATATATATATATATATATATATATACATATATATACACATATATATACACATACACACACACAAATAGTAGAAGAAATTTTTTTTTTTTACATCTTACAATTTTATTAACTACTTAAAACTTGTTTAAATATGTGGGATTTATGATGCCAAAAACACTAAAATTAGTAAGATGTTCAATATTCGTAGAAAGTTAAAAAATAACGTTGTGATGACTGTAGAACGGAACACGAGCATTTGGTCCTTAAATGGAAACTCATTTCCCAGAACTTTAAATCTAAATCTATATAATTTTAGTTCACACATCTTTTAAAGAGCAGAAAAGGGCAACATTTATAACAAAATGGAAGAAGAGAATGGAGATACAATATCTCCGTTCTCCTCTTCATTGTGAGCCCTGGCTGGCTCAGCCTGGACTTAAATAGACTGCAATGTCACTTGCAAATTAATATGCATTTTAAAAGGAGCATCACATGAAAAAAGGTTAGGACACATAATTTTCACAGAAACGACAGATCCCCTTTATAGAGAGAATCACTGCTGGACACATGGCTGAAGACAGTAACTGACAATTTGGCAGGCAAACAAAGGTACTTTATGTACATGTGATGCATGCTTGTGACATCTACATTTCAAAACCTTCCTATGAGGTGCACAGAGGCATTAGCAGTTTAGTTATCACTTGCATAGTGTTGAAACAATATCTTGTTGTTCATGCTACTCGCACAGTAATACATTGGAGTTTGAATCACTTCTTACAGTTTGAGTTTTTTTAAAAACATAACTTTTGCAGATTTTTTTTTTTTTTTTTTACTTTCAGCATGCACATTAAAGGGATACTATAGGCATCAAAACAACTTTAGCTTAAAGGGACACTATAGTCACCAGAACAACTACAGCTTATTGAATTTGTTCTGGTGAGTAGAATCATTTCCTTCAGTTTTTTGCTGTAAACACTGTCTTATCTGAGAAAATGCATTGTTTACATTACAGCCTAGTGATAACTTCACTGGCCACTCCTCAGATGGCTGTTAGAGATCCTTCCTGGGTCATGGCTGCCTAAAATGCATCCAAACATTCAGTATCTCCTCCCTCTGCATGCAGACACTGAGGGGGAGAGATGATATGGTGCTTCCTCTATGACAGGAGGAAGAACTGGCTGTGCGCGCGCACACACATACATACATATATAATAAGTAGTGTAAAGATAGCACTTCAAGGACTTCAGAAATATGGTGAAAAAAAAGTATCTTTATTCAGGCATCAGCCTAGGTGGATCAACGTTTCAGTTCACTAATGGAACTTTCCAAAAGTTCCATTAGTGAACTGAAACGTTGATCCACCTAGGCTGATGCCTGAATAAAGATACGTTTTTTCACCATATAGGATATATATATATATATATATATATATATATATATATATATATATATATATATATATATATATATATATACACACACACACACACACACACACACAGATATCCGGCCCAGGCCCCTAGCTGTTCGTATCACCTTGGGCCATGGCTCCACTAAGGCCTACGGACGGGCCGGCACTGGGTCTGGGTATAGGGGCCCTGTACTTTTAGTCCTGAAATTTAGTTATTTATTTTTTTAAGAAACTGCAAGGTTTGTGACATAACTAGGAGCATGGGCACTATAGCGTTTGGAATACAGCTTTGGCTAATATTTTATATTTCCTTTAAGTTTTCATATGCATCTAAATTGTTATGGCACTTGCATTGTCCCTTTAAGCACATCTCTACTAATACACCTTGGTATGGTATACCAACATATAAAAACATGACTCAACAGTTCATCAAGCACAGCATATAACCTCTGCAGTGTACAGTTTCCATAAACATCCCATGGTCACCCTAATTTAGGAAGTCAAGCACTTTGAGTTGAACCACAGGACCAAACACTTGCTTAGATGGGCTCACAGTCTGGCTGCTTTTTTAGCACTTCAAAGTTATTAATGGTTACCCAACCATAAAGCAAGAGAAAAAGAAAAGGAAAAAAAAAATCCCTCTTCCAGCCACAGTCTCTGAACACTTAAATAAACACAGCTGCTAGAGATAATGGTCAGCACTGCAGCTGCTTGCCATTGCACCATAATAAAATTACCAGGCGTGCAGGGTTACAAAGCTCTCCACTTCCCATCACCTCATTCAAAGAGGAACTGAGGGCTTCATAAATGGGAATATATGAGAGTAAGAGATTATAGTGACAGAAGTGTAGGTAAATCCATTAAAAACTTGCCGTCATTTCTATGGTGTAATGCGTGCACCCTGAAACCAATAGACTGAAGAAAACAGCATGGAGACATGTGGCTCAGTTCAAACTGGGCAAGCAACAGGTTATCTGAATTTCAAATGGCAACTCAGTATGTGGTCCCTAATCCGTTAAATAAAAGGGTATATAAACACTCAAGAATAAGTGTGGCTTAATGGAGGCGTGTTCAGTGACATCTTATTTATTAGGAGAAGCGATCTTAAATAGATTTCTTAATCTATAGATTTGCAGGTGATTTAGCATGTACAATGTATAGATCAATTTTGTACTTGCCAAAATGGCCTTGACATTCACTTGATTCATGGAGGACAGTGCCATAACAAGGCACCAAGCAAAAACAAAAACATTAATTAAAAAAAAAACAAACATTAGATTACACAGCAGGGGTGTGGATTATTTTTCTTTTAATTTTTAATCATCTTGTCCAAGGGACTAAAGTAGTAGCTCAATCTGCTTGTTCTGACACAAAATAATATCAAACATTGGGGACCCTTGCTTAGAGTCATGGACATTGACTGAGCTATTTGCTAAACTAATTTTCACAAATTAAATCTGAATTGAAAAATGAAAGCAAAAATAGCTGCTCTGGAAATTTTCTATAACTTTGCTATAGATACAACATTGGTATTTTTGCTTAAATTTTTTGCCAATTAGATTTACTTTGAATAAATTAAACATTTTGTGAATATCCCTTATTTTTGCCTGCTATATGCAACGTGTGTACTGCCTGTATGTAAAGTGTGTGGTTTGTGTGTGTTGGCTGCTTGTACTGTGTGGGTTGAGCGTGTTGTCTGTCTATACAGTGTGCAGTGTGTGTGTTGTCTGTATGTACTGTGTGCAGTGTGTGTGGTCTGTATTTTTAAAGTAATGGGACTCAGATTTGAGTGGTTTATACATATATAAATGATGATTATAATCTATACACATTTAAATCATAAAATACATATATTAATATGCATGTGTTTTTGTATATATGCATAATACGCTTAAATATTAAAGTATAAGTTGTTGAATTTTTAATCAAACCTTGTCCTCAATAACCCACACATGACCCAAACAAACTCGATACTAACACAAACAAAAACACACAATTAGCCATTTACACACAAACTACACCGGACCCATTACAGCCCATTCCATCACACTATCAGAAGCCTTCTTTGTTCAGCAGTCTGTCTGCTGCTTGTCTTCTTCCTTACATACACAGAGCGCCAGCCGCCGGGATATGACGTCATGCTCCCAGCGGCCATAAACTCTCTGCATCGCAAGGAGCTAATTTTGCTCCTCCCACAGTCTCATGGCTGTGTACTGTGGCCCCAGCCAGTTCTTGGATACACCAAAAAAAAAAAAACAACAGCCCTGCCGCAGGGCTTTAAGAATAGAACGTCATGTCCAGGGACATCGGGCAATATGAATTCCACATCCCTGTTACAGACACCTACTGAGACCTGCATTGACATGATATATCCTCTGCGGGGATATAAGAATTGCAACAAGGTCATGTGTCACAGGAATCTGTTACCAGTAGAGGTGGATGTAACCGTGCAATGTAAACATTGTAGTTTCTTTAATAATAATTAAAAAAAAAGGTTACGTTTTACACTAAACGACTACTGCACCCTGGCCACTTCATTGAGATAAAGTGATTTGTGAGATTTTAGTTGTCTTTTATGTACGCACATTTAAGTAAATTCACATACTTAATCAAGTGTTCAAAAATGGGCAGCCAGCAGACTATCGTTTCTCCTTGAAAGTGCAGTCCAGATTAAGTAATTATCACTAAAAAGGTTTTCGTACACCATATGTTTTCCTTATTGGACACAAATTTAAAAAACTGCAATGCAAGGCAGTTTCTGAATCAGCCAACTATTTCAGTAGACCTTCTACATAATTTCCAGCAATTTCATTAATAGATTTTGCTATTCAGAACTGATTAATTAAAGAGGCAACCGCATGTGTATGAAGGATGGATCACTGCTGAACAATGAGGTTCACTGTCAGTGATGTACACCGGCAAACCCTCCCTTCTTGAGGCAGACCACAGAGAAGCCTTTTAAGAGCGATCACATGGTCCTTTCTGGATGGTGAAGTAAAATGAGATCATCCATTCTCTCTCTATAATGTTTAGCTCAATTTGCATCAGCCAGAGCCATTATCTCAGCTAAGCTGCTGCATCTCAGACACTTGAGGAAGACAGAAAAGCATTAATTCTGCACCGAACCTTGTTCAGTTAGCCAAACGTCAAGCAATAACTTCGAGTTATTGCAGAGTCCAGAAAATAACTGGGATTAAGCAGGATCTGAGCAATAACAAAAGAACAAGGTTTGGAATATATATATATATATATATATATATATATATATATATATATATATATATATATATATATATATAGCCCCCACCGCCGTCTCATATATAACTCGGACAATCAGCTTTGCTACAAAATGAGGGGATGGTTTTCTTTAAACCTTTAAGAACTGAACTGCATAGGGTTTACAGTGCTTGTTTAGCAAATAACTCCATTTACATAAATTAAAGTCTGGAGGATTCAGTTTACCTATGAATTACTAGTGGAGACAGCTAGAAAGGCAATTTCAAATTAAATAAATGGTCGTTAAAGCCCAAGGAATAATAAACAAGTAAAGTGAAATATTTTAACAAAAAGTGTGATTTTGAATCTAGTTCTGATTTTTAAACCACCTAAAGTGTAATTGACAAGTTTAGGGGTGTCAGGTTACATGAAATTTCATAAATATGGAAGACAAAAAAAAAGCGAATGATATGAAACTAAGGTACAAGAGTCTTGTAGTGAAGCCTGGAAAATAGAGACAACATAAATCACTAGGACACCTTATTCTCAAATGCAGATTGACTCATGGAAGATAAAATTAAAAACAAAAATATAACATTAGATAAAGTTCTGCATTGAGACGCTGAACTTTCCTCATAGAGATGCATGCTGATTGGCCAAGCCGGCGTTTAGCCAAGCTCCTGTCTCCTTGCCGCTTTCACCCAATCCAATGCTTTCCCCAAGCATTGAATTGGCTGAAATCCTAAAATGTGATGTCAGCAAGGAGGCAGATCGGTGGCGGTACGGAAGATATGGTACGTTTTATTACCTTTTAATGATGCTAAGGGGGCAAGACACCTAAATGGTGGTTTTAACACTACAGAGTAAGGAATACATGCGTGTTCCTGACCGTATAGTGTTCCTTTAACACTGGGAGGTAACTGCATGTTCTCCATAAGCCTTAGTACAGCAACATTTCTCATATGCAAGTATGATATTCAGGAGACTGCTTTCTGAGCACTTCATCAATGAAATCTACTCATAAAAGAAAATGGAAGATGCAGAATCCTAGAAATTCAATTGGATGAGAAATTACCAAGCATGTGCTATACATTCTATAACAAATATTTGGTCAACTAGGTACCAGTCTCTTTTTTTTTTTTTCTTCCTCTTTCAGAATCGTTTCTTATTTCATTTTTCTACTGTGTCTTATGTATCCCCCACCCCCCATGCCCCCACACAAAGAATAGAGCTTAAAAGGGACACTAAAATAAAATACATATATCGATTGCTAGAAAAAATGAATGGATTAGAAATTACAACTTTTACGGGATCCAGAAAAAATTTCAGTAAGAAATCAACATTAACATTGTTAGTAGTAATGACTCTAAGCTGCAACTACAAAGACTGCACAGATCAATCTGCATCAAACCACATACACACACACACACAATATACTGGGCAATCAGGCAAATTCCAACACAATTTGACAGAACAAAGCTATGAGAACTAAATATAAAATGTTTAAATTGCAAGCAAGTAAAGGTAAACATACTCCACAATCATCTGCATCGCCAAGGATGGTGTAATGGATCTAGATGGCATTCAATTGCCAAAGGAAGATGAAAAAAAAATAAAAAAAATCAACAGCTGTGGGTCAAACTTTTGGCCACCCATGACATAAGCCATCACCTCTTTACCCTTTTCAGTTCACTCTCCCATTTGCCAAACCTTTTAGCAAGAAGTGTGGATTTCAATCATAGTATGCTAGTATAAATGTCATAAAATGAGAGTATCAAATATCAAGTTAAAATAGGACAAGGAATCAGCTGCAGACAATGCCCATAAAAAACATGCTCTCTCACAGAGTTCTAATTCTTGATATAGGATACTTTAAAGAAATACAATATACATAAATATATAGTGCACTGCATGAGGCAAAATTAAAAGAATATCTTCAAACCAAAATAAAAGCCATTTTGTTACAACAAAGCAATAGAGGTTCTAATTTAATAGGATGGATTACAGTTTATTGGATTACTCTAATTACGCATTTAAAATATTGAGCACTATGTGAGGTCTGTGTGAGTCAATTTACTATAAAATACTTAACACATTGTGAAAAACCGTTTTACTGAAATTCTAGCATTACATTGCTCAAAGGAACAGAATCATGGCGATAAAAAAAAAATAAAAATCTTATACCATTAAAATGGTTTATTGGGAAAAACTCTTAAAAGTCAATGTTGACGTTATCGTTGCTTATCTCCTTGTTCTCACAGCACACATCTGTAGCACAAAAACTGAACACACACTTCAGGCTCATAAAACACATCTGTCTCCAAGCCACAGTTGTCAAGGTTATAAAATGTATATTCTACAGATTAGAATTATGAATCAGCATTAAAACCCCTAAACGTGCAGCACTGATAGTTTAGCCCTAAAAGGATACTATAAGCACCAAACCAACTTTAGCTTACTGAAGCAGTTTTAGTGTATAGATCACACCTATTCAGTCTGCCGTATTACCTGCTATTTATGAGTTAAATCATCTTTGTTTTGGTTTGGTTTATGCAGCCCTAGACATTTTGCATAGGTGAAAGCTAAATTAAGAATGGTTTTGCAGCATTCTGCATCATATGCCCATCCCAAGTCCTCATTCTAAATGACTGGTTTCATACTGTATACAGTACTGCTGTACATGACGCTAAAACATCACTTAATGTAACCAGATCTGAGCCACAAAAAGGCATTAAGCAAGACAGACTGAAAATAAACGACTACTTATGTGTTCATAGCCATCATACGCTCTCCCCACTGTTTGTTCCATCTAAGTAGTATGCAGAGTGTGCATGCACATGCTGACACTTCCAGCTCTCAGAGAAAAAAAAAACTGAGCCGCAGCTTCTGCAATTACTGCAATTCTAAACGACTGTGTGCAAAAACTCTGAGAACACTCCACTTAATGTGCACAGCTGGTGGGAGATCAAAGCCCTGGCACAAGGGGAGCACCAAAGCACCTATGAACCTTTTTCCCCCAACCAAAGCCCTTTCTACCTCTCAATACACATAACAGTCACTGTCTCCCAACACACACACACACCCCCCAAAATGCGCACTACAGCATCTATTCCCTTGACACATACAGTACAGATCTGATCCCCCAATACATTCTATACAATTCCAATTTCTCCTCACACACATAAAAGCCTGAATTCCCCACACCCACTCTGCACCCCATTTTTCAAAAAAACACTTTAGCCCCTATACAGTCGCTATCCTTAACACACACAAATGGCCCTATCCTCCCAAATACACATACCACAGCCACTAAACACAAACCACCCTCTATTTACAGGCCCACACACATGCTACACTGCAAACAGTTCTAACTACACACAACCTGCATCCTCACATACACAACCCCACAAGCAGCATCCCCAGAAACATACGAACAGCACCAAAAGCAGCATCCACAGAAACAAGCAACCCCACAGGTATCCTACTCTCACAAATGCAAACCCCACAAACGGCATCCAATCGCGTACCATAGATATAGATCGAGATGAAAAAAAAATGCAAAAACCCTAGAAGTGAAATGCCTCTGGAAAACTTATCAAATGAGCGCAGAAATTAGTAGAGGTTATTCTAGAAGTATTATAGTATAGGAGTAGCAGGAAAGAAGGTACAAAATACAATTATCATAAACATAATTGGTGATAATAAGAGCAGCTACTTAACTTTCCAGTGATTACCTATAATCTGATCAAAGGCTTTAGTGCGCAAGAAGATTTAGACAAATATGATAAAGGGTCACTGCATTTCAAAGATTCTAAAAGTGGTCCTTACTGCAGTTCCATACATCACAAGCAAGCACAAAACTTAACACAGAAATTTGGAGTATATCCGTTGCACGTGAGCAAAGCTAACCAAAGTATATCCAGACAAGCCATCAACATTTACCCTTGTGTCACACAGCATACCAGATAAAGAGAACAGACTACTTGAGCAACATGGTTTAGAGCCAACATCGGTCACACACAAAACACAATTCAAGGCTGTTTAGAATTGCAAAATATATATATTATTTTTTTAGGTTTTTTTTTCTGCTTTATTGAGGTGAATGATTCATGTAGCATACTGTGTATTATCAGCAAACGAGTAATGCATCTGTAAAAGTGTATAAAAATATTAAAGTGCATAGATGTCCCTCATACAAAAACACAGTCCCCACATACACAGTCCACAGTCCCCACAAACATCACCACTGACAATCCCCATACAGGTACACAACTTGACAAGCAGCCTCTGATATGCAATACAACAAACAGCCCCAAACATACATACCACAAAACACCCCATGATATGATATTCACAGACGCACACAATTCCACAAGAATCCCCCGTATACAACCCATATTCACAGGTATCATGCACAATACCACAAACTGCAGATGAACATATACAATATAACAGCCCACATACGTACTAATACAACACTACAATAAACTGCAGCACCAACAAATAACACAAGCATAACATGGCAACATACACACCTCAATTTAAAAAAATAAAAAATAATAGAACCGCATGACAAAGGGACAAGGCACAGTACTACTAAAAGGTTGCCTACCACTGATGTAGGCCATAGAGCCACAAGCCAACAAAATTGACTTCTTCACCCAGATTGAAGCAGGGAGCATCCTTTGTCCAATGTAGGGCGTCAAAACCCCTTGTATATCAACAGTGATACATATAATAATATAGACATGTGCAATTCATTTCGGTCCGAATGTGAATTCGGATGAATTTCTAGCAATTCGGACATGCGGGTACTTCCAAATGTCCGAATAGCTTAATTGCCGAAGTTCCGAAGCACAGTATTGCCCAAGTACCAATATACTTACCCAGTGAAAGAATGAAGAATGTTACACTGTATACAAGTTTAAATAAAAAGTATACAAACCTAGCCAGGATTCAGCTGTAAGCATTTGCAACATTTACAACAATCAAGTAACATACATTCATATAACAAAAGTTACTTAGCCTGTCAATGGAATGACAGGAATAAGTAGATAACTCCCTAATACCGGGGGAATTAGGGAGTTATCTACTAAAAGGCTGAAAGACCTAAATTTCAGCTAAATTTACTAATACGAAGTAAAGATTACTTCGTATTAGTAAACTATGCCCCTACTCGCTATACCGCAAGTAGGGGCATGTCTATTAAACAGTGAGCAGCCTGTGGCTGCTCACTGTAAAAAAAACAACAACAAAAACGTTCCCCCTTCCGAGCCCCCACCCCTGAGCGGTGGGTGGGGCCCAATATCAGAATAAGGGGGGGACCTAATGTCCTCCCCCATGGCCCCCACCCTTGAGCGGTGGGTGGGGGCCCTAAATACCAGTAAGGGGGTGGGACCTAATGTCCTCCCCCCTGAGCGGTGGGTGTGGGCCCTAAGTTAGAATAAGGGGGGGACCTAATGTCCTAATGTCCTCCCCTCTGGCCCTCACCCCTGAGCAGCGGGGGGGGGCCCTAAGTTAGAATAAGGGGGGGACCTAATGTCCTCCCCCTTGGCCCCCACCCCTGAGCGGCCCGGTGGGGCCCTAAATAATCATTTAACCTCCCCCCTCCAGGTGACTAGGGGTCCCCAAACCCCTAATCACCCCTCCTCACAAAAAAAATTAACCCCTACCTACCCCCTCACCCTAAAAATAATGAGGGGGGACCTGTAAAAAAAATTACAACTTACCATTTGATGTCTTTTTTTCTAAAATCTTTTTTTCAGCCCCCAAAAAGGCCAAATAAAAATCCATAATGACCGTCGCAATTAGAAAAAAAAAAAAAGATGAAAAAAAAAAAAAATAAATAATCCATGTTCACCAATGGAGGGCTCCGCGCAGACTGATCTCTGCAGGGCAGGGGAAGACTTATAAAGCCTTGCCCCGCCCTGCAATTAGGCTCAGAGCACTCTGGTTGGTTGGTTTAAGCCATCCAATCAGAGTGCTCTGACGGGTAAATGAAGATACTGACAGGCAAGTCTCTACATTTACCTTACACAGCACTCTGATTGGTTAGCTTGAAATCCACCCAATCAGAGTGCTCTGTGTCATTTTAGTTCTTTGGAATTCCCCCACGCTGTGTAATTTGACTGATAACACTCTGGTGGATTGAGGGGCTGCTCACTTTTTTATAGACACGCCCCTACTCGCGGTATAGCGAGTAGGGGCGAAATTTACTAATACTAAGCTTAAAAAACAATTTAGGTCTTTCAGCCTTTTGGTAGATAACTCCCTAATACCGTGGGAATTAGGGAGTTATCTACTAAGCAGCTGCAAGAGAAGTCTAAGTGCCGAAGTTGCCGAACCGAACCAAATTGCCGAAGTCCGGAATTGCCAAAGTCCCGAATTTTGGAATGCCGAACCGAACCGAAAATTTTCCCCTTGCACATGCCTATAAAAATAATGGAAAGATAAATACAAAGAATAATCAAGACTCTCCATAGTGAGCTGCGTCAGTCGCTTAAGTAAATGAAATATAGATTAATTTAAGATTAGTTTACACTTTAGCTTATTTAGTACTAGCATGGTTTAATTTGTCTCCCACATTTTAAATTAGTGTAGGACCCACTGATATTGGGGTACTGTGACATAGTGATGGGCTTTACACAATATGGCCATATGGTGTAACTGAATCCCCATACTTGTTAGCTGATATGAGGTGATTTAAAGTAGCCTTATAACATTTTAAAGTGTATTTTTATGTGTGCGCTGTTCCTTCATCTGTATATTGTATAAATGTTGGCATTTATGGCAGCACCATTGCTGATAAATGCATGTTACCAGATGTGCCCCTAATTCCCTTTTTTTTTATTTTATTTTTTACAGAATCATGGATGATCACACTTAGAGAAATGCAGAATCATTGACTGTCAATGGAAACCGTGATACCCTCTAGCCATCACAAAAAAATGATGTGCATAAAGGAGAGCACACTCTGGGCACTCCCTTTTCCTGTTCACGTCACTACTCAAAGCTACTTTTGTGCTTAAGGTGTCTGACTCACCATTCGGATACATTCTGAGTCATGTTTAGTCCTTTAGTCCTACTTTCCTGTGCTTTCAATTCATCAAATAATCCCCGCTTGGTAAGGGAGTTTGTGGTTTTTCTACATGTCTGAATACCTTAAATACACACAAAATATCACCTCTTTATGGCAAGGAACTCATTAAACATTAAGAACAAAGATCCATTGTAAGTAATACATGCCAATATTAATTCCCTACTGTATATTTAGGTTAGGCCTCACCAATATTGGGGTACCTCGATTTACTGGCCATATATATTTCTAAATCTTGCTTTGTGTATACAGAATACTTTAGGTGTATTTCATATTCTTTATTCACAATATTGCTTGAACACAAGAAAAAAAAAAAAAAATTAAAAAGGTAAAGGTAAACTTAAGGTTCTTTTCAATCACTAAGTTTAAATAACCAGAGGATTTTTCATAAATCCCAAGCATGACCTTGGATGGCACATTTTACAGATTAGAAGACAAAGCAATGTTTACTTTTGCAATGCGAGAACAAATATTTGAAGCAAAGTTTTTGGTCAACTCCTTTTGCATCATCAGCAAAACGTCCAGCTCACGGTTTACTTTGTGGCCAGGGTAACTCAAGGATCCCTTTTGTCAAGATAAACTGTTGAACAATTCTGGTTTGTTTTTTTTTAAACTATTTCTTATTATTATTACTGGCATTTATATAGTGCCAACTTATTTTGCAGCACTTTACAATATTATAAAGGGAGAAATGTAACAATACATGTACCAATTACAAAATGGAACAATATGTTGATGGGAACTTTGCACAAACAAACAATCTAAAATTCCACTTCAAATGTACCACTCAAAGACTTCTATCTAGTTCAGTTTTTATTTTTTAGTTTTTTTTTATTGATTTTAAATACCATTGTTTTTGACTGACTAGATTAACGTGCTTCCCTATTAAAATAGTATTGGGTGCATAGATATACAAAAACAGAAATGTATTATTTTACTCAAATGAATGCTCATTATTGAGGTAACCTCTGTTTGCATTCAATTTGTGGACATCCCTGTTACTCCAACCCAACCACCATAACCACTTCACGACTGACTTTTAGGGAGAGCTTGGCCTCTGCATTGTTTTTTTTTTCATTTATATTTTACTGCCTTTTGTTGTGTTTGTTTTTATTAAAAACAAGTTTTTTGGTGGGAGTAACCATTTATAGACCTTAAAGAACTCATACCCGCCCATTTTGGAATTTAATCCTTACACACCAGATGGTTATGAGAAAATTAACAGACACTGAACCTTAATAGTTAAAGCATACTTAATACACGCTTTCAGAAAAGCTGAATGCACTGCAATTCATGTTCACTAAAACACTTACAGATTTGGGGGCAGAGCCTGCATGCAGACCTGATTAGACGCCATATTCCTGAGCTCCTCCTGAGTTACCCTCAATCCGTCTGATACAGACGAAAATAATACCAATCCAACTTGAAAACCCATAGGACCTGAACCAGAAGTAGAGCTGAGTCGGCTGATGCCTTTTTTCCAGCCTCAGAAGCAACCTAAGCGGCGCCGCCGAGTTGAGGCCTACCGCCCGCTGACAGCCACAGACCTCGAGGCACTCTTGTGGAGAAACTTTGCAGACCACCCAGGAGCAGAGTCGCCGACACACGAACCGGCTATGGGCCACAGATCGCAGAAACCGGCCGCAGGGTCTGATAACAGAGACATCGGGACCGGCTCCAACGGCCGGCACAACTCAAACCCCCTCCACCACCGTAGGAACCTCAGAGTGAGGCCGAAACCAAGCCGGAGAGGTGGGAGCCAGAGGTAGCACCAGCCCCTTCGACAACAGCGTCCCTACCCATAGACACCGCAGATGACTCTGCTCCGACCACAAAGGGAGACCTGAAAATACTCCTTGCCAACATCCATAAAGGCGGACTCGGCAAAGCTCAAAACTGAGCTCCTAGAGGTTAGAGAGAAAATGGGAGCTGTTGAGGACAACGTAACAGACGCACACACCCAGTATTCAACTGTTCTCAACTTGTACTTGTATGATGTGCATTGCCTCACTTCTTCACAAACATGTTATGCTATGCTTGAAAAGTGGTTTGCACCTGCCGTTGTAGCAGAGCAAACCTGCATGTTAAACACTGACAAAATAAAGAATTAAAAAAACAAAACAAAAAAAACACTTACAGATTTGATCAGACTAAAACGTAAAATTTGCATTTTCATCTTAATTGACAACATTTTCTTAAGCCATTTGCATGTGTTCATTACAAACAAACATGCAAAGAAGCCCATAAACAAAAACATTTGTATTGCAGGGGCAGCAAAGGCAAACCGACATATAATTCAGTGGCTTTAACGGATCAAAAGCTCAGATTCAAAATGCAGAAGTATGGACAACAGCTCCCATTCATCATTGGTGCTTTCTATGTAAACTGCTACAAAATGTTAGATCACAGACCGTGGTCTAGAACAGTCTGTAACCATCTATAATTTTGCTATATATGTAAAGTACTCTTTATAAGTGCCTATAAAAAAAAATTACAAAAAAAGAATTTAAAGGAACACCATAGGGTCAGGAACACAAACATGTATTCCTGACCCTATAGTGTTAAAACCACTATCTAGCCCCCTGGGCCCCTCATGCCGCCATAAATATATTAACAATATTACTGTATTCAAGCATGAAGCTGTAACTCTGCATGCTGTTACACTCAGAAAAACAAGCAGTCTCCCGACATCATCAGAAGTGGTAGTCTGATCCAATCACAGTGCTTCCCCATAGGATTGGCTGAGACTGACAAGGAGGCAGATCAGGGGCAGAGCCAGCATGATTCAAACACAGCCCTGGCCAATCATTATCTCCTCATAGAGATGAATTGAATCAATGAATCTCTATGAGGAAAGTTCAGCTTATTGAATTTGTTTTGGTGAGTAGAATCATTACCGTCAGGCTTTTTGCTGTAAATACGGTCTTTTCAGAGAAAATGCAGTGTTTACATTACAGCCTAGTGATCACTTCACTGGCCACTCCTCAGATGGCTATTAGAGATCCTTCCTGGGTCATGGCTGCCTAAAATGCATCCAAACATTCAGAATCTCCTCCCTCTGCATGCAGACACTGAACTTTCCTCATAGAGATTCATTGATTCAATTCATCTCTATGAGGAGATGCTGATTGGCCAGGGCTGTGTTTGAATCATGCTGCTCTGCCCCTGATCTGCTTCTAGTCAGTCTCTGCCAATCCTATGGGGAAGCATTGTGATTGGATCGGCTACCACTTCTGCTGATTTCAGCAGGCAGGTCTAAAGGAAAGAGACAGAACTAGCAGCTCCAGACTTGAATACAAGTAAGAATTCTATCTTTAGGGAGGCATAAGGGGCTCGGGGTGGCTAGATGGTGGTTTTACCCCATAGGGTCAGGAATACATGTTTGTGTTCCTGACCCTATAGTGCTCCATTAACAATGAAACAGCTGTCCATGAGTGGTTTACTGGCTTTGCATCTTTTCCTAAGTTGTTTTTCAAAGCTGTTGTATACAGCAAATACAGACTCAAAGGAATCCATGCTTAAAATGTAATGAGGCAAAAATGTAATTCCTTGTTAAAGTAATTTGCATATGCCCACCCATAATCCTTTGCGGTAGTAACATTACTGCAAATTTGTGATTTTTGTGGTAAAAGCAAGTCTTATAGCTTGACTGGTGTGTCGATTTTTTTCTTAACATTGTAGAATACACTGGGACCACGGTTTACGAATTTAATGCTTACTCCGGGACATTTCTTATTGCGAAACATTTGTAAACCGAAATGTGGTTTTCCATAGGAATGCACTGAAAACCAATTAATCCTTTCTGGAGGTCAGAAAAAAAAAAAAAAGTCAAAATTTCCAGAATGGCTCCAAAACTCGATACAAAAGCCGCTCCAACACCTCCACACTCAATGCCACGTGCTACCCACAGGGTCCAGCATGCAGGGGGCGGTGCTATAAACCTCCCAGGTGCAATGCATCCTGGGGAAAACTTACTTTGTATTGGGAAAAACAATTGTAAACAAAGGCATTATTTTCAATGGATTTTCATTTGTAAACTGAAAATTATGTTAACCGAGGCGTTTGTAAACAGAGGTCCGTGTGTGTGTGTGTGTGTGTGTATATGTGTGTGTGTCAGTGTGCTTCTGTGTCCGCGCACACATCTGTGTGTGTGTCAGCGTGTGTTTTTATGTCAGTGTGTGCCAATTGGAATGTATCAATGCATGTGTGTATAGGTCTGTGTATGTACAGGGAGTGTAGAATTATTAGGCAAGTTGTATTTTTGAGGATTAATTTTATTATTGAACAACAACCATGTTCTCAATGAACCCAAAAAACTCATTAATATCAAAGCTGAATATTTTTGGAAGTAGTTTTTAGTTTGTTTTTAGTTATAGCTATTTTAGGGGGATATCTGTGTGTGCAGGTGACTATTACTGTGCATAATTATTAGGCAACTTAACAAAAAACAAATATATACCCATTTCAATTATTTATTTTTACCAGTGAAACCAATATAACATCTCAACATTCACAAATATACATTTCTGACATTCAAAAACATAACAAAAACAAATCAGCGACCAATATAGCCACCTTTCTTTGCAAGGACACTCAAAAGCCTGCCATCCATGGATTCGGTCAGTGTTTTGATCTGTTCACCATCAACATTGCGTGCAGCAGCAACCACAGCCTCCCAGACACTGTTCAGAGAGGTGTACTGTTTTCCCTCCTTGTAAATCTCACATTTGATGATGGACCACAGGTTCTCAATGGGGTTCAGATCAGGTGAACAAGGAGGCCATGTCATTAGATTTTCTTCTTTTATACCCTTTCTTGCCAGCCACGCTGTGGAGTACTTGTACGCGTGTGATGGAGCATTGTCCTGCATGAAAATCATGTTTTTCTTGAAGGATGCAGACTTCTTCCTGTACCACTGCTTGAAGAAGGTGTCTTCCAGAAACTGGGAGTTGAGCTTGACTCCATCCTCAACCCGAAAAGGCCCCACAAGCTCATCTTTGATGATACCAGCCCAAACAAGTACTCCACCTCCACCTTGCTGGCGTCTGAGTCGGACTGGAGCTCTCTGCCCTTTACCAATCCATCCATCTGGCCCATCAAGACTCACTCTCATTTCATCAGTCCATAAAACCTTAGAAAAATCAGTCTTGAGATATTTCTTGGCCCAGTCTTGACGTTTCAGCTTGTGTGTCTTGTTCAGTGGTGGTCGTCTTTCAGCCTTTCTTACCTTGGCCATGTCTCTGAGTATTGCACACCTTGTGCTTTCGGGCACTCCAGTGATGTTGCAGCTCTGAAATATGGCCAAACTGGTGGCAAGTGGCATCTTGGCAGCTGCACGCTTGACTTTTCTCAGTTCATGGGCAGTTATTTTGCGCCTTGCTTTCTCCACACGCTTTTTGCGACCCTGTTGACTATTTTGAATGAAACGCTTGATTGTTCGATGATCACGCTTCAGAAGCTTTGCAATTTTAAGAGTGCTGCATCCCTCTGCAAGATATCTCACTATTTTTGACTTTTCTGAGCCTGTCAAGTCCTTCTTTTGACCCATTTTGCCAAAGGAAAGGAAGTTGCCTAATAATTATGCACACCTGATATAGGGTGTTGATGTCATTAGACCACACCACTTCTCATTACAGAGATGCACATCACCTAAGATGCTTAATTGGTAGTAGGCTTTCGAGCCTATACAGCTTGGAGTAAGACAACATGCATAAAGAGGATGATGTGGTCAAAATACTCATTTGCCTAATAATTCTGCACACAGTGTATATCGATGTGTGTATATGTCGGTGTATTTATATGCATGAATATTTCTGTATGTATGTATGTATGTGTGTATGTGTGTATGTGCATACATCCAATCAGTCAAAGACCAGCACAACATACAAGCACACTCCTGCAATCCAACTCAAATATTACATACAAATACATCCATGTATTTAAATACAATAACTGTATATAAGCACCTCTTCGAACATACACTATAGCGCCAGTAAATGCCGCAGCACTGTACAGGTATGCAACCTAGATATTTTTGACTTGGGGTGCCTTGGAAAAATACTGAAATTCTGAGGCGCCTTGAAACTAAAAAGTTTGGGAACCACTGGTCTATACCAAAATGTATTTTAACTTCTGGTTACAATCTCACAACACAAGTTATGATACAAATATCTGTTGCAGTAACATGTATGTATGTATGTATCTAAAGGCAGAGGTAATAAAAACAGATCCTCGGAATCAAGTTTTCAGTTTGGTAGTAGACTATGTTTCCATATATTAAACGTAGCACAGAGCTCTAAGAATGTACAGACAGACAGTTTTATTTTAAAAAAATATTGATTGCTAAGTGTGGCTCAATAACATGCCCTGTTACTCCCTAAACCTCAAATAACTTGTCAACCCATATTTTACATATACAGATACTCTGGGAAAAGTAAGAACAAGTCAACATCAGTGATGGCAAAAACAACAGATCCCCATTTTTGTACAATGACATGATTTATGCTTCAAAGAATTATGGGAGTTGTACTAAAAACAATAGATATCCAGCTGTTTTAGTTTATACCCTGTTCTATATTTAACACTCAGTTGAAATAACACTATGCAATTTATACTTGTTAAGTACCTTACTATAAACAGTTATGGAATCCAATACATATACACTGCGAGTAAGCTCAACATCTCAAACTTAGCCTGCACCCAACATCAATTTAATGCATTGGTAGCTTCTGCTATGCCTTCAGGCAGTCTTATTGTACAAGGAAATTAAAGACATTTCCCGCTGACATCATCACAGTGCAGGATACTCAACCAGCAGAATCCACACTTTTTATTTTTTTATATACACACATAATGTATAAAAATATCAGGACTTGGGAAATCCCAGGCACCAGGGTGTTTTTCAGCCCATTCAGCATTGACCGCCTTATGGCCATTTGCGCAATTGAGGTGGCAGCGAAGCAGCTTTAATATTCCTGCTCTTCTTTCTCTGCTCCCTCACGCGCCCTGCAGTGATGCCAGGATGTGACATCACTCGGGCCCCCGGCATCACTACACAGCCTGCAAGTTAACAGAGCAAGAAGAGCTTGAAGATTACAGAATCAAAGCCGCCACACTGGACTCAAACTCTCCCAAAAACAAACATATAGGTAAAATGTATGAGAAAATGTGTGCAAGTGTGTCAGTATCAGAGAGAGAGAGAGAGAGTGTGAGTGTATACATACATACACACAGACACACATATATAAGTGACCGTATAGTAATTTATTGTAGTCAATCTAATGTAAAAGACAAACCATTCACATACACAATGGCACATATAAAATACATGTGTATAAAAAGCTTTTGCCAACAAGGGCACCATGCCACCGCCTTGGTTGGAAGATATCGTTTTTTCAAGCTCAGGATACAAAGTTCCAAAACCCCAAGCTGCAAATCTGATTCCTCTTCAACCACTGGCCATCTTGTGGGGTCCTCTGCTCGATGCTTTTCATTGAACCTTCAGACTTCCTCAAGAGATGGTTCTATTCTTAGTCTTCGGCGTTTAAATACACCCTTTGCCGCTTCCTTATTGCGCTTACATGCACACAATGACTTTACAGGACGACCCATGTCGTGAGGCCTGAAAAGTCAAAAGGGCATACGCAGAGCCAACTTGGAACACACAATAACTTTATTTATACGGTTTGCCTCAAATTTCCGAATGTTCACAGTATAATCTTTTGAAATTCAGAATTTGCATATTCGATTTAGATGCATTCAGTGAAAAATACATTCAAATGCATATCAGTTTAAAAAAATATATACAGTATCTCCCAAAAGTGAGTACACCCCTCACATTTTTGTAAATATTTTATTATATCTTTTCATGTGACAACACTGAAGAAATGACTCTCTGCTACAATGTAAAGTAGTAAGTGTACAGCCTGTATAACAATGTACATTTGTTCTCCTCTCAAAATAACTCAACACACAGCCATTAATGTCTAACCTATAGAATGCAAGTTCGATTGAGCTGGGTCCTCTTCAACCTATTGTTCCCGTAAGTTTTTTGTAATTGTCCTATTTATAGTTAAATCCCCCTCTCATAATATTGTAAAGCGCTACGGAATCTGTTGGCGCTATATAAATGGCAACAACAACAACAACAACAACAACAACAACAAAAGTGAGTACACCCCTAAGTGGAAATATCCAAATTGGGCCCAATTAGCCATTTTCCCTCCCCGGTGTCATGTGACTCGTTAGTGTTACAAGGTCTCAGGTGTGAATGGGGAGCAGGTATGTTAAATTTGGTGTTATCACTCTCACACTCACTCATACTGGTCACTGGAAGTTCAACATGGCACCTCATGGCAAAGAACTCTCTGAGGATCTGAAAAAAAGAACTGTTGCTCTACATAAAGATGGCCTAGGCTATAAGAAGATTGCCACGACCCTGAAACTGAGCTGCAGCACAGTGGGCAAGACCATACAGCGGTTTCACAGGAAAGGTTCCACTCAGAACAGGCCTCGCCATGGTCGACAAAAGAAGTTAAGTGCACGTGCTCAGCGTCCTATGCTCAGCGTCCTATCCAGAGGTTGTCTTTGGGAAATAGACGTATGAGTGCTGACAACATTGCTGCGGAGGTTGGAGGGTCAGCTTGTCAGTGCTCAGACCATACGCCGCACACTGCATTAAATTGGTCTGCATGGCTCTCGTCCCAGAAGGAAGCCTCTTCTAAAGATGATGGACAAGAAAGCCTGCAAACAGTTTTCTGAAGGCAAGCAGACTAAGGACATGGATTACTGGAACCATGTTCTGTGGTCGGATGAGACCAAGATATACTTATTGGTTTCAGATGGTGTCAAGTATGTGTGGTGGCAGCAACCAGGTGAGGAGTACAAAGACAAGTGTGTCTTGCCTACAGTCAAGCATCGTGGTGGGAGTGTCATGGTCTGGGCCTGTATGAGTGCTGCCGACACTGGGGAGCTACAGTTCATTGAAGGAACCATGAATGCCAACATGTACAGTGACATACTGAAGCAGAGCATGATCCCCTCCCTTCGGAGACTGGGCTGCAGGGCAGTATTCCAATATGATAACGACCCCAAACACACCTCCAAGACGACCACTGCCTTGCTAAAGAAGCGGAAGGTAAAGGTAATTGACTGGCCAAGCATGTCTGCAGACCTAAACCCTATTGAGCATCTGTGGGGTATCCTCAAACGGAAGGTGTGGGAGCCCAAGGTCTCCAACATCCACCAGCTCCGTGATGTCATCATGGAGGAGTGAAGGAGGACTCCAGTGGCAATCTGTGAAGCTCTGGTGAACTCCATGCCCATGAGGATTAAGGCAGTGCTGTTAAATAATGATGGCACACAAAATATTGATACTTTGGGCCCAATTCGGACATTTCCACTTAGGGGTGTACTCACTTTTTTGCCAAAGGACCTTAATGGCTGTGTGTTGAGTTATTTTGAGGGGACAGCAAATTTACACTGTTATACAGGCTGTACACTTACTACTTTACATTGTAGGAGAGTGTCATCTCTTCAGTGTTGTCACATGAAAAGATATAAAGTATTTACAAAAATGTGAGGGGTGTACTCTATAATATAGATAATCTATATAGTAATCATCTTTAAAAAATAATTATTGTAAATTACATATTAAAACTAGATAATTTTAAAGCTTTACTTAGGAAACAAAATTCAAATTTCTCACAAAGGGTGTTATTACTCCCATTTGTTTCCATACCATGATGATCTCTGCCAAGAATATTGCGTATGTGCTGCAAAATGCCACACTGCACCAAGCAGCATTTCCTCATAGAGATAAATAAATGCATCACTATGGGGAACATTCAGCTTTTCAATGCAGGGCATCAAGATGCTGAAAGTAGGTGCAGCACATTGTGCAGCACTGGAGTAGAAAGCATCTCTAGTGGCCGTCTCAGTGACTGTCACTAGAGGTGCTAATAGGCAGCAATTAAAAAAATATCTTAATTTTTGGGGGGCTCCTAGATTCAGAGCCAATTTATCAAACCTAGATATAGAGAGAGAGACACACACTTTTTTTTTTTGGTAATATGCAATCATTTGATAGAAACTGACACATGCTGGATATTGCTCAGTAAACATAAAATATGTCAATGATCTTTATATCATATTGCCGCAAACCACCGATTATCCAATTATATTAAGGTGGTGCTGTATTTATCAGTCTCTTTTACTGCAATGCAACCACATTCAAAGAAAAACTAACATGAAAACAGATGCACTGATGTTCGGTTTGCAACAAATCCAGACAGGGAGCATTTTGTAACCTAAAATAAACAAAACCCATCCCATGCAACTGAAATTCAGACACTGATCGGTTGAATGTGTCAAACCTTCAAAAGGAGAGAAACTCACAGATGTCTGGCCTGGGGGACAAAACCAAACAAAAGGCTATGTGTGTTCCCACCTACAAATTGAATAGTATATGCCCATCAGCAAAGGCTAAAGTGTAGCAGGATGTAGAAAACCTGTTTATTTCAACCTTACAATCCAGCTACAATTTAGTCTGTTTTTGGCACTGTGCGTTTTTTCTTTTAAAATGGTTTTCTTAGTCAGACATTTGAAGTGGGGAGTTTGAAGAGGAGATCCAGAAAAATAAAGCTCAAAAGCAGAAATTGTCTAGTTAGGAAATGTATTGAGGAACTATGTAAAGTAAGTAATTTAAGTAAAATAAGTAAATTAATTCACAGAATTCCTTTGGATGGGCAGCGGAGGTCAATTTCCACTTCATTTACAAAGCCGGTCACCCCAGTCCTTCCTGCCAAGGACATAGCCACAGTCTTACCTGCTAAACAGAAGAGTGGTAAGACCTGCAGAAAATACCCACAAACTACAATTGTTCCTTGCTACCAGTTTTCTTTGAAGTCCAAGCTTATTTCCAGGGGATGCTCATAATATAAGCCATAGCCCGAAAATTAGCCCTAGTTGAAAACGTTGCTAGTTCGCGGGAATTCCCACTAACGTAGACCTGCTTTCTTGCACGTATCCTAGTGCATCCTCACTTACCGGTGAACTCGCTTTACGTCTGTGAGAATGGAACTCTGCCGGTGAGGACCACCTGTAATATATTAATTTTTGCTCCAAAAAACGCACTAGGGCTTATATTCAGGGGAAAAGCTGTACTGCAGTAAAGATCTAACATTTTTTCAGCACAGATAGAAATCATTACGACCTCTTAAAAGAAAAAAAAAATATGAGTCTAAAATTAAAATCTTTCAGTTTCCCATTAATGGTATCTAAACAATTGTGTAGAACATTAAGATTTACTGCACATCTTCTATTAACCAAAGTTTTAATATCTGTATTCTGAATTAAGATTTGACATGTTGCACATTGAAACCTACTAAAAGCTCTTCTGTGCACCTGCTAATTTTACTTTCATCTTATGCCCTCATGCCGAAAATGAAATATTTTTAAAATCTAGAAAAAAACATAGCTGGTGTCAATTTATTACCAAATAGGTTGGCATGCTCTAGTCCATATTTACTCGTTTTATAGCTCTTTCTGGCTCATCTAAAGCCTAATCAAATTCTACCTTCTCTGGTAACTTATTTTCCAACTTGCCCATTTGTGTTATCCTACAAGGAGTCACTCTTGGACCTCTACCCACATCTTTAGACCTTAAGCAGCTCACTGGATAAAAAACAGAGCATCCTCCCTTTGAAGACCTTATATATGAAATTGAGGGAAATAACCTTATTGACCAACTAACTGCAAATATCAAAAACTTCCTACCATCCTTTGGGAACAAGCTTATGAAGAGGCTTTTCAGATTCCATAAAAAATAAAAAATAAATAAAAAGGACGGGCAAAAATCGAAGACAAAGCGGTGGCTACGAAGCCCACAGACATATCAGGGTGCACTACTGAAGCAAGAGACGCAAATCCGACGCCCATCGGGGCCAGGAGCGCTGAACATCAAACGCGGCCTACATGAGCTGGAGACGGGGCGAGACATCCGTTCTCCCCGATCCCGTAACTCTGGAACGACCCGGAAAACACTTTACCTCCCCCCCCCCCCCGACCTGTGGGGGTTATCCCGGTCCTCCCTAGCCACACAAGCAAAACCGAGGATGGACCAACTGACCATGCAGCCTACAGGGGTACAGCACCGACGAGGCACAACCAAGATGGCGGCCCAGCACAGGCCCCAGCCAAAAGGCACATGCACCCAGCCACTGTTACAGCCCATGGAGGCGTAAGACCGGCTGTGTAGAAGCTTTTGGGCAATACTCCGCAACCGTGGAGCAACATACTATCAAGCGGTGAAAGCAGTGGCACGTGGATTCGCCTTGCAACTAGGCGCCGCCATTATGATACACTGCCGCGGGCCCACCGACCAGCTACCCGGTGGTGCAAAAACAAACGATCAGCAAAGCGGGACACAACTTACAGTCATGCGGGCACAAACACCCGTCCCCACACAAGCAGGAGCTGCCACACAAGTCCCACACGCACGCACCTCACCAGACCCAAGATCCGGAGCTCAACACGGCACACAACTGCCCTCTACAGTCACAGCCGCCAACCGGATTGCTGTGCGTGGGCTCACCCCACCGCACACCGACGGAACCGAAACCCAACACAGAGGCGCCAGTGAACCCATCTGCCCTCACAGACTGGGCCCACAGAAAAGCCTAGACCCCTGTCCCAGGCGCGCAATCAAAGCCTCCAGAATGGGCATCGGCTGATGCAACCCGGACTGATACAGTAAGAGGCCCACGGCCTACGACCCTGCTCATCTCGCAGAGACTCTTTCCCCACCCAGCCGGAGGCAAAATGTATCCCAGTTTAAACTGTATGACCAGATAGCTTGTTATATCGTACCCAGGTTAGCCAGCCATATCTTATACTTAGTTAGCTTATACCTTGAATAGCAACCAGTTGGACCTGACTAGATAACGAACGCCGCTCCCACTAACATAAACCTATTCAATCGTAAGCATTTTTCTTGCTTAGTTTTTGCCACAGTAAGGCTCAGGGAGTACAATCATCATGCATAGCCAGACAAACATAGGCACCTCATACAGGTGACCCAATAACATATGTGTCGCCTGCCTAGCGGAGAGTAAATGACTACCCTTAGCAAACACACACTGCCACATATGTTTAGCCTTGAGTACCACTACTACTGTATGCATGTTTATTAAAGCTACTTCCTTACAAACTACTAAAGAATCCTAGCATGTTTTCACAGTATAATATAATCAAGTGCTGTTTTATATGTCACGTAATGTATTGCTTTGTTACTGCTTACAGCCGCAACTTCTCTCTACCCAAAAAAAAAAAAAAAAAAAAATTGTGCAAGTCCTC
This sequence comes from Pelobates fuscus, assembly GCF_036172605.1. NCBI lineage: Eukaryota > Metazoa > Chordata > Amphibia > Anura > Pelobatidae > Pelobates > Pelobates fuscus. The sequence goes on along the minus strand of NC_086317.1, from coordinate 307,605,110 downwards.
TCATATACCCCACTGTTACATCTGTTGTTTATTTGAATGAGCGAGTGGAATGCTGTTGGGGTACCACAAAAAAAAAATTTGAGCTAGAGGAAGATCTTATATACTACACCAATATTCAACCGTACAGCAGTTCTACTACGCATTTAGTAACACACTGTACTGTATAACAATGTTCTACATGAAATGCAATTTTTTCTTTACAAATCTCGATTACCGCATGATGCTTCCTGACTATCCAACTTTTTCACAGCTCATTATGCTGTGCTACACATACAATATCCAATATGTATCAAGGCAAAGTGTTGAGTGGCTTTATATAGCACATATGCCACATTCTGTGTGACAACAAATCATTTATACCTATCGTCAAAGACTTGGAAAAGAAGACACAAAGAGGGGCGAAAAAAGAACAGATCTACAGAGATTGTAGTTTATGTGCAATGTGAATGTACACACCCTTTATAACTGAAAAAGAATAAGGTGCAGTGTATGCTATTCCGTTTTCTAAAACGCTTCACATTTCTGTGTGGATAGTATTTAACCACAATCAGCGAGAATGCATTTCAGCTGCCCATGTTGCATTAAACCATTTTTATTAAAAATAAATAAAAAGTATTTTTTTTTTTTTTTTTTTTTAAAGTGTATTACAACCTCAGACAGGTTTCTGTCCAGCTAATTATTTGGCAAGTTGGTAAAATTCGTCTGGCCAGCTCATTGTGTATATACTCAGTGAATCTATATAGCATTAGCAGGAAAAACAGTCAGAGCAGGCAAACAGAAAAAGTGGAAAAAAAATAAATAAGCATTTTCTACAGCATTTCACACTACATAAATGATCACTGTCTTATAACAGGAAACCGTTTTTCATTAAAAATGCAAGCAAACTCACATTTAAACAGTGCTATTTGAGCTGCCCAAAGATTCTGCCCAAAGATTGAACCCATTTTTTTTTCCATTTTTGAACAAAAGAAAGAAAAAAAGAAAAATCTATTAGCATATAAATAACTATGAAAATATAACCACATTAGAAGGTGTAATATGAGCCAGACCACAAAGGATTGCAAAAATGAATTTTGCTTCCCCCCTAGAGGGTCTGTTCTAATGACGTCACTTACATAAGAAGACAGACAGGTCAAGGATGTCATGCATGCAAGCAGAATAGCAAAGCCTAACCAGATCAAAAAAAATTGAGCTTGAGAAGGAACTGCCAACATTATGCTAAGTTGTTAAATGAAATATAAAAAGTCTCAAACAAATCAGGTTGTATTTTTTTGTTTTAAGCAAAAATAGCAAATAGTTAGGCTCTTGCGGCACAAACAGAAATACCTGACCTTGCAAATAACATAAAAATCATCATCTGTAAAAACATCCCTATAGACACACCAGCAAATATAAAATAAACATTTATACAATTTGCACAAATTGCGTTGTTAAATACAAATCTACCAAGAACACAAACCCCACTCTTCTTCCTCACAAAGGCTATTGATATTTATAAGTTCTGGATAAGAGTGAATGGGTCAAACAAGAAGACCATATGCCCAGCTAAATGCCCTGCCCATAATATACAGATGAACAAGCATTTGGTAAAGAAGTATTAAGGTCAGGCTGGAGGACCAGTATTAAGGTCTGTCTGTAGGACCAGGTACGTGAACCAGAGACACAGCAACGAGAAGTAACACCCATTGTCTCCAGACCAAACCCAGGTATGTAGGTCACAAAAATCAACAGATTAAAATGGCAAAATATTTATAAACTCTTGGAAAATTAATCTGTGCAATCTGCAATTTCACACAGAAAAGAAGGGAGATTATTGCAAAATAAATCTTATTTGTCACACAGCTCAAATCCATTACCTACACAAGAATGCTCTGTTTAGACAAACAAGTACATTAAACTTTTATAAAACAAAAATTAACATTTTGCTTGTAACCTATGAATTCTAGGCCTTAAGTTTTACTGTACAAAATGAAAATTCCAGCTTCTGTTGTCTTGCTTTATTTTGTAACACGTGGTCAAAGAAATCTATTTTTGACCATAATCTGTTCATGTAACAAAATATATGGTTTTGCTTCCTCTTTTTATACTTTATATTTCATTTGACAGATGTTACATCCTAACTGCTCCTAATGTTAATGGTAAATTAATAAATCTAGAATTCCTATATACTTAAAAAGAATCCTATTCTAATATAGATATAGAGAGAGAGGGGGAATCCATACATGATGCAAACGTGAAAATAATTACATACAAATCATGTAGGCTTCTTCCAAAATTGTATTTAACATGGATAAGTGTCTGAACATGCAGCCCTCTCATTGCTCCCACCCCTCACTATTTAAGCATTACCCCACAAAATTGCACAGTGCATGACTCAATAGCAGGCGAGAGTGGTGGTCATGTTTATCATTTCATGATTGAAGTACCTTGGCTAAAAGCACAGCTTTACAGATTTACTGTCCACATACTTAGTTGTATTTGAACGTAATTTGCCAATTTAGGATGATACAATTCACAGCACAAAAACAAACTATTCATATTTGCCCAGTATATTACTGACACTACATGTATTCTATATAGTCCAAGTGGTCTATGGATAACTGCCTAGAATAGAATAAAGTGCCTGGTCAAAACAAAGGCTTCAAAAAACGAAATTGAGCCCTGTGGCAAGAACAGAGTTCAATGTGTTTCAGACAAAAAGTGCATTGATGCCATGATAAAAATCACAAGTACAAGAACAAACCACGTCCATGCATATTGTACGCAAAGCGTTCAAAATTTGGCCTATGGGCTTACAAGCACTTTTGTAATACGTTTTTAGGGAAAGAGGATTCTGATGCAACTCCTGAGCTTGCATCCTGCATGGGATATAAGACAAAGTAGGCATGGAAAGACTGGAAGAGGAGAGGTCTACAATATTTAAAAGGCAAGTTATATAGCCAGTAAAAATAGGTGACCCAAGTGTAACGACGATCAGTAATGCAAGTTGACTGCAGGTACTAATTAGAGGTGTGTGGAAACAGGTTGTGACTCCCCCACACATTATCCATCACAGCCGCTGAGTGCAATGGTTTATTGCAAAGATGCAAAACAAGCAGAGACTTTAAACAAGGCTCTGCTCTGGGATATTTGAACATGTGAAACAACAGGTAATTAAATGTTCAGTACACCTGATTGAGAAACCAGTACCAAAACACTACGCTTATGATCGGGTCCTGCCTTCTCCACTTCCTCTGAAGTTACTCAACAAAAAGCTGTCCGGACAAGCAAAGTATGAAGCAGCGTATCTACAACACAATCACCCTATAAACTGGAGCTATGAAGAATGAGTCACAAAATCTAGAATAATGATGACAAAAACATAAACATGGAAATATTGCCTATTAAAGTGGAAGAAGCATTTTCCACAGCTTAAAATGTGGGATTTTTTTTAAACTCTTTTATACACACTCTAAGAATGAAACAGGTTTCCAAACAGATAAATCCAATTAAAAGGGCACTCTAAGCAACATATCCTTTGGGTGTTTAAATTATCCAGTTTGTGTCAAACCATTTCAAACTACTCCAACACCGGGGGGTCTTCAGCACCTAAAACCCAGCACTTCCCTGCAGCCTGGAAATTGGAGAAGTGGACTTCCATCTAACCTTGAGTGGCAGTGACAAAAACTCTGCTCTAATAACCCACCCCTTCACTAACAGACTAATTGCAAGAAAATGTTTGGACAGAAACCAGGGAGATACCACAAAGGATTATCTATATCATGGCCACTACAATGAGTTCCATTTATGTTGGAGTGCACCTTTAACCCCTTAAGGACCAAACTGGAATAAAAGGGAATCATGACATGTCACGCATGTCATGTGTCCTTAAGGGGTTAAAGGAACTCTATAGGGTCAGGAACACAAACATGTAGTCCAGACCCTAAAGTGTTAAACCCACAATTTTTTAGGTGGCTTGCCCCCCCCCCCCCCCTTCCCCTTAAAAAGTAATTAAAACACCTTTTTTCCAGCGCCGCGTGGGTCCACCAGTGCTGGCCACGCCCCTGCCCCACCTCCTTGAATTGCAGAGTTTTAGCCAATCCCTTAAGGAAAGCACTGGACTGGCTAAAATCAGCAAGGGTGTGGATGGGGCGGGCCAAAAACCGTTTTTGCCAATCAGCACTTCATAGAGATGCATTTAATTAATGCATCTCTATGAGGAAAATTCAGCGTCCTCATACAGAGCGTGTGGACGCTGAATGGCAGTGCTGCTTACTGTGCAAACACTACCCCAGGAAGCATCTCCAGTGGCCATCAGAGGAGTGGCCACTTGAAGGTGTCCTTCAATGCAATGTAAACACTGCCTTTTTTCTGAAAGGGCAGTGCTTGCATGAAAATGCCTGAAGGCAATGATTATACTCGCCTGAACAATTACATTAAGCTGTAGTTGTTCTGGTGACAATAGTGTCCCTTTAAAACACCAACATATTTTATAATGTGGACTTAAAGGGAAACTATAGTCACCAAAGCAACTTCATGAAGCAGTTTTGGTGTATAGATCATTCCCCTGAAATGTCACTGCTCAATTTACTGCCATTTAGGAGTTACATCACAATTTCTGTTTATGCATCTCTAGCCACACCTCCCCTGGCTGTGAAACACAGCCTGCATGAAAAAAATGGTTTGACTTTAAACAGATGTAACTAGCGTTAAACATATTTATCTCCTGCTCTGTAAATTGAACTTTGATTACATACAGAAAGCTCTTGCGGGGTCTAGAAAGCCATAAACATATAAACACAGAGGAGGGGGAGGGAGGGGGGGGGGGGGGGAAACAAATCTAAATCAAAGAGAATTTTCAATAAGGGAAGTGTAAAGAGTAGATGACTCTTTACAGGATGTATTTAGGAAGATTGTAAGTCACATGCAGGGAGGTGTGACTAGGGCTGTATAAAAAAAAAAAGTGATGTCAAATGGCAGAGAATGGAGCAGTGAGACAAAGAGGACATGATATATACACCAAAACTGCTTCATTAAGCTAAAGTTGTTTTGGTGACTAATGTCCATTTAAAAAGGAACACTATAGCAATAATACTACAAAACTGTATTTCAGGGGTTCATTACTAAATTAACAAAATATTTTACTGTTATTTAAAGCAGTTGACATTTAAAATAACTTATATCAGATATTTTCAAAAAAGATATTTAACTGGATTCTGATGTTAATAATACTATGCATGATGTATGTAAACAGTACCAATTCACAATTCCCCAAATACCAGTAATTCCCAGGAGCCCGTTTTTAAAACCCACGCAGGACTGATTTGCTTTCCACCTGATAGAAACCTAATTATAATGCATTTCCCTGGACTACAAAAGTGAAAAAGAAGCAGATATTTGGAGATTCAAAGACAGTGCAATAACACTTTATTTTATTACAGGAAAAACATTCTGTGATAAAACCAACCATAACATGTTGAACCTGAATTAATAACGTGTGTGATAAAGAGTTCATATTCTACATTGAAAACCATTTTTCAAACACTGGTAAAGAAATTGCAGAGAAACAAAGCAAGGTATAACATATTATGGATTATGTATGTGCATAATGCCTGTGCATATAGATCACTAAATTCCCTCAGCAATGTATCCCCGTTTGCCAGCTGGGAAGTAAAAAATTGTATTATTATTTTTTTTAAATCAATGTATTTTGTTGCACACTATGCATAGAAAGAAATAGGTGCAAAAACTGCATTTTTTTATTTTGCCATATACATACTGTAAGAAAAGTTGCAAGTAAGAAATAAATAGCTAAATCTGATTCGGCTTTGCTGAGTTGCTATAGACTCCATATTCAGCCCATGTGGATAACAGCAATTCAGTATGATGTAAGTATCAGTGGTCTGCTAGTGGGGCGATCTGCAGGCCTCATACAAATGCATGGAGGGGTCCTGCACAAGACAAATGTCACTTATCTGTGTATAAGTATGTGCAATTACTTTAAAGGATCACTATAGGGTCAGGAGCACAAACATGTATTTCTGACCCTATAGGATTAAAACCACTATCTTGCCCCCCTGGGCCCCTCATTCCTCCCTAAAAATAGAAAAATCTTACTTGTATTCAATTTTGCAGCTGCTCACATGTCCCTGTTTCCTTTATACCTGCCCACTACCAGCTGACATCATCAGAAGTGGTGGCCTGATCCAATCACAATGCTTCCCCATAAGATTGGCTGAGACTGACAAAGAGGCAGATCAGGGGCAGAGCAGCATGATTCAAACACAGCCCTGGCCAATCAGCATCTCCTCATAGAGATGAATTGAATCAATGAATCTCTATGAGGAAAGTTCAGTGTCTGCATGCAGAGGGAGGAGACACTGAATGTTTGGATGCATTTTAGGCAGCCATGACCCAGGAAGGATCTCTAACAGTCATCTAAGGAGTGGCCAGTGAAGTTATCACTAGGCTGTAATGTAAACACTGCATTTTCTCTGAAAAGACAGTGTTTACAGCAAAAAGCCTGAAGCTAATGATTCTACTCACCTGAACAAATTCAATAAGCTGTAGTTGTTCTGGTAACTATAGTGTCCCTTTAATAATTTTGCCAAAAACTTTTTACTGGCAACAAGGATTTGAGTTTTTAGCCAAGCCACATAGAAAAGTAGATAATGGTTACCAAGTTTACCAGCACTCTGCAGGTCAGCAGAAACAGAATGTTGAACTTGGCAGGGTACAATTTACATAAGAATATGTCAGTTGTATCATCAAAAAAAAAAAATGTTTTTCATTGGTTTTCATCGGATTATCTCCCAGAATTCCAAAGTTTGTGGGAGAGAAATCAGTTTTCAAACTATGTGAGGTGGACAAATCTTATTTTTTTCTGTTATGAGAAAATGCTAAACAGTTTTAGAACTTGGGCAATCAAAAAATAAATAAAAACTCTTAAGACAGACATCAGCCCCCCCCCCCCCCCCCACCCTTTAATGTATAAAATTATCTACCAGTGGCAATTACAAATTGAAAAATAGGATATGGAAAACCATTAATGAGTTAAAACTATTTCAAGGATATTTTCACTAAAACTTAAATGCTTTTCGGTTGTCGCAGTCTAACCAAATATAACCCATTCAGCTATTCATAAAAACTATTTTTTTTTTTTAAATCTTTATTTATATAGATAAGGGAGGATGGGAACACACCTAAGACTGCATACGTTAATATTTTCATGTTCCATTTATACTCCATAAAATCTTGATGAATCACCAATTTGTATTTTATATTTAACTTTTGCATTGCATACTTTGTATGTTATTGATTTTGTCTTGTTCTAGTTTTGGTAACTGCGTATGTTCATTGTGCTTGAAATGTGGTACGTTGGTTGCCAAGCGCTTATTCCTGGATGAGCTACATTTTCCTTTTAGTCATAGATAAGTTAGCAGTCAAATTAGACATAAAAATATAAATAAATACAATTGCATAAGTTGAACACAAGATGCACTTCCATTCTGCTGAATTCATCTAAATCTCTATTTCACAAGCAACCAAATGCCCACAATTCAAATCCCTTTACAGATGACAGGTATTGTATCCATAACTAACACCACTTGATGCTATCCCAAAACTGACCTTAATTTTGTAACAATACCACAATTCTAAACCATGTCCTACTATTACTTTTAATTTTTTAATACTTTGCTTCATGTAGCAGCAAAATTAGGTTGTCATTCAGTTGTGATTCAGGTGAGCCATTTTAAAATGAATCTGAACACAGCAATTAGATTTTAAAAAATAAATTAATTAATAAAAAAAAAAAAAACATTTGCATGGCCCAGGTGGTTTTAGTGGAGTGGAAAGTGCTTAATGTGAAACTCAGTAGAAGTTTACCAGCCAAACTGAAGAGAATGAAGCCAAATGAACGCAATATTTTGTTTTTATACTGCAAATTTGCCCTTTAATGAACAGATCTTGTGTCCCAACCATTTCCTCTTATGTAAAATGATCATCTTAAACACTTGCTCTTGTCATGTTATAACAGAATTAGTTTGTTTTCCGAGTACAGTCACCTTCACAAATGTTTGATTTACGTAATGTATTGTTTTGACAACTAACTTTACAGAGAGCAATGTTGCGCAGTGTAAATAAAGATTCATAATGTGAATACAAAATCAGTCCTATCATCTTGTTGATGGTTCTATACTAAACCTTTTAGACATCAATGAGCACACATTACAATACTCTGCTCTGGCATTGACCCTTAAAGTAAATTAACTAAACAGGGAAAAAATATCTAAGGGCCCAAGTACTCCCTAAACATAGAAACAGTCTACACATTAGTAATACAAGGCCTGATTTTCACAGGATGTACAACACCATTCCCTGATAAAGGGAGGTCATTATACCTATAAATTCTTACAAAGTTCAACATTTCTCAGACAGGTAACCTTAGATGAACTATTCTGCCTAAACGGGGTCAAAATAAATATTTCATTCCACCATTTATGTTTTTCAATCAGTTTACAATCTGCTTTTCAGCACCTTACATTCCTATTAAATTAATTGTTTACATTGTACACTGTATTGTATTTATCATATTACTAGATAAGGACCCATATGGTGATAAAGGATAAAAATAGTTTTAGAGAGAGAGGGGAAGGCAGGGGGAGAGAGACACATGGCTTAGACCAAAATTCTATTGAACATTCTTTTTAAACCAGTATGTGTAATGCCTGGGGCCATGAGAGAAAGCATTTTTCCAATGTCTGTACAAGAACTATGCCTGTATCCAGCCAGTTTTGACTTAGACTTCTGACTCCCTTTATATTGGAGAGCCAACGATATGGATACAAAGTTGCCAAATGAAAGGTAATCTGATAAGGCTACTTTGAGTTACCAGACTTGCCCGGAGGCTCTAGGTCTGACTAATATCTGCCCCTCTGGAAAGCTTGTTACTCTCAGGGATGAAGGGAACATGGACATTCAAATGTGCTCAATGCTCACCAGCTCTGTCTGAAAATATCCATGGTTTACTCCCTTCTTATGCTAAATTTGAAAACTTCGTAATTTAAAGTCAAAATGGCCTCAGAATAAGACTTATCTTATAGATATGTGCTATGTAACAGTTAACACAAGTTTACACAGCCGCAGCTAACTAGTGGAACGTAGAATGAAATCCAGTATAGCAAATTAGGTATAAACAAACTCCAGGATATTTACACCAGTATCAGTCTGAAATCAGAACAGGTAGATCATCAGCTTGGAAGCAGGGAACACCACAAGTATTGCTCAACAGCTTTTCCATGTTTGGTAGAAGTGATTTATAGAAAGTTATAAAAAAAAATGTAGATAGGCAAACAAAACAAAAATCTCCAGACACGCAAGGTGTTTAAACTGCAGGCAGGTTTAATAAAAAAAAAAAAAATTAAAAAAAAAGGAGCAGCAACGTTTCGACCTGATAAGAAGTCTTTGTCAAGCTCTTAGCAGGTCGAAACATTACTGCTCTTTTTTTGTTCCATTAAATCTGCTTGTGACTTGGAATACCTTGAGTGTCTGGAGACTCTTTTTTTTGCCTTATAGCAAGTTATATTGGCAACACCAGATATACCAAGGATTTGCAATGACCCATTTATAATCACAAAATGCTACACGCCTGTGGACATTTGAAGTAATATATCTTTTCCATTTGTTTTGCACAATACCAATGAGCACCAATTGCTGTCAATTTGGTTTGCAGAATGTGAGAGACTGTGAAATTAAAGGGAGAAGGAAGTTTCTCTATACTGAACTGCAGTTCAACTAGGACGTCCTCAATTTCAACTTAAGGGAAAAGGCTTAATGCAATCTCCGTGTCATTTTTCAATAAAGTTTTTATTGAGATGCCAGCACGTGTAAATAAAAAATGTGTCACACAAAATACATGGCAAGGTAAACGGGCATAGTATAAAGCAGTGTTCCCCAACCCCCGGGCCGCGGACCGGTACCGGTCCGTGGATCAAACGGTACCGGGCCGCCCAGGGGTGTGCCAGTCTGCCGGCTAATGCAGGGCTGGCAGTGCCAAAGTGCCAGCCCTGCAATGTGCCTGCGGACCGGGGAGGGAGATCTCTGATCTCCCTCCCCGGTGCGCAGGCACTGTGCTGACAGCCGGCAGCGGAGTGAATGAGAGAGAACCCGGGAGCTCTTACCTGCAGCTCCTCTGGGTCCCCCTCTCGCGAGATTTGGAGCGTTGCCGCGGTAACCACGGCAACGCTCCAAATCTCGCGAGAGTGAACTCTAGCCCTGTAACTGGGCTAGAGTTAACCTCACCACCACCGGACCACCAGGGAATCCCCACCGGACCACCAGGGACTAAGAAATGTCCCCCCTCCTCCCAGTAAAGGTAAGAAGGGAGGGGGGACATGAATATATTAATTTTAATTAAATAAAAAAAAATATAAAAAAGCCTCCCTACCCTCCTTACCCCCCATACACACACTGCCCCCATGCACACACTACACACACTGCCCCACAAACACTGCCCCCTCATACACACATGCCCCACAAACACTGCCCCCATACACACACTACACACACTGCCCCACAAACACTGCCCCTCATAAACACTGCCCCCATACACACACTGCCCCCATGCACACACTACACACACTGCCCCACAAACACTGCCCCCATGCACACACTACACACATTGCCCCACAAACACTGCCCCCATGCACACACTACACACATTGCCCCACAAACACTGCCCCCATACACACACTACACACACTGCCCCACAAACACTGCCCCCATACACACACTGCCCCACAAACACTGCCCCTATACACACACTGCCCCACAAACACTGCCCCCATACACACACTACACACACTGCCCCCATACACACACTACACACACTGCCCCACAAACACTGCCCCTATACACACACTACACACACTGCCCCACAAACACTGCCCCTATGCACACACTACTGGCGCCATAACAGAGGGCAGAGGAGACTTGTGATCGGGCACCAGAGAGAAGGGGCACTGCATGGAAGCAGAGGCAGCATGGGACAAGGTAGGTAGGAGACTGAAATACAGCCTTGAGTTCCCAGCCACAGAAACTCCCCCAGTCTGTGACAGGGAAAGAAGCTGCTGAGTATAGGTGGTGTTACATCAGCATTAGTCTGCTGGTGTAACACTACCTACCTATCCTGTCTGTCACATACCCTCATATGTACCCCATTTTTATTAACTCTCACATGAACATGCTATATACATTCAGTCTGCGTATGTGTGGGACCGTGAACCAACAATTTTGAGTCTATGTCTTTATGTGACTGTGTTTGTGATTTTCTCACTATGTATGTGTCTGTGTGTTTTTTTAATATATGTGATTGTTTTTTTTTTTTCGTCTTATTAAATCAAAACAAGCGGGCCACGGAAAAATTTTCAAACGTTTACCGGTCCGCAGCGATAAAAAGGTTGGGGAGCACTGGTATAAAGCACCTCTCTTTTGTTTTTAAAGTATAATGTTAATAGGCTAGGCCTACACGTCTGAACACTGCATACTAGCTAAACTGTGAGGCTAGTATCGCTCGGCTTAGCAGTCATGCCCTACCCCCTTATGACATTTAAAAACAGTGGCAGAGATTTTCTGCCGAAAACCAATGCAAAACGGTCTCAAGCAGCTTCATACATTGAATAAAAAAAAAAAAAATTATATTTATATATATATATATATATATATATATATATATATATATATATATATATACACACATACATATATACACACACACACAAAACATGGACAAAGAGAGCTTAGTAGGTGGTAGTGACAGCAACTTGCAATATTACAAGACACCATAATTTCACTCCCTGAATGAAGACAATGCAATAAATTGCTGCTTGACTTTCAAAATAAATTACACTCCATAAATATTTTCTGCTCAATATACACGTTTATATCACACACACACACACACACACTTTAAAACGTTGTATGGTGTTGAGGACTAGATTCATCAAAACAAAGCAGTTGTGTGGGTGCAAAACTCGCTCACCTTTTCTACTTCCACGTTTTGTTTGACAAGAAATCACTACTATCTGATGTGTATTCATGTCTTCTTAGTCACCTATTCATATATTATTGGTATTTATATAGCGCCAACTAATTGCACTTTACAATATATAATCACTTCACTAGCTACAAGTGTTTGGGTACTAATCATTGAAGGTCAAACCAGCAAGGACAACATTTAAAGGGACTTGTTCATAACAGTGTCGCCTATGCCATCAAGTTTGGTTTGTGTATATTATATATATATATTTATTAATACATTGTTAAAAACAAATACACACACCAGTCAAGCCATAAGACTTGCTTTTCCCACAGAAATCTCACTTTAATAGTGCTCTCACTACTGCAAGGGATTCTGGGTAGGCGTATGCAAATTAGCTCAACAAAGAACCACATTTTTGCCTCATAATTCCACGGAGCATGTGTCTGCTATATGCAACAGCTTTGAAACACAACTCAGGAAGAAGAGCAAAGCCAGTGAACCACTCATGGACAGCTGTTTCATTGTTAATGCAACTCATCAGCATGAGGTTGGTTGCTGGCTTGGAAGGGGTTTTCATCCACACCTTGTTGGTGTAAAAAAATTATTATATATATATATATATATATATATATATACACACACACACACACACACACACACAATTTATTTTCGCAATACAAAGCAAGTTTCCCCCGGATGCATTGCACCTGGGAGGCTTATAGCACTGCCCCCTGCATGCCTGTGGGTAGCACGTGGCGTCGAGTGTGGAGGTGTTGGAGCGGCTTTTGTATCGAGTTTTGGATCCATTCTGGAAATTGTTTGCAGTTGTTTTGGGACTTTTTAGTGCACTTCTCAAGCTGTGGAAAGGTAAGGAGGTGAGCTTTGCTTTGTCGTTTGCATGCCTTTTATTGTGTGTTGGTTTCCATGCCAGCTCATTTTGACTTCTTTCTGACCTCCAGAACTGATTAATTGGGTTTTCAATGCATTCCTATAGGAAATCGCGTTTCGGTTTTCAAATTTTTTCGCAATAAGAAATATTCCGGAGAACGCATTAAATTCGTAAACCGAGGTGTGTGTGTGTATATATATATTATATATATATATATATATACACACATACATACATACATACACACACACATAGATAGAGATATATATATATATATATATCTATCTCTCTCTCTCCATCCAATCATAATACTAATCCGGTTAGAAGTCAAACTATATCCCAAATGGGATCAACCAACATCTGTCAGACTAAATGAGAAAGGGTTTTCAGTTTGACACCACAGCTTTCCCACCAGCCCAAATAAACATACATACATACACACACACACACACACACACACACACACAAAAGCTCCATCATATTCTAAAGCATTGTAGAATATGAACCATGAATTGTAGACAACCAAAAATTTGGTGAGCCAATAAAAAAAAATAAAAAAGCACATTAAAAACAAAGTTGCTCCCACTTTAAATACAGTAAGGTATACACATACATTTTGTAATTTTCCATTAACCGAATCAGGGTTTACAGAGAGCTCTAGTTTCACAGGTTTACCTTTAAAAATGTCCACATTCATATAATAGAAATTTACTTGAATTACATCCTATTATAAATGAAAAAGATCATGTTCTCATAGTCTGCTCTTCTAAACATTTGTATTTAGTTATGAAGGCTCTTTCTCTATTGATAGGTAGGACAGAAGGGTCATGTGACTTATCCAAGTTTACAATGATGGATCAGAAAAAAAAATTTAAAAAAAGGCAGGCATTCGATTTGACTGATCACTTGCATTTTTAAAACTAAAATCTTACATTTTCTAATAAAGACATATTTGTGAGACAAAAAAAAAAATAAGTAAATATAAAAGTATTGCAAGGGATATCTCTGACATATTTTAGTCATCAAATTTAGCTTCACAGAAAAATGAGAAATGTAATTGCTGACTAAATGCAACAACTGTCATGAAGGTATTAATGCAAAACAAAGTGCTGTGGAATGTGTTGGCACTTTATAAAATAAAGTAGAAGAAAAATAAAAAAAACTGTTCTTGTATTAAAGGGATCCTATAGTGCCAGGAAAACAAAGCCGACATCAGCCAGAGAGGGAGAGCTAATACGCATGTGCGGCAATGGACGCGAGCGCTTTAGACCTTCCCATAGGAAAGCATTATTTATCACTTTCCTAAGAGGAAAAGCTGAAGCTGGAGGTCCGTGAAGACGTCCAGCGTCAGATAACAGACCAAAAGTCGGTTTGGATTATGGAAGCCCTTAGTGGCAATCTGGTAGACAGCCACAGAGGGCAGACTTAGAGCTGCAATGTAAACATTGCAGTTCTCTGGAACTACAGTGTGTTTTACATTGCAGCACTAAGTGCAAAAGGGTCACAGCACCCAGACTACTTCGATTAGCTGAAGTGGTCTGGGTGCCTACAGTGTCTCTTTAATATTCTGTTTTGCTAGACTAACAAATGTCCCCAAAATCTGAAAATTGCACTGAAAAGAGGGCACACGGGAGGGGAACGAATTGTAAGTACCAACATGGTTTGAAACACCTATGCTGACAGAGAAAGATTTCTTAGTCCAATTATTGGTCCATGTTGTTACTACCTTAGATATGCAGTTTATGGATGAATGGAATTTCTTCTTGACATCTCCAACATAACACAAACCTTAACTGTATACATACTGATAGCATGACCTGGTTGGCTACATCATATAAACAGCATGCATACATGAAAATATGATTATTAAATCTCTTGGCAATAAATAAAACATGTGGCAACAATAAAAATCTACGTACATGCTACATTTTTACAAATCTCAGTGAGACCATACAGAATGCACAACTACAAATTTAGAGTTAAAGGGACACTAAGCATGATGCCTACGGACGCTTAATGTAGTGGTTTGTGGTGCAAATGATAATGTCACCTCTAGTGGGGTCACTCAGATGTGCTTCCTGTTGCAATCATGCAAACTTAGTAGGACTGACATTCACCATTTAAGAAGGCATCCCTAAGAGGTGATGCTGATTGGTGCAATTGCTAAGCATGCACACTAGACCCCAATGTTTACCTGGGGGAACTAAGCCCTCTAGTGCAAGGCTAGCTCATTGTCCGAGTGAGCCAGTAGTGATTATAAGGCTTGGAGTGTTTCTTTAATTGTGCTTTGAGTGCTCAATTTAGTTACTGAGTTTATTAAAGGACCACTATAGTGCCAGGAAAACATACTCGTTTTCCTGGCACTATAGTGCCCTGAGGGTGCCCCCACCCTCAGGGACCCCCTCCCGCCGGGCTCTGGGGAGAGTAAAGGGTTAAAACTTACCTTTATTCCAGCGCCGGGCGGGGAGCTCTCCTCCTCCTCCTCTCCGCCCCTGATCCTCCCTTTCGGCTGAATGCGCATGCGCGGCAAGAGCAGCGCGCGCATTCAGCCGGTCTCATAGAAAAGCATTTACAATGCTTTCCTATGGACGCTTGCGTGCTTTCGCTGTGATTTTCACAGTGAGAATCATGCAAGCGCCTCTAGCGGCTGTCAGTGAGACAGCCACTAGAGGATTTGGAGGCTGGATTAACCCTATTATAAACATAGCAGTTTCTCTAAAACTGCTATGTTTATAAAAAAAAAAAAGGGTTAATCCTAGAGGGACCTGGCACCCAGACCACTTCATTAAGCTGAAGTGGTCTGGGTGCCTAGAGTGGTCATTTAAAACACTCCGAAACTGATCGTTTACATATAAATAAATCAAGTTTTACTCACATGCTTTTTATTTTTATCTCTGGCAGATCTTACAAATGCAGTTTTTGTGACAATACTGAGAGAGAAGTGCAATACAATCTCTGATCTTCCTGTCTATTCATCTTCCTTCAAGCAAGGTCAACTGGAAAACTACTTGAGACCTGGTATGCTAGAAAAACAAGATGCCTGCTCTTTACCCCACCAAAGTCCGAAAGATAAAAAGGACTACATGTAGATCGTTGGTATTAAGTTCCCACAATTATTTTGGATATAATTTACTTTTCACACATTAGCATGAATTTCAGGTTAGAACAGGTGTGTCAAAACGGCACAGCTCCTGTTTAGCATTAGATACAGGTGCCTACTATACAGGTACCTTCTGTAGGTTCAGTATATTTATAAGTGTGTCCATTTAACTCTAGTTAATCAAAATACACAAGCAGTTAATAACTATAGATCAATTAATAAGTAAAATAGATACGTTAAGCACAGCTTCCTGCTTGTAATGAATTCTTAAAATAAATAAAATCTACTATTATGGACAAGTCCAGGCATGCCAAAGCACACTGTGTGTAAGATGATCTTTAAATATATCACACAATATCTGTGAGAATGCTGATGCAAAAAGGGAACATTAATTACAAATAATTAAAAACGAACGAAAATTACATATACACACACAAAATTACATGTATTAACCATGTGGTTGCCAATGTAAAGCCATGGACAGACCATTAAACAAATGAGAACCCAAATGAGATACAGCATTTACAACTCCCACATTTCTAAAATATTACAGGTATGCAAATGGTCTAATTTACTAAGGGAACAGTGAACACTAAATTATTCTTAGTCTAAAACAATTTTCACAAAATTGCAACTACAGTGGTAAAGTCTAACAAAATTTATGATTTCCCAGGAGGCATGTTTAGCAGATGCAGAGTTTCCATCCTAATAATCAGAGATGTGCGAGTTTGCAGAAACAGAAGAAGATGTCCTGTCCTATTGTGTTTTATACCACACCTTCTATAGACTGTAAGCTAGTTTGAGCAGGCTCCTCTTCAACCGATCATTCCTGTAAGTTTTCATGCAATTGTCCTATTTAAATCCCCCCTTATATTATTATATCCCCCCCCCCCCCTTATAATATTGTAAAGCGCTGCGGAATCTGTTGGCGCAATTTAATGGTAATAATAATGGGACAGTTTTCCTTGATACATGAAGACATAAAAGGTAAAAAGTGTCAGAAAAAAAAAATTTGAGAAAATTTTAGAATGTATTGTTTTATCATTACAAACAAACAAAAAAAAACACAATGCATAATAAACATTATGTACTAAACAATTTTAAGAAAGACCTATCATAAATCTAATTTTGACTTATATGATGATAAACCCAATCCAAATATAGTCCATCTTTGAGTATTAAAAGCACAGTCCAAACTCCTTGCAGATCCCAATAAAGCCCATTTTGCTCAATTATAAACAGCATGCTACTCCCTCTCTTCATGGAGCCAGTGTATATTTTTCAGCTACACATTAAAATATAGTAAACAAAACGCCCTTTGGAGAGGAAGAAAAGGGGGTGAATGATATGGGGGGCATTAAAAGGGTGCACCGTGCCATCACTGGACACCTGTCATCATCATGCTGTATGTGCTGAAGACAGAAGTCCTGTATGTACAGATTATGGTGCTTAGAGTATTCCTTTAAACAGATCATTTAAAAAATATATATAAAAAAAAAAAATAAACACAATAAATCTATAGTAATCTTTTATTTGTTTATTTTTAAATAATTAAACATGACGACTTTGAAGACAAGTGAAGTCAAAGGATATTTTCCTTGTGCCGTACACTACCATAATTTAAAGAGAAGTCCACAGACTTGGCCTAGGTTTCCAACAAGTTACTTGTGCTATCTTGTAGCGGACAACCATATTTTTTACAATGCACTATATGGCAAATATAACATAAAAGGTGTGTGAATGGCAAATATGGTGACCTTCACGATTTTCACATTAAAAAGGTCATGATTGTTATGGAAAGTATTAACTATGAATTTAAATTTAACATTCTCAACCGTGGCAAAACCTTCTTCTGTGATGTTGTTTCAAGGAAATGTATTCTGCCTTTGCTTTACACAACGAAAGAATAACCTAATGTCAGTACCAAAATAAAGATTGAATGCACTTTATTGCAAGATCACTTCTAGGAAGTCTGCAAATTGCATTTACACTAAACAACCAGAAACAATTTCCATTTAAGAGGCACTCCAATCATCAGAATAACCATGCTTCTTGACTGTTATTGTGCAAGAGTCCCCATGTCTCCATCTCCCTGTTCAAGTTCATAAAAATCTCTCCAACTATAACCTCAATGAAAGCCTGAGTAAAAACTAAAATTTGAGTTATTTGAGAGGTAAAAAAAAAAAAAATTAAAAAAAAATTGCATTTTTTTATTTATTTTTTAATTATCTATTTGAGGTCACGTCCAATAGCAGTACTTACAAAATTGTGAGCCAAAGCTAATGAATGTAATTACTGTCAAGGGCTGAATGTCCGCTAAACCTCCATTGCTCAGAGCTCTATGGACCATGTCCAGTTGTTACTGAAAATAATGGAAGCATCATGTCTGGCTTAGCCACTTCCTGAGAAGTTTCAGCAAACTCAAGAACTTAAAAGTCCTTTTATTTTTATTTTATTTTTTTTAAAAAAAAAGGTATTTTATTGCATACTTGTAACATAACATAACTAGCACATTGAAATTTGGTTACTGTCGCATGTGTCCCTTTAAAATTAAAACCTAAAACATAGATATACAACAATGCAAACATAGTTGGTTTGAAAATTTTGCTGGACAAATATGAAATCACTAAAACTACATGGTCTAAGGATAAAGTGAAAAAAATAAATTCTATATTCAGTATGCATTTGTGAGATACCATGTGTTCATTTTAGGTGTATAGCAATATAATACAAATAGAGCGTAACTTGAGGCCAACAAAGTAGTAGGGATTTTGTATTCACATAGACATTGCCTCCTAGAAAGGACAGCACAAAATGCCACATTTCTGTCAGAACTTTATATGGTACCACATATGGTGTAAAGAATGTCAGTAGGGAATAGCAAAGCGGTAACTTTTATGCAACGACTACTCATATAACAGAGGATGTGTGAGGCTCCTCTATTGCCTCATTTCAACAGGGATATGAGATCACTTCTTATCATTAGGACTGATCATTGTCTATTAGTCACATCTGTAACAGCAACTCACTGCAGTCATACAACCCCAGGAGATGGGTCTTTCATTTATTGTAATTAAGCAGTTTTCTTCTCCACCTCCCCCAACCATCAAAGGATGCAGAAGAGGCCTAAGAGATATGATGCAGGCCTTCTTAATACCAACGTTAGTGATTTCAAAGGTCAGATGAGAAAGGGCCTTTTAATTCTTTTCAACATCCGTGGACAAAGCCCCCTCTATAAGTAGTAACAGTGAGCCACAGAATACGTGGACATGCCCTATAAATGACAGAAACCTCAATAAATCAAACCAAACACTCATTTTTGAAGATAAGGCCTCCATCAACCCTGCTGAAAAGCAAGTCAATTACACAGAATAGTGCTTAAAGGGACACATCCCTGAATAATATAATAGAATCTCATTTTGTCTTGAGTTTCACTTCATCATTCTACTAAAACAGCTATAAATGCACACATGGACAAATGTGAACTGCTTTATTACATATTTCGACTCTGATCACATGATGGATCTCCATGCATCTGACCCCACAGCCTGTGTAACCTATCACGGCCACAAAGTATTCTATGGTAGATCGCAAAGGATGCTGGGTAGAGCATGCACACATCCACTTAACTTCCATATCACTAAATCTGAAAGTGGTTATAAAATGTTAATTTCTACATACAGTACTCGCTCATTTATATACCTGCTAGCTGTTTGGGTAATACAATGTAGATACAAAGATTATCAAAACAGTACTTTATTCTTAGGGGCCAGGGGGGGGAGATCATTAAAATATTAGGTATGGACATATGAAATCTCCTTGGAGCATTCACAGGTGTTATTCATTAAGTGGTGGAGTAATAAAAAAAAAATAAATAAAAAAAAAAAATTTGAAATTTAGAAATTTCCCAAAATTAAGTTAAGAATTATCAAATATATTACTAAATCAATGTCAACTATATTTCCATCTTGGAAATGTTGACCTAATTGTAAATATTGAATTCACTGTTTGATGAATATATCCATGTGTCTGTGGTAAAGTCATGTGTCGGATGGGTAAACAATCTTCAAGGGTCTCAAATATGAGGTCACACCAAACAGAAGTTTCAGAAGAAAAATAAAATATGTTACAGTCCGATATATAGCTTACATGTGTCATTTAAATCTAGCTAAAAATGGAACGAAAAATGCTGCAGTTTATGAGACTGAGCTATATTCACTAAACAGCGATCTGGGATAACAAGGAAACTAATTGGAAAATTGTGAGCAAAAGTAGTCAAGTTGAAAATCATTTTTTAAACAATATTTCACACGTAGCCATTTTGGACTAAATTTTGCAACTTTAGCTTTCAAATTCTTCACTCTTCGTTTGTTTAGTGAATAAACCCCTAATCAGGTCCATGCATTAAAACTGTGCTTCATATATAAAAACACACAATAATATGAATTATAAAATGTCTCAACAAATAAATGTATGACAGCATAAACTCCCACTGGTACACACCTTATAGACTTGTCCATAGGTCCCATTTCCTACCACTTCAACCAGTTCAAATATCCCTGCTGGATCCTATAAATAAAAAAAAAATACAAAAAGAGAGAGAGCTAAAAGCAAATGTAGAGCAACACTCTCGGGACATGAAGCTGCGGTGGGGTATTTAGAGGAAGGGGGGTGCATTCAGCTGTTGCTCCCTAATATTTCTCCACTGGAGGCACATGCCAATACATGCAAACAAAGGAAGCCAGTGTCAGTATTACAGTCACTCTCCAGCATACACAATACACAGCAACCACACACAAATACAAAATAGAATGCACTGTATTAAAAAATTAACTAGGGAGTCTAAAAGAAAGGAGAGGGTTATTAATGAAACAAAACAAAAAAAAGGGAGAGAGAGAGAGAGAGAAACAAGAAATCTGCCCCCACAGGCCTCCTGCAACATACAACAAGCTGGACTATAGAAGGGGCCCAGCCCTGCCTCCATCATATGGGTGGGGGGCTGCAGCAGCAGCTGCTCGGGTCCAATCTCAGGCAGCCTGCACAACAGCAAATAAATAGAAGCAAATATAAAACAAATACAAACAGATTGCCAGTCCAGCAGCCCATCTGATGCCCACTGTCCATGCACACACACACTCACACAGGCTGTGCTGGGAGCTAGAGGGAGGGAGACTCACCCTCAGAGAGGACAGATCTATATCCACCAGACTTTTAGCAGGCGAATCGTTGGCCATGGTTGCCCCCTGTGTTGGTCAGTAGCCCGCTGGCCAGTCCCCCTCCCCGCCCTGGATCCAGACACAGCAGGGCAGGCTGCTGCTCCTGTCCTCCTTCAATCTCTCCTTGCACGGCTCCAACTCCTCATTGGGTGCAGGAGGGAGTAGTCTGCCTGGGGGTGCAGCTGGTGATCCACCTCTCCCTTCACCCCCTGCTTTCTTGTATATCTCTCCCCACCTCTCTGTCTTGTTGACTGGCTGCAGGAAGGAGATTTACACCATGTTGAGGTGGCAGCTCTCAGCACAGAGAACCAAGCTCTCTCTCTCTCTCCTTCCTCCCCTCCCTCTTTTCTTTCTTTCTTCCTGCCCTCGGACACACAGACATGCAAAGAAGAGACAGAGGGGGGTGGGGGAGAGAAAATCCTAAACCAGCACAGCTACTGGAGCCGGCAGCACCAATCCCTCAATAAAGAAATCTCCTTTCCTCCTCCCTTTTTCCCCATGTGTAGCCACCCATTTCTTTACCAGCAGCATCTCTACCACCAACACCTACTAAACCCAGGATACAGACTGCACACAGCTCTGCCAGAAAGCAGCATTATGTTTCATAATATGATTGGGGGATTTCTAAAGCACCAACATATTCTGGAGAAATGTATAATGGGGAAGAAGTAGCTTTTGTGAGATCAGACATTCTAGATTTGAAAATAAATAAATAAATATTCAAAGAGTTTACAGACTAAAATTAATTGCCCAGGACATACCTGAAAACGAGAGAAATCTCAATGTATCCATGCCGGTAAAATATTTTATAAATAAGTAATTAATAAATAAATTGGTTATATTTCATGATGTCATGGCACATATTTCACACATTTCACATTAAATTATCATCTTCTGTGTTAGTGTGTGTTCTGTCTGCATTAGGAGCAAGTGTTGTACATGCAAACATAGTGACTATTACTGTGCTAATTTATTTTTAAACTTGAAGGAATAGAATTATAACATTTCACGCAGTGCAATTACTTTTCAATAGCAGATATGTTATTTGGGTTGCAAGCACCTTGGATCGCTTCATGTATGCATTAGTATAGAGCAGTGCCTGTTCCATGAATAGAAATGTTAATAATAAATTGAAATCATTTTATTTCAATAGCCCTTCTACCTTTGAATAACAGATTTATAACAGACACTGTCCATTTTGCCAACTGTGCTTTGTGTCTGCATTACTGCCTGTGGTATAAAGGATTTATTGCAAGTCATGGTAATAATTTCAGAGTATTACTTCCCTATTCTGGCTAGTTTTAAATACCTCTTGTTTTTCAAAACAAATCAATTAGGTTGTCAGCTTCTGTGATAAATTTGTTGTGGTCTAGATTATATTTCTGTCTGTGCTGCAAAGAGAATCACTGTAAACGTAAAACAATAGTGTTTTATTTTAAATAAAGACAACCCTAGTTTCTGTTTTTATTTTTATAGAGATCAGGGGTTATGACCTTCAATGTTTGCTCTGATTTTTGAGCTCTTGTTTTGCATTATTTCCTCATGTATACAACCGTTACTCTGTCCTGTATACATTGGTTCCTTTTTTTTCTGCGTTGTCTGTAGTCTTTTCCCCCTCATTTATTATCTTTTTTTTCTTATAAATAATTGTCACTTTTAAAAAAAAAAAGGGGGAGGGGGGGGTGGGGTGGCATTCACCATGCTAAGCATTTTAATACATTAAAAGGAACACTTTAAGCACCATGACCACTGCATCACATTGTAGGAATGACCTGGCATCACCCTTTTACAAAGGTATGTCTTCTTACTTGTAGTCCTCTTGGTGCCCCTCTCCACATCCACCACGCCAATAAAGAACAGAAAAGTTTTTCTTGCCTGTGTTAAAGGACCACTCTAGTGCCAGGAAAACATACTCGTTTTCCTGGCACTATAGTGCCCTGAGGGTGCCCCCACCCTCAGGGTCCCCCTCCCGCCCGGCTCTGGAAAGGGGAAAAGGGGTAAAACTTACCTTTTTCCAGCGCTGGGCAGGGAGATCTCTGCCTCTTATCCTCCTCCGTTCCGCCCTGTCGGCTGAATGCGCACGCGCGGCAAGAGCTGTGCGCGCATTCAGCCCGTCGCATAGGAAAGCATTTACAATGCTTTCCTATGGACGCTTGCGTGCTCTCACTGTGATTTTCACAGTGAGAATCACGCAAGCGCCTCTAGCGGCTGTCAGTGAGACAGTCACTAGAGGATTTGGGGGAAGGCTTAACCAATTTTTAAACATAGCAGTTTCTCTGAAACTGCTATGTTAAAAAAAATTGGTTAACCCTAGCTGGACCTGGCACCCAGACCACTTCATTAAGCTGAAGTGGTCTGGGTGCCTAGAGTGGTCCTTTAAGCCTCCAGTACGGATTCTAGCTTATTGACTGAGAATGATTAGAGGACATTCTCAGTGAATAAGCTATTCTTGTACTACAGGGCTTAGCTAAGGATAGCTAACGGAAGCTCCTAAGCAGCAGCTTACGACTCGCTGTCAGGTGTACTGGAGGCAATGAGGTTTGTGGAACCAACACGCACATCCCATTGATGACTCCTCCCCTTTTACATATTAGCACCACTTTTCACAATAAAGCACTTTTTGTGCATAACCCCCTTATATTCATATCTATAAATTTACATAACAGAGACTTATAGACACAAGGTTGCAACCGCCTTCCTTCAACGTCAATGCAAAAAAAAAGACTGGATCCCTTTTTGGGCTGTATATCTCATCATAAAAATTAAAGGAGGTCCTGGTCTGAATGAGAAGTTTCAGACTCTTTCAGATCTGAGCAAAGTTCAGTGCAAAAGCTTAAAGTACCACAAATCTGCAGCAAATGTAATGATGTCAACAGTGGGCATTACACTTGTATTTATTAATTTATTTTTATTGGTGCATTTGAAGTTTGTTGTCGTTTTAATAATATGGTTTTTGGAGATTTTTTTAATATTCTTTGTTTATCAAATACAATAAAAAATTAACTAAGCAAATTTAGAAAAAATAAAAGTGAAAACTCTCTATTATTCACATGAACAAAATAGGGAGAATAATAATGTCCAATAAAAGATAATTAGCCCATATACATGCCATTCTAAATCTCAGACTTCATGGTTACATGGGATGGGTGGAAACTTGATAGATGTTTTTTTTTTCTCTCTAGTCCATCTTAAATAAAGTTTATATAACTAAAATGAATTTGAATAGCAGTATTATCAAAATCTGTGGTTTAGTCAGCAATAGAATTTGCAGATATTTTTAAAATTACATTACAGATGTTGCAATTTTTTTAAAATACAATTTTACCTTATCACTACTTCATTACATTACTACTTCACTACTAAAATCATATTTATTAAGTTCATAGTTCATAGGCCTGTGTAACATAGAGCAGAAAATAAAGAATAACACTGCTACGAATAAGGGGTATATATGAGTGTAATAAAAAGATGTAAAAATAAGTAGGAAACTAAAACAAAATAAATTGAAACTAAAAACAACAGTGTCAGGAGGAAGGGACATATCATTTTTGTAAAAATGTAATTTGTTCACAAAATTATTAGCATGTATTGTACACGTTGTAATGATGCATCAAAATCATTGGGTAAATTGTAGGTAGTTTAGACCATGATTTTTGGATTTAGATTTAGGGGAAGAGAAACACAAAAAGGTTAGGGGAGAAAGAGACATGCAAAGTTTGCAAGTTTTGTTTTGGAGGGGAGCAAGTAGCTGGTCTTGCCCAGGGTGCAAATAGTCAACTTTCAGGCCCAGTTTTTCATTCTCTTTCTACTGCATTAGAGCATTGCTGCTGTAATCCACAGCAAGACTCACACATTTCCCAACTCCTTCACAAGCCATTTATTTTTCTTACATTTTTTTCTTGCACCTTTCTCCTGTGCCTTATCCACCCCACTGCATTCCCTAAACTCCCACTACAGCTCTTTACCCCCCACTTCAGCCTCTAACCCCCCACTGCTGCCTCTAACCTTTAACTACAACCCCTGGCCCCCAAAACAGCCTCTATCCCCCTCTACAGCTTGAATCCCCTTAATACTACCTCTAACCCCCACTACTGCCTCTAATACCCACTAATGCCTCTAACCCCCACTACAGCTCCAACTCTGCCCACTACAGCCTCAAGACCCCGCTACTGCTTAACACCCCATTGCAGCCACTATTCTCCACTACACCCAAGGTATATTGGGCTGAAAGGCAGCTAACTTAAATCTCCCTTCCAGGGCCAGATTTAGATGAAAAGAGGCCCTAGGCTATTCCACTTATGAGGCCCTTTCACCTCCCATTTTTAAGTTTGTAAATTACATGAGAGACAATAAAATACATCATTACTGTGATATATATCAATATGTTAAATGAAACATGTTGTGATTGGTACTAACCTTTATAAAAAATGTGGCACGGATAATACATTTAAAAAAAGTCGAGATGAGGAGAGGGGGGTGATTGTGAGAGGGAGGGGGTGATGAGGAGAGGGGGGTGATTGTGAGAGGGGGGTGATTGTGAGCGGGAGGTGGTGATGAGGAGAGGGGGGTGATTGTGAGAGGGAGGGGGGTGATGAGGAGGGGGGGTGATTGTGAGAGGGGGTGATTGTAAAAGGAAGGGGGGTGATGAGGAGAGGGGGGTGATTGTGAGAGGGAGGGGGTGATGAGGAGTGGGGGGGTGGTCCGGAGGCCCTCATTTCCATTTTACTCACCACTTCAGATGCACACATATATGATTTTTCTTCACATTGAGCAAGTTCTTCCCTCCCCAAAGAGACCGTATCCTTCGTATTTTGCTTAAAAACAATGGATCAATTTGATTCAGTAGTAAACAAACTGGTCACTTATTCACTCACGCCCATAACTATCCACTCACACAATGAAAGAGATAGTAACACACACAGTCAAACCTTATGCACTCACACATATACACATACAGACACACAAACATACAGACACACAAACATACAGACACACAAATACATACAAACATATACAACCACACACTCAGTGATACATGTGCACACAGCTACACACTTTCAGAAATACAGATACACAGTCAATCATACAGGCACAATACACATGAGAAGAAATACATGTGGGAAGTAGTGGAATTTCAATTTAGTAGAACATGGGAAGGGAGCAGGGCCGGATTTTCCTATGGGCTAACTAGGCATCCGCCTAGGGCCTCAAGATCAAGAGGGGCCTACATTCAAATTGTTAGCAAAATTAAAATTACACTATTCTAAAAACAATGAACACTAAAACACTGAACCGAAAATAAGGAGAAATTCTACGCATATGATATGACCAGTGGCGTACTAAGGGGGGGCGGTCCGCCCCGGGTGCCACTTACTAGGGGGGTGCCCGGGGCAGACTGCAATGCCCCTCCTGCCGCGATCGCCGAGACCGGCGGTCTGCAGCTCCGCAATGCGCAGAGCTGCAGACCATGGATCTCGCGAGACCCAATCAGAGCTTTGCCGTGGTAACCCGTGGTAACGCTCTGATTGAGCAGTGCACGCAAGATCCATGGTCTGCAGCTCTGCACATTGCGGAGCTGCAGACCGCCGGTCTCGGCGATCGCGGCAGGAGGGGCATTGCAGTCTGCCCCGGGCACCCCCCTAGTAAGTGGCACCCGGGGCGGACCGCCCCCCCTTAGTACGCCACTGGTCATATCATATGCGTAGAATTTCTCCTTATTTTCGGTTCAGTGTTTTAGTGTTCATTGTTTTTAGAATAGTGTAATTTTAATTTTGCTAACAATTTGAATGTAGGCCCCTCTTGATCTTGAGGCCCTAGGCGGATGCCTAGTTAGCCCATAGGAAAATCCGGCCCTGCTCCCTTCCCATGTTCTACTAAATTGAAATTCCACTACTTCCCACATGTATTTCTTCTCATGTGTATTGTGCCTGTATGACTGACTGTGTATCTGTATTTCTGAAAGTGTGTAGCTGTGTGCACATGTATCACTGAGTGTGTGGTTGTATATGTTTGTATGTATTTGTGTGTCTGTATGTTTGTGTGTCTGTATGTTTGTGTGTCTGTATGTGTATATGTGTGAGTGCATAAGGTTTGACTGTGTGTGTTACTATCTCTTTCATTGTGTGAGTGGATAGTTATGGGCGTGAGTGAATAAGTGACCAGTTTGTTTACTACTGAATCAAATTGATCCATTGTTTTTAAGCAAAATACGAAGGATACGGTCTCTTTGGGGAGGGAAGAACTTGCTCAATGTGAAGAAAAATCATATATGTGTGCATCTGAAGTGGTGAGTAAATTTCAGACCTGGCTAGTAGCCCCGGACCTAACCATTGTTGAGCCCTGCCTACATGTATCTGTGAATGTGCCTGAATGTATTATTGAATATGTATCTGTGAATGTGAGTATATATGTGTGTATATGTGCAACTGCAAGTATGCCTGCATTCATACAGTTAATATGTTTCTGAGTTATTATTAATATTAGTAGTATTTATATAGCGTCAGCTTTTTCCGCAGCCCTATACAATAAAAGGGGAATTTACCAAATGAGACAATAACAAAATGTAACAGGAACAATAAGTAGTTGAGATGGGGTATAAAATCACAATAGTAAGGGTATTGAGAGAGACAGCAATCAGACGTGGTGGGAAAGTAGCAGAACTGGAGGTGAAAGTAGAGTGTGGCCATTTCGGAGAGAGTAAGAGGAAGGTGTGATAGATAGAAGTTACTCTTGGAGGCCCAGGACGGGACTGGCCATCGGGCACACAGGGCAAATGCCCAGTGGGCCGCGATGGCCATAGGCCTGGGCTGGCAGGGTAGGTCACAGGATCTCCCCTGTCGGCCCATGCAGGTCCCGCGTTATCTGAGCATCGGCCCTGCTCTATTCCATGACAGGCAGGTGGGGAGATCAAATATCTCCCTCACCGGCCCACAGTTAAATACGGCCGCCGGAGGGGGAAAGAGGGAGAGAGGACCAAGATGAGCTCTATCTTGCAGCTCCTCTAGGTTCCTCTCGCTAGAGTTCACTCACCATGAGGACAACCAGGCATTACAGCACAGTTCCCCCTCCCAGGCAAAAGGGTGGAAAACATGTTTTTTAATAATAATAAAAAAGAATACATATATCTGCCTCCCCCCTGCACATAATCCCTCCAAACATATCACACTCTACACCACAAACACAACACAACTGAAACCAACCTATTTACACAATACCACACCACAATCAGCTCACTCTATACACATTCATTCCCACACGTAGGCTCCAAACACATGCACCATACTCTCTCCTGGCAATTTTGTCTCCTGGTATTCCTTTTATAGAGCCAGAAGAGACAAGTTTCAAGCAAACACAGCGCAAGCATGTTAATATTAAATTTGCTTGTGCTGTGCAGAAAAAATACAGGGTCCTTTTCCCATGCTAGAGCTCTTCAGCAGAGCTCTGCGCATGGTCTGCCCTAGAAAAGCATTGAACCAAAATGCTCACTTTGAGATGGGGCGTGCTTGTCATTGGTGATGACAAAACACACCCTATCTGGCCCCACCCCCTGTCAGTGGGCCGCTGTGATTAAAAAATGCCCGGGCCAAATTGTTTTCCCAATCTGGCCATGTGGAGGCCATAAGCATTCCTGAAAAGATGAGTTTTGAGGGACTTCTTAAAGGATTAAAGACTAGGGGAGAGTCTGACAGGGGTAGGCAGGCTGTTGCAAAGGAAAGGAGTTGAGTGAGTGTATGTGTGTATTTCACGTGGATATCCATGAATGTGCAACCTTATGTGTCTGTATTTGTGGATATGTGAGTGTGTGACTAGTGATGTCCCGAACGGTTCGCTGGGGAATAGTTCCTGGCGAACATAGCTTGTTCGCGTTCACCACGGATGGCGAACATATGCGATGTTCGGTCCGCCCCCTATTCGTCATCATTGAGTAAACTTTAACCCTGTACCTCACAGTCAGCAAACACATTCCAGCCAATCAGCAGCAGACCCTCCCTCCCAGACCCTCCCACCTCCTAGACAGCATACAATTTAGATTAATTCTGAAGCTGTATTCTTTATTTATTTTTTTTGTATAATTTTTTTTATTTATTTTTTAGACAGAAGTGTGTTATATTTGAGCATGCTAGGCTGAACGTGCGTATATCATGGCTAGTTGCACTGAGGGTAGGAGTATATAGCAGTACATTGTTGTGAAAGATGGCTGTCATGTTTAGGGTGTAGCTTGCACGTTATCAACTGTGTATTTATATCAGCAGCTCCACCACTAGTTATAAATCAAGTGTGAGTCGCCCCATGAGATGAGACTAGTAAATAACATAATACATGAACGGTTAAGGTAAATGCATGTAAGGAACTACGACAATAAACTCTTTAGGAGGTGAAATAATGACATGTTTAAACGCTTGCTACTTTACGATTAGTTAATGTGCAGAGAGCAGTTCATGTGATCAAAGGCATGGTGTGGAGGATCGGCTATAGTGGTACATGCTTGGCAGGCTGCTGTTTACTGCTTGTGCTCATCCGATCCCTTCTGGGCGCCAGGTGCAGACCCTGGGAGTCCCTGATACCTGGAACAACAAAGGCAAGTCTCTGGCTGAGTGCCGGGTTCGCGGCTTAAGGTGGTGGAAGCTTGTTTTGTCAGGTGGTCGGATCTGTCCCGGTGGTGCTTCACGTCCGGTGCAGGATTGTGGTGGCTTAAGGTGGAGGCGAGTGCTTGACGTGGGGCAGGCTCTGCATTTCTGTTTGTGCCTCCGGTCCCGTCTTCGACGCCTTTTGCGTTGGTGGATTTTAATGGGGACTGCTTCGCTTAGCTGTGGTGGAACTTGTTGGGGCTGTGGTGAAGCTTGTTGGGGCTTCCTGCTTGTTATTTGCTTCCAAAATTGATTAAAGAGTCTGTCCAGCTTAGACTCAATATCCTGCCATGCTTTGCTGGTACCAGGAGGACACGCGGCTGCCGCCATATTGGGAGAGTCGCAGATGAGTATGTTAGCCTGGGCGGCTGTACTCTGTGCGTCCATTAGCTCCAGACAGCCTCTCAGGGGAGGACCGGGATAACCCCCACCGGTCCGAGGGGGGTAACGGAGCTCCTGCCAGGAAGAAGTTGCTCCTGGGCATCCCAGGATCGGAAGATCGGCCGCCTCTCCTGCCCGGTGAGCACCAGGCCACACTTGCCACGAGGAGGTTAGTGGCAGGTGTGGCCTGGTGCTCACCACTATTAAGCGGCCTGGTGCTGACCGCTATTAAGCATGTCGGGTCGGTCAGGTAGGAGCAACATTGCTGGGTCATCCCCTTCTGGGGTGAAATTCGCTTGTTGATAGCTGCTTAAAGTGAGATATTGAGGGAGCTCACACAAAGTGCGTCTTTCCTCCATGACAGCTAGGCCCCGCCCCCCGGAAGCTGCATTCTTAGTGAGAGGAGGGACAGTGCAGCTGCTGCTGATTTAATAGGTAAATCGATAGCTAGGCTAGTGTATTCAGTGTCCACTACAGTCCTGAAGGACTCATCTGATCTCTGCTGTAAGGACAGCACCCCAAAAAGCCCTTTTTAGGGCTAGAACATCAGTCTGCTTTTTTTTTTTTCCTGTGTAATCTAATTGCATTTGCCTGCCTGCCTGCCTGCGTGTGTGTCAGGCTCACAGCGTATACTGTGCCCACTTGCCCAGTGCCACCACTCATATCTGGTGTCACAATAGCTTGCATTTAAAAAAAAACAAAACACTTTTTTGACTGTACTATAATAGCAGTCAGTTTCCTTCACACGTGTGCGTTTCAGGGCCTGCCAGGGCACAGTGTCACACTAGTGCAACTCATATCTGGTGTAACAGTAGTGTACATTAAAAAAAAAAACTAGAAATTTGACTGTGAAATAATAGCAGTCAGTTTCCTTCACACGTGTGCTTTTCAGGGCCTGCCAGGGCACAGTGTCACACAAGTGCAACTCATATCTGGTGTAACAGTAGTGTACATTTAAAAAAAAAATACAGGGGGCTTGTTGTCACCTTTCGGGGACCCTTGCTGTTGTACGTGGCTGGGTGGAGGAAGAGACCTTCAATGACATCAGTGAGGACAAGGAACGGGACATGGCTAGCTTGGTA
The DNA here is from genome assembly GCF_036172605.1 of Pelobates fuscus. Lineage (NCBI taxonomy): Eukaryota > Metazoa > Chordata > Amphibia > Anura > Pelobatidae > Pelobates > Pelobates fuscus. The sequence continues at coordinate 307,573,796 of NC_086317.1, read as the reverse complement.
TCCAACCTTGTGCAAATGGGGAGTTTGCGGTTGTGCAAATGGACTGTTTGCGGTTGTTTGAGGTTGTTTGCAGTGCGTTAAACAGGGAGTTTGGTCTGTCACTGTGAAGCGGGCGTAACCCTTACACTACCTGATCGATACAACATCATACCTGATGTTTTAAAGGACGTTATTCCAAAAATTTAGGAATGTTAGGTGATTTATGCCTTTTATGGATTAAAACCAGACTCTGCATCAACTATGTAATTTTCCATGGGAGTTTTGCCATGGATCCCCCTCCGGCATGCCACAGTCCAGGTGTTAGTCCAATTGAAACAACGTTTCCATCACTATTGTGGCCAGAAAGAGTCCCTGTGGGTTTTAAAAATTCGCCTGCCTATTGAAGTCTATGGCGGTTCGCCTGGTTTGCCCGTTCGCGAACATTTGCGGAAGTTCGCGTTCGCCGTTTGCGAACAGAAAATTTTATGTTCGCGACATCACTATGTGTGACTATATATATATTTTTTTTGTGAATGCATGGTACAAGAATATAGCACGAGTGGGGGGGCGGAGCCTGACTGCCAAGCAGAGCAGAAGCACACTTCATGAGCTCCTGCTATAACTCGACGAAAAAGCCATAAAAAGCCATAAAAAAAAAAACAGGGCTCATTTACCGATACATGGAAGCACTGGCACCCAGGGGACTCCGGGCAAGCGACATCAAACGCATTACAAGCACCGCTACCGACAATAACCCGAGAGCCCTGCTGCGGCCTACTGGCACCTGGACGGGGGAGAGGCGGCCGACCTCCCGACGCTCCGGCTCGACCGGCGAACCCGCAGCACTCTGACCCCCCCCCCCCCGGACCGGTGGGGGATATCCCGGTCCACTCAAGGTGGAAGGATGAGCACCTCAGGGGAACCGGAGGATGAGGGCACCGCCCGACAGGGAACCCATGGCGCGTCCAAGATGGCCGCCATGTGGAATACCAAGCCCGACGAACAGGGCACTTCCTGGGTGGATTTATTCGAGGCCAGGTTCAATGCCATCTGCCATAACTTTTGGCTCCGCATTGCCCAACGAGCAGCAGCTACAACCTGCCTCAACACTGTACGGAAGCCTACCCCTAAGAAACACCCCTGCGAGCATAACAAGCGGAGGAGACGACATGAGAACGGGCCGCACCAAGACACCGCGTGCAGAGCTGCCACTGCTGTCCGCCCTCGGGGCCGACCTGGGAAGACGGCCAACCGGAGAATATCTCCAAAGCACCAACCACAACGCCCGAAGCCCGACCGCCGCTGGCGGCGGCAGAACACCCGGGCTTCCAGAGGCGCCCGACGAAGGGGAGACCCGGCCCCAAGAGGTACCCGAGTCTGTGGAAAGCTGGTGCAGGCCTCTCCAGCACCCGGGGACCGGAGAGCGGCTTCTCAACAGAGGTACCATATTGCCCGCAGGGAGTGGCCCCAACTACGAGGTTCCCTCGCACTCCGCAAGGGCATCGGCTGACAGGGGACTCATCGACCTGCAGGACCCGCTCACGGACACTCCTGACCGCGAGACATAACATACCCGGACCACCGACCGCACCACTCACGTTGCAGACGAACCCTGCGTGTCAGCAACGGCACTATGTTGGACTAGAACTGTCATGACACAATTAAGGGCCTATTACAACCCACTGTACCGCGGTACTAATGGTTTACAGCAGGCCTGACGTTTATATATAGATCCACTTAGACCCGCAGATCACAGCTTAGCAATCATCACTCACGCATGGCACACACGGTCACATAGCCTACTTGATTCCTATAGTGTCACAATATACACATGGTCTGCCCTGGGGATGATAGCATTTAAATTGTCCAGGGCCATTGCCCCACCTCCGGATAACCCACATATCACCGCTATATATTTCATACCTTCTGACCTATCAAGCCTGTTGACCATCATCCCTTTACCAACTTGAGAATATAACACATTTGGGATAAGCAGCCTATGTACATTATGCGTCCACTACTACTTACTAATCTAACCACATTAGCCTGCTTCAATATCTAGCTTGTTATACCCACACTATCTATACTGTTACTAGAGCAGCTACAGTATTGCCTTGATAATCTATGCCACACAGTTATAGATATGTTAGTGATTTACTTGTTATTTAAAAAAAAACAAAAAAGAGGCAGTCGCTTCACAGAGACGGTTTCAACTGTATTGTTTTACCCCTTTTGAAATGTATCACTGTCTCCCCTTCTTTTTCTGTTCCCATACAACTTTATGCCTCAATAAAAGAAAGATTGACAAAAAGAATATAGCACGAGTGACATTATCATTTATGTTTTTAAACTGTACATTCACTATTTTGTGGTTTTCGCAACATAAACAAAACAGAAAAAACAAACAAAAAAAACAAAGTTTTTTAGTTACAAAACCAAATAGGTCATTGTTAATAAGTAAGAGGTTGAGCTTAGACAGTTACCTTTAGATGTGGGTGTCCAGCAGGCTCAGCCATTGGCAATTCTTGCGTGGATCAGGGATTATGAGCTGTTGCTACTCAGGGCAATGAAACATACAATAGTTTGTGGTTTAACAGTTAAGAGCAGGAGAAGATACACCAAAGAAGGTCTGTGGTTCAAGTGCTCTGCTATCAAAGTATGAATTGAAAGACCAAACTAAATTAAACAGAACATAGTAAACTAATTGCCGGTTTGCCTTAGCCTCCCGCCCTCCAACCCAACGGTAAGCCAGTGTTCGGGGATAGGTTGAGATAAGCCCATCAGGGAATTACTGTCAGGGGATCTCGACCCGCCACCACCTCAGCTGAGAACCATGTCGTGTATGCCAAATTGGTTTTCACCTTGGTCTTGAAAGTTTCGTCTAGGGTCTGAAAGTTTGATCTCCAGGTCAAGAGAAATTTTTTGGTGAAGAGTTCTTTGTTAGTTAGTGTGTCCAACCAATCCATTTTAAATCCAAAAGCAAGCTTGGTTAGAAATAATTCCATGGTGGGTGCTAGCGGTTCCAGACTTGCAGGATGGTTTTGCATCCCACCGCTGCCACGATGAGGAGGAATCCTTTGTTAGGCAGTGGGAGTCCTGGTAAGGGTCCCAAAAGCAAAATTCAGGGGTAAGTAGTAAGATAGGCATGCCCCTGCTATCTAATTAACCGTTTAGTTTGGTCCATAAAGATTGGATTCGAGCGCACTCCCACAGACAGTGATACAGGTCAGCCTTGGTATGTGTGCATTTGAAACAAGTCGCAGTCTCCCTTCTGGCCATGAGATGAAGTTGGTGATGGGAGTAATAAGCATAGTGTAGAGTTTTAAGGTACATGTCCCTATAAGACACCATTGGTAGTGTCTGGCTATGGGTGAAGTGTGCAGTGAGCATGTCTCCCGGGCTTGTGTTCGGAAAATGTGTCTTCCACTTCCCTATGCCTGATTGTAAGGTGCTCCAGTCCGGGATATATCGCAGTATCTTATAGAGTTTGGAAATGGAATAGGCAGTGGAGTCAGAAGAGCACAACATTGTGTCTAAAGGGTTCTCCCAGTCAACAGGCGTGAAGTGTTGAGTAATGGTGTTATAGTAGTGTCATGTTTGAAGGTAAGCGAATCATGGAAAAGGAAGGCCTGCAAAATGCTCCCATAGCTCAGCAAGGGAAAGAAACCTCTGGCTGACATGATCCACAAAAGGCCGGAGGGTGGCAATCCCACTCTCCGCCCACACCATGAAAGGGTGGTGAGCGCCTGGGGATAAGTCCAGGTTGTGAGTTAAAAGTAGGTGAGTGGTACCTATTGGGTCAACACCCAGTTTGGAGCAAGACTGTTTCCATGCCCAAATAGGGCTAGCCAGGAGGGGATTAGATAGGATATAGTCAGGGAGTAGGTGGTGTGGCCTGTGAAGGAGAGCCACGAGTGGGTTTGGTGATGCCAGATAGGATTCCAAGGACAAGTTTTGAGATTGAATCCAGTCTAGCGCATGTCTAAGCTGTGCAGCCAAACTGTATTCCTCGGCATTAGGTAGGTTTAGACCACCATCAGCCCTGTGTTGGTATAATTTGGTAAGGCTAAGGCATGCCCTACGCCCCTGCCAGAGAAATTGTCACTCGTCACTTTTCGAGACGAGTATTGGGAGCATCTGGAGGGGATATAACAGTTTTGGAAAAAGGCAACTTGTGCTAGTGTTCAAACTCTGCATAGATGGCCGTTAAGATTGGCGGAATATTTAATTTATATATGAGGGAGAGATCTCTAGGCACCACCACAGAGGAAGTCCTCGAGGGAGTTGTGGAGGAGGGTGTCCACTCAACTAAAGAGCACATGATTTGGGCCAATTGACCCTTAGGCCCGCCATGTCGTGAAATGTTTCTAGCAAGTCAACAAGGGGCAGCAGGGAGCACCGTGGGTCAGTGATAAAAAGTAACAAATCATCAGCAAATACTGTGACTTTCAGTGTAACGTCACCCATCGGTATGCCCCTAAACCCCTGTAGCTTCTCAATAGCTCTCAGTAACGGGTCGATGGCAAGATTAAACAGCAGAGGCGAGAGCAGGCAACCCTGGCGTACTCCCCTCCACAGGGCAAAGTATTGCGAGTCCAGGCCATATGTGGTAATACAGGTGGTGGGGTGATGGTGTAATTTTTTAATAAAATGGACAAATGTGTGACCGAAGTATCTCAACTTTAGCACCCTAATTAGGTGCGGCCAGGACATGCTATCAAAAGCCTTCTCTATGTTAAGGCTTATAAGGGATGGGGAGTATGAGTCTAGTTCCCCATGTTTGGAATAAGCCACGTCCGACTATATATATTTTATTTGTATGTGTCTTTATGTATGTATCAGTGTGTATCTATGTAAATGTGTCACTATGTGTGTGACTGTGAGGGTGTATTATGTATCTGTGTGTGTTTTTGTGAGTGTACCTGTGTGTGTGTGCATCTCTAAATGAACACGTTCTCTATAAGTGTACACTTGTGTGGAATAGTGAGATGTTCTTAGTTATATTATTGAAATTCAAAAGAAAGGTTGTATTTGTAAAATGTGAAAGAGGGTTAATGTTCCATAATATGCCTATATTTTATCTCGCAGGTCAGCCATGATAGCTACTCACACACATCACTCACAGCTACGATAGCTACCCACACACAGTGATACACTGTACTCACAGCTATCCCACATATCACACATTGTCAAATTCAGTGAAGTTGATTGGGCGCCGCTTCACTTTACAGATGGACAATGACCCAGAAATACTGCAAAAACAGTAAAGATGTTTTTTAAAGTAAAGAAGTGGAATACTCTGCAATGGTCGAGTCAATCATCTGATCTCAACCCGATCAAGCATGCATTTCATTTGCAGAAGACAAAATGTAAGGCAGAAAAACACACGAACAAACAACAACTGAAGACAGTTGCAGTAAAGGAGGAAACCCAGAGTTTGGTGATGTCCATGCGTTGCAAACTTCAAGCAGGATTCCCAACAAAGTATCTACTGAGACTACTCCCGTTAACAATGATTGGTTAAATAAATCCATTAAAGGAACACTATAGTCACCTAAATTACTTTAGCTAAATAAAGCAGTTTTAGTGTATAGATCATTCTCCTGAAATTTCACTGCTCAATTCACTGCCATTTAGGAGTTAAATCACTTTGTTTCTGTTTATGCAGCCCTAGCCACACCCTGGATATGATTGACAGAGCCTGCATGAAAAAGAAACTGGTTTCACTTTCAAACAGATGTAATTTACCTTAAACAATTGTATCTCAATCTCTAAATTTAACTTTAATCACATACAGGAGGCTCTTGCAGGGTCTAGCAAACTATTAACATAGCAGGGGATAAGAAAATCTTAATTAAACAGAACGTGCAATAAAGAAAGCCTAAATAGGGCTCTCTTTACAGGAAGTGTTTATGGAAGGCTGTGCAAGTCACATGCAGGGAGGTGTGACTAGGGTTCATAAACAAAGGGATTTAACTCCTAAATGGCAGAGGATTGAGCAGTGAGACTGCAGGGGCATGTTATATACACCAAAACTGCTTCATTTAGCTAAAGTTGTTCAGGTGACTATAGTGTCCCTTTAACGCTTTTGTTAGAACACCACTGCTTGGTGCCACTGACCGTGTTCCTGTACGAGAACTATCTGCCCTTTAGCCAGTTGTAATAATGGACTAGCTGACCTGTTGCAGTATCTCCTCTGAAGATGCTAACTGTATATCCTTCTGGTTTTGACTTACTTGTGAAGTTAGAATTTTGGGTAAAAGTTGTAGGTTGGTAAGTGGAAGCACGGTGGCAACTCATAAGCAACTGTGATGGTGACTTGAAATTCTCAATAGGACTGTTGCAATATTCCAGGATGCTGAGGTATGGATTTTTGTTGTCTGCTCTGGCTTTTTCTATTAGTGATTTTGCTGTCTGCACAGTTTTCTCAGCTAATCCACTGCTTTGCGGGTAGTATTGACTTGAAGTTATGCAAGAAAAATCCCATGTATTGCTTCAAATTCACTGGGTTAATACTGTGGGCCGTTGTCTGAGATGACTGTCTCTGGGAAACCATGTTTTGCGAAGGCAGCCTTTAATTTGGTCATTACAGCAGAGGATGATGTGCTGTAAAGTCTGCCCAGCTCGAAGTATCTGCTGTAGTAGTCAACAGTCATGTGATAATCCATATTGTGCCAGGTAAATTAGTCAGTAGCCACTATTTGCCACTGTATGGCTGGTACTCTGTGGCTGATCATGGGCTCTTTACAGTTGAAAGTACAGTATGTGAGGCATACGGGTCACTTACTGATGATTTCTTAAATTTTCTTTCCCATTTCAGGCCAAAATAAAATGTCACGTGCTCTTTGCTTGCATTTTTCATTGCCTAGGTGGCTGTCATGTATCCATGACAGCATTTCAGGACAAAGGCTTGAGAAAATTAAAATTTTTTCACCTTTAAAGATTATTCCAAGTAGGTATGAGAGTTTATCTCGGTGATTAAAGAATTCCAAGACGTTTTTGTGACATTATTTCTGTCATCAGGCCAGCCACTTTTATAATGCTTACTATTTACTTGATTTCTTCTAGCTTTGGGTCACTGACAGGAAGACTGTAATATACAGCATGCACTTGTATGCCCATACCTTCCCAGAGGCTTGAGTCTTGATCAGATAATGATTTTCTAGACAGCGTGTCTGCAACTGGAATGTCTTTGATAATGACCCCTGGAACTGTAGTATCATTCTTTGTAGTCATGAAGGACTCAGTGCCATTGGTTTGCGCATTATGGACTGTAAGGGTTTCTGGTCATCTTCCATGAGGATAAGGTATCCATAAATATATTGATGAAAACGCATTATGGTAAAAAGTTATTTTTCTTGAAATAATAGTAATTATAGAAGCGCTAAGTTATGGTGGGGAGGCAAAATATGAAAAAGTACCTCTTCACCGCTTAATAAACTAAAATAACCTTTGGTGCAAAATATCTTATTTATATAGCTTCACACCTTTGTGCTGGACCCTCTCACAAGCAGCATCAAAATCACCAATACAAAAATATATACATACAGTGGCAGAGCATCAACTCAAAATTTTTCGGATATCAGGTTAACATAAAAGAGAATTAAAAAATACAAAATCCTATAGTCCCTTAATGCAGTAAAAAATAAAATGTAGATCAGTATCAAAAGATGGCAGAATATAAAATATGTGGTGTAATAAAATAAGCAGAATTTATTAACAAGTGTAAACGCATAGACATGGTGACGCCATAAGGTGGGCGGGTACAGATCCCAGATCCGCGAAGCTCAATATTGCGAAAGTTGCAATATTTCGCATCCTGTCGGACCTGCCAGACGATCACCTTACCGGAGCCTGAATCTTTACATCAATCTTACAGCTTGTAAGGGGCCGGTTTTTACCACAATATTTTGAGTTTATATGAGCATTACTTTGAGTGTATTTGTAGTTGATATATATTGACCATATTTTTTATCATACTTTCATTTTACACTTGTTAATAAATTATCAATTTCAGCCATCATTCAGCCATCAAGATAATAAAATTGTTATGTTATTGGTTTTATCTTTTTTTATTTTTTAAATAAAACTAGTTCCTTCCTGATTTTATCCCTGAAGATCCCTGAAGATTTTGTCCCTGAAGATTTTATCCAGAGGAGCCACAGTTTCTACCTTCTTGGTGGGGAGGAAACCACCGTCGCTTTAGCATGTAAGCTCATTGAGCAGGGCCCTCAACCCCTCTGTTCCTGTGCATTCATTTGTCTGGTTACAATTACGTGTCTGTTAGTCCACCCATTGTACAGCACTATGGAATTTGCTGGCGCTATATAAATAATAAATAATAATAATAATAATCGTTACACAGGATTGAGCAAAAAACTAATTTTTGCTCTCCTTTTGTGAGTATACCACCTTTTATTTTGCTTTTAATTTGATTTTATAACAACAAAACAGAGAGCACTATTTTTAAATTTTTATTCTTATTTTGTGTATTTGGTGAATATCTGTGACGCTGCAATTTGGAGGGAAATAACCGTGAACACTCTGACGCTTGACCCTGACCTACCATCTACAAGCTGAGTGACATATCCACAGGCAGGGATCATACCACCCAGGCGCATATATCTGAACATAAGCTCCAGAAAATTATAAGTGGCATTTTTCTTATTTTACCTCACCACCTATAGAATATATCACACTATATTCTGTTTTCTGTCCTCATATTTTCTATACTGACTCACCACCATACGAGTTTGAGGACACCAAGAAGGCGCTGCTTCCCTGAAGATGGGTTAATACTGCCTGTGGTTGCCCCTTCCAGTTGTGATCAGCTCCAAAGTGATTATAGCTGCTGAGTATTGATTTTATTACAAGACACGGAGGCTCATATTGCATATCCCTTTCTTTACTGTCCACCAAAAGCAGCAAAGAATACAAAACAGAATGAAAAAATATTTCATACGTAGTAACATAGGCCACTCCCAGCACCAACCTCAGATCTCCCTCTTTCTTTGCTGCTCCACAGTTAGATAAGTACCTAATTTTCTCTGTTCTGTGTTTTTTTTTGCTAATTCAGTTATTTGTTAGTATTTGCTGTTATATTACATGTATTTTCAGTTTGTATTTACTATGTTTATGGTAGATTTGGGGTCCCAGACCAGCTGAAGACTCTCTCTTTTTACCTGTACCTCTGTACCTCTTTTTTTTGTTGTACCCCTATCCTTTTTCATTTTCTGTTTTTCTTTCATCAATACTTGAGTTTTTTCTGTTTTGGTACCTGCGGTCTCAGTTTTTTCTGCCTTTGTCTTGTCCTGCTCTGTTTTCTTTCGGTGCCGCTGTGTTTTTCCTCTGTTTCTGGGGCTCCCTGGAGTCCCAGACTGTTTTGGTGCCATTTGGCACCTTATTTGGCCCCCCGTTTGGCTCCATTCGACAGTGCTGGACTGGTGTTTGCCATCTGCTGGAACAAACGCCTGAACCGCTTGTTTCGCGGCCGCATTCGGTTCGCAGCCGCTATTTTGTGTTTGCAGATATGTAAACGCATGGTCGGTTGTTTTTACTAGTTCACAGGTTTTGACTCGTTCGGTAATAGTTTTTAGTCGCGTTTGCAGTTTTTTTGCCTCCCACAAGTCTTGCGAGCTTTGGAGACTGTGTTTATACTTCCGATTTTGTCTTTCCTCCTCCTCCTTCATTTTACCTTGCCTGCCTTGTGTAGTTACTGCTGGTGTGGGCCCTGGTGAGATCTCTCTTATTTACCTTTTTTTGTTTAGTTTGGGTTATTAACCCTTACTGTACTGATTACTTTACAGCTGCTGGAGTGTCACTTAATATATATTTATACTCTTTAGTGTGTGCCATTGTATCATGGCTAAACCTAGGGTGCCTGCCTGTTCAGGCCCTACTCATGCGTCTGGCGGATGTTCCATTTGTTGGCTCCATGGTGCGCCACATGGGTCAGGCAGTGGATGCTTCTGGTGTGGCACCCAGAAAAGCTTTACGCAAAGCCAAACATACCTCCCCCTCTGCTTCCATAACCCCTATGACTGGTGTACCTTTGGTCACCCCAGAAAGCATGTCCAATCCATGCAAAGAGTCTATCCGCGCCAGGCAAAACGGGCGCGGCGATGGAAATGTGCGAGAGCACAAAAAGAGAGCGACTCCGAAATTGGGTCTAGTGAGTAGGCTGGTGAGGAGTCTGTGAGTGACTCTGAGAGGGATTCCGCTGAGTTGGGCCTTAACCTCTTTTCCTCAGCTCAGGCGGCGATCTGGGGGCTGCTCCTTCCTTGGACGTGGGGACTGCCCTCATGGATCCATTGTGCGAGCCCTTATTTGACCCGGATGAGCTCCACCATCCGAGGTTGGCTGAGTGACTCCCTGTGGACCATGTGGTCCGATACATTGAGAACTGGGTACGGCGCCCACTCTGCAAGGCGGTCCACAACAAACTTAGGGCAGAATGATGAAAAATATGAAGCACCTCCAATGAAAGCTAGAGTGACTGCCGCTAGAGGTGTTCCTAAGCTGCAATGTAAACACTGTCTCTTCTCTGAAAAGGCAGTGTTTACACTGGTAAGCATGCAGGGACAGTCTATAGACCCCAGAACCACTAGATTAAGCTGTAGTAGTTCTGGTGACGATAATGTCCCTTTGAGGCCAAAAATAACAAACCCTGACAAGGAGCTGAGCTGTAGAATGCATCCAATAAATCTATTTTAGACTAGAATATTATAAGCACCATAAACACAATAGCCTGCTATAGTGTTTATGGTGCAAGGAGTGCCCTGAAGTACTTCCAGAATACATAGTCTAATCAATTAAGAACTGTTGCCACGCCTCCTCTGCTGACGAAAACTCTGCCACTGTATTTTTAAAAAAAATCTTTATTTAACATTTTTAGTATACAGGAAAAGACAACGTTAGATGATATTGAAAATGAAGTACTCGAAATGTAAGCAAATAGGAAAAAATAAATATCCCTTATGGCAAAGCACTGAGGACCACGAGAGAGGATGTGCAAAATTATGCCGAAAGCACAAAAAGCAACGAAAAAAGGTAGTGGTTTCCTAGAAGATCCAATTAGGTGGATAAAGGCCCAGCCAAGTAGTGTCTGTGAGTAGTGCCTGTGAAATAGTTTGAGACAGGGCTGTTCTTAAACAGTATGATTATTTACTCTGGGAGGGCGACTGGGCAGGCTGTAGTGTTTATAATTCTTGGAATGTTCCTTTAATTATTGATATTTAACAGGTAACAACACTGTATTTTTTGTGTCACAAATCAACCAGAAAATTGCAGATTGCAAGCCAGAATAGCGGCAATGGAAAAACTCTCAAAGTCAGCTATTTTTTCCAGTTCAGCTATTTTGGCCTTAAAAATAGGATTCCTTTGTGATTTCTCAAAATTTCACGTTTAGCCTGATTGTATGTTTCTTATTCTTATAATGTATACCTGCCCATTACAAGCTGAGAAAAAGTAATACTTATAATAACTTTGTACCAGCCATAAAATCTTAGCTTTGGGTTTTTGTCTATGTGAACTAGTTTCATACAGTTGCTAGAATTTGATAGAACTGACGTCTTTCCTGCATACTTGTCAGACTGGTTTATTTGAAGCTTTAACACACTGCAGGACTATAACCCACATGGAGAGAATAATGCGAAATAGGGAGGAGTAAAATAAAAAAAAAAAGAAGTGTCAATCTTACGGTATAAAAGTGTGACTCAACTCCTTGCTAATAGTGCAACTAAACAACATCCGGAAAACTTAAGACTAGTGATGTCACGAACATAACATTTTCTGTTCGTGAACGGCGAACACGAATTTCCGCAAATGTTCGCGAACGGGCGAACCCAGCGAACCGCCATAGACTTCAATAGGCAGGCGAATTTTAAAACCCACAGGGACTCTTTCTGGCCACAATAGTGATGGAAAAGTTGTTTCAAGGGGATTAACACCTGGACTGTGGCATGCCGGAGGGGGATCCATGGCAAAACTCCCATGGAAAATTACATAGCTGATGCAGAGTCTGGTTTTAATCCATAAAGGGCATAAATCACCTAACATTCCTAAATTGTTTGGAATAACGTGCTTTAAAACATCAGGTATGATGTTGTATCGATCAGGTACACAGTGACAGACCAAACTCCCCGTTTAACGCACCGCAAACAACCACAAACAGTCCATTTGCACAACCGCAAACTCCCCATTTGCACAAGGTTGGATACCAAGCTAGCCATGTCCCGTTCCTTGTCCTCACTGATGTCATTGAAGGTCTCTTCCTCCACCCAGCCACGTACAACACCAAGGGTCCCCAAAAGGTCATAACAAGCCCCCTGTATTTTTTTTTTTTTTAAATGTACACTACTGTTACACCAGATATGAGTTGCACTGGTGTGACACTGTGCCCTGGCAGGCCCTGAAACGCACACGTGTGAAGGAAACTGACTGCTATTATATTACAGTCAAAAAAGTTTTTGTTTTTTTAAATGCAAGCTATTGTGCCCCCAAAACGTTCGTGTGTGGGGGTGCTGGAATGACGTGGGCCAATGGGAGCCTGAATCAACTTTTGGCTCCCACTGCCCCTTTAAGAGCGAGCTTGTGACTTGAGCCGTGCTCCTAGTGCCAGGCGGGCCATGGGGAAGCGGGGTATGCTGTAACACCCGCACCCGATCAAAGCACTGTGCTTCCTGCACAGGAAGCTGGGACATGACTTAGTATTCCGGCTGTCCCCGCCTGTGAATGTCGGAAGCACTCTGAGGGTAACAGGAAGTAGCCTGTACTCACAGTGCACTGCTCTCCTGCTCCACCCACCAGGATCAACAGCAGATACCTGCAGGCTGGACCCCTTTCCTTCATTCACAGCACTTACGACTGGTCCATCTTAAGGTAAGTGGAACTGAGCAGGAGTGTATGATTGTAAATTGGTAGGTGTGTATTGAATTGCTGTGTTTGTGTGTATAAATAAAGTGTGACCATATATAAAGTGGTGTGAGTTTGTGCTTGAGTGACAGTGTGTGTGTGTTAGTGAGAGTGTGTAAGTGGCACTGTGAATGTCACTGAGAGTGTGTGTGTGTGTGTGTGTGTGTGTGTGTGTGTAAAGGAAACTGTGCATGTCAGTGACAGTGTGTGTGTGTGTAGGTGTGTGTGTGTGTAAGAGTGTGTAAGTGGCACTGTGTGTGTTAGTGACTGTGACATTGTGTATGTCAGCGAAAGTGTTTAAGTCACCCTGTATGATATTGAGAGTGTGTAAGTGACACTGTATGTCAGTGAGATTGCGTATGTTAGTGAGTGTGTAAGCGACACTGTGTATGTCAGTGAGAGTATGTGTGTTAGTTTGAATGTGTAAGTGACACTGTATGGCAGTGAAAGTGTGTTAGTGAAAATTTGTATGTATGTCAGAGTGTGTTAGTGACAGTGTGTGTGCTAGTGTGTGACCATATAATTAGATACTTATATATTAAATTATATTTATAATATATATTAATAGAATTTTATATTAAACTGAATTTTTTTTCACAGTAACATAAATTAAATCCCAATATTATTACAAATCAAATACCACCAAATGCATTGAAAAAGAGTGTATGGATATATGTATTAGGCAGTATGTATCTATTGATTTATGCATTAGACAGTACATGTGTATTGATCTAAGCATTAGGCAGTATGAGTGTATGGATGTATGTACTAGGCAGTGTGTGTGTGTGTGGATTTATGTATTGGGCTGTGTGTGTATTGTTGATTGTACGTAATAGGCAGTCTGGGTGGACAGATGTATTAGGCAGTGTGTGTATATGGATGCATATACTGGATGAGTGTTTCTACGCAGTTTGTTTTCTTCCCTAAATGTCCCTTCATTGCAATTCAGAATTTAGTGAATAAACTTGTGAGAGAATGTAGTTGCCTTAATGAGGGGGCAGCAAAATGGATTGTTGCCTAGGGCAGCAAGAATCCTTGCAGCGCCCTGATGGGGTTCTATGTAGCATGCTGTCAGCTATCATAACTCTATATTGTTCCTATTTCATATGGACAGTCCCTTTGTTGAGACCAAATTTCTCTATCTCACTTTTCTGTCTTAATGTCCTTCTTTTCTAGAAGCTCCATATTGTTAGTGTGTCTGAGAGTATAACAGAGCTCTACAGCAATAATAAAATGCAGGGGAGCAGTACGGAAGAGCAAAGAAGCCACTAAACCCCGGGGAAATAATCCTCACTGAACCCCAGGGAGAAGATCTCCACTGGATCCGAGGGGGAGGACCCACACCAACTCTCCCAAAGGTAGGGAGGCTGGATGCACTTAACAAAATAAAACCACAAGAAATAAAATTAATTTGTAAGTATGTGTGCAAGAATGTGTAAATGTGTGAGTATGACTGTCAGTGTGTGTGTCTGTTAGTCTATGTGTGTGTGTTTGTCAGTGTATGTGTGTGTCTATCAGTGTATATGTGTCTGTCATTGTGTGTGTCTGTCAGTGAGTGTGTTTCAAATTAGTAAGAATGTGTGTCAACGTGCCTGTCAGTGAGTGCGTCTGTCAGTGTGTATGTGTGTTTTTGTCAGGGAATGTGTCTGTCAGTGAGTGTTTCAAATCAGTGAGAGTGTAAGCACTCCAATACTTACCTTGGCAGTACGCCGGTCAGCTGTTGCTCTGATCCAGTGGACCGCCGCTCTCACTCAGCATGCTGCTCCAGTCAGTCGTCATGACGTCAGGGAAGCTCTAAGTAATCGAGCATATCGCACTCTCACGTTTTGGGGCCTCAAACACATAAAATCACGTTCAGCCCAAGGCACAGTGCCCTGTTGTGGTTCCTAGTGTCCCAATAATGCGTACCTTGTTTTGTGTATTGAATTTTGGTATTGACCACCTTTGTGATTTTCTGGTTTCGCTTGACCTTGGCTTGTTCTGCCGTTCATATTTTTCCCTTTTATTTATTCTTTCTTTATTTATTCTATGTACCGGTTTAGGGATCTTTTCACTGTTTCTATCTCTTAAGAGGATTTACATTCTGCGTGTTGGGTATAATTGCTACAGAGAGAGTGTGTCTGTCATTGAGAGTGTGTCTGTCAATGTGTATCGGTGTGTGTATGAGTCAGTGTGTTTATATGTTTGTGTATTTGTGTGTGTGTGTGTTTATCTATGTGTGTATGTCTCAGTGTGTGAATCTGTATGTGTTCCAATGTGTATGGCCAGGGCAGAGAATGTGCAATCAAACACAAACTGTACATACAAACACATATAAACACAAACACTAAACACAAGTACGCCACTGCTTTCAAATAGCAACAGTATATACAAACATACAACTGCATTCAAATGCCAACACTACACACAAATATCCAAATGCCAACACTACACACAAATACATACATTCTTTCAAACACACAAAACATGCTTAAATTCGTCACAACAAGTAATTTTTTCTATGGCATTAAAAAATGTTTATTCATAAACATTGTAATGCATTTTACCAAGCAAATACTATATTATAGTCTTTACATGTGTTGAATTAGCCTTAAGACCAGAGGGACAGGGTGGATGGGGGTTCATGGGGAAGGTACATGGGGGCAACCATAACTCTATTTACGCCACTAGCACCAAGAACACTTAATTTAGATGAAGCATGTAGGTTACTATAGTCAGGGCCGGTGCAAGGATTTTTGGGTACATAGGCGAAGATGTATTTTTCCACCCCCCCCCCACCCCCATTCAAAAATAACATCTTCACCTATGTGCCTCTTAACCAGCCCCTCTCCCCGTCCATTATTGGCCCCCTCCCTTCCCTGTCCCTTAGTGTTCTTCTGACAGTCACACACACTCAATGACAAACACAGAGACTCACTGATCTGACACACACACACTGATTGACACTCATTGACAGACACACTGATAGTCACACACAGACTCAATGACAAAGATACTCTCACTGATTTGACAGACACTCACAAACACACACTGACAGACACACACATACACTGACACACTCACATGCAACACTCATACAATCACTCACAGACACACATACACTCACTCACGCACACACTCACAGACACACATACACTCACTCACGCACACACTCACAGTCACTCACAGACACACATACACTCACTCACACACTCACACACAGTCACTCACAGACACACAGTCACTCACAGTAACACATACACTCACTCACGCACACACACAGAGACACATACTCACAGACACTCACACACACACACTGACACACACAGACACACACACACACAGACACTCACACACAGACACTCACACACAGACAGACACTCACTCACACAGAGACACATACACTACACACTCAGACACACAGACACTCACTCACACACTCACTCACACAGAGACACATACACACTCACAGACACACAAACACTCACACACAGACACACACACTCACTCACAGACACACACTCACAGACACACAGACACTCTCACACAGAGACACATACTCACAGACACATACACACAGACACACACACTCACACAGACACACACACACTCACAGACACACAGACACTCTCACAAACACACACACACACACTAACACAGAAACTCACACACACAGACATTCTCACACACAGACACTCTCACACACAGACACATCACATACATTCACAAATTATTTTAATAAATAATATCCACCCAGCCTCCCTACCTGGAGAGCTGGTGTGGATCATTCCCTGGGGTCCAGTGGGGCTGCTGGGCGGCGTGCGGCAGTGCTGCGATCAGGCGCTGCGAGGGAGCTCTAACCTCTCTGCTCTGCTCCCTCGCAGGCTGTCTGCTGATGCCGCGGGAGCCGGAATATGACGTCATATTCCGGCTCCCGTGGCATCACTAGACAGCGCGCGAGGGAGCAGAGCAGAGAGGTTAGAGCTCCCTCGCAGCGCCTGATCGCAGCACTGCCGCACTGGGGGCGGAGATGGTGGCCGGCAGGAGGGAGAGCTTCCCTCCTGACGGTCACTGAAATCTTGCGCCCCCGGAGCCGGTGCGCCCTAAGGCGGCCGCCTGTGCCGCCTTATGGACGCGCCGGCCCTGACTATAGTATCTCTTTTAAGTGCCACTCATTGTAAATTGTAAATTTTAGGAGGTATTAGCTATTTTTAAGTGCCTGTAATTAAGAGGAAAAAAAGAGATTCTAATGGAGAGTGCACATTAGTCCTTTCCCATCGGAATGCATTGACTCAATGCTTCCCTAAAGGGTTTTTCAAGATTCTGGACGTACTCATGACGTCCAGCATTGTTTCACGAAGTCAAACCCCGTGAAACTGCGAGAAATGCATCTAGTTGCTGGCAGTCTTAACCCTGAAATATAAACATTGCAGTTTCTCTAAACCTGCAATGTTTGCAGCTGCAGGGTTAATGTAACAGAAACAGTGCACAGAATGGGTGCCCATAGTGTCCCTTTAAGTTACTTTCCCTTGTTGTGCTACATCCCTTTCTATTGCTTTAATTTCCCATTTATGCTCCGCCTCCATGTCCCAACAGATATACTCTCCTTGACTCATGACCTGTTTGTAAAACCTTCTTCTCTATCAGATTTCCTGTTGGAGCAGAGACCTCTCCATTCTCTCTGGTGGAGCTGTGCTGAATTAGAATTAGACAATCATTTTTTTATTTTTTTTAAAGGAGCAAGAGCTGACAAAGGAGTGTTCCGTTAATGAAACAATTATGGGTCATTGATACTTCCCCTTACAGCCATGTCAATGAAAACAGAGCCATTTCTGAAAAACTGCACTATTTACATATTGCAGTACCCACACCTACATGACAGGTGTCTGTCAGACATGTAAACTATGCTGACGCTGGGCACCTTGTGCGTGAATTCAGTGTTTATATATTTCTTTAAGCATAGTTAAACAAGCATCAAGCAAGATAGTTTCATGTAATAGCTGTCACTGTATAATAAATTAAAATAATATAAAGAGTCTCTTAAAATACAGCGAAGACCTGGAGTGTATATTCTTCAGTTCTTGCTTTGAATCCTCAGTGGTAAATATGAAATACAAAAGCAAAAATAGAGACCAATAGTGCAAAACCGTTTTAGGAAAGCTGGATCACGAACAACATACAGGGACTGCAGGATTAGTAGGCAAGTTGTATTTTTGAGGATTAATTTTATTATTGAACAACAACCATGTTCTCAATGAACCCAAAAAACTCATTAATATCAAAGCTGAATATTTTTGGAAGTAGTTTTTAGTTAGTTTTTCGTTATAGCTATTTTAGGGGGATATCTGTGTGTGCAGGTGACTATTACTCAGGGCCGGACTGGGAACAGAAAGCAGCCCTGGAAAAAAAATATTTCAGCCCTCTAATTCATTGTGTCATATAGTATGCTTGTATTGTTTATATGTATGCACTTTGAAGAAGACTTTTGTCTTACCTGCAGCCCATCGCTCTAGATGATCCATGGGTGTTACAGTGCTATAACCACCACCCTCCAGGATGCTCCCTGTCCGTTGTGACTGCCTCTGCTTGGGGACAATTCTTTAAGCAGGGAAACACTCCATGCCAATATCAGCATATCGGCATCAGTGTGTCAATTGTGTAATTTCAGAAAATATATATTAAAAGAATGTCCCACATTAATAAATCACACTAGTTCAATGGCGCACACACACACACACACACACTGACTACAGAAAAGCTCACTGACACAAAAGAGCTCACTACAGACAAGCTCACCGATAAACACAAAAGCTCTCTGACACATGCACAAGCTCACTACAGACAAGCTTACTGCCGTACACAAATTCACTGACATTCACTCAAGCACACTAGAGACAAACTCAGTGACAAACACAACCTAACTACAGACAAGCTCACCACACACACAACCTCTCTGACCAACACAAGCTTGATAATGACAAACACAGAAGTGCTCTGACCCACACAAGCTTACTGACACACAGAAGCTCTCTGATACACACACAAGCACACTACAAGCTCACTGACAAACACACAAGCACACCACAAGCTCACTGATGCACACTACAAGCTCACTGATATACACAAGCACACTACAAGCTCACTGATACACACAAGCACACCACAAGCTCACGTATATACACACAAGCACACCACAAGCTCACTGACAAACACACAAGCTTACTGATACACAAGCACACTACAAGCACACCACAAGCTCACTGATGCACACTAGAAGCTCACTGATATACACAAGCACACTACAAGCTCACTGATACACACCACAAGCTCACTGATATACACATGCACACCAGAAGCTCACTGAAGCACACCACAAGCTCACTGATACACACCACAAGCTCACTGATATACACAAGCTCACTGATACACACACAAGCACACCACAAGCTCACTGATGCACACTACAAGCTCACTGATTTACACAAGCACACCACAAGCTCACTGATGCACACTACAAGCTCACTAATATACACAAGCACACTACAAGCTCACTGATACACACCACAAGCTCACTGATGCACACTACAAGCTCACTGATATACACAAGCACACCACAAGCTCACTGATACACACACACGCTCTCTCTCTCTCACACTCTCTCTCTCTCTCTCTCACACTCTCTCTCTCTCTCTCACACTCTCTCTCACTCTCACGCTCTCTCTCTCACACGCTCTCTCTCTCACGCTCTCTCTCTCACGCTCTCTCTCTCACGCTCTCTCTCTCACGCTCTCTCTCACGCTCTCTCCCTCACGCTCTCTCCCTCTCTCTCTCACCCTCTCTCTCTCACCCTCTCTCTCTCACCATCTCACCCTCTCTCTCTCACCATCTCACCCTCTCCCTCTCTCACCCTCTCCCTCTCTCACCCTCCCTCTCTCACACTCCCTCTCTCACACTCCCTCTCTCACACTCCCTCTCTCACACTCTCTCTCTCACACTCTCTCTCAGTATCAATCATACATTTACCTGTCAATGGCAGTGTGGATTCTAAGTTCTCCCTCTCCCCCCCTCTCTCTCTCTCTCACACCCTCTCTCTCACACACTCTCTCCCTCTCTCCCTATCACTCTCTCTCCCTATCACTCTCTCACACTCTCTCTCTCTCACACTCACTCTCTCTCACACTCACTCTCTCTCACACTCTCTCTCTCTCACACTCTCTCTCACACTTTCTCTCTCTCACACTCACTCTCTCTCACACTCTCTCTCACTTTCTCTCTCTCACACTCACTCTCTCTCACCCTCTCTCTCTCTCTCACCCTCTCTCTCTCTCTCTCTCTCTCTCTCTCTCTCTCTCTCTATCATACATTTACCTGTCCCTGGCAGTGTGGATTCTAAGTTCTCCATCTCTCCCTCTCTCTCTCTCACCCTCTCTCCCTCACCCTCTCTCTCACACCCTCTCTCTCTCTCACTCTCTCTCACACACTCTCTCTCTCACCCTCACTCTCTCCCTATCACTCTCTCTCTCACTCTCTCTCTCTCTCTCACACTCTCTCTCTCAACCTCACTCTCTCCCTCTCTCACACTCTCTCTTTCTCACCCTCTCTCTCTCTCTCTCTGTCAGTATCAATCATACATTTACCTGTCCCTGGCAGTGTGGATTCTAAGTTCAGTGTGAGGTGCTTCCTCTTCCTGTACTTCCTTTTCCTGTGTGGAAGTTCACCAGGCTGAGGCTGGTGGGCGGAGCTCCAGTGCGGGGGCTGGATTCTTACCAGACTGGCCGTGCAGAAGAGCTGGCAATGTGGGAGAGACTCTCTCTCCTCCCTGCTGCAGCCACCTCTGTATGTGTAGCAGCCACCTCGGTAATTGTCTGCCCCAGGCCCCCAGCCTCCAAACAAAACCTCACAGGAGGGAAAAATGTGTCAGATGCTGCACTGCCGGCCCCAAGTCCATTGGCCCACCGGGAAATTCCCCGGTATCCCGGTGGGCCAGTCCGGCCCTGCTATTACTGTGCATAATTATTAGGCAACTTAACAAAAAACAAATATATACCCATTTCAATTATTTATTTTTACCAGTGAAACCAATATAACATCTCAACATTCACAAATGTACATTTCTGACATTCAAAAACAAAACAAAAACAAATCAGTGACCAATATAGCCACCTTTCTTTGCAAGGACACTCAAAAGCCTGCCATCCATGGATTCATGTCAGTGTTTTGATCTGTTCACCATCAACATTGCGTGCAGCAGCAACCACAGCCTCCCAGACACTGTTCAGAGAGGTGTACTGTTTTCCCTCCTTGTAAATCTCACATTTGATGATGGACCACAGGTTCTCAATGGGGTTCAGATCAGGTGAACAAGGAGGCCATGTCATTAGATTTTCTTCTTTTATACCCTTTCTTGCCAGCCACACTGTGGAGTACTTGGACGCCTGTGATGGAGCATTGTCCTGCATGAAAATCATGTTTCCTGAAGGATGCAGACTTCTTCCTGTACCACTGCTTGAAGAAGGTGTCTTCCAGAAACTGGCAGTAGGACTGGGAGTTGAGCTTGACTCCATCCTCAACCCGAAAAGGCCCCACAAGCTCATCTTTGATGATACCAGCCCAAACCAGTACTCCACCTCCACCTTGCTGGCGTCTGAGTCGGACTGGAGCTCTCTGCCCTTTACCAATCCATCCATCTGGCCCATCAAGACTCACTCTCATTTCATCAGTCCATAAAACCTTAGAAAAATCAGTCTTGAGATATTTCTTGGCCCAGTCTTGACGTTTCAGCTTGTGTGTCTTGTTCAGTGGTGGTCGTCTTTCAGCCTTTCTTACCTTGGACATGTCTCTGAGTATTGCACACCTTGTGCTTTTGGGCACTCCAGTGATGTTGCAGCTCTGAAATATGGCCAAACTGGTGGCAAGTGGCATCTTGGCAGCTGCACGCTTGACTTTTTTCAGTTCATGGGCAGTTATTTTGCGCCTTGGTTTCTCCACACGCTTCTTGCGACCCTGTTGACTATTTTGAATGAAACGCTTGATTGTTCGATGATCACGCTTCAGAAGCTTTGCAATTTTAAGAGTGCTGCATCCCTCTGCAAGATATCTCACTATTTTTGACTTTTCTGAGCCTGTCAAGTCCTTCTTTTGACCCATTTTGCCAAAGGAAAGGAAGTTGCCTAATAATTATGCACACCTGATATAGGGTGTTGATGTCATTAGACCACACCCCTTCTCATTACAGAGATGCACATCACCTAATATGCTTAATTGGTAGTAGGCTTTCGAGCCTATACAGCTTGGAGTAAGACAACATGCATGAAGAGGATGATGTGGTCAAAATACTCATTTGCCTAATAATTCTGCACTCCCTGTAGAAGTAGAGAAGTGCCAACTCACAATTTAAAGAGCTATGCCCAGCTCTAGGTAAAACAGCATACAGTGGTATTTAATCCACATGTAGGATATAACTGGACACTTGGAGGTGTATCCTCAAGACTTCTTACAGCATTCCAGATAAGCGTCAGCATATAAAATACATAAAAGGGGGAAAAACCCAATGGTGCAATAACGTAGGTTAACTGCAACTACAGACAACACTGAGGTCCTAAGAGTGCCAACTTACAATTGGGAGAGCTATAACCAGCTCTGAGTAAAACAGCATACAGTGGTATTTAAACTCCCCACATGTAGGATATCCTTCTAGCGATGCTTGCAGTGCTGGTCTTATGAAATAAAATCACAAGAGAGGGCCCATAGTGTTTACCGTATAAAAAATAGCAGTAAAAGGTAAAATGAAACGTACTTACAGTGTTCACAATTCTCTCCATTCTTTGAAGGGTTTGAGGGTTACCCTTCCCCTCAGGTGTGCAGCTCTATTCTCCCCTGTGATCAGTACTGTAGCGCTGTTCCTCTCCTATTTTTTTTTTTACTGTATAATAAATGTTGCAATAATTTATTTATCTGTGTCCTGAAGAGGATCAGAACAATCCTTAGCTACAGACTAGCCCCTAATTCTGATGACTTCATTGCAAAGTTCTATATCAGAACAGATAATAAGGAAACTGGTGCTACTAACATGCAACCCAAGTCAAAATGGCAACTGTAGATTACCGGTAGTTCTATAAAGTAATGAGATCAATACGATCAAATAAAAGGAAAATGGAACTCAGGAAACACAAACTGATTCGCCAGGATGTTACAGAAATATAGGAAAAACAATAGAATAAAGTAAGGTATACTGAGACAACAGGAACATGACATCGGGACCTCAGGTCTTCAGGGACAATAGAAACTAAGCCAACACTGCTTACAGGATGCTAGGTCAACAGGATTTCACAAACTCACACTTCCAGAATTTGTAGATCGGTTCACAATATAGAGGTATCCCAATAACGTTTGAAATAAGATTACAATAACCACAGATCAAGCCAGAATTATTTTGACAAAAACATAAAGTCATTATAAACATTACAGCAGCATTTTAAACATGTCATGCAAAAAGTATAGGTCTATTTGATTGCAACGTATTATTCAGCAGTGCTCAAATGAACACTATAGTCATCAACAGGACCGGTGGAAGGGTTTTTGACTACACATGCGAAGATTGATTTTGCTGTCCCGTCCCTTCACCCGCCACAAAAAAATGCATCTTCACCTCTGTGTCTCTTAACCCACCTTTTTCATTTATTACCCTTTTTGCTTTTTTATCCCCTCTGTTGAATGTCTTAACCCCTTTATTGTATCTTAGCCCACTTTTATGTCTTACATCCCCCTTTAGTGTACCTTATCACCCAATTTTCCCCTTTATGTGTCTTACATGTTCCTTCTGTGTCTCTTACAACCTATTTGTGTGTCTCTTACTACCCTCAAGCCGCTTTGTGTGTCTCTTTCTCCCCTTCCTCAACACCTCTGTGTGTCTCTTCCCCCATGCCCACCCCCTCTGTGTGTCACTGTCCCCTTCCCCAGACTCTTTGATTGTCTGATTCCCCTTTCCCAGCCCCGTGTGTGTCATTGTCCTCTTCTCCAGCCCCTCTAAGTGTCTCCCCCTGCCCATCTGTGTGTCATTATCCCTTTCCCTAGGCCCTTTTGTATGCCTCACCTACTCATACACCTGCTCGCCTCCCTTTTGTAGCATGGCCTCGCTGACCATGGTAGAGGATCTTCTGTATCCTGTACTCAGTCTAACAGGAAGCTGCCTGTTGCTCTCAGTAAGCACTTCTTGTCAGACCAGGTAGAGGGTATAGAATATCCTCTAATGGGTCCGCTGTGCGCTCCCCTTCTGTCAGTAACCCAAACAGGGCTGCCATCAGAAATTTTGGGGCCCCTGACAAAGCACAAGGTCTGGGCCCCCTCCTCCCCCCCCATGTGTAGTGAATGCAGAGAGTGTGTTAGTGTGTAGCGGATGCAGAGTGTGTGTTAGTGTAGTGAATGCAGAGTGTGTTAGTGTGTAGCGGATGCAGAGTGTGTGTTAGTGTAGTGAATGCAGAGTGTGGTAATGTGTAGCGAATGCAGAGTGTGTGTCAGTATAGTGGATGCAGTGAGTGTGTTAGTGTGTAGTGTATGCAGAGTGCATGTTGTATTAGTGAATGCAGTGTGTGTATTGTATTAGTGTATGCACTGTGTGTGTTAGTGTATGCAGTGTGTGTTGTATTAGTGTATGCGGTGTGTGTGTTTGTGTATGCGGTGTGTGTTGTATTAGTGTATGCAGTGTGTGTTGTGTCAGTGTATGTAGAGTGTGTCGTGTTAGTGTATGCAGTGTGTGTTGTGTTAGTGTATGCAGTGTGTGTTGTGTTAGTGTATGCAGTGTGTGCTGTGTTAGTCTATGCAGTGTGTGTGTTGTGTCAGTGTATGCAGAGTGTGTGTGTTGTGTCTGTATGCAGTGTGTGTGTGTTGTGTCTGTATGCAGTGTGTGTGTTGTGTTAGTGTATGCAGTGTGTGTGTGTGTTGTGTTAGTGTATGTGGTGTGTGTGTTGTGTCAGTGTATGCAGTGTGTGTGTGTTGTGTTAGTGTATGCAGTGTGTGTGTGTTGTGTTAGTGTATGTAGTGTGTGTGTGTGTTGTGTCAGTGTATGTAGTGTGTGTGTGTTGTGTCAGAGTATGTAGTGTGTGTGTGTGTGTGTGTGTTGTGTCAGTGTATGTAGTGTGTGTGTTGTGTCAGTGTATGTAGTGTGTGTGGGTGTGTGTTGTGTCAGTGTATGTAGTGTGTGTGTGTGTTGTGTCAGTGTATGTAGTGTGTGTGTGTGTGTGTGTTGTGTCAGTGTATGTAGTGTGTGTGTGTGTTGTGTCAGTGTATGTAGTGTGTGTGTGTGTGTGTGTGTAAATGTCCAATGAGGAGGGGGAGGGGGGGCATTTTAACATTATTTAAAAAAAAAAATGTAATTAATTAAATTGTTTCTCCCCCCTCCCTGCTTACCTGTGTCTAGGGAGGGGGGAGATTCCATCCCCGGTGGTCTGGTGGCATGGTGGGGCCCCCCGGGTTCCCTGTTACCGCAGAGGGGGCCCAGGCAGCACACTGCTTCTCCTCTTCTCTCCTCCAATAACTCTCGCGAGACCCGCGGAGCGTTGCCATGGCAACCGGCTCTCGCGAGCGTTATTAGCAGGGAGGAGAAGAGAAGAAGCAGTGTGCTGCCTGGGCCCCCTCTGCGGTAACTGGGAGCCGGGGGCCCGGGGCTGCACACATAGATAGCGATATTCGCTATCTATGTGTGCAGGGAGGGAAAGTGGGGCCCGAGCAGTCCGGGCCCCCCAGGGCCGCCGGGCCCGTGACAACTGTCACGGTTGTCACCCCCTGATGGCGGCCCTGAACCCAAAGCCTGGACATTGGACCCCCTTGGATGGAATGCCCAATGCTGCCTTCTGGTTCCCCTGACGCTGGTCACCAAGACCATTGAGTGGTTGGGGAACAGTGTCCCTGTCTTCTTAACCCTGCAACGTAAAACATTACAGTTGTTTTTTTATTTTTGCAATGACAGAAATTGCGGTATATCTGCAGTATAGAGGCATGTGCAAAAGTCATAACATGTTTCATAGATAAAAGTAGAAGGAAAGGGAAAACGAAAAATGAAGAAAAATGCTCTAAATCACCAAGTGTGTATCACTCCAAAATCACACAAATAAAATCAACAATAAAATATACAATATGGTGAGAGCAAAATATATGGTGAATAAACCAATAGGTGAGGTAAAAAACATGCAATATTACCATGTATATCTTTATCCTAAAAATATAAAACACAAGACATAGTATAGCCTGTATGATAAATAAAACAAGATAAGAGAAAAAATACTCTCACTCACAATTTGCTGAGCCTATGGAAGTGGCTCAGACTTAAAGCGCCTTTTTGATAATGAATGGGACCAAAAGTGCTGGATGTAATATAGAAGTTTCTCTGCAAATCCTCAATTTCCCTCCTGGATGGTTTAACATACGCCAAGGAGAAGGTATAGGTGCAGGAACAAAATCTTTATTTGTACAAAGCAGCATAAAGTGCACTTTATTTACTGGAGATCCATTTTATGCTGCTTTGTACAAATAAAGATTTTGTTCCTGCACCTATACCTTCTCCTTGGCGTATGTTAAACCATCCAGGAGGGAAATTGAGGATTTGCAGAGAAACTTCTATATTACATCCAGCACGTTTGGTCCCATTCATTATCAAAAAGGCGCTTTAAGTCTGAGCCACTTCCATAGGCTCAGCAAATTGTGAGTGAGAGATTTTTTTTTCTCTTATCTTGTTTTATTTATCATACAGGCTATACTATGTCTTGTGTTTTATATTTTTAGGATAAAGATATACATGGTAATATTGCATGTTTTTTACCTCACCTATTGGTTTATTCACCATATATTTTGCTCTCACCATATTGTATATTTTATTATAACATGTTTCATACATCATTATCTCAGTGATACAGAAAGGAAAGGTAATTTTTTTAAGACATGTATTTTGTTATACAATGGTAATTGGCTTGGTCGCAATCCGTCAAGGTTTTAACATTTTCATAAAAATAGAAAATCAGTAAAAAAAACAAACAAATAACTTTAAAAATGAACATAACATAACAGCATAACTGCATTGCCTGTTTATTGGTCATGGAAACCGCCCCACCTCCATCCCCGCGCACCCCTGAGAGTCAACCAGCCAGGACTCCTTTATGGGCTATAAGCCATGACCCCAGCTGGAGTTCCCCCGAGGGAACCCGAGAAGCGGAGCGGCGAGCTCCCCCTGAGCCCCTTTTTCTTTCCTTCATGTTCATCATTATTCTCTTACCCCTTTCCCCTCCCTCTCTCCTTTTTAAAACCAATCAATTTTGTTTCTTACAACACAGCTATTGATACATTTTCAGGCAGTAAAGTTGTAATGAAGGTTGGTAGGATCCCATTGAAACATGTCACCTTCTATAGCGAAAGCAATATCTGCATCCAACCTTGGTCATGTTAAAAAAGGTATGTGCTGGTCAGGTCAAAAATAGGAATAAGTAAGTGAAAAATAAATAAATAAATGGTAGAGGATTTGATAGGAAAGAGGGGGTGATACCTCTATTGCCATGGACAGTGGGTATGAGGTGCCAGCCATTAGTTTAGCTGGGCATATTCTAATGTGTTTCTTAATTTTGTGAAGATGCTTCTAAGGCATTAATACAGCACTCCCATCGCGCCGCAAATGCAATTTCCCACCCCTCCCATCTGTCTTCCAAATATATATAAGTTAATGCCAGGAGTGGCAGATATAACAACATATATCAAAGACAAGTACAGTTGTTCTGACGAAGGGAGCAGAGGAATCCCTACTGAGATGACACATAGATCGACCCTATAGAGAGGGTATGGAAATGAAAATAAAAAAAGTGTATTGGAGCTATTGACACCAGGTATAGTGCTCTCACATGGGTGAGGTACATTCCCTGTGTTGGGATGTGGCTCATAGACTTTGGACAGGACCAGCTTTTAAAGTTTAACCTAAATTATGAAAGAAAAAAATACTTTTTCGAAGTCAAAAACTATATACAAGTGGTTGTGCTGGCAGTCCGGACACATTATTATTATTTTATTATTTATATAGCACCAGCAAATTCCATAGCGCTGTACAATGGGTGGACTAACAGACACGTAATTGTAACCAGACAAATGGACGCACAGAAACAGAGGGGTTGAGGGCCCTGCTCAATGAGCTTACATGCTAGAGAGAGTGGGGTATAGTGAGACAAAAGGTATACGTAGGGGTAATGAAATAGGTTGCTAGAAAAGTGTTCACTGAGAACTTTGGTTATTTTTGACAGTTGCAGGAGAGGAGTCATGGCTAACAGTTTAAATTATATGCTTTCCTGAAGAAGTGTGTTTTCAAAGATTTTTTGAAGGAGTGGAGACTGGGTGAAAGTCTAATGGAGAAGGGATGGGAGTTCCACAGAAAAGGTGCAGCCCTGGAGCTCCCAGTGTCCGGACTGCCACTTACACATCTATAGGGCTCCCAGTGCCCCGACTGCCACCACAACCAGTTATACATCTATTCTATAGGGCTCCCAGTGCCAGGACAGCCACCACAACCACTTGCAATATTACAATAGCGTGTCTAAATGCTAGTCTGTATAATGCATCGACACGTGCATTATATTTTGATATAGCTATAGAGTATATTTTTAACCTTTCTTTTTATTGGGCTAATTGTAGCCGCATATGTATATATATTCTTTTCACTTATTTTTGTGGGTGTTCCACTTTATATTTTCCACATATAGTTTTTCTCAGTGTTATGTCTCTTGTTTTTTGTCCTATTTTGACTTTTTAATTATCTATTAAACATTAAGTTTTAATATACTAGTTTATCAATTAGTTCAGGTTACCTCCTCCATCTCCTTCTGCTCTTTGGTTTATTCTCACTGGGGTTATCCCCAAATAGGAGGGGCTGTAACGCTCTGGCTCCACTCTTCTTCTATTTTCTCTTCTTATTCTTTCATATTTATTAATTTATAGAGATTGGCCCGTCCTAAATGAGAGTGACAATTCGAACCAATGTTCCAATTCATTAAAAATAGAGGAGAGAACAGGAGGAATATTCAGTTTATACAGTAGGCCAATGTTTCTTGGGATCTTAATCCCTAAATATTGTAAGGCCGATGATTGCCATGTCAATGGGACACTCCTAGACAACTTAGGAGGCAGTCCCCTTCCCAGATGTAGCGCACTGGATTTCGACCAGTTAAGTCCTGCCATGGCATGAAATTTGTCAAGAAGGGGTGGTATGGAAGAGGCTGGCTCCAAGGTATACAGGAGAAGGTCGTCGGCAAAAGCCAAGACCTTTATAGTGACATCCACCATGGGAATACCCCTGTAGCCCGGTAATGACTCAATGGCTCACAACAGTGGATCTATGGCTAGGTTAAACAGTAGTGATGATAAGGGGCATCCCTGCCACACCACTCTTCCCAGCATGAAATATGGAGAGTAGAGTCCATTTGTCGTGTTGCAACTGTTGTGTTGTAAGTTTTTAACAAAGGCCACAAAGGTGTGTCCGAAGTAGCGTAGTTTTAGTATGCGTATCAATTACTGCCAAGTGATGCTATCGAATGCCTTCTTAATATCAAGGCTGATAAGGAAAGGGGAGGGAGAGTCCACCCTCCCACCTGCAACACCCGTCACAGCCGCCCTTCGGATACCTGTGACCATCTGTCTCCCCACCACAAACCCCAGTTGGTGACCTGTAAGGACTCTGGGCAAGAATTATTGAACTCTTAGGGCTATGATTTTAGTGAGAATTTTAAGGACCAGATTGAGAAATGATATAGGACGATAGGACGCCAAATCCTCCACATCCCTACCTGGCTTCAGTAGCAGTGTGTGCTTGATTAAGGGAATCTATCGAGAGTCCCTTCAGATAGATTTGGTCAAAAGGGGCTTTGATTTGGTGTTTTAGAGTTTTATAATATTCGGCTGTGTATTCATCCGTGCCTGGAGCTTAACCCGATTTAAGGGACGCAATGACCATATGGATTTATTTTTTTGTGATTGGGGCGCGAAGTAGTTCCCTGGAGTCCCTGTCTAAGTGAGGTAGGTTCAGATTTTTTAGGAAAGCCATACCCTGATCATGATGATCAGTCGGGGCTATCGATAGTTTTTGGAAGTAGTCATGAAAATCTTTGTTAATTGCTGCATAAGAAGTAAGCCAGACTCCTTCCGGCGAGTTGATTGCCGTTATTGGTTTGAACCTGGTTTTAGGGTTGGCCATATGGGCCAACAACCTCCCAGAAATCCTCCCCCCATCTGAAAAAGTGTTGTGTCTGAAAGTCTAATTTTGATTGAGCATAGTTAGTTATTATTTAGTGTCAAGGTAAGCTTTGTTTTCATCAGATGTATTAGCAGAATAGCTCATATGAGATTGTTTAAAAATTTTAATATAGCGTAGTCCTTCTGCCATTTTTTTCTCACCAGATGAAGTATAGGAAATGATTTGCCTCTCATGACTGCCTTGGATGTCTCCAAGAGTAATTTTGTCTCCTCCATGTGTTCTAGATTGTCATCCAGAAAGTTCACTCAGTGAGTCTGTGTTATGGTTCTTTCCAGACGCAGTCGCCTTGGAAGATTCCAACAGGGGATTTGAACCTGGGTCCTTCGTGTCCTGGGCCTGTTATACTGCCTTTAAACCACAGCAGATTCTGGTTTGAATATGTTCTATCTTTGTTATTCACTATGGGGCTGGACTCCATCTGTGGCTAAGACCTGTGCTTCACTTGAGGCAGATTGCTAATCAACAGGGT
The DNA here is from genome assembly GCF_036172605.1 of Pelobates fuscus. Taxonomy (NCBI): domain Eukaryota; kingdom Metazoa; phylum Chordata; class Amphibia; order Anura; family Pelobatidae; genus Pelobates; species Pelobates fuscus. Next base: position 307,543,182 of record NC_086317.1, on the reverse strand, counting down.
ATTTGAGCATTGCCTTGTCCTGGGAACTTTGCTAGTTCTTTGATTCTGGTGTTTGCGAGTTGTTCCTGTTTTGTCTCCAGATACTTGTTCTCCAGATTGCCCCTGGCTCCTGACCTTGGCTTCCCTCTTTGTTTATCCTGATCTCTGGTATCCTCTGACTTTGGCTTATCCACGACTATACTCCTGCTTTTGTTCTTGCCTGTTCTGCGACTTGTAACTATATCCTGCACAGCCCCCGTGCACAGATTCACACTCCTGGTGGTTTCTAACCTTATCACCTTGGACTGTGTATATCTGCAAGAGTGAGACCAAATCTCTGCCTACCGGACTCCCGCCTCAGTTAAGACCCTGACTGTCTGTAAGTGAGTCTGGAACGATGGCTGATTTGTGAGATATGCAGGAAAGCACCATTGTCTAGTGTGTGGAGGTGACAGTAGGGTGGATTTTACCATTGTGATAGGTGCGTGGTCAGATATCACAATCGATTCAATGGTTGTTTCTGTTATGTATGATAAGAGGGACGGGGTCACTAAAAAAATTCTATTCTAGAGAAGGAATTGTGTACCAGAGAATGGAAGGTGTAGTCCCTTTCATTGCAATGGAGTATACTCCAGGGATTGTGTTAATTATAGGCGGATACAAGATGGGATAGACTGTGGTCACTGTCTGTGGGAGGAGTCACACCTCATGAGGATTTGTCCCTACCTGGCTCCAATACTGCATTGAAATCCCCCACAACTATCACTTGATCTATATCTATTTGAGCAAGCAGGGCCAGAAGTTTTGTAAAAAAAAAAGTACCTGGGGAAGAGTTAGGGGCATAAACATTTACAATGCAGTAACAAGGTGAGTTAACAGTAAGACATAATATAACTTATCGACCCTCCAGGTCAACCTCGCAGCTGTATATTACATATTGAAGGTTTGAATGCAACAGATTGCCACCCCTCGTGGTTTGGAATTATATTTAGCTGCAATAAAGGATTGGATCCAGGGAGCTATATACAGATAGGTGAACCAAAAAGCATTTAGAGATAAAAGTTCATCACTCCTCCCTAAGTGGTGAGGATTTGGCTCTAGGTTTAGTGAAGGTGCCTCCAAATCCAGGAGAACATTCCAGAGAAAGGTGGTGACCTCTAACACTGAAGAGGTAGTCAACTCATGGTTTGCAATGCGTAAGCGTAGAGTGGCAGGATACAACACAGTAAATCCTATGCCTTTCTTGTGTAACGTGACCAGATGGGTGTAAAGGCTCATCTCCGCTGTGTGACTTGTGCAGAGTAATCTTTGAAGATTAGAATTGTTTTGTCTTGATAGGTAAGTCAGGGAAGTTGTTTATAAGCTGTAAAGATACTAATTTAGGAATTTTGCTATTATTGGTCGTGACTTAGTGGCTTCACTGGGCCTGTCAGGGCCTAATCTGTGTGCTTGTTCAATAACGATGTGAGTGAGGGCAGAGGTACCAAGCGGTAAGGTATCCTGTAGCCGATTTTAACAATTCAGGGAAGCCCACAAATCTTAGATTGTTTCTCCTAATCCGGTTTTCGAGATCATCTAATTTATCCTGTAGGGGATGTTAAGGTACCGTTTTGTCTTCTTATTGTTGATTGTAATTGATTGTAGTTCGTCTTCAGTTGTGCTGTGCCTGGTTTCTAGTAGAATAATCTGAGTAGAATGGGAAAGGAGTAAATGGACTGCATTATCAATAGATTCTTTAATGTCCTTGAATTGGGAGTCAAAGATTGGTTTGAGGAGATTTGATACCTCATGGCAGGCCCGGACTGGCCATCGGGCACACCGGGCAAATGCCCGGTGGGCCGCGATGGCCGTGGGGCCGAGGCCGGCAGGGAGATCACAGGATCTCCCTGCCAGTCTTTGCAGGGCCGGCACTATCAGAGTGCTGGCCCTGCAGTAGTCCACGGTATCCTGCGGCCGGTGGGGGAGAGAGTGAGGGAGGCAGGAGAGGAACCGGCGGAGCTCCTACTTACAGCTCTGCCGGCTTCCCCTCGCGAGATTTGGAGCGTTGCCATGGCAACGCTCCAGGTCTCGCGGGAGTGAACTCTAGCCTCACAGGCTAGAGTTCACTCACCACTAGGACCACCAGGGATGGATGCCAGCAGCAGGATTCCCCCTCCCAGGCATAAGGTAAGCAGGGAGGGGGGGATATAATCACCCACATCACTTCAGCCTCACTTGCTCTCACACACTCCCTGCACACTTGGCACTCACAGCACCCTCACCCACTTACACACTGCACCCTCACTCACACACACACACTGCACCCCTGACACTCACAGAACCCTCACACATACACACACTGCAACCCTGACACTGACAGCACCCACACACACACACACTGCACCCCTGACACTCACAGCACCCACACACACACACTGCACCCCTGACACTCACAGCACCCTCACACATACACACACTGCAACCCTGACACTGACAGCACCCACGCACTCACAGCACCCTCACTCACACACACACTGCACCCCTGACACTCACAGCACCCTCACTCACGCACACACTGCAACCCTGACACTGACAGCACCCACACACACACACTGCACCCCTGACACTCACAGCACCCTCACTCACACACACACTGCACACCTGACACTCACAGCCCCCTCACACATACACACACTGCAACCCTGACACTGACAGCACCCCCACACACTGCACCCCTGACACTCACAGCGCCCTCACTCACACACACTGCACCCCTGACACTCACAGCACCCTCACTCACACACACTGCACCCCTGACACTCACAACACACACACTGCACCCCTGACACTCACAGCACACACACACACACACATACACTGTACCCCTGACACTCACAGCACACACACACACACACTGCACTCCTGACACACACAGCACACACACACACACTGCACCCTCACTCACACACACTTCACCCCTGACACTCACAGCACCCTCACACACACACACTGCACCCCTGACACTCACAGCACCCTCACACACACACACACACTGCACCCCTGACACTCACAGCTTCCTCACACGCACACACTGCACCATCACACACAGCTTCCTCACACGCACATAGCACCTTCACGCAAACGCAGCACCCACTCACACACATAGCACACTCACGCAAACACAGCACCCACTCACACACATAGCTCCCTCACGCAAATACAGCACCCACTCACACACAGCACACACCCATCACACACACAGCACCCTTACCCACATAGCACCCTCATGCAAACAGCACCCATCACTCACACACACTACACCCCTTACACACACACACACACACTGCACAATATGCTTTCCTAGCATTTTTGTCTCCTGGTATCCCAACTATGGAGACACCAGAGACAAATTTCAAGCAAACACAGTGCAAGCATGTTATTAAATTTGCTTGCGCTGTGCAGAACAAATACAGGGTCTTTTTCTCATGCCAGAGCTCTTCAGCAGAGCTCTGCGCATGGTCTACCCTGGAAGAGCATTGAACCAACATGCTCACTTTGTGATGGGGTGTGCTTGTCTGGCCCCGCCCCCTTTTTAGTGGGCCGCTGTAATTAAAAAATGCCCGGGCTGAATTTTCTTCCCAGTCCGGCCCTGTCACGGTAATATACCCCAACACAAAGGAATAGTCCAGATAGTCAAGAGACAAGAAACCAGGATTCGTCTTACCGGACCTTAGAATGGCCGGACTAGACGAGTACAAGAAAAGACAGAGTCCAGAACAAGCCGAGGTCAAGGGAACGGAGAGACAGCGTAAAGTAGAACAAGCCGAGGACTGGTACACAGAAGACAAACCAGCGGATAAACAAGCAAGGATAAAGAGAGAGCGGAGTCAGGAACAAAGCCAAGGTCAAGCACCAAAAAACCAACTGAACGATACAAGCACTAAAGGGAACTGGACAGAAACCACGATAGGGCAAGGTGCAAAGGAAACAGGTGAGTATAAATACCCTAATGTTCACTTTGATTGGCCCCTGTCATATCCACGCCCCCAAAACGTGAGTGTATGGGGAACGTGGCATGACAGGGGCCAATGGGAGACTGATTCTAATTTTGTCTCCCACTGTCCCTTTAAGAGCGCGCCCGAGACGCGCGGCGCGCTCTTAGTGTCAGGCGGGACACGTGACCGCTTCTCGCGGTCACTGCCCGCCCGACTGATCTCGTCGTTGGATGAGCCGCGCGCGGCCTTTGCAGGAGCAGGACCGCGCGCGGCGAGAAGAGAGGACCCCGGCCGGCCCCTGGAGAGGGTAAGTACTGCTACAGTACCCCCCCCCCTGAAGACACGCCCACCGGGCGGGGAGGAGCAGGCCTGGCAGGAAAGCGAGCGTGGAAAGAACGCACAAGGCGAGGAGCGTGAACAGCGCCAGCGGAAATCCAACTGCGTTCCTCAGACCCATAGCCCTTCCAATGTACCAGATATTGGAGGCGACCCCGAAAAGAAAACGAGAGTCAAGTATAGCAGCCACTTCAAATTCCTCATGGCCCTCCACAGAAACCGGAGGGGGAGGAGGGACATGCCGAGTATAACGGTTGCACAGGAGGGGTTTCAACAAGGAGGTATGAAACACGTTAGGAATGCGTAGATTCCTAGGAAGATCCAAGGCATACGAGACAGGATTAACCACATGCAAGATACGAAAAGGACCAATAAAACGAGGGGCCAACTTCATAGAAGGCACACGAAGACGGATATTGCGAGTAGAAAGCCAAACCCGGTCCCCCACAGCATAGGATGGAGCCGCCCTGCGATGCTTGTCTGCCTGAACCTTCTGGTGAGCAGCGGAAGCCACCAAAGAACACTGAACCTGCTCCCAAGTATTACGTAAACCAGCCAAATGTTCATCCAGAGCTGGCATGCCCTGTAAGGAGAATGCAGCTGGAAGAACCACGGGATGCCGGCCATAAACAACGTAAAAAGGGCTGTTACCGGAGGATTCATGAGCAGCATTATTACGAGCAAACTCAGCCCAAGGAAGAAGGTCAGCCCAATTGTTCTGATGGTGGGACACGAAACAACGAAGATACTGCTCTAGAGATTGGTTGGCACGTTCAGCAGCTCCATTAGACTGGGGGTGGTAAGCGGAAGAAAACGAGAGGGAGATACCCATCTCTGAACAAAACGTTTTCCAGAATCTGGAGATAAACTGGCTACCCCTATCGGACACGATTGAAGTGGGAATACCATGCAACCGAAACACCTCCCTGGCAAAGATAGAGGCAAGTTCCTTGGATGATGGCAATTTGACAAGAGACACAAAATGAGCCATCTTAGAAAAACGATCCACAATCATCAGGATAACAGTTTTACCATTCGAAGGAGGTAATTCAAAATAAAATCCATGGATAGATTGGACCACGGCCTCTTGGGTATGGGCAACGGATGCAACAACCCACAAGGAACTCTGTGGGAGGACTTCATACTGGCACAAGTAGTACAGGCATTAACGTAATCGGTGACGTCCTTGCGTAAGGAAGCCCACCAGAAATATCTAGAAACTGCTGAGAACGTTTTAGAAATACCAGGGTGTCCAGCAGTTCTAGTGTCATGATATAATGACATAATGTCTCGTCTCTCGGGTATATCAACGAACAGTTTATCAGCAGGCCTCTCCCCAGGAGCCATGTTTTGTTTAGCCTGTATAGCTTGTAAGAGGGAAGAAGAAATAGAAAGAACAGTAGTAGCTATTATTCTGTCGGGAGGAATGACAGGGGTAACATCAATTTCTAGTTTGTCAGTAGTCTCGAATTGTCTGGACAGAGCGTCAGCTTTAGTATTACGATCTATATAGGGAACATGCAAGGAAAAAAACAATAGTGTGATACAGTATATACAGTGAAAATGTGCGCTTAAATGGATGCACTCACGAGATAGTAAAGGTAAAACAGCATTCAAGGTGCCTCCCCAGGGAATATGGGGGGATGCTGGTATCCTTCGGTAGTGTCTAGCAGCCAAATGGGACACAGGACTCCAGGTGAGTTATGGTAGAAAATATTTGTAGTTTTATTTTCTTTAAAAGGTGATACAACACCAAGCAGATAAAATATAAAAGTGCAGCAGTAGGTCCAACGCGTTTCGTTCAACACAGGAACTTCATCAGGAACCGCACAGTAAAAGAAATCAACAGCAATATTGCAGATTGTAAAAAAATACACATCCTACTCACCCTAACAATAATCACTATAAATAGGGCTAATCCCAATGTCCCATTGGTCCTAAGTGTGGGGGGTGTCCTCCGGGCTGCTCTCCATTGGTCAAGGGATAATATCATCCAGCTGATTCCATTTTCGGCATTTCAATGCCCAGAAAACGAGCGCGTTTTTTTCATACGCCGGAACCGGAAGTAGACGTTTTCTTTCACTTCCGCGTTCCACATGCGTTCCACGTGCGTTCCACATGCGTTCCAAGGGCAGTCCGCACATGCTCAGTGGGTATTACACAACTATCTCAATCGAAAACATCCTAATGCATTTAAAAAAAGCCCTTAAAAGCTCAAAACATAACTAAAGGTGCAATTAATCTCTAGAAAGAGAAAAAATAAATTAATATATGACATACAAACATAATTAGTTACTTTAGTGAACTTGAACTTGTCATGTGACAAAATTAAACATTAAACATTATACTTCTGGTGTCTGTAATTCTGTGGAAATAGCAAACACCTTCTCTACAAATCTATTTAAAGTGACAGACTCTTCATAAATTTCTATAAACCTCTTCTTTATTGAGGATATTGTCATAATAAACCCCTCCATAGGTTTATTTTAAAGTGACACACACCTTATCTCCAAAAACCTGTTTGAAGTTATAGATTCCTCCGTGAATCAGTAAAGGTGACAAGCACCTATTACAAAATTAACCAAGTGACTCATACCTGATAGGCTAAAAAAATAATCAACTAAAAAACCATAACCTATAAATTTTGCAAATGTTCCCTAAATATTATTAGTTAAGGACATTATAAATACCTGATTAGTACACATAACTGTATAATATAAACTACGTTAGTTATTATTATTGTTTCATATATGCTATCTTGATCTGTTTTTTATCTTAATCATATTCTTTGGTTTCATACATATGCACCAAAAATAGATCACTCTCATTGTCCCATATCATCAAAAGAAAAAGAAAGGAGAAAAAAGTTATCCCCAGGCCAGAGGGAGTCCACATTAACATGTCCCTAGTAACCTATATGATTGATTGGTACTCCTTTGTCTAGAGGAAGGGTACTCCCTTAAAAAAGAAATTATAGAGAGAAGAGTAATCGTTACGGTTACTCCAAAAAACACACAAGATCTATCCCAATATTTAAGCCCCTGGGTTCCAGGGTCTTTAGCTTGTGTATCCAGAAGGTTTCCCTCTGGGACAGCTTCTTAACTCTATCTCCTCCCCGCCAATAGGGCAGAACATGCTCGATCCCCATACATCGAAATTCTTTGAATGAAAAAGAAGGACAGCTGGAGCAGTGGGTGGAGACTGAATGAGTAACAAGTCCCTTACGTATATTGTTCAGGTGTTCCAAGATTCTAACTTTAAAAATACGTTGTGTCCGTCCCACCTACTGTTTGCCACACGGACACTGCAGTAAATATACTACATGGTCCGTGTGGCAACTAATTGGTGATTTAATCCCAAAGGATTCTCCAGTTACACAACTGCCGAATTCCTTGGTTCTTTCCATATGGGCAGTGGTGCAAGCTTTGCAGCTATTGCATCCTCTAAAACAACCTGAATCGGGAGGTACATTAGATCTGTTGGTTTTAATCGCATAGCTGGGCGCTAGCATGTTCTTAAGGTTCTTATTTCGCTTGAAAATCACTGTTGGACGTTCAGATAGAGAACTGCCCAAAATGGGGTCCTGTTGTAAGATAGGCCAGAATTCAGTTAAACTTCTTTTTATCTTAAGATGATCGGTATTGTATTGAGTTACAAAGGAAGATCTAAAATTACCCCTCCCTCCTGTCCCCGGTGGTTTGTCCTCCAAAAGTTGGCTTCGTTCTAAAGAGCCTATGGAGCGGATCTCTTTCTCTAGGGTGTTTTTGTTATAGCCCCTCGCACACAATTTGTTCTTTATATGTGTGGACTGGGTATGGAAATCATGTGGGCGGGAACAATTGCGCTTAAGTCTAGTGAACTGGCTACGCGCTATGCCTTTAAGCCACGGTTTGTGGTGGCAGCTACGTTGGTGGACGAAACCATTGCCATCCGTTGGCTTGAAGAAACATTTAGTATGGATTTGGCCCTGATCACAGAAAATTTCGAGGTCCAAAAAATGGATCCTGCTCTTGTTCCACTCAGGAGTAAAGACAAGGTTGAACAAGTTGGAATTGAGATAATGAACATAATCTGAAAAGCTGTCAGAAGACCCCTTCCAGATGACGATCACATCGTCAATATAACGCCGCCAGAGCACCAGGCTCTCCCTCCAGTCATGCCCAGACCATACGAAGAGTTCTTCCCATCTCCGCATATAGGTGTTGGCATAACTGGGGGCGAACCTGGTGCCCATGGCGGTACCTGTTATCTGGAGATAATGTTGATCGTTAAAAAAGAAAAAATTGTGTTCTAATATAAACTGGACAGAAGTCAATATGAAATCCCTCTGGCCTGAGGACAAGTCCAAATCCTGGGACATATAGTGATCAAGAGCTTCCAGCCCCAAACGGTGATTGATTACCGTATACAGAGATGTCACGTCAAGCGTGGCCCAACTGTAGTCGGATTCCCATTCTATACTCTCCAATTCTTGGAGAAAGGACTTAGTATCGCGTATATATGAGGGGGCCCCCTGGGCATATTTTTGGAGAAACGAATCCATATATGCTGATAAATTAGCTGTGAGAGAGTTCACTCCACTGATGATAGGGCGACCTGGTGGATCAGGGAGGCGTTTGTGGGTTTTAGGAAGGAAATAGAATATTGGAATTACTGGATTTTTTTGAAACAAGAAATCAAAATTCTTTTGCGATATAATTCCGCTATCCCTGGCTTTGATCAAAATTTCCTTCAGTTTTAAATTATACACCAGGGTGGGGTTATTTTGTAATGTGATATACGTCTTCCTATCCCCCAGGATGTTAAGGGACTCCTTCAGATAGTAGGAGGCTGTCATCAACACTATCCCTCCTCCCTTATCGGCCTCCCTGATCACCAGGTCCTCTCTTTCCATAAGGTGTTGTAAAGTGTCCTTCTCCTTCTTAGTTAAATTAAAAGGGGATGAACCTCTCTTTCTTTCGAGAGTAATGGATTGAAAAGCCTGGTCCACCATATGCTCAAAGGTCTCCAAGAATGGACCCTTACTTTGAACCGGAAAAAAATGGGACCTAGGTTGAAACTTATAATCCTCTTTCACATCTATACTATTAACCTCACCCTCAGTGTTAGATGGGTGTAAAAGAAAGTGCCTTTTAATAGTTAGGGAGCGAATAAATTTTTTGAGGTCTATATACAGATTAAAATCATTAGCCATCTTATTAGGGGCAAACTTCATCCCTTTTGAAAGTAAATCTATTTCATCTGATGTGAGGGGGATACCAGTTAAATTGAAAATGCCTTTACCTCTTTCCTCCACATCACAGGAAGAAAAAGAGTTGGAACTTGAATCTAGTCCTTCCTTCCTCTAGACAAAGGAGTACCAATCAATCATATAGGTTACTAGGGACATGTTAATGTGGACTCCCTCTGGCCTGGGGATAACTTTTTTCTCCTTTCTTTTTCTTTTGATGATATGGGACAATGAGAGTGATCTATTTTTGGTGCATATGTATGAAACCAAAGAATATGATTAAGATAAAAAACAGATCAAGATAGCATATATGAAACAATAATAATAACTAACGTAGTTTATATTATACAGTTATGTGTACTAATCAGGTATTTATAATGTCCTTAACTAATAATATTTAGGGAACATTTGCAAAATTTATAGGTTATGGTTTTTTAGTTGATTATTTTTTTAGCCTATCAGGTATGAGTCACTTGGTTAATTTTGTAATAGGTGCTTGTCACCTTTACTGATTCACGGAGGAATCTATAACTTCAAACAGGTTTTTGGAGATAAGGTGTGTGTCACTTTAAAATAAACCTATGGAGGGGTTTATTATGACAATATCCTCAATAAAGAAGAGGTTTATAGAAATTTATGAAGAGTCTGTCACTTTAAATAGATTTGTAGAGAAGGTGTTTGCTATTTCCACAGAATTACAGACACCAGAAGTATAATGTTTAATGTTTAATTTTGTCACATGACAAGTTCAAGTTCACTAAAGTAACTAATTATGTTTGTATGTCATATATTAATTTATTTTTTCTCTTTCTAGAGATTAATTGCACCTTTAGTTATGTTTTGAGCTTTTAAGGGCTTTTTTTAAATGCATTAGGATGTTTTCGATTGAGATAGTTGTGTAATACCCACTGAGCATGTGCGGACTGCCCTTGGAACGCATGTGGAACGCACGTGGAACGCATGTGGAACGCGGAAGTGAAAGAAAACGTCTACTTCCGGTTCCGGCGTATGAAAAAAACGCGCTCGTTTTCTGGGCATTGAAATGCCGAAAATGGAATCAGCTGGATGATATTATCCCTTGACCAATGGAGAGCAGCCCGGAGGACACCCCCCACACTTAGGACCAATGGGACATTGGGATTAGCCCTATTTATAGTGATTATTGTTAGGGTGAGTAGGATGTGTATTTTTTTACAATCTGCAATATTGCTGTTGATTTCTTTTACTGTGCGGTTCCTGATGAAGTTCCTGTGTTGAACGAAACGCGTTGGACCTACTGCTGCACTTTTATATTTTATCTGCTTGGTGTTGTATCACCTTTTAAAGAAAATAAAACTACAAATATTTTCTACCATAACTCACCTGGAGTCCTGTGTCCCATTTGGCTGCTAGACACTACCGAAGGATACCAGCATCCCCCCATATTCCCTGGGGAGGCACCTTGAATGCTGTTTTACCTTTACTATCTCGTGAGTGCATCCATTTAAGCGCACATTTTCACTGTATATACTGTATCACACTATTGTTTTTTTCCTTGCATGTTCCCTATATAGACTGTACAGCCGTATCCCACTTCTGCTTGTGGTTCTATACATATATATGATCGTTTTGTGGTGGATAACGATCTTGGGAGGCTACAGACTAATTGAAGTTAAGTAATCGATATTTAACACTCAACAACGTAGTTGTTTTGTTTTGCTGTTTGTTATATCCACCTTTTCTTTTTGGTACACATATCTGACATTGATTGCATTGACTATGGCCACAAATGTGAATTTTCTGTCTAATTTACAAAATAGCCGCAGGAGAAGATTTGAGGCAATGTTTAGTGAGTGGGATAAACCACAGCCATTTAAAGGGCTAGATGAGTTCTTTAAGAAAAAAGAAAGGCTACTAACGGCCGAAACAAAAAAATGGTGGGAGATAGCCTATCTAGAAAACTATCTTAAGGAAGGTTTAATCCCACGGGGTCTGAGAATAGATAAAACACCGGCCTTTGGGCTGGAGGATGACCTTTTTTTACAAGAATGGGATGAAATTCTCACAAATTGTTCCTTTCAGTTAATTCAACTTATAATTAAACACTCTAAAGAAATGCAAAATAAATTGGAGAATGAACTAATTGAACTTGAATCTAGTCCTCCTATTGATACTGAGGGTAGGGACTTTAAAGAGAGGGATGAAATCTTGCAAACTAATATTAAAAAACTTGATGAAAATATTGCTGAAACAAAAAACAGGAAGTATAGTAGGGATAAGGAGGATAAATTAACTAATAACTTTTCCACTCGTAACAAACTAATAAGAAAAAAATCACGTTACATTCCTCTTAGAAATACCCATACTACCCCTTCAAATAGAACACGAAGCAATTCGAGATCCAGAGCCCATCATAGGGCTAGTAATGCACCGAGGACTGGTCGGTCTGCTTACCACCCCCCTTCGAGGAGTGGACAGAGACCTACGCCCCCTCGGAGGCATACACCAGACAGAGTGGTGAATACTAGATTTCAGACCCAGCCTCCATATAATCAATCAGATAAACTTAGGACTCTAAAACAAGTTAACGAACAGGAGATAAATTTTCAGGGGAGACCGAGAGGTCCAAAGGAGAAAACCATCACAAATTATTTCCGCCCCAGAACCGAAACTTGGGAGCATCCCAACAGGTTCACTCCCCTGTATCAAGACTCCCCTCAGAAGAGGGTGAGAACAGAGGACTAGATTCAAGTTCCAACTCTTTTTCTTCCCGTGATGTGGAGGAAAGAGGTAAAGGCATTTTCAATTTAACTGGTATCCCCCTCACATCAGATGAAATAGATTTACTTTCAAAAGGGATGAAGTTTGCCCCTAATAAGATGGCTAATGATTTTAATCTGTATATAGACCTCAAAAAATTTATTCGCTCCCTAACTATTAAAAGGCACTTTCTTTTACACCCATCTAACACTGAGGGTGAGGTTAATAGTATAGATGTGAAAGAGGATTATAAGTTTCAACCTAGGTCCCATTTTTTTCCGGTTCAAAGTAAGGGTCCATTCTTGGAGACCTTTGAGCATATGGTGGACCAGGCTTTTCAATCCATTACTCTCGAAAGAAAGAGAGGTTCATCCCCTTTTAATTTAACTAAGAAGGAGAAGGACACTTTACAACACCTTATGGAAAGAGAGGACCTGGTGATCAGGGAGGCCGATAAGGGAGGAGGGATAGTGTTGATGACAGCCTCCTACTATCTGAAGGAGTCCCTTAACATCCTGGGGGATAGGAAGACATATATCACATTACAAAATAACCCCACCCTGGTGTATAATTTAAAACTGAAGGAAATTTTGATCAAAGCCAGGGATAGCGGAATTATATCGCAAAAGAATTTTGATTTCTTGTTTCAAAAAAATCCAGTAATTCCAATATTCTATTTCCTTCCTAAAACCCACAAACGCCTCCCTGATCCACCAGGTCGCCCTATCATCAGTGGAGTGAACTCTCTCACAGCTAATTTATCAGCATATATGGATTCGTTTCTCCAAAAATATGCCCAGGGGGCCCCCTCATATATACGCGATACTAAGTCCTTTCTCCAAGAATTGGAGAGTATAGAATGGGAATCCGACTACAGTTGGGCCACGCTTGACGTGACATCTCTGTATACGGTAATCAATCACCGTTTGGGGCTGGAAGCTCTTGATCACTATATGTCCCAGGATTTGGACTTGTCCTCAGGCCAGAGGGATTTCATATTGACTTCTGTCCAGTTTATATTAGAACACAATTTTTTCTTTTTTAACGATCAACATTATCTCCAGATAACAGGTACCGCCATGGGCACCAGGTTCGCCCCCAGTTATGCCAACACCTATATGCGGAGATGGGAAGAACTCTTCGTATGGTCTGGGCATGACTGGAGGGAGAGCCTGGTGCTCTGGCGGCGTTATATTGACGATGTGATCGTCATCTGGAAGGGGTCTTCTGACAGCTTTTCAGATTATGTTCATTATCTCAATTCCAACTTGTTCAACCTTGTCTTTACTCCTGAGTGGAACAAGAGCAGGATCCATTTTTTGGACCTCGAAATTTTCTGTGATCAGGGCCAAATCCATACTAAATGTTTCTTCAAGCCAACGGATGGCAATGGTTTCGTCCACCAACGTAGCTGCCACCACAAACCGTGGCTTAAAGGCATAGCGCGTAGCCAGTTCACTAGACTTAAGCGCAATTGTTCCCGCCCACATGATTTCCATACCCAGTCCACACATATAAAGAACAAATTGTGTGCGAGGGGCTATAACAAAAACACCCTAGAGAAAGAGATCCGCTCCATAGGCTCTTTAGAACGAAGCCAACTTTTGGAGGACAAACCACCGGGGACAGGAGGGAGGGGTAATTTTAGATCTTCCTTTGTAACTCAATACAATACCGATCATCTTAAGATAAAAAGAAGTTTAACTGAATTCTGGCCTATCTTACAACAGGACCCCATTTTGGGCAGTTCTCTATCTGAACGTCCAACAGTGATTTTCAAGCGAAATAAGAACCTTAAGAACATGCTAGCGCCCAGCTATGCGATTAAAACCAACAGATCTAATGTACCTCCCGATTCAGGTTGTTTTAGAGGATGCAATAGCTGCAAAGCTTGCACCACTGCCCATATGGAAAGAACCAAGGAATTCGGCAGTTGTGTAACTGGAGAATCCTTTGGGATTAAATCACCAATTAGTTGCCACACGGACCATGTAGTATATTTACTGCAGTGTCCGTGTGGCAAACAGTATGTGGGACGGACACAACGTATTTTTAAAGTTAGAATCTTGGAACACCTGAACAATATACGTAAGGGACTTGTTACTCATTCAGTCTCCGCCCACTGCTCCAGCTGTCCTTCTTTTTCATTCAAAGAATTTCGATGTATGGGGATCGAGCATGTTCTGCCCTATTGGCGGGGAGGAGATAGAGTTAAGAAGCTGTCCCAGAGGGAAACCTTCTGGATACACAAGCTAAAGACCCTGGAACCCAGGGGCTTAAATATTGGGATAGATCTTGTGTGTTTTTTGGAGTAACCGTAACGATTACTCTTCTCTCTATAATTTCTTTTTTAAGGGAGTACCCTTCCTCTAGACAAAGGAGTACCAATCAATCATATAGGTTACTAGGGACATGTTAATGTGGACTCCCTCTGGCCTGGGGATAACTTTTTTCTCCTTTCTTTTTCTTTTGATGATATGGGACAATGAGAGTGATCTATTTTTGGTGCATATGTATGAAACCAAAGAATATGATTAAGATAAAAAACAGATCAAGATAGCATATATGAAACAATAATAATAACTAACGTAGTTTATATTATACAGTTATGTGTACTAATCAGGTATTTATAATGTCCTTAACTAATAATATTTAGGGAACATTTGCAAAATTTATAGGTTATGGTTTTTTAGTTGATTATTTTTTTAGCCTATCAGGTATGAGTCACTTGGTTAATTTTGTAATAGGTGCTTGTCACCTTTACTGATTCACGGAGGAATCTATAACTTCAAACAGGTTTTTGGAGATAAGGTGTGTGTCACTTTAAAATAAACCTATGGAGGGGTTTATTATGACAATATCCTCAATAAAGAAGAGGTTTATAGAAATTTATGAAGAGTCTGTCACTTTAAATAGATTTGTAGAGAAGGTGTTTGCTATTTCCACAGAATTACAGACACCAGAAGTATAATGTTTAATGTTTAATTTTGTCACATGACAAGTTCAAGTTCACTAAAGTAACTAATTATGTTTGTATGTCATATATTAATTTATTTTTTCTCTTTCTAGAGATTAATTGCACCTTTAGTTATGTTTTGAGCTTTTAAGGGCTTTTTTTAAATGCATTAGGATGTTTTCGATTGAGATAGTTGTGTAATACCCACTGAGCATGTGCGGACTGCCCTTGGAACGCATGTGGAACGCACGTGGAACGCATGTGGAACGCGGAAGTGAAAGAAAACGTCTACTTCCGGTTCCGGCGTATGAAAAAAACGCGCTCGTTTTCTGGGCATTGAAATGCCGAAAATGGAATCAGCTGGATGATATTATCCCTTGACCAATGGAGAGCAGCCCGGAGGACACCCCCCACACTTAGGACCAATGGGACATTGGGATTAGCCCTATTTATAGTGATTATTGTTAGGGTGAGTAGGATGTGTATTTTTTTACAATCTGCAATATTGCTGTTGATTTCTTTTACTGTGCGGTTCCTGATGAAGTTCCTGTGTTGAACGAAACGCGTTGGACCTACTGCTGCACTTTTATATTTTATCTGCTTGGTGTTGTATCACCTTTTAAAGAAAATAAAACTACAAATATTTTCTACCATAACTCACCTGGAGTCCTGTGTCCCATTTGGCTGCTAGACACTACCGAAGGATACCAGCATCCCCCCATATTCCCTGGGGAGGCACCTTGAATGCTGTTTTACCTTTACTATCTCGTGAGTGCATCCATTTAAGCGCACATTTTCACTGTATATACTGTATCACACTATTGTTTTTTTCCTTGCATGTTCCCTATATAGACTGTACAGCCGTATCCCACTTCTGCTTGTGGTTCTATACATATATATGATCGTTTTGTGGTGGATAACGATCTTGGGAGGCTACAGACTAATTGAAGTTAAGTAATCGATATTTAACACTCAACAACGTAGTTGTTTTGTTTTGCTGTTAGTATTACGATCACCTGGTCTGTATGTGATTATGTAATTAAAACGAGACAAAAACAGAGACCACCTGGCCTGCCTAGAAGACAATCTTTTTGCTTCACTAAGGTAGGAGAGGTTTTTGTGATCCGTTAAAATGAGGATGGGATCCCTAGTACCTTCTATTAGATGTCTCCATTCCTTGAGCGCCAAAATGATAGCAAGGAGTTCACGATTGCCTACATCATAATTCTTCTCTGCTTTGGACATCTGTCTGGAAAAGAAGCCACAAGGGTGTAACGGCTTTTCAGGTGAATCTCTTTGAGACAAGATAGCACCTACCCCAATCTCAGAAGCATCAACTTCAAGAATAAAGGGTAGTGAAGGGACAGGATGCTGTAAAATAGGGGCAGAGGCAAACGAAGCCTTCAGGAATTCAAAGGCCTCAAGTGCTTCTG
Organism: Pelobates fuscus; assembly: GCF_036172605.1. NCBI lineage: Eukaryota > Metazoa > Chordata > Amphibia > Anura > Pelobatidae > Pelobates > Pelobates fuscus. The sequence goes on along the minus strand of NC_086317.1, from coordinate 307,526,535 downwards.
GTTTCCAGACATGAGTATTACCATCCTTCTTGGTCATTCTGGTTATAGGTGCTACAATGGCAGAAAACCCTTTAATAAAACGCCTATAATAATTTGAGAACCCCAGAAAACGCTGAATGGCTTTCAAACCCTGAGGTAGAGGCCATTCCATAATGGCAGAAAGTTTCTTGGGATCCATACGAAAACCCTTGGCAGAGATTATATAACCCAAGAATTGGACTTCTGATTGATCAAATGAACATTTTTCGAGTTTGCAATAGAGACCGTTAACAAGAAGAGTTCTCAACACTAATTTAACATGCATGTGATGAGTCTGTAAATCAGTAGAATAAATTAATATGTCGTCCAAGTATACTATTACGAATGTATGTATATATTGACGTAGGATATCATTAATAAATTCTTGAAAAACTGCTGGGGCGTTACAAAGGCCAAAGGGCATCACAGTATATTCGTAGTGACCACTCCTGGTATTGAATGCGGTCTTCCATTCGTGATCCTTTTTGATACGTATGAGATTGTAAGCACCCCTAAGGTCCAATTTAGTAAAAACTGTGGCATGTTTAAGCCTATCAAATAGTTCCGTGATCAAAGGTATGGGGTACGCATTTTTGACGGTGATTTTATTTAGGCCCCTATAGTCAATACAAGGCCTTAATTCGCCATCTTTCTTAGATACAAAGAAGAAACCAGCCCCTGCCGGGGAAGAGGATCTTCTTATAAATCCCTTTTCTAAAGATTCCTTAATATATTCCTCCATAACCAGATTCTCCTGAGGAGATAAAGGATATATTCTCCCTTTGGGAGGCATAGTACCAGGTAGTAAATTAATAGCACAGTCGTAAGGCCTGTGAGGTGGCAACTTTTCAGCCTCCCTTTTATCAAAAACAGATTTAAGAGACAAGTACTGAGGGGGTATGACCATAGGCACGGGAGGAATATTAGTAGAATTCAAAGGGGTGATTTTAACAATACAAGACTCTTGGCAAGCATCACTCCAAGAAACTATTTGTCCTGACTCCCAATCAATAGTGGGATTATGAGTACCCAACCAAGGATACCCTAACACGAGGTGAGAGGAAGGAGAAGTAATGATCTGAAACCGAATGGTTTCAGAGTGTAACACCCCTGTAGACATATGTAGTGGTACAGTTTCATGTGTGATAACTGGAGAGCATAATGGTCTACCATCTATGGCCTCAACGGCCAAGGGTGTCTCCTTCTCTCTAGTGGGTATGTTATTCTCCTTGACAAAACTGGAATCTATAAAGTTTTCGGCCGCTCCGGAATCAACCAGGGCTAGTATATTCCCTGCTATGCAGTTACTACCAAGGTGCAGGGAAACGGGGAGAAGCAATTTATTAAGAGGCAAATGTGAGGACTCTGATGTCACACCCAAGGCCAGTCCTCTATACGGTCTTAGGTGCGATAGTTTCCCGGACGCACGGGACATTCTTGTCTCATATGGCCCCTCCTACCACAATAAAGACAAAGTCCCTCCTTTCCCTTATAAAGTTTTTCAGCGTCAGTAAGTTTGGCAACCCCTAACTGCATAGGTTCCTCCTCTGACCCTTTAGATCCCTCGGGAGTCTCAGCTCTAGGTGAGTTAACGGGGACAAAGCGTCTATTTCTGGACCTGGTATATAACCTGTCACGGATCCTGTTATCTATATCGATGAGATAGTCAATAAGGTCCTCTAGGGGTACAGGGAGGTCCTTAGCTGCTACCTCATCCAACATAGTTTTAGACAGACCTTCCATAAACGCAGTAGTAAGCCCATTGTTAGTCCAATCTACCTGTGAGGCAAGGGTACGGAACTGAATAGCATAATCGGCTACAGATTTAGATCCTTGCTTAATTCTCATTAACGCCCTGGCGGCATTTTTTGACCTTTTAGTCGTGTCAAATGTTCTACGAAACGCTGTGAGGAAGCTATTGAAATCGTGTACCATAGGTCCATTAGCCTCCCAAATAGGATTTGCCCATTCAAGTGCCTTATCCGTAAGCTGGTGCATAAGAAAACCCACCTTAGATCTATCAGTGGGAAATGAACGTGGGTACATTTCAAAGTGGAATTCCACTTGATTAAGGAATCCCCTACATGTCTTAGCATCCCCTCCATACCTAGGTGGCGGGGTTAGATGTGCTGAAGCATTAGGCATATTAGCTGTGTCTGGTACAGGGGTTAAAGGAGGCGCAGGTACAGGTACCGGAGCTGATCTGGATAACAGTGTCTGGATGGCTTGAGCCATTTGATCCATACGGTGATCCTGTTCTGCGAATCTAGCCTCATGAGTGGCCATCTGTTGTCCTAAACCTGCGGGGTCCATGGCCCTATCGTAATGTCACGGTAATATACCCCAACACGCAGGAATAGTCCAGATAGTCAAGAGACAAGAAACCAGGATTCGTCTTACCGGACCTTAGAATGGCCGGACTAGACGAGTACAAGAAAAGACAGAGTCCAGAACAAGCCGAGGTCAAGGGAACGGAGAGACAGCGTAAAGTAGAACAAGCCGAGAACTGGTACACAGAAGACAAACCAGCGGATAAACAAGCAAGGATAAAGAGAGAGCGGAGTCAGGAACAAAGCCAAGGTCAAGCACCAAAAAACCAACTGAACGATACAAGCACTAAAGGGAACTGGACAGAAACCACGATAGGGCAAGGTGCAAAGGAAACAGGTGAGTATAAATACCCTAATGTTCACTTTGATTGGCCCCTGTCATATCCACGCCCCCAAAACGTGAGTGTATGGGGAACGTGGCATGACAGGGGCCAATGGGAGACTGATTCTAATTTTGTCTCCCACTGTCCCTTTAAGAGCGCGCCCGCTCGTGCAGGAGCAGGACCGCGCGCGGCGAGAAGAGAGGACCCCGGCCGGCCCCTGGAGAGGGTAAGTACTGCTACAGGCCCTGCCTCATGGGCTGTGAGAAGAGTAGATGTTGTGAGGGGAATAGAGGGATCCCTATCCAGAACAGAGAAAGTAGGGGAAAGGGTTTCTCTTAGATGTTTCTTGACAGGTCTTTGAGGTTTGCTGTTATGTCATTTAGAGGAGGATTTATCAATGAATTTATCCATTACAGAGCAAAGGAGAGATATTAGAGCAGTTGGTAAACAAGAAAACAAATAAATAAATAAAAAAAAATATATAAGGGTCACCAGAGGTATTTACAGTACACATAAGGGGAAGTTATAGCCTTTCTGAAGCAAAGAGACCCAAGGCTTCTTGTGAGCTGACCCCAATTCTGATGAGCTGCTAGCATAGGATTTTTGGCTGCTCTGATGTGGCTATGGAGAAGGTCTGATTTTAGCCGATTGTGAAGAGAACGCTAGAGTGGCATGGTGAAGGTATTCAGGGTTTTGCAGTGGCTCAGGACGTGGTGGACGCCTACAAGTTAAGTGTAGCAAAAGATAACCTGCAGCCACAGGGTTACACCCCCATACAAGGGAAAAATGGTTGATATACTGCAGCATTCAATAAGAAATAACAAACAAAAATAAATAAATAAAAGTCAACCAAGGTATGTACAGTCTATGAGAGCATACATTTATAGCCATTCTGAAGGCTCTTTTCCCTTCCTTTCTGTGTTATCCAATAGTGTTGATGTTAAGAGGAAAATAAAATATAAAATAGCTGTTAGACATCAGTGCTGCATAGCTTTGGTCATTTTGCAATGAGGTGAGAGACAGTGGTGACAGGGGAGAGGTAGTCAGGAATCCCCTTACTAGTGATGTCTCCAAACTAGTAGAAATTGGTAGGCACTTATTATAAATGAGATGACAGTTCCTTAGAGTGGAACAAGCTTAAAATAGAACCAGTAGGCAGGTGTGTAACTGACTGCTAGTAATAATATCACAGGTAAAAAGAGGAAGAAAAGAAAAAAAAAGAGAACACAACATAGGTACCTGAAGTGGATATCAATCCAATTGATTGATTACTTTGTGAATCTGCCCCTGGCCAAATTAAAGAAATAATGCGTGCACGCTCCCGAAGTAATTCACACCAGACACAAGTTTCAGGTTAATGAAAAACTTGAGGAATGTTTATTCAGAGGGGGTGGCATGCCCCTTATAAAGCAAAATTACATCATATGCTTTGTCAGAGATAACATCAGAGATAATACATCAATAATTGGTTAGGGGTTAAGTGGTTGATTTATTGCTCTTCCTACCGGGTGTGATGTCACTGGCATCTTGCAGGTCTCCCCCAGATTCCAGCGCCATCTTGTTAGTGAGGGTGTTAGTCGATGTCAAAGGGAAACTCCCTGGCCCTTGCGGCCATTTTAGGTAAATCACAAGTGAATTGATAAATACTGATTGAAAACTATATAAGTAAATAGACATTTTACTAACTAAAATTAGGTTTATATTTCATGTCCACAACAGTCCCCCCTTAAAATGACTATTTACGGAAAAGACAACTGCAACTGTCCCTAAAATGTCCCTAATTGGCTGCAGCTCATCTGTCTCAACAGGCCTTGAACGCTTCACTCCGTGGGTATCCCGCAGTGGCTAACCCACTACTTCTCCCACAACAGACTTTTGCCCGTAGAGACAGATGCTATCCCTACAATATCCCTAGAGAAATGCAGTTGTATGTGTGAACTGGTGGGATTGGAGGGGTGTGACATTCTGTGCCATCGATGTCTTGGTGTAGAAATGTGGGTGATCAATAGTTTGTCCTACAGTCTCCTGTAGGTATTTCTGTATGCAGGGCAGTACACAACAAGTCAGGAAGAGAATTGTCACAGTAAGGACCGCCATTCCAACCTGGAATAGGGTTTTCTGCCAACCATTCATCCATCCAAACCATCTGTCCCAGGTGTTAGGGACCCCAGAGTTCCTTTGTAATTCGTCAGAGAGACTGTCTAATTTCTCTATGGCCATGGTTACTTTACCAAAGAAAAGAAAAATGTTACCTGCGCTTTCTCCTTAATCCCTATGTATATTTAGATATTTACTTTGTATCACACAGCCTGGTTACAATGCTGCTACCCATCCCATGTGTTCCCTATTAAGGGTTAATAAGTATAGGGGTGTATATAAAAAATACCCCTTTCTGTCTCATTAGAGATATCTTTGCCAGAAGCTCAAGGAAGCAGGCTGAAGGGTCAGTGTTAGGACCCGCTTAGGGGGGTCTGCCTTGACGTTGGCAGGCGGGCATTCCCTCCAATGGCCATTGGAGAAACTAAATGACCTCCATTTGTCTAAATATACATAGGGATTAAGGAGAAAGCGCAGGTAACGTTTTTCTTTTCTTTGGTTTTTACTATATATTGGGGCTGATGTGTGTTGTAGTCCTTGCTGCTTAAGCGCAGGACTTCTCTTTTTGTATTTGTATTTACTTTGTATCACACAGCCTGGTTACAATGCTGCTACCCATCCCATGTGTTCCCTATTAAGGGTTAATAAGTATAGGGGTGTATATAAAAAATACCCCTTTCTGTCTCATTAGAGATATCTTTGCCAGAAGCTCAAGGAAGCAGGCTGAAGGGTCAGTGTTAGGACCCGCTTAGGGGGGTCTGCCTTGACGTTGGCAGGCGGGCATTCCCTCCAATGGCCATTGGAGCAACTAAATGACCTCCATTTGTCTAAATATACATAGGGATTAAGGAGAAAGCGCAGGTAACGTTTTTCTTTTCTTTGGTTTTTACTATATATTGGGGCTGATGTGTGTTGTAGTCCTTGCTGCTTAAGCGCAGGACTTCTCTTATGGTTACTTTACCGTTGGGTCCGGTATTATCTGGAATAAAGGTACAGCATGTCATGGTATCGGGGAGTATTTTACATACGCCTCCTTTTTCTGCTAGGATCATATCCAGGGCCATTCTATTCTGAAATGTCATCTGGGAGGTAGCTTGCAGCTGTTCTGCCAGGCCTTGAAGGGCTTCTCTAGTATAATTAACAAACCACTGTTGGTTATAGTAAATATAGTTAATCCAATTGACATTCTTGTTAGCTGTGATTAGCGGAATCAAGGATTCCAATCCTGACGCCACCTCATCTCTGGCCTTGAATTCATTAGGGACCCCCCTTTGCACTCCAATTGCATCAATATAAACATGTAGGTCAAAATTCCCTCGGATGGGAATTTCTCTTTTTACTCGGAAGTAGGTATGCGGGAAATCGAGTGGCCCCTGGTGGTCATCAGAAATAATATGGATGGGCATTATGGCTTTGGTCAAGGTGCCTTCTCCTCACCAGAGGCCTGCTAATTGGGATCTTAGTTGCATATCACCACATAACCAATAAATGTCCCCAACGGATTTGGCGTGATTCACTAATAATGTCATGGGAGGGTCATGATATATGGCACAATAGCCAGATGGGAATTTGCCTACAAACTTACCAGTGTTTTTATGCACTGTGTAACAGGTGTAATTACCTGGGTATACGGTGACTCCATCAGGTGGTCTGACGTTTCCCTGGGTGATTAGATACACCTTCTTCCATGATTCACATATTGACGAGTTAGTGGATGATTGCGTATAGAGACTTAAGAAACACAACTCAACTTCAGGAGGCAGAGTAAAGGGAACCGTACCCAAGTGGGGTCTAGCCCCACCACAAACATAACAGTTAGTTTTGTTGTGTGAATTGGCATTATACCTCATCCATTCAAGCCACAGGTTAGTGTCTAGAAACCCGGTCTCTACTGCCATTGTGTCTTCAAAATCTTGATGTGAGGTTTTAGAGGATTGACAGTCATGTGAGTAGTACCTACCCAGTCAGGTGATGTTGTTATAGAATAATTAAACTCTTATTAAAACTTCACATTAACTTCATTAACTTCATATATGACAGATTTTCCTAACAGCATTTAGAATATTAGAAAGAGAATGTATTTTCTAGAAGGATATGAGCAACACCGGAATTGTCAAATTCCTGTAATATGAAACATTGTATGCCATAGTTAGATCATGAGAACTGTACTAATGAAATGTCCATTCACTAAAAAGCCTTGGACCTGACCTCGAATCTAACAGCACTAACTACTCAAAATGGCGCCTAAAGCCCCCCTCCCATCGAGTGAAGCCTCGTGCTAGCAAGATGGCGTCTGAGCCATCGGTCCCACTCCCGTGTCCAAGATGACGCCACCTCTCGGTGGGAGGACATTTAGCCGGCCACTTAGTACTTAAGCCAATTAATAATATTGATGGGTGGGTATTGACATAGCCACTTAACACCTAACCCAATTAATGATGTTTATTTGTTGTTATCTTGATATTCTATGATGATGTAATATTGCTCTTATAAGGGTCTCGCTTTTTAACCAGATGCCATTAAATTTTCTCGAAGTTCTTTTAACCTGAACTCCGTGTGTCAGTGTGAATTTACTTCTGCGTATACGCAATTTAATCATCTCTAATTTGGACAGGAACAGATAGTCATTCAAACTTATTTGTTTGCTTAAAAGAATCTATATTAATTTTGCGCATCCAAAGTGGGCTCCGGGTTATGGCCTTTGGCCGGTCAGCCGTCCTAGAAGACGCTGGACGGAGGAATCCTGGGGGAAGGAAAGGAGACTGATCACCTCCCAGTACACGGTAGAGACTGCTGCAGAGCCTAGCCGGTATGTTCCAGCCCCTTTGATTGACCCGTCCCAGTGTCTGAGACTGCTACCGGGAGGACATCAAAGTCAGGTAATAAGTTGCCCGGGGCCTTATTGATACCCACCTGTTTACCTGCATTTTGACTATCTGTTGCCTGGGTGTGTTTGTATTGGTCTGTCTTTAGCTTAAGTGCCCGGGTAGAGTGTTTGCCTGTTTACCCCTTTTAGGGAAAAGGGGGGTGGACCTGTGGAAGTTTTCCTGCGGGTCCTCTGTTGCCTGTTTACCCCTTTTAGGAGCCACGTGGCTGTGGCTGTAAGGAAAAAGGGGGGTGGACCTGTGGGTCTTCTTTTCCTGGGGGTCTTCTTTTGCCTGTTTACCTCTTTTAGGTGTTGGGTAGCTGCGGCAGTAAGGAAAAAGGGGGGTGAGGGATCTGTGGAGGTTTGTGTAGACTCATAGCTTCCTGGGGGTTCCTTTGGTGTCACTTTGATAGCCTAGCTAGCCTCATTGTGCACATTGCTCTGCTTGCAGAGAGGTGGTACCCTCCGGCCTCGAGCGCTGAGGCTGGTGGCATTCCAATTTTATTTGTGGCGCGTGGATTCGGGCAGGCATTACTGTCTCCATCACCACGTGGTAGTGAGACTTACGGGTGGGTCCGTAGGGGCACTACGGGAGTGAGGGAAGTGGTGGTCACGGGTACCGGTCCACTTTAACGGGGGAGGCGTACGGAACTCGGGCCGGTGTTAGCTGTTTTCCGTCGCCGCTGGTAGTGAGACTTATGAAAGTCGTTCTCCGAGCGGGGACACTACGAGGTTGAGGGAGGTGGCTTTGGCCACATGAGTAAAGGAAAGGGATTACTGTTGAATTTATTTGAACTGTGATGCATGCACTGTATTTTTAATTGAAATATTGTCTTAATTGGGAGTCATTCAAACTCCTGTGTCTATCTCTACTTTCACTTTTTACTTTTACTCTACTTCCTGTGTTATTTACACTTTCCCCTCCTATTTCTCTTTGTGAGAGAAGTGATTGGTCACACACTTCTCACCTCGCTCCAATCCGTGGCTACCTCGGGTAGGCGGAATAAGTGACTAGTCTACGTTTTGGGAAGACGTACGTAGGGACCCACCCTTACGTAGCAGTCGAGCATTGTAGACACTCTGTTTCATTTTCTTCCTCTATATCTTGGACGCCTTTTATAGGGGGAATGGGACAGGGGTTAGATAAGCCCAGTAAGGGCTGGTTAGCGTGTGATCTAGTTGAACACAGAGAGGGTGAAGAGATGGTTAAGGGAGTTGAAAAGATTGCTAAAGTGTGTAGAATTGCTGTACCTTCATGTGGTAGATTACAGCCAGAGAGCTGGCGCAGATTACTGACAGAGAAGAAAGGCAAGCTTACAGATAATGATTTGCTTCGTACAGCAGAAGCCTGGTACAGAGTAGCAAGAGCTATTCAGCAGGAAGGTTGGGTTGAGGAAGAAATTGATCACAAAGGTTTGAAACTGTATGTATATCATAATAATTATGTTGCTGGGGGATTCCCTCAGCCAGCGCCCCAAAATGGCGCTCAGGGGATGTCCATTCCCATTCAGTCAGCAATGAGTGACATTCAGCTGACCATGTTCCCCACCCCTAACCCTCCCATCACCCATCCCGTCATCGCCCCTGTTTACCCAGTCCTGAATTCTGATGGATCTTTATTCTCCCCCCCATCATCCCTACAACTATCATCACCCTCATCCATCCCTGCACTATCTTCCCTGCCTAATTCAGCTATTCCATCCGCCATTCCTTCTCTACGCTCTCTCTCCGTCAATAACCCTACCCTCCCACTTGCACCCACCCAGTCCACTAACCCCTCCTCACTTGCTATTACCCATCCAACTACACCCGCTTCGGTCCCTCCTACTACACCTGCCTCTGCTAATCTCTCTCCGTCCTCCCTTCTGCCTACTCCTCCCGCAGCCCAAGTTCCCGCCTCCCCACCTTCACATCCCTACCCCGGATATCCCACCTCCCTTCCTAATCCTTACCCAGCTATCCCGCCCTCCCCAGGTTCCGCCTTAGCCCCTGCCCAGATGGCCTGGCCATACCCCTACCCCTATCCCGTGGCCCTGTCCTATCCAAACAATCCCTACTTCCCTTCCCTAGCCACACCCCAGGCCCCGTTCATGCCCATCCCGATACAGTCTGCCCCGGATGTGCCCACATCCAACATGGCCGCCACTACCTCTCTTGACCCTAACGCAGCTTCCTTTCACGCCCCCAATATGGCGGCCCCCAGTAATCCAGCACCCCTAATGCCGGTACTTCCTAATGATTTCTCACCCCGAGCTCATAACCCACTGGCCACCCCGGTATCCGGGATCCCCTCATATCCCCCGGTCCTGACACCTCAAGCGGCTCCGCTTCCCAAAGGGGTCCAGGTCACATACGAAGATGAATTTGAAGAGGTTGGCTCTCATGGTTACCATGGCTCACCGGATGCCATTGAGCCTCAGCCTCGCTGTTCCCTCGATGATCCTTTTGGACATATGGGCCGGGGAGAGCAGGCTCCTCCTAAATATGTTTATTTTAATCCCACTCAGGCTAGTACTTTGATGAAATCACTCCCTGACCCAGAAAAGCAACCAATGCCTTTTTACCGAGGGATAGTTCAGATTCAAAAGACCTATTCCGCCGCATGGCGTGATTTACTAAGCATTTGTGCCATTAAGGCCGGAGATGCTTACTGGCCTAGCATAGCCCGCCACCTAAGCACAAATTTGCTTGAGACTGATACTGATTACTCTTCAGGAATAGCATTCTGCAACCAGCTAAAGGACTGGGCTAAGGATAAACTTGCAGATCAGGCTGCTGGCCTTACTGATATTGTGCAGGAAAAAGGAGAATCAGTGGAAAGGTTCCATGCAAGACTGTTTCAAGTGTTCTCAGATTTGGGATTTGATCTTATTAATAAGATTCATTCTCAAATGCTGTCCGGTGCCTTTGTCCTAGGCATCAAAGACTCTATACGCAAGGGGATCATTGCTGCACGCCCTGAATATAGAGTTGTTCCTCTGGATACATTACTCCAGGTGGCTAGGGGACTAGAATCTGCTCAGACTCCAAGAAAGCCCAATTCAGCTCCCCTTATGGTGTCCCGCCCTGGCACTGTTCCCAGAGGAATCAGACCCGAAGATGGATTCTGCTTCAATTGCCATGCAAAAGGGCACTTCAAAAATGAGTGCCCAGAACCCAAGAAAGTGACCAAGTCTGCTCCTGCCCCCAAGACCCCAAAAGCCATTCCACATGTTGAGGAGCCAGAAGATTAGGAAATTGGCAAGCCTGTGTCGTTAACCCCTGTCATGGCAGTGTCTTCAGGGGATCAGGGGGGCCACTTGCCACTGTGACTCTACCCATTGAAGGACAACCTACTACATTTCTTGTTGACACAGGTGCAGCCCGAAGTGTTCTACGAGAACAAGACCTGCCAGACCCATCATTTCTGTCAAAAATTGATGTTTCTTGTGTAGGAGTGGATGGCCTACCAAGACAAAGTCCTTTAACAACTCCCTTACGGGTTGGCAACTATCCTAGCTTGCTTGCTCGTTTTGTGGTGTCCTCCACATGCCCCATTAACCTGTTAGGCGCTGATGTTCTTTCACGCCTGCAGGCATCTATCATCTTCACTCCAGATGGACAAGTAGAATTATCTACCCCTCTATCTGTTTCTGACACCTCAGCCTTGTGCTCCCTGCCTCTGATGCTCCATTTAGAACAACCCCATGGGGAGGCAAAGGAACTAAGATCTAATTTCCCTGATTCACTAAAGACAGATGTTCCTGCAAAACTGTGGTCCTCAGGCCCAGAGGACATAGGTCATCTAAAAGTACCACCTGTGATGGTAAAACTCATTCCAGGAGCAAAGTTACCAAGGAAATCACAGTACCCTTTGAAACCAGCACAAGCTGCAGCCATCACAATTCAAATCCAAGCACTCCTGGAGAAGGGTGCTCTTGTCAAATGTGAATCTCCATGCAACACCCCGTTGTTTCCTGTGAAAAAAAAGACACCAAAAGGAGAACCAGAGAAATACAGGATGGTCCAGGATCTCCGTGCAGTGAATGAAGCAACAGTCCTGGACACACCTATTGTGCCAAACCCACACACTCTTCTCTCTGGAGTTCCACCTTCTGCAAAGTACTTCACAGTCATTGATCTGGCCAATGCCTTCTTCAGTGTACCCCTGGATCCAGTCTGTCAATACCTGTTTGCCTTCACACATGAAAAACAACAGTATAAATCTTGCTAAACACTTATGTTTTATTTTGTATATCGTACCTTTTCCATGCCTAAACCCGTGAATAAGTCAGATATGTGATGTTTGTATTAATATTGTTTGTATTAATGGTGTTCAACCTTGTTAAAAATAAAGAATTTAAAAAAAAAAAGAAAAACAACAGTATACATGGACTGTCATGCCCCAAGGGGCACAAAATTCTCCAAGTCAATTTGCAAAGGCCATGTGTTCTATGTAGATGATTTGCTGCTCTGTGGAGATGACATACCCACAACAGAAGAATGCTCAATTAATCTCCTTTGCTATTTAGCAGAACAAGGATGTAAAGCTTCACGTCTCAAGCTTCAATTCTGTCAACCTACTGTTATCTTCCTTGGCCATTGCCTATCTCAGGGTACTAGACATCTCACCCAGGACCGAGTCAGAGCAGTACTGGATATTCCACCTCCAAGGACTTCAAAGTCTCTACATGCCTTTCTAGGCCTCATTTCCTACTGCCGAGCTTGGATCCCAGAAGCTTCTCTGCTCATGCAACCACTCTATGATACCCTCAAGTCAGACCCATTCTGCTTGACCATAGAAGCCCATGACAACTTCTGCACCCTAAAACGTGCTATTGCATCTGCTCCTGCCCTTGGCCTACCAGACTATACGAAACCCTTCAAGTTATTTGTCTCTGAAAGACAGGGAGTTCTTACCCAAGCACATGAATCTAGAGGACGACAAAGGCCTATTGGATTTTTCTCCTGCCAACTAGATCTTGTGGCCAGAGGAACCCCTTCTTGCCTTCGGGCCGTTTTTGCAGCCAGAGAACTAATTGAAAGAACTGCAGACCTGGTCCTTGGCCACCCTCTAGTTGTTTTGGCCCCTCATGACATTTCTGCCATCATCAACCAAGTACAACTCAAGCATGTCTCTCCTGCCAGACACCTCCGTCTTCAATGTCATCTCCTGTTACCTGACAACATCACCCTCCAAAGATGTCAGGTTCTCAATCCGTCCACCCTTCTCCCACTTCCTGAGGGGGGTATATACTATGGGTTTATCATGGATGAAACCTATATTTTCCTTCTTACTGGCACCATCAAGAAGATGCATCCCAATTTATCCTTCTATGATGGACAAACACCTCTCTGCGATGGAGCAGGATATGCCTTCTGTACCATGTGGTACAAGCCAAACATCACTCCTGAACCTTGCTATGAAGATGAGCTCTATCATCTGGTCGAGGTGAAACTTACTTCACAAGACTTCTACTGTGACTCTGAAGGCAACAGTATGGTCTTGATTCATCTACCTCCAGAACTCAAACATTTGTATCGTCATTGGGACATTGCCATTCCACATGTCCCTGTCACCAAGTTAAAGACAAGATCATGGAATGATCTTGGGCCCATGGCAAAATTATGGGCCACCATGAATGAATCACAGCTACATGAAAATGGCGTTGTCAAATACCCAGCAACTGACCATCTAGAGGCATGGCCACGCCACTTCCTGGAAAATGAATTTCAAGATCTGGTCATAGTAAATGACTATGACCCTGAGACACCTCATGACTGTTTTGAACAGATGAAAATGGAGACAACACATCTACCAACCGTGCATGAGGATCCACTAGTAGATCCTGATCTCACTCTGTTTGTGGACGGTTCAAGGTATGCTGATGAAGAAGGAAAATACCACACAGGATATGCCGTAACCACAACAGATGAAATTATCAAGTCATCATCTTTACCACCAACAATGTCTGCACAAGAAGTCGAATTGCAAGCCCTGACTTCAGCGTGCAAGATCTCTGAAGGAAAGCGCGCCAACATCTACACTGATTCAAGATATGCATTGGGCGTGGCACATGACTTCGGATTAATTTGGAAAACAAGAGGATTTCTTACCACTGCCGGTACGCCAGTCAAACACAGTTCTGCAATCAAAGAACTAATGGATGCCCTCCTACTCCCAGAAGAAGTGGCCATTTTGAAAGTGAAGGCACACGGGAAATTGGATACAGATGAAGCAAAGGGCAACCATTTAGCTGATCAGGCTGCTAAACAAGCAGCAAGAGAATTGCAGGAAGTGGATGAAGGACTGTCCGGACACGAAGAAATTCCTATTTTTACCTTGCAGACTCTTCCTACTGACCTAAGAATCCTACGGGAACAGCAAGCTGCAATTGCCCCTGAGGAAATACAGAAATGGAAGAAGAAAGGAGCAGTCCTAAAAGATGGAGTATACTACAACAATCTTAGATTCTGCCTCCCTAAGAATTTATATCCAGCAGTCGTCCAATGGGCACATGGACCTGCACATCTGTCAAAAGACCTAATGGCTGCCCTCATACAGAAGTATTATGAAGCACCTGGAATTACTACACTGGTCAACAACTTTTGCAAGGCCCCAATTTGTTATAGGAACCTTTCTTCCAATACATTCCCATTACATACTGGTCTGCATCCGTTGGGCTGGGATGCTCTATGTTTAGGATTAATTTTATGGGTGTACCTACTCCAGGCTTCCTTAAAGTCATTCTTTGAAGGAGGGATCTACCATGGTCATCTACCTTAGATAAGGCACTTTTGGGTTTGTAACCCCAGGCAGGCCCAGCATTCCACCCTGCATTCCAACTCTTGCACTTTATCAGTAAAAGGGATAGTTTGCAGCGGTATACAGGGTGAAGTGAAATCTTGGTCATCAACTGTCAGATGTGCAAACGTTGGTGCCGCTTGGTCTGCAGTCTTCTGTAGGAATTTTCTCAGGCAGGGGAGGACACAACAAACGAGAAGAGCGAGAATAAAAAGAAAAATTAGTAGAGCCATACCAATGTGAATTAAAGCTTTTTGCACCCTGTCATCCAACCAAACCACCTTTCCCAGGGATCTTTCACCCCAGAATTCCTTTTTAACTCTTCAGAGAGCTTATTTAATTTCTCTATGGCCATGGTGACTTTACCATTAGGATGTCAGGGGTCCGCGGGCGGCTAGTAGGGGAGGCTGCTCGCAGCTCGCAGCACTCACCCTCAGTCCATCGCCGCCCGTGGTCTCCCCTCCTCCTACCTGTCGGCGAGCGGCGTCTCCTCTCCGCCGCTCGCCGCTCGCATCCGTCACGCCTCCCAGCGGCAGCATGTATAACGCTGCACGCTGGAAGGTCGTTGATTTATGCAAACGCCGGGGTCACGTGAGTGACCCGGCGTTAAAGCAACAGTACCACAATCACAGTGGGAGGCTTAGATATCTCCCACGTGTGATTGTTAATTCTGATTGGAAGTTATCCAATCAGAATTTAACCTAGGGTATTTATACTCACCTTTCCTGTTCCTCCCGGCCCTGTTGTGGTCTTTGCTGTATAGTATTGATTCTGAACTTGTGATTTCTGGTTACGTACTCTCTGGCTTGTTAATCTGACTCTGTGACTTTCTCCTACCCTTTGACCTCGGCTTGTTTATCGTTATCCTGTTTTCTGGTTCCCCTGACTCGGCTTGTCTCCTGACTATTCTGTGGGTGCTTAGCCCGGCCACTCTAAGGTCCGGTACGGCATCTTTTCTGTGTGTGTGTGTGTCTGTTAGCGTGTTGGGTTCCCGGAATCGTGACATTACAACAGGGCCATTATGGAACCTGCTGACATTCCACAGCTCCTAGTTAATCAGGAGGCTAGAATGGATGGTTTAGACCATCGTATGGATCAGTTTGCCCAGGCTTTACAAACCATACTGGCTCGTACTGCCCACTTGCAACCTGCCGTTCAAGAAGTTGTTGCTGCTGGGCCAGAACCCAGCCCTGATCCGGTAACCGCTCCTGCTCACGTGGTTCACATGACGCCACCTCAGCGCTATAGCGGTGATCCAGCATCGTGCCGTGGTTTCCTCAACCAAATTGATATTCATTTGGTGATGAATCCGCGCTCATACCCCACTGACAGAGCCAAAATTGCTTTTCTGATCAACCATTTGTCAGGAAAAGCTCTAGCATGGGCCAACCCCATGTGGGAGAACACGTCCCCGATGTCCTTTGCAGACTTTCTAACAGCTTTCAAACATACGTTTGATCAGCCCGGCCGGGTTGCTTCTGCTGGCAAAGCTCTGCTCAGGATCCGACAGGGCAGTAGATCAGTAGCGGATTATACCATTGAATTCCGCACTCTGGCAGCTGAAGTGGTTTGGAATAACGACTCCCTCGTAACAGCTTTTCAGGAGGGTTTGGCCGCTTACATATTAGACGAAATAGCATCCAGGGAATTGCCTATTCTTCTGGATGATCTAATAGATTATATCATTCTAATTGACAACCGTATAACCGGGTACCGGTCCACTTTAACGGGGGAGGCGTACGGAACTCGGGCCGGTGTTAGCTGTTTTCCGTCGCCGCTGGTAGTGAGACTTATGAAAGTCGTTCTCCGAGCGGGGACACTACGAGGTTGAGGGAGGTGGCTTTGGCCACATGAGTAAAGGAAAGGGATTACTGTTGAATTTATTTGAACTGTGATGCATGCACTGTATTTTTAATTGAAATATTGTCTTAATTGGGAGTCATTCAAACTCCTGTGTCTATCTCTACTTTCACTTTTTACTTTTACTCTACTTCCTGTGTTATTTACACTTTCCCCTCCTATTTCTCTTTGTGAGAGAAGTGATTGGTCACACACTTCTCACCTCGCTCCAATCCGTGGCTACCTCGGGTAGGCGGAATAAGTGACTAGTCTACGTTTTGGGAAGACGTACGTAGGGACCCACCCTTACGTAGCAGTCGAGCATTGTAGACACTCTGTTTCATTTTCTTCCTCTATATCTTGGACGCCTTTTATAGGGGGAATGGGACAGGGGTTAGATAAGCCCAGTAAGGGCTGGTTAGCGTGTGATCTAGTTGAACACAGAGAGGGTGAAGAGATGGTTAAGGGAGTTGAAAAGATTGCTAAAGTGTGTAGAATTGCTGTACCTTCATGTGGTAGATTACAGCCAGAGAGCTGGCGCAGATTACTGACAGAGAAGAAAGGCAAGCTTACAGATAATGATTTGCTTCGTACAGCAGAAGCCTGGTACAGAGTAGCAAGAGCTATTCAGCAGGAAGGTTGGGTTGAGGAAGAAATTGATCACAAAGGTTTGAAACTGTATGTATATCATAATAATTATGTTGCTGGGGGATTCCCTCAGCCAGCGCCCCAAAATGGCGCTCAGGGGATGTCCATTCCCATTCAGTCAGCAATGAGTGACATTCAGCTGACCATGTTCCCCACCCCTAACCCTCCCATCACCCATCCCGTCATCGCCCCTGTTTACCCAGTCCTGAATTCTGATGGATCTTTATTCTCCCCCCCATCATCCCTACAACTATCATCACCCTCATCCATCCCTGCACTATCTTCCCTGCCTAATTCAGCTATTCCATCCGCCATTCCTTCTCTACGCTCTCTCTCCGTCAATAACCCTACCCTCCCACTTGCACCCACCCAGTCCACTAACCCCTCCTCACTTGCTATTACCCATCCAACTACACCCGCTTCGGTCCCTCCTACTACACCTGCCTCTGCTAATCTCTCTCCGTCCTCCCTTCTGCCTACTCCTCCCGCAGCCCAAGTTCCCGCCTCCCCACCTTCACATCCCTACCCCGGATATCCCACCTCCCTTCCTAATCCTTACCCAGCTATCCCGCCCTCCCCAGGTTCCGCCTTAGCCCCTGCCCAGATGGCCTGGCCATACCCCTACCCCTATCCCGTGGCCCTGTCCTATCCAAACAATCCCTACTTCCCTTCCCTAGCCACACCCCAGGCCCCGTTCATGCCCATCCCGATACAGTCTGCCCCGGATGTGCCCACATCCAACATGGCCGCCACTACCTCTCTTGACCCTAACGCAGCTTCCTTTCACGCCCCCAATATGGCGGCCCCCAGTAATCCAGCACCCCTAATGCCGGTACTTCCTAATGATTTCTCACCCCGAGCTCATAACCCACTGGCCACCCCGGTATCCGGGATCCCCTCATATCCCCCGGTCCTGACACCTCAAGCGGCTCCGCTTCCCAAAGGGGTCCAGGTCACATACGAAGATGAATTTGAAGAGGTTGGCTCTCATGGTTACCATGGCTCACCGGATGCCATTGAGCCTCAGCCTCGCTGTTCCCTCGATGATCCTTTTGGACATATGGGCCGGGGAGAGCAGGCTCCTCCTAAATATGTTTATTTTAATCCCACTCAGGCTAGTACTTTGATGAAATCACTCCCTGACCCAGAAAAGCAACCAATGCCTTTTTACCGAGGGATAGTTCAGATTCAAAAGACCTATTCCGCCGCATGGCGTGATTTACTAAGCATTTGTGCCATTAAGGCCGGAGATGCTTACTGGCCTAGCATAGCCCGCCACCTAAGCACAAATTTGCTTGAGACTGATACTGATTACTCTTCAGGAATAGCATTCTGCAACCAGCTAAAGGACTGGGCTAAGGATAAACTTGCAGATCAGGCTGCTGGCCTTACTGATATTGTGCAGGAAAAAGGAGAATCAGTGGAAAGGTTCCATGCAAGACTGTTTCAAGTGTTCTCAGATTTGGGATTTGATCTTATTAATAAGATTCATTCTCAAATGCTGTCCGGTGCCTTTGTCCTAGGCATCAAAGACTCTATACGCAAGGGGATCATTGCTGCACGCCCTGAATATAGAGTTGTTCCTCTGGATACATTACTCCAGGTGGCTAGGGGACTAGAATCTGCTCAGACTCCAAGAAAGCCCAATTCAGCTCCCCTTATGGTGTCCCGCCCTGGCACTGTTCCCAGAGGAATCAGACCCGAAGATGGATTCTGCTTCAATTGCCATGCAAAAGGGCACTTCAAAAATGAGTGCCCAGAACCCAAGAAAGTGACCAAGTCTGCTCCTGCCCCCAAGACCCCAAAAGCCATTCCACATGTTGAGGAGCCAGAAGATTAGGAAATTGGCAAGCCTGTGTCGTTAACCCCTGTCATGGCAGTGTCTTCAGGGGATCAGGGGGGCCACTTGCCACTGTGACTCTACCCATTGAAGGACAACCTACTACATTTCTTGTTGACACAGGTGCAGCCCGAAGTGTTCTACGAGAACAAGACCTGCCAGACCCATCATTTCTGTCAAAAATTGATGTTTCTTGTGTAGGAGTGGATGGCCTACCAAGACAAAGTCCTTTAACAACTCCCTTACGGGTTGGCAACTATCCTAGCTTGCTTGCTCGTTTTGTGGTGTCCTCCACATGCCCCATTAACCTGTTAGGCGCTGATGTTCTTTCACGCCTGCAGGCATCTATCATCTTCACTCCAGATGGACAAGTAGAATTATCTACCCCTCTATCTGTTTCTGACACCTCAGCCTTGTGCTCCCTGCCTCTGATGCTCCATTTAGAACAACCCCATGGGGAGGCAAAGGAACTAAGATCTAATTTCCCTGATTCACTAAAGACAGATGTTCCTGCAAAACTGTGGTCCTCAGGCCCAGAGGACATAGGTCATCTAAAAGTACCACCTGTGATGGTAAAACTCATTCCAGGAGCAAAGTTACCAAGGAAATCACAGTACCCTTTGAAACCAGCACAAGCTGCAGCCATCACAATTCAAATCCAAGCACTCCTGGAGAAGGGTGCTCTTGTCAAATGTGAATCTCCATGCAACACCCCGTTGTTTCCTGTGAAAAAAAAGACACCAAAAGGAGAACCAGAGAAATACAGGATGGTCCAGGATCTCCGTGCAGTGAATGAAGCAACAGTCCTGGACACACCTATTGTGCCAAACCCACACACTCTTCTCTCTGGAGTTCCACCTTCTGCAAAGTACTTCACAGTCATTGATCTGGCCAATGCCTTCTTCAGTGTACCCCTGGATCCAGTCTGTCAATACCTGTTTGCCTTCACACATGAAAAACAACAGTATAAATCTTGCTAAACACTTATGTTTTATTTTGTATATCGTACCTTTTCCATGCCTAAACCCGTGAATAAGTCAGATATGTGATGTTTGTATTAATATTGTTTGTATTAATGGTGTTCAACCTTGTTAAAAATAAAGAATTTAAAAAAAAAAAGAAAAACAACAGTATACATGGACTGTCATGCCCCAAGGGGCACAAAATTCTCCAAGTCAATTTGCAAAGGCCATGTGTTCTATGTAGATGATTTGCTGCTCTGTGGAGATGACATACCCACAACAGAAGAATGCTCAATTAATCTCCTTTGCTATTTAGCAGAACAAGGATGTAAAGCTTCACGTCTCAAGCTTCAATTCTGTCAACCTACTGTTATCTTCCTTGGCCATTGCCTATCTCAGGGTACTAGACATCTCACCCAGGACCGAGTCAGAGCAGTACTGGATATTCCACCTCCAAGGACTTCAAAGTCTCTACATGCCTTTCTAGGCCTCATTTCCTACTGCCGAGCTTGGATCCCAGAAGCTTCTCTGCTCATGCAACCACTCTATGATACCCTCAAGTCAGACCCATTCTGCTTGACCATAGAAGCCCATGACAACTTCTGCACCCTAAAACGTGCTATTGCATCTGCTCCTGCCCTTGGCCTACCAGACTATACGAAACCCTTCAAGTTATTTGTCTCTGAAAGACAGGGAGTTCTTACCCAAGCACATGAATCTAGAGGACGACAAAGGCCTATTGGATTTTTCTCCTGCCAACTAGATCTTGTGGCCAGAGGAACCCCTTCTTGCCTTCGGGCCGTTTTTGCAGCCAGAGAACTAATTGAAAGAACTGCAGACCTGGTCCTTGGCCACCCTCTAGTTGTTTTGGCCCCTCATGACATTTCTGCCATCATCAACCAAGTACAACTCAAGCATGTCTCTCCTGCCAGACACCTCCGTCTTCAATGTCATCTCCTGTTACCTGACAACATCACCCTCCAAAGATGTCAGGTTCTCAATCCGTCCACCCTTCTCCCACTTCCTGAGGGGGGTATATACTATGGGTTTATCATGGATGAAACCTATATTTTCCTTCTTACTGGCACCATCAAGAAGATGCATCCCAATTTATCCTTCTATGATGGACAAACACCTCTCTGCGATGGAGCAGGATATGCCTTCTGTACCATGTGGTACAAGCCAAACATCACTCCTGAACCTTGCTATGAAGATGAGCTCTATCATCTGGTCGAGGTGAAACTTAC
The DNA here is from genome assembly GCF_036172605.1 of Pelobates fuscus. NCBI lineage: Eukaryota > Metazoa > Chordata > Amphibia > Anura > Pelobatidae > Pelobates > Pelobates fuscus. The sequence continues at coordinate 307,505,581 of NC_086317.1, read as the reverse complement.
TTCACAAGACTTCTACTGTGACTCTGAAGGCAACAGTATGGTCTTGATTCATCTACCTCCAGAACTCAAACATTTGTATCGTCATTGGGACATTGCCATTCCACATGTCCCTGTCACCAAGTTAAAGACAAGATCATGGAATGATCTTGGGCCCATGGCAAAATTATGGGCCACCATGAATGAATCACAGCTACATGAAAATGGCGTTGTCAAATACCCAGCAACTGACCATCTAGAGGCATGGCCACGCCACTTCCTGGAAAATGAATTTCAAGATCTGGTCATAGTAAATGACTATGACCCTGAGACACCTCATGACTGTTTTGAACAGATGAAAATGGAGACAACACATCTACCAACCGTGCATGAGGATCCACTAGTAGATCCTGATCTCACTCTGTTTGTGGACGGTTCAAGGTATGCTGATGAAGAAGGAAAATACCACACAGGATATGCCGTAACCACAACAGATGAAATTATCAAGTCATCATCTTTACCACCAACAATGTCTGCACAAGAAGTCGAATTGCAAGCCCTGACTTCAGCGTGCAAGATCTCTGAAGGAAAGCGCGCCAACATCTACACTGATTCAAGATATGCATTGGGCGTGGCACATGACTTCGGATTAATTTGGAAAACAAGAGGATTTCTTACCACTGCCGGTACGCCAGTCAAACACAGTTCTGCAATCAAAGAACTAATGGATGCCCTCCTACTCCCAGAAGAAGTGGCCATTTTGAAAGTGAAGGCACACGGGAAATTGGATACAGATGAAGCAAAGGGCAACCATTTAGCTGATCAGGCTGCTAAACAAGCAGCAAGAGAATTGCAGGAAGTGGATGAAGGACTGTCCGGACACGAAGAAATTCCTATTTTTACCTTGCAGACTCTTCCTACTGACCTAAGAATCCTACGGGAACAGCAAGCTGCAATTGCCCCTGAGGAAATACAGAAATGGAAGAAGAAAGGAGCAGTCCTAAAAGATGGAGTATACTACAACAATCTTAGATTCTGCCTCCCTAAGAATTTATATCCAGCAGTCGTCCAATGGGCACATGGACCTGCACATCTGTCAAAAGACCTAATGGCTGCCCTCATACAGAAGTATTATGAAGCACCTGGAATTACTACACTGGTCAACAACTTTTGCAAGGCCCCAATTTGTTATAGGAACCTTTCTTCCAATACATTCCCATTACATACTGGTCTGCATCCGTTGGGCTGGGATGCTCTATGTTTAGGATTAATTTTATGGGTGTACCTACTCCAGGCTTCCTTAAAGTCATTCTTTGAAGGAGGGATCTACCATGGTCATCTACCTTAGATAAGGCACTTTTGGGTTTGTAACCCCAGGCAGGCCCAGCATTCCACCCTGCATTCCAACTCTTGCACTTTATCAGTAAAAGGGATAGTTTGCAGCGGTATACAGGGTGAAGTGAAATCTTGGTCATCAACTGTCAGATGTGCAAACGTTGGTGCCGCTTGGTCTGCAGTCTTCTGTAGGAATTTTCTCAGGCAGGGGAGGACACAACAAACGAGAAGAGCGAGAATAAAAAGAAAAATTAGTAGAGCCATACCAATGTGAATTAAAGCTTTTTGCACCCTGTCATCCAACCAAACCACCTTTCCCAGGGATCTTTCACCCCAGAATTCCTTTTTAACTCTTCAGAGAGCTTATTTAATTTCTCTATGGCCATGGTGACTTTACCATTAGGATGTCAGGGGTCCGCGGGCGGCTAGTAGGGGAGGCTGCTCGCAGCTCGCAGCACTCACCCTCAGTCCATCGCCGCCCGTGGTCTCCCCTCCTCCTACCTGTCGGCGAGCGGCGTCTCCTCTCCGCCGCTCGCCGCTCGCATCCGTCACGCCTCCCAGCGGCAGCATGTATAACGCTGCACGCTGGAAGGTCGTTGATTTATGCAAACGCCGGGGTCACGTGAGTGACCCGGCGTTAAAGCAACAGTACCACAATCACAGTGGGAGGCTTAGATATCTCCCACGTGTGATTGTTAATTCTGATTGGAAGTTATCCAATCAGAATTTAACCTAGGGTATTTATACTCACCTTTCCTGTTCCTCCCGGCCCTGTTGTGGTCTTTGCTGTATAGTATTGATTCTGAACTTGTGATTTCTGGTTACGTACTCTCTGGCTTGTTAATCTGACTCTGTGACTTTCTCCTACCCTTTGACCTCGGCTTGTTTATCGTTATCCTGTTTTCTGGTTCCCCTGACTCGGCTTGTCTCCTGACTATTCTGTGGGTGCTTAGCCCGGCCACTCTAAGGTCCGGTACGGCATCTTTTCTGTGTGTGTGTGTGTCTGTTAGCGTGTTGGGTTCCCGGAATCGTGACATTACAACAGGGCCATTATGGAACCTGCTGACATTCCACAGCTCCTAGTTAATCAGGAGGCTAGAATGGATGGTTTAGACCATCGTATGGATCAGTTTGCCCAGGCTTTACAAACCATACTGGCTCGTACTGCCCACTTGCAACCTGCCGTTCAAGAAGTTGTTGCTGCTGGGCCAGAACCCAGCCCTGATCCGGTAACCGCTCCTGCTCACGTGGTTCACATGACGCCACCTCAGCGCTATAGCGGTGATCCAGCATCGTGCCGTGGTTTCCTCAACCAAATTGATATTCATTTGGTGATGAATCCGCGCTCATACCCCACTGACAGAGCCAAAATTGCTTTTCTGATCAACCATTTGTCAGGAAAAGCTCTAGCATGGGCCAACCCCATGTGGGAGAACACGTCCCCGATGTCCTTTGCAGACTTTCTAACAGCTTTCAAACATACGTTTGATCAGCCCGGCCGGGTTGCTTCTGCTGGCAAAGCTCTGCTCAGGATCCGACAGGGCAGTAGATCAGTAGCGGATTATACCATTGAATTCCGCACTCTGGCAGCTGAAGTGGTTTGGAATAACGACTCCCTCGTAACAGCTTTTCAGGAGGGTTTGGCCGCTTACATATTAGACGAAATAGCATCCAGGGAATTGCCTATTCTTCTGGATGATCTAATAGATTATATCATTCTAATTGACAACCGTATAAGAGAGAGGCGTAGTCAAAGAAGAATGAATACACAGGGGTTACCTGCTTTACCCAGTACTGCACTACTAGCGTTACCTCCCCCTACTCAACCACCTCCCGAACCCATGCAATTAGGTGCTGTAGGCTTATCTGAAGCTGAAAGGACATACCGCAGAAGGGAGGGTTTGTGCATTTATTGTGGTAAGAGGGGGCATCTCCGAAGTAACTGTCCTAGTTTGCAGGGAAACTACAGCACCTAAGGCCTAGAGAGGGGTCGGCCTCGGGTGTTATGGTTTTTTCCCCTCATGTGTCCATCTCCAGACCATTCATTACGGTTACTCTTTTGGTCAATCAAACCACGATTACAACTAAAGCCTTGATCGATTCAGGTGCTGCAGATAACTTTATCGATGAGAACTTTGCTAAAACCGCAGCCTTGAATCTGATCCAAAAGGCCACACCCTTGGCCGTTGAGGCCATAGATGGTAGACCACTTGAGAAACCCCTGGTGACCCATGAGACCCAAGAAATGGTAATGGCCGTGGGTGCCTTACACAAAGAAAGGATAACCTTCCAAATAATTGACTCCCCTACAGCTTCCATCATACTGGGCTTCCCCTGGTTAGTTAAGCATAACCCGGTACTTGATTGGGGTTGTTTGGATATACTCTCCTGGGGGGAATCCTGTCAACGAGACTGTATGGTCCGTTTACGTCCCGTTTGTTTACTCAATGTCCCTACAGCTAAACCCCTTTCTGTTTCTGTCCCCCCTGTCTATGCAGACCTCGCATTGGTCTTTGAAAAAAGGGAAGCTGATAGACTACCCCCACATCGGGATTATGATTGTGCCATAAACCTGTTACCTGGAAAGATGCCTCCTAGGGGCAAGGTCTACCCGCTTTCTGAGAAAGAAAACCAGGTCATGGAGGAGTACATACAGGAATCCTTACGTAAAGGTTTTATCAGAAGGTCCTCCTCTCCGGCTGGTGCTGGTTTCTTTTTTGTTGCCAAGAAAGAGGGCGATTTAAGGCCATGTATAGACTATAGAGGCCTGAATAATATAACAGTTAAAAATGCTTATCCTATCCCTCTCATTACTGAGTTGTTTGACCGTGTCAAAGGTTCTAGATTTTTTACCAAACTAGACCTCAGGGGGGCTTATAACTTGGTTTGCATAAAAGAAAACGATGAATGGAAGACAGCGTTCAATACACGCAGTGGGCATTACGAGTATCTAGTCATGCCTTTCGGACTGTGTAATGCTCCTGCTGTCTTTCAGGACCTCATCAATGATGTCCTTAGAGATTTACTACATGTCTGTGCCGTGGTCTATCTCGATGATATACTTGTGTTTTCTCCTGATCTGGAGTCTCATCATGCCCATGTGAGGAAGGTACTTAAGAGATTGTTACAAAATGGTCTTTATTGTAAATTGGAGAAATGTTTATTCGACCAAAAATCAGTACAATTCCTAGGGTACATCATTTCTGAACAGGGGTTCAGCATGGATCCTTCAAAATTAGATGCCATGTTGTCTTGGCCTCTTCCTCAAGGCCTTAAAGCAATACAGCGGTTTATAGGCTTTGCCAATTATTACCGCAGATTTATTAAAAACTTTTCATCAGTCATTGCTCCTATCACTAAACTGACTAAAAAGGGTTTGCACCCCAGGGTTTGGACTCCTGAAGCCATTAAAGCCTTTGAGACTCTCAAAAAGGCATTTGCCACTGCCCCTGTGTTACACCATCCCGATCCTTCCCTTCCCTTTGTAATGGAAGTAGACGCTTCAGAATCAGGTGTGGGAGCTGTATTGTCACAAAGACTATCCTATAACGAACCCCTCCATCCATGTTGCTACTTTTCTAAAAAACTATCTGATTCGGAGAAAAATTATGATGTCGGGAACAGGGAACTATTAGCTATTGTGATGGCTTTTAAAGAGTGGAGATACTTATTAGAAGGAGCCAGACACGAAATCCTGGTTATCACTGATCATAAGAATCTCTCCTATATAGCTGATGCTAAAAGATTGTCCTCTCGTCAAGCCAGATGGTCCTTATTTCTTTCACGCTTTCAGTTCATTATCACATATAGGCCTGGGTACCGTAATGTCAAGGCTGATGCTATCTCCCGACAATACGAACCTTTGGAGTCTATTGCCCCCCCTCCTGAACCCATTGTACCCACGTCTAAGATAATAGCCGCTACCCGTTTGGTTATTTCGTCCCTTTTCCTGGATGGTATCAAGGCATACCAAACCCAAGCACCCTCTGAGACACCTGTTGATAGATTATACGTGAAAGAAAGAGATAGAAAGAAATTGTTGGTTTTATTTCACACCGCCAAAACGGCTGGTCACCCAGGGGTTACCAAAACATACAAAGGTCTCCTTCGACAATTCTGGTGGCCTTCACTTAAGAAAGACGTAGTGGATTATGTGCAGGCTTGTCGTGTTTGTGCACAGTGTAAGTCCCCTACTGTTAAACCCCAGGGTCTCCTGATGCCTTTGTCCGTACCCAAGAAACCATGGACCCACCTATCCATGGACTTTATTGTTGATCTCCCTTCATCCGATGGAATGACAGTAATTTTGACTGTGACTGATAGGTTCTCTAAGATGGCACACTTTATTCCACTCAAAAAACTACCTTCTGCGGTTCAGTTGGCTCGGGTGTTTGCCAATGAGGTTTTCCGCTTGCATGGTATACCACAGGATATCGTATCCGACAGAGGTCCTCAGTTTGTCTCTCGGTTTTGGAGGGGCTTTTGTGCTGAGATGGGGATTTCCTTGTCATTTACCTCCTCCTATCATCCACAATCCAATGGAGCTGCCGAACGGGCGAATCAATCTGTGGAGCTGTATTTACGCTGCTTCACGAATGCACACCAGGACAACTGGTCTCACCTCCTTCCCTGGGCTGAGTTCGCCAGAAACACTGTGACTCATTCGTCCACTGGCTTAAGTCCTTTTTTGGTTGCTTATGGGTTCCAACCCTCTGTCCTTCCCGGCGTATTCTCCGACAAGGGAATACCCGCTTTGGACGAGCACCTAACCTCCTTACGGAAGATGTGGGATCAGGTCCATGCTACTCTTTCTCGAGTGGCTGTTGCTCAGAAGAGATTTGCTGATCGCCGTAGAGGTGCTGCTCCTTCTTATGTTCCGGGTGATAGGGTTTGGTTGTCCTCTAAGAATCTCCGCCTCAGGGTCCCCTCTATGAAATTCGCACCCAGGTTCCTTGGCCCCTTCAAGGTATTGCGTAGGGTCAATCCTGTGTCCTACTCCCTGGCCTTGCCTCCTTCCATGCGTATTCCTAACACCTTTCACACCTCCCTTTTGAAGCCCCTGCTCTGTAATCGATTCTCTGGTCCTCTCAGGTGTCCAGTTTCCCTCCGCGCAGCCTCTAGTGACGTGTACGACGTGGCTGCCCTGCTTGATTCTCGTTTTTCTCGGGGTCGCTTGCAGTATCTGATTGACTGGAAGGGATACGGTCCTGAGGAGCGGTCATGGGTTTCTGCCTCTGACGTGAACGCGCCCTCTTTGGTCCGCTCCTTTCATGCGCGGTTTCCTTTGAAGCCTTCGGCTTCCCGCCCGTTGGGCGGTCCTCGAGGGGGGGGTTATGTCAGGGGTCCGCGGGCGGCTAGTAGGGGAGGCTGCTCGCAGCTCGCAGCACTCACCCTCAGTCCATCGCCGCCCGTGGTCTCCCCTCCTCCTACCTGTCGGCGAGCAGCGTCTCCTCTCCGCCGCTCGCCGCTCGCATCCGTCACGCCTCCCAGCGGCAGCATGTATAACGCTGCACGCTGGAAGGTCGTTGATTTATGCAAACGCCGGGGTCACGTGAGTGACCCGGCGTTAAAGCAACAGTACCACAATCACAGTGGGAGGCTTAGATATCTCCCACGTGTGATTGTTAATTCTGATTGGAAGTTATCCAATCAGAATTTAACCTAGGGTATTTATACTCACCTTTCCTGTTCCTCCCTGCCCTGTTGTGGTCTTTGCTGTATAGTATTGATTCTGAACTTGTGATTTCTGGTTACGTACTCTCTGGCTTGTTAATCTGACTCTGTGACTTTCTCCTACCCTTTGACCTCGGCTTGTTTATCGTTATCCTGTTTTCTGGTTCCCCTGACTCGGCTTGTCTCCTGACTATTCTGTGGGTGCTTAGCCCGGCCACTCTAAGGTCCGGTACGGCATCTTTTCTGTGTGTGTGTGTGTCTGTTAGCGTGTTGGGTTCCCGGAATCGTGACATAGGACCTGTGTTTTCTGGGATGTATGTACAACAGGTCATGGTGTCGGGCAGTATTTTACATACGCCCCCCTTCTCAGCTAGGATCATGTCTAAGGCCATTCTGTTCTGGAAGGACATCTTGGATGTGGCCTGCAATTGTTCAGCTAAACCCTGGAGGGCATCTCTGGTGTAGTTGACAAAGCGTTGTTGGTTGTAATAAATGTAATTAATCCAATTTAAATTCTTGTTTGCAGTAACTATGGTATTAACAAATAAAGTTTATCTTTTTAGTGCCTAACATTTCATAGGGGGGACTGTTATAGAATAATTAAAACTCTTATTAAAACTTCACATTAACTTCATTAACTTCATATATGACAGATTTTCCTAACAGCATTTAGAATATTAGAAAGAGAATGTATTTTCTAGAAGGATTTGAGCAATTGTCAAATTCCTGTAATATGAAACATTGTATGCCATAGTTAGATCATGAGAACTGTACTAATGAAATGTCCATTCACTAAAAAGCCTTGAACCTGACCTCGAATCTAACAGCACTAACTACTCAAAATGGCGCCTAAAGCCCCCCTCCCATCGAGTGAAGCCTCGTGCTAGCAAGATGGCGTCTGAGCCATCGTGTCCACTCCCGTGTCCAAGATGACGCCACCTCTCGGTGGGAGGACATTTAGCCGGCCACTTAGTACTTAAGCCAATTAATAATATTGATGGGTGGGTATTGACATAGCCACTTAACACCTAACCCAATTAATGATGTTTATTTGTTGTTATCTTGATATTCTATGATGATGTAATATTGCTCTTATAAGGGTCTGCGAGCCCGCTTTTTAACCAGATGCCATTAAATTTTCTCGAAGTTCTTTTAACCTGAACTCCATGTGTCAGTGTGAATTTACTTCTGCGTATACGCAATTTAATCATCTCTAATTTGGACAGGAACAGATAGTCATTCAAACTTATTTGTTTGCTTAAAAGAATCTATATCAATGTGAGCATGTCTTGTAAGTAGAAGGTTCCCAACTGATTATGTGAACCACCCCCCTTCCAATACATACCCATTACATATTCCCCAGCATCCCCTGGACTGGGATGTTCTATATTTAAGGTAAGTTTCATTGGAGTTGACCCTGCAGATTTACATAGGGCCATTCTGTATAACAAGGGCTTCCCATTTCTGTCAACTCTGTCTAAGGCACATTGCGGTTTATAGCCCCATGGTCTACCGGTATTCCATCCCGCTGCCTTCCAGGAACTACAGTGATGTCCCCAGTGTCCCCCTGTTACACAAATATATGGGTCCTTCTTGTTAGGTATGTCTTTGTATATAGCAGAGTGTTGTGTCTGTGGAAAAGTACAAGAAACAATATCACAATAATCAAAAGTAAATGTAGCCACGTGTGTGTTTGAGGAATTGTACCAAAATGTATAAACATGATTGTCTTTTGTAATAGCAACTTGTTGGACCTTTATTAGGCCTAGCAGCAAAAATAGGCACAGGAAGCTCATGGTTCAGCCGAGGTAGCTTCCTCTGGATCAGGTACTTTCTTACAATGTGAAGCGTGTATCCAGGTACTCTTTCCGGCCAACTTTACTGAGGTAGCTGTAGTCAGTAGTACTTGGTATGGACCATCAAACCTTGGTTCAAGAGTATGCTTCCTGAGGAATTTCTTGACCATGACCCAATCACCAGGAAGTAACTTGTGAGTGCCTGTGTTTAACTCTGGATCTGGAATGGAAGAAAACACTTGGGCATGGATTTTGGTCAAGGCATGAGAGAGTGCAGTTACATAATCTACCATAGCATCTGACTGAATCTGAAGCTGTTGGGGAAAATAACAGCCTAACCTGGGTGCTGTGCCGAACAAAATCTCATAGGGAGATAGGCTGAACTTCCCCCTTGTGGTATACCGTACACTGAATAATGCTAAAGGGAGACTCTCAGGCCAGGGCATGTTAGTTTCCTGGGACATTTTAAGCATTCTGGCTTTCAGTGTGCCATTCTTGCGTTCTACCTTACCACTACTTTGTGGGTGATAGGGTGTGTGAAAGGCAAGGGTCACCCCCAGTGCTGCCCAGACTTCCCTGGTTAACAGAGCGGTAAAGGAGGTTCCTTGGTCACTTTCAATCACTTCCGTAACTCTGTAGCAGCAGACAATTTCTGTGAGGAGATGCTTTGCCGTGGTTTTGGCTGTGAGGTTAGCAACTGAAAAAGCTTCTGGCCATCCCGAAAACATATCCACTATGACTAGTGCATACTCATACCGCCCACTCTTTGGCATTTGGATATGGTCAATCTGGATTCTCTGGAAAGGATAATGTGGTTTAGCCAGGTGGTTAGGAGCAGGTTTGATAACCTTCCCAGGGTTGCATTTGGCGCAGATAGTACAAGATCTGCAATAGTTCCGTGTCAGAGTAGTGATACCAGGTGCTTCAAAGAATTTGTCAATCAAAGAGTTCATCAGATGCTTGGACAAATGGGCTGGTCCGTGGGCCCACTGAACAACGCCTGGATATATGTTCCTGGGTAAACAGAACTTGAGGTTAATAGAGTACACATTGTTTTGAAGGATTGCCCCTTTGTCCTTCCAGCTCTGTTTCTCTTGAGGGGTTGCTGCGGCTTGTTGTTCTCTCAGGAGTTTGAGATCCGTAGGTAAGGTTTGCATGGTGTAAATAGGGGTCTCTTCGGTGGCCACTCTTCTGTCCACTTTCCAGTCTTGCCGTGTCGCCTCCTTAGCGGCCTGGTCAGCCAGGTGGTTGCCCTGGGCTTCTCCTGAGTTCAACCTACCGTGGGCTTTTACCTTTAGTATGGCCACCTCTTCAGGGAGCAACAGGGCATCCAACAATTCTGCAATGGCTGCACCATGTTTCACAGCTGTAAGGAAAGCCCTGGTCTTCCAAATCACACCAAAGTCATGTGCCACACATAGGGCATATCTTGAATCTGTGTAGATGTTGACACGTGTGCCTTCTGACAGCTTACATGCCACGGTGAGGGCTGTTAGTTCGGCCTCTTGTGCTGATTTTGACAGTGGGCGTGCAGAGGCCTGAAGTACTTGGCTTTCTGTGGTAACTGCATACCCAGTATGGTATTGCCCTTGTTCATCAGCAAATCTGGACCCATCCACAAACAAGGTGCAGTCTGGATTAGGTAAGGCAGCCTCATGCACGGTTGGTAAATGAGTGGTTTCCATCTTCCTTTGCTCAAAACAATCACGAGGGGCCTCTGGTACTTGCCCCGTGGGAGGGAGATCCTCACATATCTCAGTGTGGTACCAAGGATAACTAGCTGTGTTGCAGTTAATGATCTTTTTAATGATTCCTGACGATGCAAGTTGTTCTTGGGATGCAGTACCCCATGATTTGGCCATTGGGCCTAGATCCTTCCATGAGAGATCGGGGGACTTGGTGAATGAGACATGAGGAACAGCCTCTTCCCAATGATGATAGAGATGTGATACTTCCATTGGTAGATAAACTAATAGAACCATGTTGCCTTTGGAGTCACAGAATAAGTCTGTTAGCGTGATGCGTATTTCCACTAGACGGAATAGCTCTTCTTCGTAGTATGAGTCGGGGCCTGGAGTGTCTTTGAACCACAGGGTGCAGTGTAGAAGGTTCTCAGGTTGCTCATCATGTGGGACTGTGGGAGTAGGTATTTGAAATTCCATTCGGACATCAGGATTAATGTCTAAGCTGTACCAGTAGTGGGGCACTCCCCCCTTGGGAAGTGGCAGAAGAGTGGCCGGATTCAGGGTATAACATCGTTGAAGTATAACATTGTCAGACAGTAGAAGAGAAGTCTGTAAGCGAAGGTGTCGTTGTGAGGAAAGGTGTTTAGGCTGGACTTGTTGCAAGATGGCTGAAATGTCATGTGGAGCAAGGACAGTCAGTTTATGTCCAAGGATAAAGTCATTGGTTTTGTCTAATAATGCACTGGCAGCAAAAACTGCACGTAGGCAGGAAGGACTACCCCTAGCCACGGGGTCAAGCATGCAGGAGAAGTAGCCAATTGGCCTTTGACGTGATCAGTGCGATTGAGTAAGTACCCCAGAGGCATGGCCCATCTTTTCTGAAACAAACAGCTTAAAGGGCAATTGGTAGTTAGGAAGGCCCAGGGCAGGTGTGGAAGAACTTGCCTTTTGCAGGGCCGCATAGCAGTCCATTGCTTGGGATGATAGTGAAAATGGTTCGTTCTTCAAGGCATCATAGAGAGGTTGCATGAGTTGAGAAGCTTCCGGTATCCAGGCTCTGCAATAAGTAATCAGGCCCAAGAAGGCATGCAGGGTTTGGTGTGTAGATGGAGGGGCCAAGTTTAAGATAGCAAGGATTCGATTCCTGGTGAGATGACAGGTGCCATGGGAAAGACAATGTCCCAAGAAGACCACAGAGGGCCGGCACCACTGTAACTTTGACTTGGAGGCTTTGCAACCCTCTTCAGCTAGGAAACACAGAAGGTCTTCAGAGTCACGTTCAGCAGTTGGAAGATCATCAGCGCAGAGTAGTAAATCATCAACATATTGGAGCAGGACCACATCTGTGTGAGATTTTTGCCAGGGTTCCAAAACAGTAGACTTAGCCTTAGCAAATTGTGTAGCAGGTATACTGTTACTGTACTGTATACGTATACTGTTGGCGGTCATGAGTAAAGGCGAAGAGGTGCTGACAGGAGGGATCCAAAGGTACACTGAAAAAGGCGTTCGCAGGGTCAACCACCGTGAAGTACTTGGCAGTCGGTGGAACCTGTGACAACAATGTATGTGGATTGGGGACAACTGCAGTGTCACGAACAGTGACATCATTTACAGCACGTAAGTCTTGGACCATACGGTACTGATCAGGTTGGCCCTTTTCAGTTTTCTTTTTGACAGGAAACAAGGGTGTGTTACATGGAGATACACATTTAATGAGAGCCCCCTTTGCCAGGAGGCTATCAACTTGCTTGGTGATGGCGAGAGCCTGTGCAGGTTTCAATGGGTACTGAGGTCGACGTGGTGGGGCAGCTCCTTGTAAAAGGGTGACTACAACAGGTGGAGAGGCGGCAAATATCATCAGGGCCCGTAGACCAGAGTTTAGCAGGGACCCTGTCCAGAGCACTGGGGGCATCTGTGACCCTTGCTCCCTCAGTGGGGGAGATGCAACAGTAGGGGTAAGGAACAAAGGACAGATGTGTCTTTGCGTGATAGGGGTGTGAGTAGTTGGACTTGACCATCTGCAGTGAATGTAATTGAGGCCTGGAGGCGAGAGAGGACATCAGCACCTAAAAGGTTAATTGGACAAGTGGAGGAAACAACAAAACGTGAAAGGATGTCAGAACCCACACGTAGGAGCTTAGTCAGTGGGTTGCTACGTCAACACCTACACAGGATACATCGGTGTAAGACAGGCAAGAAGGGTCTGGCAGGTCTTGTTCTCTAAGAACACTGCGGGCTGCACCTGTGTCAACTAGAAAGGTAGTAGGATGTCCCTCAACAGGCAGGACAACTGTAGCAAGAGGCCCTCCCCTATCCCCTGTAGACACTGCCATGACAGGGGTGTCAGACACAGGTTTGCCAGTTACCTATTGCAATAGATCTAAGTGGGCCTGGTCAGGACCAGTGTAGTGGCACGTGGAAATAGAAGGGAGACAAGGCTGAGAGACAGGGCGGGTAGTTCTGCTCTGGCTAGGCATAGGACGCTCTTCCTGCTGGAAATCATCTGTGTCATACCTGATAGAAAGGAGCTGGAGGATAAGTACGGGTATCAGGAGGAAGAGGGAGGGACTTGGGAATACTCAGGGGGCAGGAAATATGGAACATTCACAGGTGGAGGTGGTGGGGGGAGGTAACCAGGTGGAAAATAGCCATAGGCCGCTGCAGAAGGATTAGGGTATCTGTTGAGAGGTGGCCTACTCACCCTAGGATGTGGGCAATCTCTCTTAAAGTGGCCCACCTGATGACAATTAAAGCAAGTTCTAGCCGGGGCCCGGGGGGCAGGTTGCATAACCTGAGTAGGCAGCATGGATGGCTGTGTGGGGTAACCTGGGGGAACGGTGACAGGCCTGGTAATGGGACCTGAGGCAGACAAACATCACAGGATTATTTCTTCTCTGTATGGGCTGTGACATTGACTCTAAACCTTTTGCAACTAACAAACGAGTATCTAAACTGATTATTCTATATTCTGGGTGAGAGAAAATCAACCCTTTACGTATGTTTTCCTTCAAACCAGCTACAAAGGCAGCAGACAACATTTGAGTATGAGCTTTATTGTGTACACTGAACCCAAGGTCAGAGAAAGTCTGAGTTAAATGTGAGTGATATTTCTCTACGGATTCAAGCTTGTCTTGAACAATGTCATTTATACAGGTAGCTTGATCGGCCAATTTATCCTGGGCCCAGGCGCGGAGTTGTTCACAAAAGGTAATACCTGACTGGAAGTCCATGCCAGTGGTGAGAGGAGCATCATTGAAACTCCTTTCCACGATTGGCCAATAAGCATCACCAGCTTTTATTTCACACAAACTATAAAGATCCCGCCAAGCAGCGGAATACGTCTTACGGATTTGAGCCATTCTGCGGAAGAAGGGCATGGGCTGTTTCTCTGGGTCAGGGAGGGAAGTGACAAGGGTAGCAGCTTGTGAAGGGTTAAACGTGACATACATAGGTGGAGCCCCTTCGGTTACGGGGGGTACTTGGAGGTGCAGGCTTGAAGCGGCTTGTCTTTGAGGGAGCCTATTATCCTGAGGGCGGAACGGGCTATGCCCTTGCACATTATCATCCTCGGGAGGGACAGGGAATGGGAGACCATGGTAAGAAACAACATCAAGGGAGGCCGGACCTTAGGCAGCCGGGGTAACCGGGACAGGGGGGCCAGCGGCAATATTTGGGTAACCAACTGTGAAGTAGTAGGATGAAAGCCTGAGGCTGCAGGAGAGACACCCATAGCAAAGGGTTGTCCCGAGGCGGCGGACTTGTCCATACCAACCACCATGAGTGGATAATTAGAGGCAACATCGGGAGAGTAAGGGACGAGGGCCATGGAGGGAGCAGTGGCAGTCTGAGTTGGGCGTGGTAGATGAACGGACAGAGCAGAGATGAGGGCGGACAACGAATTGGTAGAGGACACAACAGAGGAGGGGAAGACAGGAGCGGAGGGAGCAGTGGAAGGTGGAGTAGGAGGGACTGGAGTAGTGGGAGGGGTCGTGGAGGCGGAAAGGGTAGAGAGCAATGATGACAGGTCAGTAGGGGGAGGAACGAGAGGAGTGTCGGAAGGCTAGTGGGAGGAGCTGAGGTAGAGGGACGGACCAAGGCAGAGATAGCAGAGAGAAGAGAAGACAGATCAGTAGGAGGAGGGATAGTAGACGGGAGAGGAAGGTCTGAAACAGTGGGAATGTCAAGAGGTGTAGGAGGGGGAGGAGTAGGGCTAGAGGGATGGGCCAGAGCGGCGGAAATGACAGAGAGAAGTGACGACAGATCGGATTTTCTGGTTCCATTTTTCTCAACACTCTCCCAGAGTCAAGTCAGAGAAAAATACCGGCTTTTGGATTGCCGGTATTATTGCAATACTGACACTGGCCAGGCATCCTCAAATACTAGCCGTGTAAGTCAAATACCAGCCAGGTGGCAATCCTGAGCAGATGAAGGAGGAGAAAAGTAGTGTAAACTTGGGTAAAAGCAGTGGGAGTAGTAGATAGTCACTGTGTATTTTTTATCTGGCGCCAAGGTTTGCAATAGAGCAATCTACTGTACCTGTAAGCCAGCAGTACCCCAAATAATGCAGGGGTGTGAGTTTAAATTTACACTCAATGTATCTTTTGTAAGCTCATGGACATTTGGAAATAGAGGGACTGTGTGACAAATACTCTGTCACACAGTCCCTCTAGAAGACATCCTAATCAGTTTTCCAACAGTAAACGTTTATTAATAATTAGCCTGGCATTAAAGACATCATGAAGCTGAGACTCTAGAAAGTCCTTGACTCAGGCCGCCAGGCCCTGGCTATAAGAGTCTAGTGGTGTGGAGAGTGTTCAAGGTCAGATTGAAGAAGAGAGGATAACATCTTTGTGATGATTGAACTAAGCTTTATGTTACGTAATGTGTGTAGAGGCAAACGGGTCACCTACTCATTAGGAAATTTTAGGAACTCGGTTTGTGTGATATAAACTCCAAGAGGTTCCTAAATTAGATCTACACATTATACAGAGAAAGGCAGAAACATGATATATTCATTTTTAATGTTACTGACTGTGTTCCTTAGTTGGTTTGGATGTAGGATTGATTTTTTTAAAAAAAAAAAAAAAAAAAAAAAAAAAAAGCTTAAAAAAAGACACTAAAGGGATATTCCGGGCACCAATAAAACTTTAGTGCATTTAATAGATTTTGGCCTTATTAATATTCTACATATTTTGCATGCTCACATCTTTATATTTTTTACACACACACAAAAAAAAAATATTTAGCAGAATTCTGCACTATAGGCCTGCCTCAATAGCCACGCCCCCTAATGCCACAAAGACGTCCTTATCAATGTCTGCACACAGTCTCAGCCCCAACAGCAGAGTGAGGTGTTTTTAATTCACAACCTGGCTGCAGACATTCAAACTACAAACAGGTAGTGATAACCTTACTATATGTCTCCCTAGGTGTCCTATCCTTTTAATACATGTTGTTTTGTAGTTCAGATCACTCATGTGATGTCAGTGGCTGAGCTGTGTGCATACATTTGATAAGGAAG
Organism: Pelobates fuscus; assembly: GCF_036172605.1. Lineage (NCBI taxonomy): Eukaryota > Metazoa > Chordata > Amphibia > Anura > Pelobatidae > Pelobates > Pelobates fuscus. The sequence goes on along the minus strand of NC_086317.1, from coordinate 307,489,595 downwards.
TCTTTTTCTGGAGTGAGGGGGCAGGGCTAAAGAGGCAGGCTTATGGTGCAGCATTATGCAAAAAACATCTATTTTGTTTTAGGCAAAAACTATAAAGATTTGAGCTTTCAAAAAATACAACAAATTAATGAGACCAAAACCTATCAAATGCATTATGTGTTGGTGCACGGAGTGGCTCTTTAAATTTTCCTGTCCTCGCTTCTGCTCGATGTGCTCACAATGAGATCATAAAACTTACAATACTACAAGTAATGAATAAAAATGGTGGAAAATCTGAAAAGAAACACAATATATTGTGGGTGAAACATAAAGAAAAGGTTGTGTCTCATTCTCTCCCCCCACCCCTCCGTGTGTCTCATTCACTTCTCCCCACCCCTCCGTGTGTCTCATTTCCTTCCTCCCACCCCTCCGTGTGTCTCATTTCCTTCCTCCCACCCCTCCGTGTGTCTCATTCCCTCCCCCCACCCCTCCGTGTGTCTCATTCCTGTGAGGGATGAAGTGTTTGTGTGTGTGTGTGATGAAGTGTGTGTGTGTGAGGGATGAAGTGTGTGTGTGTGGGATGAAGTGTGTGTGTGGGATGGTGTGTGTGTGTGTGTGTGTAAGGGATGAGGTGTATGTGTGTGTGTGTAAGGGTGCAGTGTGTGTGAGTGTGTGAGTGTGTGAGTGAGGGTGCAGTGTGTGTGCTTAAGGATGCTGTGTGTGACTGTGTGTTGGGGGGAAATAGTAGAAAATAATCCAGGCACTCCAAATTGTTCCAAAACAACCAGCAACTTTTATTGGACCCAAGAACCACACAACGTTTCAACCCCTTAGGGCCTTTGTCAAGCTTTGTCAAGCTTGACAAAGGCGCTAAGGGGTCAAAACGTTGTGTGGTTCTTGGGTCCAATAAAAGTTGCCCGTTGTTTTGGAACAATTTGGAGTGCCTGGATTATTTTCTACTATTATACGTTACACGTGGTCTCTTTGGTACTGGGACTGATCCGGTAGCACCCTGAGATTACATAGCGAAGGGATGAGTGCAGTTCCACCATCTACATATCAACTATTGTGTGTTGGGGGGGAGGCAGATTAATGCCACTATATATGTATTTATTATTTTTTAATAAAAAAAAACACAAAAAGAAGCATTATATCCCCCCTCCCTTCTTACCTTTAGCCTGGTGAAATCCATGGTGGACCTGCTACAAGACCTTGCTGCAATCCCTGGTGGTCCTAGTGGTGAGTGAACTCTAGCCTGTGGGGCTAGAGTTCACTGTCGCAAGATCCGGAGCATTGCCATTGCTCGGATAGCGCAGGCCCTGCATGGACTGGCCGGGGAGATCCTGTGACCTCATTGACCGCATTTGCCTGGTGTGCCCGATGGACAGTCCAGGCCTGGTCCTAAAACAATTGTTATTTTTGGGACTATAGGTTCCCTTTAAATCAGACAAAAAAAAGAGGAAACCGCAAGGCTTACCACAAGATTTTTAGCTAATTCTGAGCACGGTTGGCATACATCCTCTATTCTAAGGTCTGGCTACTAGCAAATAACTTCTAATATTAAGCATTGATCAGAACATTCAAAGAACATTTCCCTGTGTATCGCACAATACATATATTAAAGAAATACCCATACTCTTTTATAATATAAATCAGATTTTATTTCACAATATAAATAAAAATATCAAAAGTTAATCCATCTACACCCCTAGAGAACTCATATCCTTACAGTTGATGAGCATATAAAGTAGACTTAATACAATAGTCTTCTCATATATTGCATTTATACATCGTTAATCCAGATAACAAAACGCAAATATTCTGCTTAATATTCCAACCAAGAAAAACTATTTCTCTAAAGCAGAAAATAAATTCATAAGTTGCTGTGCATTATATTAACCTTTGCCAGTTAGGAAGAGGACAGAGAAACCACCCAATGTTTCAGCACTAAATGGTGTTTGTCAATACATACCGTGATACAGTACCAGTTTAGGTGGGACAGTCAGTTTTAGGCTTCTGTTCTCAGATCTCTGGTTTGTCTTGGTGACAACTAATATAGTTTAAGGACAGTGGGGCTCTAGACTCTACCGATTTAATTTGTGTGAGACTACTAAATTGCTGGGCTCAGCCTATTTAACCCCATGCACTTGAATTTAGAGTTCAATTCGCTACAGTTAATTATTTAGTGAATAAATGTTGTTTTAAAACTGGTTAATGGGAAGCCGTTTTTAAAGCGTTAACAACCCTGCACCAGGGTCTTTGGCTACACAGGATAAGATGCATTTTGCTTCCACCCTCCTCCCCACAAAAAATGCATCTTCACCTGTGTTACCCTCATTTGTATATATTATCCTCTGTTTTAAAATGTCTTGCCACCTTTAGTGTATCTTATTCCCCTTTTATATTACACTCACCTTTAGTGTATATTATCCACCCATTTTTCCCTAAGTCCCTGTAATGGCACCCCCAGGCATAAAAGGGTTAAGCCGCCGTTTAGGAGATCTTCCCCTTCCAGAGATACAGGCACAGCTACTGTAGAACACCAAACTCCCGAACTGAATACAAGGGAATGCTCCAAACTCCCGACCTGCATACAAAATAGCACTCCAAACTCCCGAACTGGAACCTCACGAATAGCTGCTAGCAGAAGAACAGGAAAAGCACCCAAGCGGCTTACACTCCTGGCAATCAGTCTCTAACAGCATACAGTAAATCCCCCCAAGAACGAGACAAGGCTCCGTGTTGAGGGTCAAGCAGTGGTCTGGTTTATTGAGGGCTACCTGCCCAGTATTTATGCAAGTCTTCCACCCCACCTGGTGGACACTCTCCTAGGGGACCAGATGGAAGACTGGGACACAAATGGTAAAATGATCAATCACCGGCATACAGGGTTAAAACACTCCCACAGTACATTACAATCCCTCCCCTCTATCCTGGAGATAATTGGGAAGTAATCCAATTATCTCCAAGGACAGAGGCAAAACTCCATTAACCACATGGTTACAATAAAACACTAAAATACAATAAAATACATAATGTTACATTTGTCACATAAAATATATACATGTAACCCATCCCCAGATAGCTGGGATCTGAGCGCACAAAAGTACCGAATAGCGCTCAGATCCTATGCACACAGTCCAATCGCCGTGCAGTTAAAGTGTTCACAAAGTCTGTTCTCCATACGAATAGACTCCACAGGATGGCTATCTGGGGTAATGCTGTTCATATGGTTTAAACTACCGAATGAACAGGCATCCGGTTAAATGACCGAATGCAGAAGCAAGGAGGCTGACGGCTCAGCGGTGTTCGCGCAAATAAGTGTCCGTTTCTAGTTCCATAGTTTGGGCGCTGAACACCGCTGGCCGTTCGGGACTTTAAAATGGCTGCCGCCACGTGTTCGGCAAACGAACAAAGGCCACTCAGCATTTGTCAATTAAGCTGCAGTTAACCGCAGCTTCTGGGAGGTAAATTGCCGACACACTCCCAATACAGGTCCAGTCATTCGGTTGTTTGTTCGGTAGATTGAATCTACCGACCGCCGGGCAGTAGATTCAAGCCTAGAACAAGCCTTTCTGCAGGGGAAAAGAGGGCTTTTTAACATGGGGCCATACTCCAGAGGCAACATGCGGGCAACCAGGCTTCTCCAATGCAATGTGGCGAGATTGATCTCGTCACAGGCCCTTTTGCCCATGTCCATCAATTTTGCCCCTTGCCCAGCCCCTCTGTGTCTTTTTGTCCACCCCTGTGTGTCTCTTTCTCTACCCACCTCTGGGTGTCTCATACCCCAGCACCGTGTCTTTTTCTCCCCAGCCCCTCAGGTGTCTCACCCCAGTCCCTTCCCTAGTTCATGTCTGTATCACTTGCCCCTTCCCAGGTCCCTATGTGTACCCGCAGCCCCACTGGGTGTCTCTCGCCTCCGTCTGTCTCTTTTTCCCCTTCCCTAGCCCCTTCCCCCGACCCACTGTGGTTATTTTTGTCTCCCCATTCCATCTGTCTCTTTTTCCTCTACCCGAACCCCCATCTGTCTCTATGTTGCCATTTTTAAAGGTGCCTTCCTATGTAGTGTGGCCAAGCCACCATGGTAGAGGAGTCTCTGCATATTCTACTCGGTTTGACAGGAAGCTGTTCGACACTCTCTGTGAGCACTTCCTGTCAGACCGGGTAGAGGATATAGAAGTTCCACTACTGCTGTCCGCAGCTTGACCACGCTACAAAGAGTGAATTACTGACTGGAGGGGAGCACTGTGCTGTGTACTCTCCTCCTGCCAGTCAAATGTATCTTGCGCACCCTAGCTGGTGCGCCCTAAGGCGGCGGCCTGATCCGCCTTATTGTTATGCCAACCCGGCACTGCACTTTACTATGTAAAGTCATCAAAAATATCCTTGACTTATATTATTAATGAAATAAATATCTTCTGGTTGTGTAAGTGAAAGAACAAAAATGAATAGTCTGCTCCACATCTAGGCATAGCTACTACTGGTGTCAGTTACAGATAAGATCACATGTCATATGGATTATAACGCATGCTTGCCTGAAATATACAGTTTAATGCAAAGCTATGAGATGCACAGACTGTACCAATCTGGAAATAAGAAATTCTAATTGTGTTTATCTGATTTTACAGCCTTGTTATTCTGGGCAGAATGCCAAGTGCAAAGAAGACTGACAGTTTCACAGTACTTTCTGTTTTATAGGACTATGAAAATAATAGGAGTACTAACCATTAAAGATTAAGAAAAATTCAATAAAAATTGAAATTCTCAGACAGGTTTTGTATGACAGGTTACAAAAATATTGCAAGGACTACAAGTATTAACTATTGCAATATTTCACCTATCCCTCTCGCTCAGACCCTTTTTCTACCAGTGAGCAGAGGGTTAGTAAAGATGTTCATTAATGATATAATCACGTCTGGCGGCACTGATTGTGCTCCCTTCCTCTCGTTCCTTATAATTAACCCTTTAAGAACAAAGAAAATCTATGCCATCAAAACAACCCGCCCCAAGGATAAGATGGTGGCTCCAGCAAGAGACAGGTTTAGGTAAGTAGAACTCACCTTTGTCTGCCACACCCCCTCTTCCTCCCTGCCAGCATTAATGTCACCATCAGGGGTCTTTGCAAATTCCAGATGGTGACATTGCCCAAATTTGTTAAACTGTTTAATGTGAGGCATGGACTGTTTTATTTGTTCTATGAGTAAGTCAATCATGTAGTGTGTGTGAGGCCATGGGAACATAACCATGTGAAGCAGTCACTCACCCAGTATCAGTTAACATACACATAAAGGGTGTGTACATATCCTCCTATCTCAACAAGCAACATTTTGTTCAGATAAGCATCTAGGTGAGTAAACATGTGTAGGAGGAACAACAAACTGTCTGACACAAATATTTGTGTAACTCTACATTGCAGGCCCCCAGCTGTCAAACTGTATGCTGATAATTGGCGTTGGTGTTTAGTTATGATATTTATTTAGTTAGTTTTGAAAGAGGAAATGATATAGTGTATAATTGGAGGGAATAAAAAACACACACACCGTACTTACAAAACAACCGTGTAGGGTACAAGTCCTACGCATACACAGGAAATGAAAAATGATATTCAATAATAAGATGTTTTGTGTATTTAATTAATACAATTATTTTAAAATATATTCCATTAAGAAAACATAGGTGTATTAAAACAAAAGCACAAACTAATTTTAGTGTTCTTTTATATTCATGTAAGTTACAGTGCTTTCTTCCATTTTATACTGATACATCAATATGTACTATATGTCAGTCTAAAGAGAAATTTAAAGGAGAATTTCTAATGATGGCTTCAATTTAATATTTCTGGAAAAGCTTTTTAAATTATTTAACATTTTGGATAAACGTTTAAAATGATTTAATATTTTGAAATAAACATTATTTTTATATTTTTTATATATTGATGTATTTTTTATATTTAACCCCTTAAGGACCAAACTTCTGGAATAAAATGGAATCATGACGTGTCACACACGTCATGTGTCCTTAAGGGGTTAATGTATTTTTGATATTTTAAGATTTTGATAATTCCTTTCTAAAAAGTTTATCTAAAAATGTTAAATCATTTGAAAAGCTTATCCAATTTTTTTTAAATCAAGGCCAATATTAGTGCACTCCATAAACAATTGCAATGCTGTTACCGTATCTTTAGTCACATATTTTACTACAGCCTCAGATTGATTGAAGACAAATAAGACAGGCCAGAAAAGAGTCTGAGGTAGTTCTGATATCTAAAAGTACTGCATTTAAGACGTAAAGCAATATATAAGAAGGCCTGCCCATCCCATTATAATGGAAAAATCTGGCCTATGAAATTTGAACCAACCCAACCGATCAGACAGCGGTAGCAGCAGGGTCATAAATTGGAATCACAGTGCCTCACAGCAAGAATCAGTGTACATGTATAACTGTGTACATCTGACTGTGGGACTGTGTGCACATAACTCTGCAAAAATATACACCTGCATTCACACACGCCTAAATGCATGTTTTTATCTGAATTAAATAACCATCACATACAACCAATACACGCATATCACACACTGTTAATACACACACATTACAAATATCACACACAGCCAACACATAGCATACATATCACACACAGTCATCACACATATCACATACACAGACAACACAAACATTACATCATACATGGATGACGGGGGGGTTGGGGGGGAGAGCGCTGTGAAGATTTTTCACACAGGGCACCTAAAGGCCTAAGGCTAGCCCTGGTGATGGCTGATTGTGATTGTGATAGGCTTGGCTGAGTGTGATTGTGTTGGTTCACTGACTGTGATTGTATATGAGGTTTGGCTGTGTATGAGTGTGGAGTGATTAGTTCTGCTTGGGGTCACTTACCTAAGCATGGCAATTCCCTATGCTGACGCTAACATACTACCCCAGCAAACACCCGCTGGAAGAGTAGTACAGTGACAGGGGCAATAACCATCTGTCACTTAATCTATGGCGTTAGACCCATTGGCACACAGATCTAATGTTGAGGATTTAAATGACTGGTAGAGGAGGAACATATTTTCAACTATTGTCCAATATCCATGCTACCTTTTTCCTCAAAGCTTTAAGAAAGACTTGTCTTCACCTGTTTTGCTTTCTTCCTGAATTCCAATATTCTCCTTAACCCTCTTCTGGCCCTCTACTCTACTGAAATGACTCAGACTAAAATTACAAATGACCTAATCACAGCTAAATCCAAAGGCATCTACTCCATACCAATTCTTCTTGACTTCACTGTTGATTATGTCCTTCTCCAAACTCTTTAATCCCTTAGTCTCTGTGACATTGTCCTCTTGTGGTTCTCCTCTTATCCCTCACAATGTTCATTCATTGTCTCTTTTTACAATCGCACCTTGTCCCCTCATCCTTTATTAGTTGGAGTCCCCCCAAGACTCTGTTCTTGATCCACTTCTGCTCTCTCTTTATACTGCCTCTCTTGGCAAACCTTTGGATTCCGCTACCACCTGACACCCAGATCTATCTCTCCTCCCATGATCTCTCCCCCGCTGTCCTACAACATGTCCCCGTTTGCTTTACTTCCATCTCTGACTTCCATCTCCTCCCGCTTTCTGAAACTCAATCTCTCTAACGGAGCTTCTTGTTTTTCCTCCTCATAATACTGATCCTCCTCTTTCCCTTTCCAAGCTCGCTGTCTTGGTGTATCTTTGAACCTGTCCTCCCGTTTGAGTCTCATATCCAGTCTGTTGCTAAAACCGGTCGATTCCACCTTAAAAACATTGCCTGCATCAAGCCCTTTCTTACGCAAGATGCTGCCAAGGAGCTTGTTCATGCTCTGGTAATTTGGATTATTGTAATTCTCTCCTAATTGGTCTTCCCAGAAGCTGAACTGCCTCGCTACAATCTGTAATGAATGTAATGAATGCTGGCGCCAGGCTAATCTATTGCTGCTCTCACATCTCACGCCTCTGTCGATCCTTACACTGACTTCCTGTATCCTATAGGGGGCAATTTAAAATACTAAGCCTTACCTATAAAGCTCTGAACAACTCTAGCCCCTTTTAAATCTGAACAACTCTAGCCCCTTTTAAATATCTTCACTCATTTATAGGTATGCCCATTAACGGTCTCTCCACTCTGCCGGTGATCTTCTGCTGTCCGCTGCTCGCACCCTTACTGCGAACTCATGTTTACTTGACTTCTCACCGAGGACTCCTTTCCTTTGGAACAGCCTACCTGCCCCCATCAGACTCTCCCAGAGTCTTCAGTCATTTAAGAAATCCCTCAAAACCCATGTCTTCAAAAAAGCTTATGGCCTCCCAAAGTAACTTCTATTTTACAAATCTGTCTCTTGCTTTCTCCTAATGGGCCCCACTCCACTCTCACCTCAAGTTCTGCTACTTTTTCACCTTGTTGTTTGCCGTCCCCCTTGATACCCTTGCTATTGTGTCTTTATAATTCACTCATCTAGACTGTAAGCTTGTCTGAGCAGGGTAATCATCTACCTATTGTTCCTGTGTAATTTTGTAATTGTCTCATTTATTGTTAAATTTCCCCATTTAACAATATTGTAAAGTGCTGTGGCCTTCGGAATAAGTACGTGCTATATAAATACCAATAATAATATTAATAATGCATGCACTTGTATATATCCTGTGTGTATGAACAGACATATATGCATACATACATACATCCATATATGCATTTTACTACAAATCACATGAACTGAGTGAAACTATTTTTTCATCTCTTTACGCACACACACTCTCATTGACTCATAGACACTTAAACTCACTAACCGACTCAGACATTCTCAATGACCGACATGCACTCTCACTGATTTTACACACACACTCACAAATGCACACTCACTGACAAACATAAACTCTCACTGATACTGTCATACACTCACAAACATATACATGCTCTCATATATGCTTACACATTAATTACATTTACAGTGTTTTTTTTGTTTTTATTTTATAAGTCCACCTAGTCTCACAATATTTGGGAGATCTGAAGTGGATCTTCTCTCTAGTGGGGCTGCTCTGATCTTCATGCTTTTCCTGCACTGCTCTTAAGTGCGCCCTTTTGTTAGACATGTGCAATTCGTTTCGGTCCAAATATGAGTTCGGACGAAATTCGGGCATTTGGGTACTTCCGAATGTCCGAATTGCCGAGGTCCCGAAGTTCCGAAATTACCGAATTTCGAAGTGTTGAAGTGCCGAAGTGCTGAAGTGCCGAAGTTCCGAAGTTGCCGAAGTTCCGAAGTTGCCGAAGTTCCGAAGTGTCAAAGTGCCGAAGTGCCGAAGTTCCGAAGCACAGTATTGCTTAAGTACTAATATACTTACCCAGTGAAAGAAGAAGAATGTTACATTGTAAATAATTTTAAATAAAAAGTATACAAACATAGCCAGGATTCAGCTGTAAGCATTTGCAACACTTCAAGATCAACTTCAACAATCAAGTAACATACATTCATATAAAATGTAAGTTACTTGGCCAGTCAGTGTAATGACAGGAATGAATAAGTAGATAACTCCCTAATTTCCATGGCATTAGGGAGCTATCTACTAAAAGGCTGAAAGACCTGAATTGTTCTTTCAGCCAAATTTACTAATACTAAGCAAAGATTACTTAGTATTAGTAAATTATGCTCCTACTCGCTATACCGTGAGTATGGGCATGTCTATTAAACAGTGAGCAGCCTGTGGCTGCTCACTGTAAAAAAAAAAAAATACGTTCCCCCCTCCCGAGCCCCTGGCCCCCACCCCTGAGCGGTGGGTGGGGGCCCTAGATCAGAATAAGAGGGGGACCTAATGTCCTCACCCCTGGCCCCCACCCCTGAGCGGTTGGTGGGGGCCCTAAATTATAATAAAGGGGGGACCTAATGTCCTCCCCCCTGGCCCCCACCCCTGAGTGGTGGGTGGGGGCCCTACAGTAAAATAAGGGGGGGACCTAATGTCCTCCCCCCTGGCCCCCACCCCTGAGCAGTGGGTGGGGGCCCTAAATACTAATAAGGGGGGGACCTAATGTTCTCCCCCTCGGACCCCACCCCTGAGCGGTGGGTGGGGCCCTACAGTAAAATAAGGGGAGGGGACCTAATGTCCTCCCCCCTGGCCCCCACCCCTGAGCAGTGGGTGGGGGCCCTAAATACTAATAAGGGGGGACCTAATGTCCTCCCCCTTGGCCCCCACCCCTGAGCGGTGGGTGGGGGCCCTACAGTAAAATAAGGGGAGGGGACCTAAGGTACTCCCCCCTGGCCCCCACCCCTGAGCAGCGGGTGGGGGCCCTAAATACTAATAAGGGGGGGACCTAATGTCCTCGCCCTTGGCCCCCACCCCTGAGCGGCGGGTGGGGGCCCTATATTGGAATAAGGGGGGGGGGGAACCTAGTGTCCTCCCCCTGGCCCCCACCCCCCAGCGGCGGGTGGGGCCCTAGATACTAATAAGGGGGGGACCTAAAAAAAATCCCCCCCCACGTGACTTGGGGTCCCCAAACCCCTAGTCACCCCCTCCCCCCCAATAAAAATTAGCCCCCTACCTACCCGCCTCACCCTAAAAACTAATGAGGGGGGGACCTTAACGAAGTACCTGTAAAAAAAAAACTTACCATTCGATGTTTTCTTTCTTCTAAAATCTTCTTTTTTCAGCGCCAAAAAAGGGCAAATAAAAAACCATAATAACCGACGCAATTATATATATAAAAAAAAAATCCTTCTTCACCCGGCGACGGCTCCGTGCAGACTGAGCTCTGCAGGGTGGGGGAAGGCTTATAAAGCCTTGCCCCGCCCTGCAATTAGGCTCAGAGCACTCTGATTGGTGGGTTTAAGCCATCCAATCAGAGTGCTCTGACATGTAAATGAAGAGACTGACAGGTAAGTCTCAACATTTACCTGTCACAGCACTCTGATTGGTTGGTTTGAAATCCACCAATCAGAGTGCTCTGTGTCATTATACACAGCGTGGAAAAGTTCTTTGGAATTTTCCAACGCTGTGTAATTTGACTCATAACTCTCTGATTGGTGGATTAAGTAACCAATCAGAGAGTTATAATTTAAATTACACAGCGTGGGAAAATTCCAAAGAACTTTCCCACGCTGTGTAAAATGACACAGAGCACTCTGATTGGTGGATTTCAAACCAACCAATCAGAGTGCTGTGACAGGTAAATGTAGAGACTTACCTGTTAGTCTCTTCATTTACCTGATAGAGCACTCTGATTGGATGGCTTAAACCCACCAATCAGAGTGCTCTGAGCCTAATTGCAGGGCGGGGCAAGGCTTTATAAGCCTTGCCCCGCCCTTCAGAGCTCAGTCTGCGCGGAGCCCTCCATGGGTGAAGAAGGATTTTTTTTGCGCTCGTTTTTGTTTTTTTTTTATAATTGCGTCGGTTATTATGGTTTTTTATTTGGCCTTTTTTGGGGGCTGAAAAAAAGAAGATTTTAGAAGAAAGAAAACATCGAATGGTAAGTTTGTTTGTTTGTTTTTTTACAGGTGAGGGGGGTAGGTAGGGGGATGATTTTTATTGGGGGGGAGGGGTGACTAGGGGTTTGGGGACCCCTAGTCACCTGGGGGGGACTTTTTTTAGGGGTGGGGCTGCTGAGGGGTGGGGGCCAGGGGGAGGACACTAGGTCCCCCCCATATTACAATTTAGGGCCCCCACCCGCCGCTCAGGGTTGGGGGATAGGGGGAGGACATTAGGTCCCCCCTTATTAGTATTTAGGGCCCCCACATGCCGCTCAGGGGTGGGGGCCAGTGGGGAGGACCTTAGGTCCCCCCCCTTATTTTACTGTAGGGCCCCCACCCACCGCTCAGGGGTGGGGGCTGGGGGGAGGACATTAGGTCCCCCCCCTTATTAGTGTTTAGGGCCCCCACCCGGCGCTCAGGGGTGGGGGCCCGGGGGGGAGGACAATAGGTGTCCCCCCCTTATTAGTATTTAGGGCCCCCACCCGCCGCTCAGGGGTGGGGGCCAGGGGAGGACAATAGGTGTGTCCCCCCATAATTTTACGTTAGGGCCCCTACCCGCCGCTCAGGGGTGGGGGCGGGGGGTACTATTTTTTTTTTTTTTTAAACAGTGACCATTCTCAGGCTGCTCACTGTTTACTAGACATGCCCCTACTCGCGGTATAGCGAGTAGGGGCAAAATGTACTAATACTAAGTAATTTTTACATAGTATTAGTAAATTTGGCTGAAAGACCAATTTAGGTCTTTCAGCCTTTTGGTAGATAACTCCCTAATACCGTGTGAATTAGGGAGTTATCTACCAACCGGCTGCAAGAGAAGTCCCGAGGTGCCGAAGTCCCGAAATTCCGAAGTTGCCGAATTTCCGAAGTGTCGAAGTGCCGAAGTTGCCGAAGTTCCGAAGTCTTGAAGTGCCGAATTGCCGAAGTCCCGAATTGCGAAAATCCCGAATTTCGGAATGCCGAACCGAACTGAAAATATTCCCCATGCACATGCCTACCTTTTGTGATGCAAGGGCTGGAGAAAAGTCATATTATAGCTCAAGGCATCACTGTAGGGAGCTGTGACTGAAGAGTACAATGGTCATAGCAGGTACCTACTCTGCCTTAACACAGTGGCTTTTGTGCCTGCCTCATCGGGCACCCCAAGGTGGCCAACTGGTCAGTTTTTGGGCCCTTGGGACAGACAGATCACAGAGAGCCTCGTGACCTTTGTGGCCCCTTATGTTCTGGCACAAGTTAGCAGATAAGAAAGGCCATCTTCCAGAGAGCAAGGACCTAGGTTGTGCTCTGATCTGTTCTCACCCAGGAATCAAAAACTCAGTGGAATCCAGTGCAGATAGTATGTCATAGTATTCACATTATATTTAAAGACTGTAAGATAATCAGTTAATATTGTTTGTATGTATGCATACAGTTTACTATATAGTTGATTATTCCCATTGATCATTTGGCCTGTAAACGGCTGTTCCCCCACTCCACAGCAAACTTTATAAATCAATCAACATGGCTGCATTCTAGCAAAGGGTTTAAGCACATTGAATACACTACAGGTATTCTTTGTCAGCTGCTTTAGCAGTTTGCAAGGCTCTTTGTACTAAGTACAGATATTTGATGCAACCGTACTGATTCTTTGTGGGCATTATGCCCATAAGAAGACATTTAATGCAGGCTTCATCTTTAGGAAGATGCATTAAAGCGAATCTGTAAATTTTTAGTATTTCATAACGACAATGTCATTGAAATTTCTTTGCAATTCAAAGATACCATAAGACAAAGTAGGGACTTTGCCTGAAATGCCAGGAGCTGAAGAGGACTTGCAGTGTTAACATGGCCACAAGGAGGAGCACGAAGTAAGTAAAACACACCTTCTCTGCAGCCTGTGGCCAATAGACTCACACTGGATTTAACAGTTTTGGGGGTATTTGCATATTTCAGATTCTCTTTAACCATGCAGTGAGGTTCATTTATAAATACCAGTACGTTACTTATTTGACTGTTTGTATATATCTTTGTTCCAGCTTGGTATTTCTGCTTGTATGCCAATATTTTGGATATATTCCGATTAGTATTATGATATATTGTCCTATAACTTAAAGATCATTTGTTGCAGTAGTGCTACTGATACTTGCTTTTACTTTCTTAGTAAGGGTCAGTTTACCTACTAAATTTTAGAATCCAGAGAGGCAAGGAGAAACACTGGAATTCCGATCATCAGACTCACCTGAGACTCCCCATGAAGTCATATTTCCTTTTTTTCTCTTCAATTATTTTTTAGAAAATGTTAAAATCTATAATACAATACATATTATATTGATATAGCATATACGATACATTACATTAAACAAGGCGTACAAACTAAGTATAAAAATGTGAAAAATGGGAATTGGTTATAAAGGAAAAGGGGGAAGGGAGAGAAAAAAAATAATAGGATGTAGAATGTGCACATATTTAGTTGTTGAAAATATTCATTTTATACCATTTTTGTTTTAAAAGGAACTGTTTATAATATTTACTTACCTCTAGGTATTGAAATGAATAATGGATAATAGTTACTTGTTATCTATTAAGTCTAAAATATATTTTATCCGCCAGAGTAACGTTACACGTTTTTTTCACAATTGGTTTGTTAAATCATGGATCATCACTCACAAAGTAACTGCATTCTGATTTGTAGAAGCTAAATCAAAGGCCATTTTATGCAACTGACATGGTTCCAGGATGCATTTAGGCAAAGACGATGACAAGCAACAGAGGTTGACTCTAGATACAGGGCTATCATTGATTCAGTCACTGCAGCAGGTCTTGACTGCAGTAAACAGAGCCTTGAGCCCAAAAGCATCAATGCTCCATTGCAATCTGCAAGGATCAGCAACTTGTCTTCTGCATTCTCAACTGCATCTCTGTAACAAAGGTTAAAGGACCACTCTAGTGCCAGGAAAGCATACTCGTTTTCCTGGCACTAGAGTGCCCTGAGGGTGCCCCCACCCTCAGGGACCCCCTCCCGCCCGGCTCTGGAAAGGGGAAAGGGGTAAAAACTTACCTTTTTCCAGCGCTGGGCGGAGAGATCTCCTCCTGCTCTCCTCCTCTTCTCCTCCCCGTCGGCTGAATGCGCACGCGCGGCAAGAGCTGCGCGCGCATTCAGCCGGTCACATAGGAAAGCATTCATAATGCTTTCCTATGGACGCTGGCGTGCTCTCACTGTGAAAATCACAGTGAGAAGCACGCAAGCGCCTCTAGCGGCTGTCAATGAGACAGCCACTAGAGGACATAGGGGGAAGGCTTAACCCATTCATAAACATAGCAGTTTCTCTGAAACTGCTATGTTTCTGAAAAAATGGGTTAACCCTAGAAGGACCTGGCACCCAGACCACTTCATTAAGCTGAAGTGGTCTGGGTGCCTAGAGTGGTCCTTTAAATAAGGTTATAGGGACATCCCAGGCTGATCTGATTTAATGTCTTAAAATTATAATGTATTAATGAGGCATTTCATGCAGCAATACTAGATACAATCACTTGATAGGTAAACGTTCAATTACACAGTATTATTTAGTTAATTCTTTAATATGATAAAATATCACATTTGCCAACCTATTTATATAGTGTACTCTCCCGAGAGACTAGTTGGCCTGGAAGAATAATATATATTTTGCTCCTGAACAACAGAAGAGCAGAATAATGTAGTTTGGTATTTATCTAATAATATTGCTTTATAGTGAATCGAAACCCAAATTGTAGAATTGAGGAAGACATAAATGACGTGGAATAATTATTTAACCCAACTAAAAGCTCAGTGTGCTAATTTTAGTGTAAAATTTTAAATTTGATTTTTAATTCTCTAGAATTTGGTGTTTAGTGAATCAGCTCCTATGTGGTTTGGAATTCATATCACTCACTATGACATCACCTTGCAATACTGTATCCACATTAGTTACTGTAATGAAGCAACTCTCATTCCATCATCATACCATCACACATCATACTATTAACTCAGAACCTGCTATTTACCCAATGCCATATTTAGCTAAAATAGATCCCACAATTTAGATCCCATAATCCTTCTGTGCAGGTACTAATCTTCTATCAGTGTCAGGAACTGAACACCTGACTGAGTGTGAGACATTTTCTACTAACATGATGTAGTGGACTGTGTTTACTACTAACCACCTTCCTTAACTTTGATTGTTACGTTATTTGCCACGGTTCGTTACTTTTAAGAAACAAGTAACAAGTTGGCTGCTATAGCATTCCACTGGTTGTTTGGTAGGAATCCATTTGCAAACATATTAAGTCTTACCATTGGACAAACGAACAAACGAAAAATATATATTTTTATTGAATACATTTTCTTAAATTTTTACCCTGACCTGTGGATGTCTCTTGGTGGAATAAGAATCCGGAGGTGAACAGAAGGATCGTTTGGCCCCCCATTATAGATATACTTACCTATATCTAGTGAGTGCAATAGATTGCTGCGCACAGAATATTGCATTTTGTAACAATATCACACTATGTTTTGTTTTATGTTTTCTCTGTAGATTCACACAGCCATATCCCGAATTGTTTTTGTTGTGGTTTCCCACATCAATATATATGTCTTACCATGATGTCCATTCACCAGAGAGTTGAGGTGAACTGACAACTAGGTTTCAAAACATAGGACAGAATAGTTTAGCACAGTGGTTCCCAAACCAATCCTCATGACCAACCAAAAATCCAGGATTTATGTTTATCCCTTTTTATTCTAATGGAGATTTTGACAAAACATGGACTGTAAGTGGGTCTTGATTACTGGTTGGGAACCATTGGTCTACAGATATATATTTTTCAAGTTTACAGTTTTGGTCTAAAATTTGTAACTTCATTCTTAGTTTACCAAACTCAATGCTTAAAGGGAAACTCCAGTGCCAGGAAAACAATCAGTTTTGGACTGGTTTGGTAGGTTCGAGCTCGTAGGTAGCTCCGAACTGGGGTGTGTAGGGGTGTCTCGGTATGCCCCTACAATTGTGGTGCCCTTTGGTGGCAATGGTCATATTTCAATGTTAAATTAAAATGTTACAATGTTTGGGTATTATGTTATGTGGGGGTGGGTCATTGTCAAGGGGTTAAATTGTAAACTAATGGATGGTAATTGTGCAGGCCAACGTGGGCCTGCTGTTGACAATGACCTTTATAATTTATGTTAATGATCAATAAAAGCTGTGATATAATTTTGCCAAAACCCTGTTGTCAGTGTTTTATTGAAATGGGTATTTTATTTATTTGAAATGAGTGTTTTTTTTTTTTGCATATGCCGACAAGGCGACTGTGCACATGTCATGCACATTAGCGCTCCCCATAGGAAAGCATTGAAAAAGATTTTCAATGCTTTCCTATGGGGAATTGAGCGACGCTGGTGGTCCTCACACAGCGTGAGGACGTCCAGCGACGCTCTAGCAAAGAAAATCTTTGCTATAAATCAGGAAGTTCCCTCTAGTGGCTGTCTAGCAGACAGCCACTAGAGGTGGAGTTAACCCTGCAAGGTCATTATTGCAGTTTATCGCTATTGACCATAGTACATGGCTCATTAAAGAATGTTTTAGGATAACGTGTTTTTTACCTCTTATCATTTTGGAGTATTACCATCTGAATATTTATATTTTTTTTAATATAAGGGAAAACATGATGAATATGTGACATTGGTATTTATTTTGGCAACCTGTGATAGTAGACACTGTATGAGCTGGTCAACACATAGAACAGGTTTATTAATCTGCTTGGTATCGGGTGTGATTTACAAAAATGCTGGGGTGACATTGGGTGATATTGATAGGCTCTGCAGTACAGACTGCAATACGATTTCTTGTTCACGCACTTGCAGCTGATGCATTGACACCACAGTGTGAGAGCAAGGGACATAGCATGTACATATACGTTTCCCATTATTCTACATATATTAATTAAAATCAGAGCGCTACTGCATAAGAATGTATTTGCTTCATTATATGTGGAGAGGGAATTAAGTCCTCACAATTCACTCGGTGAAGAAAGAACACTACTTATAGTATAGGCCCATTCATACTAAGCATTGGGCAGTTTAACATTTCAGAGAAAATCAATGAAGTGCTTACCATTATTAATTTTTACACAGCTTTTAAAGTCAATTTATATAATTGTGTTCTCCCTTCTCACAAGGCACTGCCAGGGTTGCACTAATCTAGCGGTAGGCAACCTTCGGTACTCCAGATTTTTTGGACTATATCACTCATGATACTGTACCAGCATTATGGCCATAAAAGCATTATAGGAGTTGTAGTCCAACGTAAGGGGGGCCGAAAGTTGTCTACCCCTGTGGCTAGTCCTTTGACAAATAGCAACTGCCTCCAATAAGCTCAGAATGATTAAAATGTTGTCTTCTAGATATGCAGATGTGTTTTTTTTTTCTGAAAGAACAGATTTGAATTCTTCATATTTTAGTATTAGTATTAAAAACTTCACTACATTCCATTCTATGCAATACAATGTGTTGGATTCACTTACAGAATAACATTTTTTATGGATTAATTATTATTCATTAACCACAGTAATCCCTTACACCGTTAAGAGAATCCAGCCCAGTGACTCTTACACTTTTCTACTTACTAACAAGCTAATCTTTTATATTTGCATGGCCGTTAAATTACATATTGCCAAAATCTGGAAGTTCCCCATCCCAATCAGGTTTATAAATAAAATAACCTTACTATGGACGACATGACAGAGTACCTACAGGGCACAATTCTACAAAATGTGGACACCTCAGATGCAGTGATAAATCTGGTAGCAAATTTCTATGTAGTTTTAGTCATAATCTTTTAAATAAAAAGCCATTTTAATTTTAATTATATTTTAGTCATCTTAATTGTTTTAGTTTTAGTTGACTAAATTTCCAGTAGATCTATTTTGCCCCAGCCCCTCAGTGTCTCTTTGTGCCCCCCAGAGCTACCCCCATGCAGCTCTGGGCGTCTTCCCTCCAACCCCTGACTCTCTTTTATCCCTTTTCCAGCCCCTATGTGCAGGGCCGCCATCAGAAATTTTGGTGCCCCTGACAAAGCACAAGGTCTGGGCCCCCCCCCCCTCCCGGGCCGACCCACGCCCTACCTAGTCCGCTGACAATGATGCAGGACTGAATGTGGTGTGTATAGTGGAAGTGAATTAGAATGTGTGTAATGGATGTAGTGTTTGTGTGTATTGGATATTGTTTGTGCAGTGAATGCAGAGTGTGTGTTTGTGTAGTGGATGCAGTGTGTATAGTGAACGCAGAGTGTGTTTGAGTAGTGGATGTAGTGTGTGTACAGTGATGTAGTGTGTGTTTGTGTAGTGGATGTAGTGTTTGTATGTGTGACAACCTGCCATTTGCCACTGGGCATTGGAGAGGACTTATCGCTAGCCTCCTGCCCTGCGACTATGACCCTGGAATGTATTGCCCTTCAAGAATTACATTTGGGCATAATGGATTTTTGAATGCTGTTCCTGGCCCTTTAAATGCTTTGGAGCAGGGTTACAACTTTTAAACTGCCACTTCGAATGCAGTCGAAGTGCCGAAGTCGTCGAAGTGGCCGCCATTCGACAAACGAACACGTGGCGGCGGCCATTTTAACTTATTCGAACGCGGTCAGCGGTGTGTGCAGCCAAATCTATGGAACTGTTTGCAGCTACCCAATTACACGAACACCGCTGACCCGTACCTTTTTCGACACCGCGGCTGGAGACTAAGTCCCGTTCGAAGATTCCTCTCCAGCGGCAGCCTGTATTTCAGGGAGAGGAGCACAGCACCCTCTCTCCCCAGCGGCAGCTTACCCTAACAAGGGAAGACACCAATCTCCCAGACGGCGCAGATGGGACCGTGGTCTCTGTGCCTGACCTACAGGGATGCTGGACAGCCTGTCCAGATCCCCAACTACCCTCACAGGGACAACAGGAGGAGGGGGTAAGTACGAATTCCCCTCCCCAGCTAACTCCTAACTTGGCCCCAGGGTTAACAGAGGAGATGTTAAGCCCCACTGACTCCCATGTTCCCCTGGCTACTGAGCCGGACTATGTTCCCAGTACCCCAGCAGAAGAGCTGGCAGCTGGGCAGAGTGCAGTCGGCCTCTGCCCTACCTTTGTCCCTTGTCCAGAGCCTGATGTCCTGCAGGCTATCCCAGCAGAAGAGCTTGCAGCTGGGCAGAACGCCGCTGGCCTCTGCCCTAGTGACCCCCTTGTTACAGGACTGGCCTGCATTTCCTTCACCCCAGCAGAAGCGCTGGCATCAGGGCAGAGCGCCGCTGGCCTCTGCCCCTCAAGTCCCCACAGCGTGTTGCCCCATCACCACAGCGAAATACCCAGGTGCAGTAACTGTTTGTTGTGGGTGGGCTGCTCTTGTACTTTGTTGTTGTGGGGGTGCTGCTCTGGCACTGGTTTATTGTGGGTTGGTGGATCAACTAACGTAGGCACTGACCGACAGAAGGTCAGGTGCCTGGTTAGTCTTCCCCCCAAAGGGGAGATATGTGACAAACTGCCATTTGCCACTGGGCATTGGAGAGGACTTATCGCTAGCCTCCTGCCCTGCGACTATGGCCCTGGAATGTATTGCCCTTCAAGAATTACATTTGGGCATAATGGATTTTTGAATGCTGTTCCTGGCCCTTTAAATGCTTTGGAGCAGGGTTACAACTTTTAAACTGGCACTTCGAATGCAGTCGAAGTGCCGAAGTCGTCGAAGTGGCCGCCATTCAACAAACGAACATGTGGCGGTGGCCATTTTAACTTATTCGAACGCGGTCAGCGGTGTGTGCAGCCAAATCTATGGAACTGTTTGTGGCTACCCAATTGCACGAACACCGCTGACCCGTACCTTCTTCAACACCGCGGCTGGAGACTAAGTCCCATTCGAAGATTCGAACGCTTGTTCGAATGGGACTTAGTCATTTTCTCTGTGCAAAATAGACCGACCGCACAGCCCAAATCCATGGAACTGTTTTGGGCATGAAAATATGCTTGCGGTCGGTCATAAAGGACTTATACCTATCTCCCGAACGGCTGAACGGATTCGAATGATTTTTGGGTATGTTTGTATTTGGAATGTGCTGATTAATAATATGTAACTGTTGGATGTATGGTTTTAGAGTTATAAAAGTTGGGTAAAAAGTATGTTTAAATTGTACGAATAATTGGGTTACCTCTCAGGCTAAGGGGAGGGAATCTGTGGGATGTAACCATTGTGTGATTGGGTAATGTATAATTGGATGTGGGCGTCTCCCTTGCAGGGGAGAATTGCATAATAGCAGAGTGTGTGTAATTAAACCAGAGATCTTCTTGACCCTCAATACGTAGCCTTGTCTCGTTATTGGAGGGAACTGCTATATCACACTGGGGATTGCTATGCTCTGCATACTCCCTTGAGCTTTAATCACTTAGCTCTTGTTCCTGATACGCTCTCCTGGAGGAGAGGTCTTCCCCACACGGGCCTGGAGGACAGAAGCTGATTCCAGGGTGGACGGAAGATGGCGAGGCTCCAGTTAAGCTACGGCGGTTGTGGAGTCTGCGGTGGTTGTGGTGTCCAGTGCGGTGCTTGTGGTCCTCGGCGCAAGCTAGGAAGCGTCCATTAACGGAAGGTGTCCGTTACAGTATGTACTAGATGAAATGTGTTTAGTGGATGCAGTGTCTGTAGTAGATGTAGTGTGTGTATTAGACGCAGTGTCTGTGTATAGTGAATGCAGAGTGTTTCAATTTGTGGTGGATGTAGTGTGTTTACTGTGAATACAGGATGTTTGTGTAGTGGATGCTGTGGGTACAGTTAATGCAGAGTGTATGTTAGTGTAGTGAATGCAGAGTGTGTGTCAGTATAGTGAATCCAGAGTGTGCATAGTTTAGTGAATGCAGAGTGTGTGTTAGTGTGTAGTGAATGCAGTGTGTCAGTGTAATGAATGTAGTGCGTGTGTTAGTGCAGTGAATGCAGTGTGTGTAAATGTGTAGTGAATGCAGAGTGTGTGTTAGTGTGTAGCGGATGCAGAGTGTGTGCTAGTGTAGTGAATGCAGTCAGTGTGTCAGTGTAGTGGATGCAGTGAGTGTGTCAGTGTAGTGGATGCAGTGAGTGTGTCAATGTAGTGGATGCAGTGAGTGTGTTAGTGTGTAGTGGATGCAGTGTGTGTGGTGGATTAGTGTATGCAGAGTGTGTGTTGTGTTGGTGTATGCAGAGTGTGTGTTGTGTTGGTGTATGCAGTGTGTGTGTTGTGTTGGTGTATGCAGTGTGTGTGTTGTGTTGGTGTATGCAGAGTGTGTGTTGTGTTGGTGTATGCAGAGTGTGTAGGGTAAGGGGCATGGGGAGGGTAAGGGGCATTTTCTCATTATTTTTTTAAAATTCTATATTAAATTAAATTGTTTCTCCCCCCTCCCTGCTTACTTGAGTCCAGGGAGGGGGGAGATTCCATCCCTGGTGGTCCGGTGGGCCCCCCCCCCCCAGCTCCCTGTTACCGCAGAGGGGGCCCAGGCAGCACACAGTTTCTACTCTCTTCTCATAACTCTTGCGAGACCCGCGTAGCGTTGCCATGGTAACCAGGTCTTGCGAGAGTTATTAAAAGAGAGGAGAAGCTGTGTGCTGCCTGGGCCCCCTCTGCGGTAATAGGGAGCCGGGGGCCCGCGGCTGCACACATAGATAGCGATATTCGCCAGCTATGTGTGCAGAGAGGGAAAGTGGGGTTGGTTGTCACCCCCTGATGGCAACCCTGCCTATGTGGATCTCTTCCTCCCCCAGCCCATCTCTGTCTCTCTTTTCTCCATAGCTCCATTTGTGTATCTCTCCCCCCCCCCCAGCATCTTGTCTCTTTCTCTCCCAGCCTCTCTATCGTGCTTTAGCCCCTCCATGCATCTCATTACCCCAGCTTCTCCATGTTTAAATTCCTCCCCCAGCCCCTCCATGTGTCTCATTCCCTACCAAGCCCCCCCATGTGCTCCTTTACCCCCAGTCCATCTATGTGTATTATTCTCCCAGCCCCTCCATATGTCTAATTCTCCCAGCCCATCCATATGTGTGATTCTCCCAGCCCCCCCATGTGTCTCATTCTCCCAGCCCCTCCATGTGTCTCATTCTCCCAGCCCCTTCATGTTCCATTCCCGCAGCCCGGTGTGTCTTAATTCACCAGTCCCCCATGTGTTTCAATCCACCAGCCCCTTATGCAGCGGCGGACTGAGCACTCGGGCAAATTGGTCATGGACCGAGGCCTGAGGCTCTGGGGGGGGGGGGCGTCCGTGGTGCAGTGCAGTAATGGCTGAGCTGGGGAGTTAAACAATCTCCCCAGCCAACCTGCACCCAGTAAGGGGCCTGCACAGACTTCTGTGGGCCCCTGCTGCTAGAAATCTGCTCCCCCATGCTGGGCACACATAGGCTGCCCCTCAGTGTGCCTGTCTCCAAACACAGCCTCACTGAACTGCCTGTAACACTGCTCAGGCCAGCTCCGTGTGGCTTGTTCTGCAGGAAGTGACATCATCAGTCACAGTGCAGAGTGAGCTGTGCGGAGCTGCCCTGAGCAGAGTTACAGGCAGCATGTCTGGGGCGGTGAGCGACCTTCAGAAGAGGATTTGTGGACCATCTGGGAGGTAAGACTTGGGGAGGGGGGGATTTATTGATTTTTCTAAATCATTTTCTTTTTTTAAATTGAAAATATTTTAATTTTATAATCTCTCCCCATCACAGCCCTTATACCCCTAAGCCCCCTATACTGTTACACTAACTACAACTCCTATCATTCCAAGGCACACTCTACACCTCCTAAATCCTCTGCAGACCCTACCCCTCTACCTCCAGCTCTCCCCTGCAGCCCCTACCCCCCCTGCTCTCTCGGCAGCCCCTACCATCCAGCTCTCCCCTGCAGCCTCTACCCCCTGCTACCTTTGCAGCCCCTAACCCTCTGCAGCCCCTACCCCCTTGCTCCCTCTGCAGCGCCTACCCCCTGCTCCCTCTGTAGTCCCAGCTCCCCTGCACCCTCTGGAGCCCCTGCTCTCTCTGCAGCTCCTACCCCTCTATTGCCCATACCCCTCTATTGCCCATGCCCTCTGCAGCCTATCCCCTCTGCAGCCCCTGCACCCTCTACAGCCCTGGTGTCCACTACTACTCCTTCCCCACAGGCATCCACTACAGTCCCTATCCCCAGGCACCCTCTAAAGCCCCTATACCCCGTGCACCCACTACAGCTCCTATTTCCCTCTGCACCCACTACAGCCTGTCTCTCTACACCCACTACAGCCTCCATTCCCCCCAGCACCCTTTACAACCCCTACTCCCTGCACACTCTACAGCCCCTTCTTCCCGGCACCCTCTGCAGTCCCTACACCTTTGCACTCACAAGCATAAAGGAACATTATAGTTACCAGAACAACTACAGCTTAATGTGGTTGTTCTGGTGAGTATAGCCTGCCCCTGCAGGGTTTTTGCTGTAAACACTGCCTTTTCAGAGAAAAGGCAGTGTTTACATTGCTGCCTAGGAACACCTAGGTGCTTACTGTGTCAGTGTTGCAAAATGTGCAGCACTGACATTCAGCATCTCCACGCTTTGCATGGAGAAGCTGAACGCTAGTCATAGAGAAGCACTGATTTAATGCATCTCTATGAGGAGATGATGATTGGCGCAGCGTAGCATTTTGCCTCGTGTGCATAATCGCCTTCCAGTGCTTTCCTGTGGTAAAGCATTGGATTGGCTGAGATCATCTAAATTCAAAAAGGTGGAGCAGGGGCAGTGCAGCCACGAGTTTGGACGGCGCTGGAATAAAGGTTAGTAAAAAACCTTTTTAATGGTTGCCTATAAACCTACAGTATCAGGAATAAATGTTTACACGTACATTTAACACTTGTTTTGTAATTTAAAGGGACACTATAGTCACCTGAACAACTTCAGCTTAATGAGGTTGTTCAGGTGAGTGCTACAGCTACCCGGAGCCTTTTTCTTGTAAGCACTGTATTTTCTGAGAAAATGCAGTGTTTACATTGGAAGCTTGGAACACCTCTTGTTGCAGTCAATCAGACGGCCACCAGAGGGACTTCCGAGTTCAGAGGCCCTAAAAAGGCCTCTCGTCCGATGCATTCTGGGTGAATGCATCAGACGGGCTATCAGCACACAAAGCACTGTGAACGCGCTTTGTGTGCTGATAGCCTGTCAGCACTGCTGTGGGCGTGGCTTCAGCTGACAGCTTCAGCTTCAGCTGACAGCTGAAGCCCGAACCCACAGGGACGATTACTGTCCACAATAGTGGTTGAAGGGGGGGGGGGGGAGAGACCTACTCTCCTTCCCCCCCCGGCCCCCACCGCTGTGCGGCGGGTGGGGGCCCTAAAATTATCAATAAGGGGGGGGACCTACTGTCCCCCCCCCCCGGCCCCCACCCCTGTGCGGCGGGTGGGGGCCCTAAAATTATCAATAAGGGGGGGACCTACTGTCCCCCCCCGGCCCCCACCCCTGTGCGGCGGGTGGGGGCCCTAAAATTATCAATAAGGGGGGGGACCTACTGTCCCCCCCCCCCGGCCCCCACCCCTGTGCGGCGTGTGGGGGCCCTAAAATTATCCCCGGCCCCCACCCCTGAGCGGTGGGTGGGGGCCCTAAAATTATCGATAAGGGGGGGGGACCTACTGTCCCCCCCCGGCCCCCACCCCTGTGCGGCGGGTGGGGGCCCTAAAATGATCAATAAGGGGGGGACCTACTGTCCCCCCCCGGCCCCCACCCCTGTGCGGCGGGTGGGGGCCCTAAAATTATCAATAAGGGGGGGACCTACTGTCCCCCCCTGGCCCCCACCCCTGTGCGGTGGGTGGGGGCCCTAAAATTATCGATAAGGGGGGGGACCTACTGTCCCCCCCAGCCCCCACCCCTGAGCGGTGGGTGGGGGCCCTAAAATTATCGATAAGGTGGGGGGACCTACTGTCCCCCCCCGGCCCCCACCCCTGTGCGGCGGGTGGGGGCCCTAAAATTATCAATAAGGGGGGGACCTACTGTCCCCCCCCGGCCCCCACCCCTGTGCGGCGGGTGGGGGCCCTAAAATGATCAATAAGGGGGGGACCTACTGTCCCCCCCGGCCCCCACCCCTGAGCGGTGGGTGGGGGCCCTAAATACAAAGGGGGGGGGGGGGACCCTAGTTAACCCTCCCCCCCCCCCCCCCAAAAAAAAATTATCTCCCTACCTACCCCCCTCACCCTAAAAATAATGAGGGGGGGAACATTAACTAAAAACCTGTAAAAAAATAAATAAATAAAAAGAGATAAAAAAAACTTACCATTCGATGTTTTCTTTCTTCTAAAATCTTCTTTCTTCAGCCCAAAAAAGGCCAAATAAAAATCCATAATAACCGACGCAATTAAAAAAAAAAAAAAAAAAAAAAAAAAAATAATCCATCTTCACCCATGGAGGGCTCCGCGCAGACTGAGCTCCGCAGGGTGGGGAAGGCTTATAAAGCCTTGCCCCGCCCTGCAATTAGGCTAAGAACACTCTGATTGGTGGGTTTAAACCAATCAGAGTGCTCTTTGTCATTTTACAAGCGTGGGAAAGTTCTTTGGAATTTTCCCACGCTTGTAAAATGACACAGAGCACTGTGATTGGATGGATTTCAAGCCATCCAATCACAGTCCTCTGTGTCATTTTACAAGCGTGGGGAAATTCCAAAGAACTTTCCCACGCTTGTAAAATGACAAAGAGCACTGTGATTGGATGGCTTGAAATCCATCCAATCACAGTGCTCTGTGTCATTTTACAAGCGTGGGAAAATTCCAAAGAACTTTCCCACGCTTGTAAAATGACACAGAGCACTGTGATTGGATGGCTTGAAATCCATCCAATCACAGTGCTCTGTGTCATTTTACAAGCGTGGGAAAATTCCAAAGAACTTTCCCACGCTTGTAAAATGACAAAGAGCACTCTGATTGGCTCAAACCCACCAATCAGAGTGTTCTTAGCCTAATTGCAGGGCGGGGCAAGGCTTTATAAGCCTTCCCCACCCTGCGGAGCTCAGTCTGCGCGGAGCCCTCCATGGGTGAAGATGGATTATTTTTTTTTGCGCTCGTTTTTTTTTATTTTTTTTTTTAATTGCGTCGGTTATTATGGATTTTTATTTGGCCTTTTTTGGGGCTGAAGAAAGAAGATTTTAGAAGAAAGAAAACATCGAATGGTAAGTTGATTTTATCTCATTTTTTCTTTTTTACAGGTTTTTAGTTAATGGTCCCCCCTCATTATTTTTAGGGTGAGGGGGGTAGGTAGGGAGATATTTTTTTTTGGGGGGGGGGGAGGGTTAACTAGGGTCCCCCCCCCCCTTTGTATTTAGGGCCCCCACCCACCGCTCAGGGGTGGGGGCCGGGGGGGACAATAGGTCCCCCCCCTTATTGATAATTTTAGGGCCCCCACCCGCCGCACAGGGGTGGGGGCCGGGGGGGGACAGTAGGTCCCCCCCTTATTGATAATTGTAGGGCCCCCACCCGCCGCTCAGGGGTGGGGGCCGGGGGGGGACAGTAGGTCCCCCCCTCATTGATAATTTTAGGGCCCCCACCCGCCGCACAGGGGTGGGGGCCGGGGGGGGGACAGTAGGTCCCCCCCCTCATTGATAATTTTAGGGCCCCCACCCGCCGCACAGGGGTGGGGGCCGGGGGGGGACCATAGGTCCCCCCCCTTATTGATAATTTTAGGGCCCCCACCCGCCGCACAGGGGTGGGGGCCGGGGGGGACAGTAGGTCCCCCCCTTATTGATAATTGTAGGGCCCCCACCCGCCGCTCAGGGGTGGGGGCCGGGGGGGGACAGTAGGTCCCCCCCTCATTGATAATTTTAGGGCCCCCACCCGCCGCACAGGGGTGGGGGCCGGGGGGGGCAGTAGGTCCCCCCCCTCATTGATAATTTTAGGGCCCCCACCCGCCGCACAGGGGTGGGGGCCGGGGGGGACAGTAGGTCCCCCCCTTATTGATAATTTTAGAAAGCGAGCTGAGCTGTCAGTCAGACAGCTCAGCTCGCGAACGCGCATTCCGCGCACATGCGCGGTAAAGCGCTCAGGTTCTTCATAGGGCGGCATTCAATGCCGCTCTATGAAGAACGCGATTGGTCCAGCGCGAAGCCGTCCCATTGGGCCCCGCGATGTCGTCATTTTGACGAAAAAGGGGGCGCGGCCTAGCGGGGAGCTCGGCGCTGGAACGGAGGTAAGTTTTTAATATAAAAACACCGAATTTTTTTTTTAATTAATGAAAGTTCATATAAAAGCAAGAAGGAAGGCTGGGGGACCTGTCTTTCTTGCTTTTATATGGTGACTATAGAGTCCCTTTAAGAAGCAAAATTTGGAGACCTGCATACCTCATACAAACACATGTTGCAAGAATTCACAAATACATACCTTCTACATATTGCCATGCTACACATAAAACAAATACAACCCTATTTACAAAACCAAAAACATGTATTCAGATATACCATATATACTCGAGTATAAGCACATTTTTTGTGCTGAAAAACCCCAACTTGACTTATACTCGAGTCAATGTCTGTATTATGGCAATTTACATTGCCATAATACAGACAAGGGGCTGTGGGGGCTGCAGAGAGTGCTTACTTACCTCTCCTGCAGCTCCTGTCAGCTCCCTCCGCCTCCGCGCCGCTCCGGTCAGCTCCTCTGTCAGCTCCCAGTGTACGTCTCGTGAGAGCCGCGGAGTCATAGTGCGCCCGCGAGACTTACACTGTGAGCTGACAGAGGAGCTGACCGGAGCGGCGCGGAGGAGGAGGGAGCTGACAGGAGCTGACAGGAGCTGCAGGAGAGGTAAGTGAACGCTCTGCCAGCCCCCTCCTACACAGTGCACACCACTGGACCACCAGGGAGTGAGAGCCCCCCTCCCTGCCATGTATCAAGCAGGGAGGGGGGACGAAAATAAACTAATAAAAAAATATAAATAATAAAATATTACGAATAATAAAAAAATAATAATAAAATTGAAAAAATATTAATATAACAAAAAATATTAAAATTATAATAATTAAAAAAAAAAAAAATGCCCACCCCCCACCAAGGCTCTGCATCACACTCTGCACTCATACACACACACTGCACTCATACACACACACTGCACTCATACACACACTGCACTCATACACACACTGCACTCATACACACACTGCATTCATTATATACACACTGTAAATAAATATTAAATTAATATAATTTTTTTAGGATCTAATTTTATTTAGAAATTTACCAGTAGCTGCTGCATTTCCCACCCTAGTCTTATACTCGAGTCAATAAATTTTCCCAGTTTTTTGGGGTAAAATTAGGGGCCTTGGCTTATATTCGGGTCGGCTTATACTCGAGTATATACGGTACTCTGAATCCACATATCCTGACATGACACACAAAGACATACATATATTCACTTACAGCAGGGCTCACAGTGAATACATACACACATAAACATACATTCACTTTACATGTACATACAATCAAATACATGGTACACATACACCAGCATATATATTGGTCTGCTGAGGGCCCAGGTGCTAATTTTGCCCAGGGGCCCAGGCCACTGTCAGTCCGTCCCTGCCCCTATGTGTCTCATTTCCTCTCCTCCCTCCACCATGTATCTTACCCGCCAGTGTTAATTTTGGTTGCAAATTTCAATTTATTTACAGTCGTAGTCTTTTGACTAAAACGCCATTTTGGTTTTAGTCATATTTTAGTCATCTGAATTGTTTTAGTTTTAGTCGACTAAATCTCAAAAATTTTAGTCAACAAAAATCTGACTAAAATTGTTTCTAGACAAAATTAACACTGCTCAGATGGAGTCACACATTCGGGAGATGGAGATCCTTGCCCAATTCTATTCCTTTAATTAAACCATCTTGTTTTCCCTCATCCTACCTCCCTTTTTTACTTTTCGTTACTCCATCCTTCATTTCTTCTTTGCCTTTCTTCCATTTTATGCTCTCATTTCTCTATTCTTTCTTCATCTCTCTAGATCAGGTAGATTGTATTATATCTCCGGAAGTCCTGCTCATATTTCTATGTTTTATGCCATCTGCTTTTATGGCTCAAGTGAGATTGTTATTCACTTACTTGTGATTGCATTCTCTCGGTTGTCATTTCAATAATAATGAAATTGAGAAAAGTAAAGGGATAGAATGTGAAGTAATAATTTGCCTAGGTCACCAGTATTATCAGAATGAGCCCAGTCAGTACTTTGAACACACTGCCTGGCAATAGTGAGGGGAGGTAAAGAAAGAGGTGATCTAAGGGATAGGGTGGGGGGCTGTCTGCCCTGGTGACAGGTGGCATGGGTATACAGAGCACCCCCTCCTCACGCCAGAGCAGACACGTGACTACCACACATTTCTTGCAATGGAGCTGCGTGGCAGAAAGTCTATCTATCTCCCTACTGCTCTCTCCACCACCAAGACAAAATCCTGCTCTCACCGCCTAAACTTGACAAGCTCCAGAACTCATCGTCCCCGTGTCATGGGCTGCCAGTAGAAATTGATAGTACAGATATAGATAACTGCAGCTTCCCACTGGACCCCAGGGAAGAGGTTCCACTATAACTCTCCCTTTAAAAGTAAATAAATGGATGCTCGACCGCACTTCTAAAAATAAATCAATAAATAAATCCATAAATGGGTGTGTGTGATTATGAGTCAGTGTGTATATATGAATGTGTGTAAATGAATTTGTGTATAGAAGTCTTTAGAAGTCTGCATGTATTGTTATAACTCTGTGTTTGTGTATATGAATGTTTGTATGTGTGATTATGTGTGTTTATCAGTGTGTGAATGAGTGTGTGTGTGTTTGTATATGAGATTGTGTGTATTTATATCAATGGGCGTGTCTGTGTATGTGTCCGTGTGTATATACGAATGCATGTGTACATGAATGTGAACATGAGTATCCATCTATAAAAATGTGTACCGTATATACTCGAGTATAAGCCGACCCGAATATAAGCCGAGGCCCCTAATTTTACCCCCCAAAAATGGGAAAACTTATTGACTCGAGTATAAGACTAGGGTGGGAAATGCAGCAGCTACTGGTAAATTTCTAAATAAAATTAGATCCTAAAAAAATTATATTAATTTAATATTTATTTACAGTGTGTGTGTAAGAATGCAGTGTGTGTGTGTGTGTGTGTGTGTGAGTGCAGTGTGTGTGTGTGATGCAGTGTGTGTGATGCAGTGTGTGTGATGCAGTGTGTGTGTGTGTGTGATGCAGTGTGTGTGTGTGTGAATGCAGTGTGAGTGTGTATGAATGCAGTGTGAGTGTGTATGAATGCAGTGTGAGTGTGTATGAGTGCAGTGTGAGTGTGTATGAGTGCAGTGTGAGTGTGTATGAGTGCAGTGTGAGTGTGTATGAGTGCAGTGTGTGTGTGTGTGTATGAGTGCAGTGTGTGTGTGTGTGTGATGCAGTGTGTGTGTGTGATGCAGTGTGTGTTTGTGTTGCAGAGCCTTGGTGGGGGGTGGGCATTTTTATTATTTTTTTTACATTATTATTTAAAAAAAAATTGTTATAATATTATTATTTTTTTTATTATTATTATTATTATTATTTAATATTATTTAATTTATTATTTTATTTTTTTATTATTTTTTTTCGTCCCCCCTTCCTGCTTGATACATGGCAGGGAGGGGGGCTCTCCTTCCCTGGTGGTCCAGTGGCATTGGCAGTTCAGTGGGGGGAGGGGAGCTGCAGCTCCTGTCAGCTCCCTCCTCCTCCGCTCCGGTCCGTGCAGCTTCTCTGTCAGCTCCCAGTATAAGTCTCGCGAGAGCCGCACTATGACCCCCCGCGGCTCTCGCAAGACTTACACTGGGAGCTAACAGAGGTGCTGAAAGGACTGGCGTGGAGGAGAAGGGAGCTGACAGGAGCTGCAGGAGAGGTAAGTAAACGCTCTGCAGCCCCCACAGCCCCCAGTCTGTATTATGGCAATGTAAATTGCCATAATACAGCCAATTGACACGAATATAAGCCGAGTTGGGGTTTTTCAGCACAAATAATGTGCTGAAAAACTCGGCTTATACTCGAGTATATACGGTATGTGTATATGAATGTCAGTATGTGCATGTGATTTCCCTAACAAGATGGAGTTGGGGTGGTGTAGAGGGTGACACATGAATTTTTTTTGCAGTTTGGAGTGGCAAAAATACAGGCTGCCAACCTATACAGCATCAGGCCCGGACTGGCCATCGGGCATACCAGGCAAATGCCCGGTGGGCCGCGATGGCCGTGGGCCGAGGCCGGCAGGGGAGATCACAGGATCTCCCCTGCCAGCCCCTGCAGGGCCAGCGCTATCCGAGCGTCGGCCCTGGTGTGTGCCTTCATGGGCCGGTGGGGAGATCAAAGAGTGTCGGCTGGGGAGTGAGGGAGGCAGGAGAGGACCCAGCGGAGCTCTAGCCAGCAGCTCTGCCGGGTCCTTTCGCGGGATTCTGAGCGTTGCCGCGGTTACCACGGTAACGCTCAGATCTCGCGAGAGTGAACTCTAGCCTGCAGGCTAGAGTTTACTCTCACCACTGGACCACCAGGGATGGCAGCATGGCTCCCCCTCCCAGGCAGAACGGCTCCCCTCCATGGCAGCACGCCCTCCCCCCCCCCCCAGGTTAAAGGTAAGAAGGGAGGGCGGGATATAACTTTTTAAAAATTATTAATAAAAAATATATTTAAATTTAAATAAAAAATAAATTCACACTCACATGCAGCACCCCCAGATACACCCCCCCCCCAGATACACACAGCACCCCCCCAGACGCACACAGCACCCCCCCAGACGCACTCAGCACCCCCAGATGCAACCTCAGATGCACACTGCTCCCTCAGACGCACACTGCTCCCTCAAACGCACACTCCCACACATATACAGCACACACACACATATATATAAATAAAATAACCCTCAGTGAGTTAACAGACAAAAAAATTAGAAACCTAGAATGTGACGGCAGATAAAAATACTCTCACACACAACACCCCTCTTAGACACACACACTCTGCATCCCTCTCACACACTGCGCCCCTCACACATACAATACGTCCAAATATATATATACACACTACAGCACCCCTCACACTGCACCACTACACACATTACGCTCCAGATACACGCTAGATCCCTTAACCTATATGCACTCTTAATCCTCTACACACACACACACACACAATCTCCTATACACACTCTGAGTCCTTTACACACTAGATCTCCTACACACACACACTGCCCCTAGCCACACATATTACACCACAAACACAAATTAAATTGACCTATTTACACAATACCACACCACACTCTACACACACGCAATCCCTCAAGCAGGCTCCAAACACATGCACCATACACTTTCCCTGCCCTTTTGTCCTCTGGTATCCCACTTGTGGAGACACCAGAGACAATTTAAAAGCAAACACAGCGCAAGTATGTTATTAAATTTGCTTGCGCTGCGTAGAACAAATTCAGAGCCTTTTTCTAATGCTAGAGTTCTTCAGCGCGGCTCTGCGCATTGAACCAACATGATCACTTTGAGAGGGGGCGTGCTTGTCATTAGTGATGACAAAACACCTCCTCTCTGGCCCCGCCCCCTACTTAGGGGGCCGCTCTGATTGAAAAATGCCGGGGCCTAATTTTTTTCCCAGTCCGGACCTGTACAGCATGTCCTTGTTTCTTGCTATGTTTTCATTGAGATCCTAGAGAGCATCAGCATCAGGCTGACACACATGACACATACGCACCCCTTCATTAGTGGTGGTTTCTTCAAATTTATGGGGGGGCTCAAGGCCGACATGTTTCTAGAACTTAGCAACGTCCCTGCACAGGATTGTGATCACCATAGCCTGAGAATTTAACATAAGGTATAGGACCTTTTTAAACGGGTCCAGTAAAGCTGAAAGTGTTGTAGAATAGAACTGTTGTCGGTAAATATCTCCTGTAAGCTGTTGTTATTGACAACAGATGGTAGGTTTCAGTTGCCACAAATAATCCCCGCCTTTAACATCTGCTCACTAGTAACGTCTACAGCAATTGATACCATTCACCACATAGTGTTTACCATTGTGATTTTTTTTTTAAATGTGCATGTCATAATACATTTGCATAGACACTACAACAAGACAAATTTTTAACTGACTTTCTTAAAATACTTAAAATTAAAAAAAATTAAAACATTTAAGTAGGGTACTCAAGTGCTACAAGTTGAAGGGTAAAGACTGATATTCTGTATAGGGTTCCAGAAGAATATTAGACTGTAATGGAGGCAAAATGGGTGTCAGATCCACGCTAATGTATTAGCTAGCACTTTGTCCTACTTTTAACAGTTTGTACTTATTAGGCCCTATTCATATGAGCCATGAAATACTTGGCTCCTGGTCACTTTTTATCAATGCCATTTAAGAATTAGCACTGCATTTGTAGTAAGATTTATTTATACCTAGGATAGATATAGGATCTCTATGTTGTGGCCCGAGGGAGAGTATAGTGATACGTTGTCCAAAAGCACCGATATGTTCATATATACCATATACTGTCCTCTCGGTGTCAAACTGATTTTCTCTTTGCAAGTTGTTTTTAAAGCCAATGGGCTCTGAACTTCTTTCTTAAGTTGGTTTTTCAATAATAAAGTATCACTATCCACTTGTTACAGCTTGGTTCGGGGGGGGGGGGGGGGGCGCAACAGGTAGATAGCCAGATGTTTTAAAAGTAATGTTTTCTATTACTTCCATGATGCTTTGCATGTCTTTGGAATTTCTTTAGCACTGAGGAGCATTGTGGAAGCTGTGGTGTAAAACAAATTGGTGATCTACCTTTTGGGCACCTGGCTTAGTTGTTCTGCCCTCTTTCTTCATTAAAAAGTAAGAATTTTGTTTTAACATTTAAACCTACATCTCTCACTGTTCTATTGTTTTACGGTTGGATGTGCTTGTGGATGGGAGGGCTTTAAAAAGTATTTCTGAATATAGTACATAATTTTAAATCACATTACTGTTCTTTGGCAGAATTAGTTTCATCTGCTTGTCATTTACTCCTACAGCTGTTATAGCAATATATTCAATACTATTCTTTTGGGAAGCTGTATTATGGGGTATATTATTTCATGCTATTTTTTTTTTTTTTTATCTTTATTTTTGTTGTGCAGAGGGATACAACATTCTAGTCATGCCACAACAGCCAATGACAAGAACAAAATAAATGTATTTCATGTGGTCAGGCAAATGGAGAGAACATGCACAATTATTTGTTAGAATGACAGGCTAATAGACATGCTAAGGAAACATAGCTAGATTGGGCTTGTATTGTAGTTTTGTAAAAAAAAGTTAAATATCTAGACAGTATCTAGACAGAGTGCGAGTACCAGAAAAACTAGTTAGATCAGCATGACACAATACATAAAATATATGGTATGCATAGTATAGCGTAGGCAAAAATGATACCGAAATATAGATTTCAACGTTAGATTACTATGCAGGTGAAAACAGTGATGTGTCTGTCTACTGGTAAGGAGTCTCTAGGCGAATCAGGCATTACATTACACTGTGCATTAATTGTCAAGCTAAACATTGTAGTAGTGATAAAGCATACCCAATAACAATTAGTATGAATCAAAGAAAAAAGTTACCTGCGCTCTTTCCACATCCCTATGTATTTTTAAACAAATGGAGGTTTTTAGTTACCTCCAATGGCCATGAGAGGGCATGCCCACCTGCCACGTCAAGGCAGACCTCTTAGGTGGGTCCTACTCTAACCATTTGCCTTGCTTCCTTGAGCTTGTGGCAAAAATATATCTATTGAGACAGAAAGGGGTATTTTTTGAAATACATCCATTTGTTTAAAAATAGATGGGGGGGGGGGGCGGAGCCAACGGCGCACCGAGGCAGTCGCCATTTCTGAGCGCTCCGCACAACGGGCACTAAAGACCCCAAAAACAAGCAGACCCGACACCCATCGACCCAAACCACCGACGGGCACAGCGTCTGGGCATCCTGCTGAACACGCAGATGCCTTTTTTCAGCCGTCGGGCACGAAACGCCGGAGCAAGGGGCAAGGGGCCTACCGCACACGCGACCAGTACCTCACCAGGGAGCTGACAACGTGGCTTGAACAAAGCCCGCAACCCACAGAGGTAAACTCCCCGACAGCTGCAGATATGGGACGGAGGTCCAACAAACTGACGGCAAGCACCCCCACACTTAACAGGGACAGCAGCAGCATACTGCAGCATCATCCACCCGCACAGGCCCAAGCTCCCAAGGCAACCTCACCTAGAAGGTCTGACGATGAGGACTCCATACACAGCACAACTGAGACCACTGCAGGCACCTCGGATGCACAAGCCCATAGTGCAACAACCCCAGCGACGAAAATGGACATCCAGGCCATGTTGCTGGGACTCCAAAGTAACCTGCAAATCATGTGGCAAGCAGACCTGAAGGGGCTGGCAGCAGAGGTACAGACACTGTCGGCCCGAACACAGACCACGGAAAAAGAAGTAAAAGACCTGAGCCAAGCCCTGAACTCACTGACGGACAAAGTGGCCCAGTTACAAACATCACAAGCCTCTGTCGTCAGACAGGTAAACATCCTCGATGATAGGGGTAGGAGGAAAAATATTAAGATCAGGGGGGTCCCAGAGTCCATACCTTTGGACGAACTGCCCCACTTTGTAAGACGCTTGGTGGCCTCGCTCATTCCTAACAAGCAGGCGAAGCATTTTACGTTTGACGGAGTGTACCGTATTGCTAAACCCCAAAAGGCACCCAAGTCGGCCTCTCGGGACATAATCCTCCGCTGCCAAACTGTCACAGATAAAATAGCCCTAATAACGGCCATAAAAGGGAAAACGCCATATGACTTTGAGACTCATCAAATCACGTTTTTTCAGGACTTATGCAGAGACACACTAACATGGCGTAAGAGTATGCAGACCATAACCACCACCCTACGCACAGCGGGCTTGACTTACAGATGGGCAACCCCCAGAACGCTTTGGGTGACCAAAGGAGAGCAACACTACAGAATCACTAACGGGGAAGAAGGGCAGGCCTTGCTGCACACACTGGGACTCTACAACAACTCAACCGGTGAAGACGACTCGCACCCAGAACCGATTCCCTGAAACATGAACTGTTCAAAGACCAGAACTTCAGTTCCTGTTATTGTTCAAGTTTTTCTATGCTCTACTCTCCTGTTTAATGCACCACATTGAGTTATGTTTAACCTGTTTAACCTGTAGACAGTCAGCTCCCTTTAACGACGTTAGGTTGTAACTGACCGGGTGCCCGTGAGGCAACGCGGCAGCGGATTGCCGCCGACCCCCCCCCCCTAATGTCTCAGGGTTAAGAGGCGTAGCAACCGTTGGAACACATTACGCCTGAATGGTACAAGCTTTCACTCACACAGACCTCCATTGCCATCTTCGAGAACCCCTCCTCCACACGGCTCAGACACAAATATCTTGGGTTATAGACAACCCACACATAGACGATACTCAAACTCCTAGTTCCTACACTAGCACATTCACCTATGCCTCTCCACGTCTAAAGGGGACAGGAGTCTTCATAGCGCAACCCCCGTACCAGTACCATCTTGTTATAGGTGCAACACCCTAATTTCACACTAGACATGATACGCATAGTTTACACTGGTATTGAGACCATGTCGTTATAACTATTTAGCCTTGTACGAAAAAATGTGTACGATCACTCTAGCCCCAATGGCAATATATATTGATTGTTGAAACGTTTTGTAAGACTGCTGTTGTGGCATATTTCAAATTTGTAATATTGAACCGGCACTGAAAAATAAAGATTTACAAAATGTAAAAAAAATAAATAAAAAAAAAATACATAGGGATGTGGAAAGAGCGCAGGTAACTTTTTTTCCTTTGGTTTTTACTATATGTATCTTGGCTGATGTGTACTAGAGTTGTTGCTGCCGCCCAGGAGTAATGGGAGTTTGAGCGCAGGACCAGTTTATTTGTATTTGTATTAACAATTAAAATGATGCTGATCATAGGTAGTGGTACAAGGAACTATGCATTGAACACATGCTAGGGGTATCAGCAGCATATATAGAAAAGGTGGTGTCAGTGGCAATGTCCCCTAGAGAGAAAGTGGGTATTTATATCGCCAGGCATGCACACTCAATATTATATCCCAGGTTACCCTATGCCTTACGGACAGAGAGCACAGTTCAGTACCACAGTGATCCGCCGTAGGGGCACTGTCCCAAGCAGAGTGGAGATTATCGATCCAGAGATTTGTGATAGACAGCTCACAGGCAAGTGATACCGCGGTGTTGGCAAGTACTGCTTCCGTGTCCTGCCTGTACAGGGCCCCCGATCACCACTACTTTGGTTGACAGGACCTCGGCTCCTAACCCGCCTCTGCAGACGAGATCGTGGCATCCACTGATTCCCCCTTCTGGAGACTTTCAGTTTGGATGTCCTCTTGTGGGTCACCCCCATCAGCTTCTTTCATCTAGTGACTCTCAGGGTAGATCTCCTCTTGTGGGTCACCATCCTCTGTTCCTCCCAACCTAGGGACTGTCAGGGTAGCTGTCCTCTTGTGGGCACCCCCATTCAGGACAGCAGGCTCAGATCTCCGCTTGGTTGGAGACAGGGTAGGTGCAAGCTGTGTTAGCGAGACGGGTTCTGTGGCGCTCAGGCGATTTTCTAGTTTGCATCTATCTTCTCCATTACAGAGGGCATCTGGTCCATGGGTGCGGATCCGCACGTGGCGTCCGCCATTTTGCAAGCGTCTGGATTGCCGTTTCTGGTGATAGACTCCTTATGCCTCGCCTCTGCAGCGCAGATAGAAGGTGCTGGGATATCCCTCACCGGCAAGGGGGGGGGGGGGGGAGAGATTGAAGGGGAGATCTCAGCGGTGAAATGAAGCTGGTTGTAGAGGGATCAGCCACCTCCCTCCAACCAACTGTAAGTGAGCCTCTTTTAGGCCATAGATCTGCCACCGTTAACAGCCGCCAACCTCGGTTACAGGCTATGTCAGATCAGCCACCGCGGACTCCTCTTGTCACTAGGAAGCTTTTGTCAGGATATAAGTCGCGTTTTCTTGCAGTTTTAGATTGTTTCTTTGCGGAGCTCTTGTGGTGTGTGACCAGTCAGCGCGGCTGTTAGGCTCCGCCCCCTCATGCTAGTTTTTTATCAAAGTTATAGCAGAGAAATTCTGTTAGCTCCGTTATATTATTCGTTCTGACATGTATTTTCAACTTTGTTGCTAGTTATCTAAACTGCAGCTACATTTATGTATTATGTAATTTAAAACATAGTAAACTTGCTGAAATTTCTGAGTTTACATAATCATTTAGGTTTAATAATCTCTTGTCTGTAGGTTCATGTTTTTTTCTGTACACTTCTCACTTAGTTGCTTTAATCACTATGTGCTATTGGCGTATGATTGGACCAAATAAATATTTTATCTCTAATCCTGTATTAATATTATAGATCTTCAAACATATTACTATACACTGTGGTATTTGTGACTCTAGCCCCGTATAATAACTTATACCTTCACTTTACATATTTATGAGTCTGGTAATCACACATTGTCTCACTGGTTTTTCCCTTTGTTTGTAGTTTTCAATGTAAGATCATGCATTTACTGTGTCTTTGACTTAATGAATTAAATGTTTTCAATACAAACCAATTTAGGGTTTTTTGCATTTTATTTTCATATTAGACTCAAATCACTTCCACTTATCGACAATTCACACTTTGGTAAATAAACCAAGTGAAATGGTTATTGGAATATTTCTGCTTTTACCCTATTTAATATCGATATGTAGGATGCTGTCTCATTTTTGAAATGCACATGTATAGGGTTATTCACTAAGGTCCAAAAGGCCCCCAAAAAATGGGGCAAGACCATTCGCTGCTGTACAGTGCCATTCAGACTGCACATTCTAGACATTGTATATGGAATTCTACAAAGTCCGGATTTTGTAATTCAGGCCCCAAACACCATCTGATGGCTGAAATACGGACCAAATGAATGAAATCAGGGCTTCAACTCTAGGCCCAGATTTTAAAAAATCTAAACGATTTGCCTGCTGGCAACACTAGCTTGCTCAAATAGCAAGTGTATGATCATTTGCGAACATGTATCCCGCCGGATGCATTCGGTTGATGCAGTCGTTAATATATCTCCCATTCCAGTGCTGTAAATTGATTTGGATGTGAAAATCTCTGATTTTACGAACTTATTCAAATGTATGTTACAGAATCAGTCGGAACGACCGAATCCTGAACACAACTGGCTTTAGTAAATAAATTGCCAATACGGTCAGAATTCCATTCGGACAAAATCCGGTGTTTCGTAAAGATCCCCGGTAGTGTTTAGTGAATTGACTCACTAGGCACACCATTTTTTTAAAATTTTATTCTTTATTTTATGGTGCATAAGCGTATAACAGTTGCTTGAGTGGTACCCCAAAGGCAATCCTCTGGCACATTACGAACAGTATAACATGGAGGTACAAGGTAGAACAAGCACTTTTTTTTAATGTAAGGATATAAACAGTAGTGCTGTACTTTGTTTATGTATTGGTGTAACAGAGCATAGAGTGACATCGCTTAACTTCCTAAACAAGAGATTATTTTGCTGCGTCAAGAGCTAATCAGGCTATAAGTAGGTGACCGCTGGGGTCTAACTCGGGCAAAAATTACTCCACATGAAAGTCCCGGTGTGTGTCAACTTAAGCTTCGTGGGATATGCCAATGGGACCGTCATCTGGGTGTTTGGTGCGTGTGGTGGCTAGGTGTGTGTCAGGCAAAGGTAAGGCAAAAGATAGTCAGCATCAACCCCTTCAGACCTTTGCAAGTAGAGCTTTACCCATAGTGGTAAGGTATGGCTCTAGTGAGGCTATGCTGTGGATATGTCAGCCTATGCCCCTCATTGGGAAGTCCTGGTCATTGCCTTGGTGAGTCTCTCTTTCGGAGCCCCTGGACGTGGTGTCTCTATGACGGGTTTCAGCTCCGGTGGTACCTTTGGGGGTGTGCAGCCGCACGTACCCTTGTGTTGTAGTGATGGCGGTCGGGAGCTGGTTCGTGTTGCGCTGGCCATCAATAGTCCGGTCTGGTGAGTACCCTGTTTGAGTAGCTTGTGTGGTTGTCCCGGGTTTGTGTATCAGTAAGTGGGAGTGTGCGTGCGAGAGACCTGGTGCTTTGTCCCTCTTTTTTTTTTTTTTTTTTTTATGTCAATCTTTCTTTTATTGAAGCATATGAGATGGGGTACAGAAATAAAGAGAGGGAAATGCAAAAACAGTTTACAGTATCGGGTGATTACATTGATGACTTCGAGAAAATTACATTTCCTGGGTGGTGATGCCTCATATTTTTTTTTTTTAAATGTGTGAAACAGTAGTGTGTCGTAGCTAGTGGCTATGCCTAACCAGATAGACAATTATACAGTAACCGTAGATTGTACCATGGCTTAGGCACTTAAAAACGAATAGCATTTTACATTTGACGTCGCTAGATTGGGTATGGTAGGTAGGTACATCCACATGACTAGGTACATGCTATCTGGGTCATTGCTGTAGACGTTAAAGATATGCTATGCACTCCAGATTAACATGTTAGACAATGTAGGTGCTAGTGTAAAATTAGGCTGATCTGCGCTTGTCAGTGCTAGTGACCATCTGTTAAGGTAACAAGTTAGCAGTTTATACCGTGCTAAGCAGTCGTATACAGTGTTTCATTAGCTACTACTTTATGCCAAACATTATGTCAGTAACCCTACTAACTAAACTAGTGGGTTGTTACGTAGCTATATAGTACGGTCGCATAGTAGTAATAACAGTTGTATAGCTAACATATCATGAGGCTTAACGAGTGAAAAAGACATCATGCTGGCAAAGCTGTACTGTATATAAAAGTAAACTTAAGAGCAAGGCATGCATATATAAATTAGTGATACTCTTTGGTACAAGTGATATACTGGTATTAACTGCTAAATTAGCCCTCTCGTTTTTGGGTCTGCTAATACTATTGGAACATTGTAGGCATGTTAATAGGCAATTATAAGCAAGACCGGAGTTAAACTATAAAGATCATAGAAAACGGTAGCCACAACAAAGAAAAGGCAAAGAAAGTAAAGCCGTGGGGTTTCATAATACTGAGAGTACATGAGATAGTCCTAGTGGGTCTCGGTTTGCCTCCTCTAAGGCTTGGGTATCAGTTGGTCTCTGGTAGTCCCTTGGGGTAGCAGGCGGTCGGCGGCAGGTATGCAGGCTGTTTCTTTTGCTGAGGCTCTTCACCCTATCCCCCGTCTGGGTACCACCTGGGAGTATCTGTTGGGTCCTCCAGAGGGTGTTCCGCTGCGCCTACTGTACATGGTTCCGAGTAGCATCATGTTCTCTGTGGGCTCCGTGGTTTCTTCTGCCCGGTAACAGTTAGAGGTGGTGGCACATTGGGGGCGGTGAGGTTGCTCCCTGTAGCCCCGGGCCTGCTTATGGGCCGACATCTCCGATCCACGGACCCGGGAACCTTGATGGGCCGGGCCCCCCCCGGAACGGGAGTGGCGGGGGGCTCTGATGGTGTTCCGCCGCCTGCGGCGGGGTGCCCTCCGTCGGTGTGGCCGATGTCTTGGGGTTACACCCCTGATGGCCCTCAGCCCGGGTAGGCCTGTAGGAGGTGTCGGTGTGCGGGTATTGGTTAGGCCCGAGGGGGCTCCCTTCTTCCCCCGACTCTCACCCCTCTGTACTTCCACCGTTGTTTGGGGAGGCGATCTGGCTCTGTGATTTTCAAGCGCTTCCCAGAAGTGCTGGAGGTGCTCATCGAGCCTCTGCAGGAATCGCTCTATGGGGCACCGATAGTTTTCTTCAGGCTGTTGCTCAATGCGGTGTGGTTGCTTGCCTCGGGTCCATTGTCGGCCCTGCACCTTAGTGGCATTTTCGTCCGCCATCTTGTGGAGTGCGTTGTTCGCCGATCGGGCGTTTGGCGCTTGCAAATGGGGCAGGTCCGTTCAGTGGGGACCGGTTTTGGTACAAGCTGGGGCGGACCGGGATCTCCCCCACCGGTCCGGGGGGGGGGGGAGCAGGGCTGTGTTGTACGTTTGGGAGGGCTCTAGGACGCGCAGAGCAGGGGATCGGCCGCCTCCCCCGTCCGGCGATACTACTAGGCCTCACTCCCGTCGGACGCTCCGTGCACCCACGGGCGGCAGACCCGGGGCACCTCGGCTGGCTTCTGGGGTAAGTCGATTCAGTCTGCTTGTATTTGTGTGTGTTCAGGCTGGCTGGAGTGCATTTAATTCGTTTCAATAAGCAAATTGAGCTCGGAGCTCCCACGATGCACGTCCAGCCGCCATGAAGCCCAGGCCCCGCTCTGCTTTGTCCCTCTTTAAGGCTTGCTGGAACCTGTGTAGCCGGACAGCCGCTCTGGAGGCTCGAGGTATGCGCCTGTAGTGACTGCGCCGTGCCGCCGGTCGGATCCAAGAGGCTACTATTGTTTCTGCCTTGTGGTAGGTTATTCCTCTGCTGTGTAGCACATCCCAGAGCCTTGTGCAGAGCCAGTCAAGGTTTTCTCATTGAGGAGTAGATAGCTTGGATTGGGCGATCCGCTGCTGGGGCCCATGCTGGGTGGCCATTTTGATAGGGCCTTGGTAGTCTGTTGCCCCTGCGTACCGTGGGGCTAGCTTGTCAGCTTTCCGCTTAGGTAGAGTCTTCCAGCGGGGACCGGGATATCCCCCACCGGTCCATAGGGGGGGGGTGGTAGGTTGCAGTAGTGTCGCTTGTGGGCTCCGTCGCCGAGGAGAACGGCCGTCTCCCCCCGGCTCCAGCCCCAGTAGGCCGCGGCCGTATCTCTGTGCTCCCGGCTCCGGCAGGCCCCGGGGTGGTGTTTGACGGTGCACCCCCGGCATGGGTGGTGCACCCTTAAGGGTCGTTGTGCCATATAGCTGCCGCTTTTCCCCGTTTTTATGGCCCGTCCTGCAGGAGCTCGTGGCAGATGCGTCCGCACGGCTCGGCGTCCAGGCTACGCCCCCTAGGCACACCATATTTTTATGTAAATTCACTACATTGATGATTCATTAGTCCAGTGGAAATGAAGAGCTTAAATGCTGAAGGAATAAGTAGACACTTTTGAAGTTACAACACAACGTGGAACTTATTTTAGTTGCATGACTGGATATAAACAGGCTTTAAGCATAGGTGAACAGTTAATAAATTGCCTGGATGCCCCACGTCTAAGCTTGCCAGCCATAGTCAAACACATGTCTGTTTGGTATTACCTAAGAATCTCACAACATTATTTGCATTTTTGCTATAAAACCATCAGCACAGCTGAGTTAAGAAGTAGATTTCAAGAGAGCATTTGGTCAGAAAATATTTACAGAGAGAAACTAACAGGGCATAAGCTTATTGACTCAGCAAGACACGGCCAATTGTTGATGCACTCAAAGAAATGTGATAAAATAATGAACTAGAGATGACTGTCTGGATCTTAAAAATGTGTGAGGGATCTGTTCCTTCTCTGAATCCGAATACTGGGTTTGTAACTAATATAGTAAGATGACTGGTCTGTCTTGTAAACACATTGTTCATTCCATTATATCCACATACAGTATGAACATTTACCTTACATATTTGATGTGCAGGCTTTACCAGCTGCTATATTGTCCTGAAAATAATCAGTGAGGTTCATTGAACGTGTTCTGAGCCCTTCTTCATTCCCCTCCCTGGCTGTTGGAATGTAGCCATGAACTTGTGTTAAAACGTACTGTCATTTGAAGGAGAATCGAAGGCACGTCCACCATTTCCAGTACACGTGCAGTAATACACACAGGCAAAATTGTGCACTAACATATATTTTTTTCACTTTAGCGGGAAATACAAGTTTGGGTCAAAGAGAAAGGCGAATGAGCCACTATAGCCTAGAATTAGTAGTACATTACCAAACCAAACATTAAACCATGTATACAATTTATTCAGTGGGCAATGGTTAACTTGTTTAAAAAAAAAATCCTTAATGCACATATACAATTGTAAATGTAACATATACATGTTGCAATATTGCTAATAACCTTTCTTAAAGAGGAAACAGACACACTCTCACTGACTGGACACACACTGAGACACCCTTACTGACATACAAATTTACTGACAGACACACACAATCACTTACAGACATGCACTCTCACACTCTCACTGACAGACACACAATCTCACTGATTTGACAGTCTGAAAGACACACACACACTCACTGACAGACACATACACATTCTCACGCACACATTTACAAATTATTATTTTTATTTAAGTCCACCAGCCGATCAGCTCTTGGCATACCCCCCTGGGGTACGTGTACCACTGGCTCAGAAAAAAGGGCGTCGGTCAATAAAAATTATCTA
Organism: Pelobates fuscus; assembly: GCF_036172605.1. Taxonomy (NCBI): domain Eukaryota; kingdom Metazoa; phylum Chordata; class Amphibia; order Anura; family Pelobatidae; genus Pelobates; species Pelobates fuscus. The sequence goes on along the minus strand of NC_086317.1, from coordinate 307,444,821 downwards.
AAAAAAATGGGTGCAGTCCCTAGAAAGTTACTGTATAGCAGATTTAAAAATAATTGCTGACAACATATTTTTACCACATCAGACCGTTAAACTTAGCTCACTCTGCTCCTATCTAAAGCATCTATCTCAGCGGTTCCCAAAGTGTGGGTCGCGACCCACTGGTGGGTCGCAGGGCGATTCCCAGTGGGTCGCGCTGACCCACACATCCAGGGCCGCCGGGTACTCGGAAAGGCAGACTGATTAGTCGGGCTCTCGGTCCGTGATCGCGGGCCCGACAACAGGAGGGAGCCTGGCGGCTTGCCCTGTATGCCGCCGGGCTCCCTCGAGTCAGTCTGCCCAGCAGCTCCGGTCTGCAGCTCCGCCGGGTGCAGAGCTGCAGACCGTGTGATAGAAGTCTCGTGAGCTCCCAGAGCGTTCTCATGGTAACACTCTGGGAGCTCGCGAGACTTTTATTACACGGTCTGCAGCTCTGCACCCGGCGGAGCTGCAGACCAGAAAGGAACCCCCCACTGGACCACCAGGGAATTCAGTGAAGGTAGGACAGAGCTCCCTGACACCCCCCCCCCCCCAAGTAACCCCTTCACTCCCTGCCCTCCCTAAGTAACCCCTTCACTCCCTGCCCTCCCCCAAGTAACCCCTTCACTCCCTGCCCTCCCCCAAGTAACCCCTTCACTCCCTGCCCTCCCCCATGTAACCCCTTCACTCCCTGCCCTCCCCCCATGTAACCCCTTCACTCCCTGCCCTCCCCCCATGTAACCCCTTCACTCCCTGCCCTCCCCCCATGTAACCCCTTCACTCCCTGCCCTCCCCCCATGTAACCCCTTCACTCCCTGCCCTCCCCCAATGTAACCCCTTCACTCCCTGCCCTCCCCCAATGTAACCCCTTCACTCCCTGCCCTCCCCCAATGTAACCCCTTCACTCCCTGCCCTCCCCCAATGTAACCCCTTCCCTCCCTGTCCTCCCCCAATGTAACCCCTGCCCTCCCCCCATGTAACCCCTTCACTCCCAGCCCTCCGCCGCATGTTACGACCTTCACTCCCTGCCCTCCCCACACTAACCCCTTCACTCCCTCCCCTCCCCCATGTAACCCCTTCACTCCCTGCCCTCCCCAATGTAACCCCTTCACTCCCTGCCCTCCCCAATGTAACCCCTTCACTCCCTGCCCTCCCCCTATGTAACCCCTTCACTCCCTGCCCTCCGCCCCATGTATCCCCTTCACTCCCTGCCCTCCGCCCCATTTAACCCCTTCACTCCCTGCCCTCCGCCCCATTTAACCCCTTCACTCCCTGCCCTCCGCCCCATGTAACCCCTTCACTCCCTGCCCCCTCCCCAAACTGTAACCCCTTCACTCCCTGCCCTCCCCCCATGTAACCCCTTCACTCCCTGCCCTCGCCCCATGTACCCCCTTCACTCCCTGCCCTCCCCCATGTAACCCCTTCACTCCCTGCCCTCCCCACACTAACCCCTTCACTCCCTGCCCTCCCCACACTAACCCCTTCACTCCCTGCCCCCTCCCCACACTGTGTAATCCCTTCACTCCCAGCCCTCCCAATGTAACCCCTTCACTCCCTGCCCGCCCCAATGTAACCCCTTCACCCCCTGCCCTCCCCACACGGTAACCCCTTCACTCCCTGCCCTCCCCACACGGTAACCCCTTCACTCCCTGCCCCCTCCCCACACGGTAACCCCTTCACTCCCTGCCCCCTCCCCATTCACTCCCGCCCACCCCCCACTGTAGCCTTTTCTCCCCCTGCCCCCCACACTGTAGCCTTTGCTCCCCCTGCCCCCCACACTGTAGCCTTTTCTCCCCCTGCCCCCACACTGTAGCCTTTTCTCCCCCTGCCCCCACACTGTAGCCTTTTCTCCCCCTGCCCCCACACTGTAACCCTTTACCCCCCTGCCTGCCGACCCCTTCTCCCCCTGCCTGCCCAACCCTTCTCCCCCTGCCTGCCCACCCCTTCTCCCCTTGCCTGCCCACCCCTTCTCCCCTTGCCTGCCCACCCCTTCTCCCCTTGCCTGCCCACCCCTTCTCCCCCTGCCCACCCACTGTAACCCTTTCTCACTTTGCCCTCACACTGTTACCAGCACACACACTCCCTCCCTCACCTCTCCCACACACTGTCACCCTCACCTCCTGTCTCTGCGTGTATGTGTATCTGTGTGTCCTTTTGTGTCAGTGTGTGTATATTTGTGTGTCTGTGTGTATTGTGTGTATCTGTGTACATGAGTGTCTGTTTATCTATGTGTGGGAAACTAGGTGTCATTTTGTGTATTGCTGTCAGGGTGTGTATTTGTGTGTGTGTATATGTGTATACACTTCACACATACTCCATACAAAAAAACATGATTACATTAAAACACACATTGTGTATATGTATATTTTATAAACACAATACACACACTGCATCCACTACACACGTACTGCAAACGCAAACATTACATACAAACACACACCGGCATTAAAACACAAATTATCTACAAACACCCCTTCATTCAAACACCAACACTCAAAAAGCACACCTGCATTTCAAGTCCGACACTACATACAAACACCCATGCATTCAGACGCAAACATTACAAACAAGTATACCACTACATTCCAATGGCAACAGTACATACAAATACACCCATAAATGCACACATATACTTAATACAAAAACATGCTTACATTCAAACGCTCAAACACTGCTCACAAATATAACCCTGCAATGATAAGAAAATGGTAGATCCCCATCTGGTATAGCATTATTGAAATTCTCCGACAGATGGGGATCTACCTTTTGGCCACACTTGCACTAGAGGGGGGCCCAGAAAACATATTTGCACCAGGGCACTCTCTACATTAGTTCCACCACTGGGATAATCAATGTGAGGTGCCTGGATGAAAGAGCAGGACACAGCACTTCTGATTCTGAGTCTGTGAGTAAGCAGTTGTATGTCTCTAAAACTGATTGCCATGATGTGCAACGTTTCTGCCTCTAAAGCTGCCATGATATCCCAGAATTATGCCTCTAAAACTGCCATGTTATGCTAATTTTATGCATCTAAAACTGATTGCCATGGTGTGCCAATTTTATGCATCTGACTGTTTGCCATGGTATGCCAATTGTATGCCTCTGAAGCGGATTGCCATGATGTGCCAAGTTTATGCATCTAAAAGTGATTACCGTAATATGCCAAGTTTATGCATCTAAAGCTGACATAATGTTCCAATTGTATGCCTGTAAAGCTGATTGCCACGGTGTGTCAATTGTATGCATCTAAAGCGGATAGTGTGCCAATTGTATGCCTCTAAAGCGGTTTGCCATGGTGTGCCAGTTTTATGCCTCTAAAAGTAATTGTCATGGTGTGCCAATTGTGTGCATCTAAAGCGGATTGCTATGGCGTTCACTTTTTAAAAGATGCATTAAAAGCAAGTGGGTCTCGAAAAATTACCGTTTTGAAAAGTGGGTCTCGGCCCATAAAAGTTTGGGAAGCCCTGATCTATCTCAACATCTTATTTCTTCATGAAACATGTCAATGTAAAACATTGAAGACATTATTAAATTAAAAAATAATTTCCAAAGTTTCTGTACTGAACCACTAGAAAATATATTTTACTTAAGAAACCGGATCACTTCTTGATCAAGAACAATTCTAAAAGCAACGTGAATAGAGAGACCTGCCAGCAAAACTATTATCAATGCTCGAAGAATAGAAAGTCATTTGTAAAATGTCTGAGTAAAAGAAACATCCCCGATTAAATTATAATCTTTGAGCACGCAGGTGCTAAGACATAAAAGAAGATTTCAGTTGGCATGTTGCACCAGAGTAGTGATTAACAAAGAGGTTATCTTAAAGATGCTATTACTTAGAACAATGCAAGCCCCTTTCCATTGTTCTTAGGACCTGAGCTGTGATACCACTTATTTTACATTAATAAGGCATTAAAAACAACTCTTTCGAGAAGGGAATGTAGGGGAAAAAAAAAACAAAAACATGCAAAGCAATGAATCTCTAGCAATATCTTAATTTAGCTCCAAATTTGCTTTTAAAACTGTCACATTTGGTGTAATTTAATCAAAATGTCCTAGATGGATTACAAAATGTAGGCCACCCTTGTTACTCTTAATCTGCCTTATTTTTTCTCTGTAACCATTGTCTCGTGTAAATGCGATTCTGTTAGATATAAAAAAAATAATACAAAATAATTTTAAGTGTGCTTTGATGTATTTATTTAAACTCAAATTCACTAAAACTGCCATTTCACTGGATTTTACACCATTGAATAAACCATTAAAAATTACCTGTATATTCTGTTAACTTTTGCGCATAAGGTCCCACCATCGCTGTGACGTTGTGGCCAAGTGCTAAGGGAGCCTCGTTGATGAAAATAGGTTATAGGCATCTGCCCACTATAATGGCTTAGTATGGAAGCACTGCCTTGACTATGATAGAGACTTCTTGGACACTGAGAAGACTATAGTAAAAGTGTTTTGTATATTTGTTGCAGCATACCTGCCAAAATTCCCTGTCCACCTTCCTGGAGAGAGTTGGGCAGGCAATAGAGCAGCTTGTAGGGATGTTTTTTGACTGTTAAAGAGGGTAGGTCTACCCAGCAAAAGGGTGTGTCTGCTAATTAAAGGGTGTTGGTTTGCTCATCCAAGGGGGAGAAACATCCCTTCGGTCAGCCTGGCCCTTCAGCAGGCTACGCACAGAGTGATGACGAAGTGTTCTATGAATGTTGCTAGTGCCCAGCTCTTCCTACATTTAGAAATCTGATGGCAGATTTCAAAATGAAGGACAGCTCTCTAGAACTTATATTTGCCTGAAGAGTACCCCAAAATTTAGGACTGTCCAGGCAAATTCTTGAAGAATGGGTTGATTAGCTAATGCCTTGCATCGAATGTGTCAATGCACAAAAAGATTAAGAACCACTGATCTAGACTATGCACTCAGCACCTCACTCACATATCTATGTTTGCACTGCCTGCTCCATCAACGTTAATTTGTTTGAGTGGAAGTACTTGCAGTTGTATCTTTATAAAATTTCCACTTGTCCTGAGTCATGACTGCAGACCCACCTTAACTAAACATTCCCATAGCTTTTAATTAACCCTCCTCCCCATCCAAATAATCAGGACAGTACAGTACAGTACAGCACAGTTGGATAAGGCAATGACCACAGAGTGAAAATGTAGCCCTGTCGAGTAGAAATTCACTCGTATTGAATGTGACATGGATCCTTCAGGTTTGCAGTGGCAAGTAACTTGTAAGGCCCGGCTAGTAGCATATTGGTTCAAATTTTATGCCCTGCTTATGGGGATGTACAACATACTCCCCTATCTTTGTATATAGAGACCTATTCCTGGCTAAAATGAATGCCACTGGAGCAGAATTTGATCTCATAAATATACCACAGAAAAAGATATTTTCCTCAGTGAGATTTTTATTTAATTTATATATATAGTTACATTTAGGTGTAGTTTGATGTTTATTTTTTTACCTCACTAGGACAAGGACTTTTACAGATTCTGTGATATCATGACAGTCCTGGCACAAGCTGTCACAGGATTTTTTTTTTAATCCCTAAATCGCCCCCAAATACATTAAATACATCAAGTATCACAAAGATACATGATGTATTTAATGTAAATATTCAAGAAATACCCACCTCACCTCTTGTCCAGTGCCGCCATTTCTTCATCTTCATGGGTCATACTCTTCTAACACCTCCCGTCCAGCCCTTGCACCTCCTTATTCTCCCACACATGCAGTTGCCAATACTATTGATCTTATTTTTCCAGAAGAATGCACAATCTCTAATCTCTCTAACATTCTATTCCCTCTCTCAGATCACCACCTGTTATCATTTGCTCTTGAGAGCCCCCTCACTTAACACTCTCAGCCTAACCCCGCCCAACTCAAGAGGAACCTGAATTCTATTTACCTTAACCCCTTAAGGACACATGACATGTGTGACATGTCATGATTCCCTTTTATTCCAGAAGTTTGGTCCTTAAGGGGTTAAGCAACAATCAGCTGATATCCATTCTCTTGTCCCTCGCTGGATATCTTCTCCTATAACACTACCTTTACCACTGCCCTGGATGCTCTCATTCTGCTGAACGTTGATAGATGAAGTCTCACAGCCTGTCAGACTTTTTCCATTATAAATTAATCTAACATTCATACAACGCACCCCTTGCTGTGTACTTTTCCTCTCTCGTTAGTTCATGCTCCATCAATCCCAGGCGTCTCTTTGATACCTTCAACTCGTTTCTTCTCCATGCAGTGGTCCCTCCCCCAAACTAACCTTAAAGCCAATAGAGTTGCGTACCATGGACAAGATTGTTAAGGAAATAATTTTTCCCACCTTGTCCCCTCTCAACTGCACCTAGGTCATGCCTTTCCTACTCTTCAGACTTTCTCCCCGGCTACTGAACAAGAGATGGCTGCGCTTCTCCTTTCCTCACACCCCACCACTTGTCCGCTTGATCCTGTCGCGTTTCACCTTATCAGATCCCTCTTCCCTTGTCTTGTGCCTTCCTTAACACATATCTTCAACTGCTCTCTTTCTTCTGGTGTCGTCCCTGCTGCCCCTTGTATACAAGTAAACAAGTACCTGTCTTGTAAGATAGTGCCCGCCTTAAAAAAGCCTTGACCCGTCCACCCCTTCTAACTATCATCCCATATCCCTGCTCCCTTTTTCCTCAAAGCTTCTGGAAAGACTTGTCTTTACTCGTTTTGCTTGCTTACTCATTTCCAACTCTCTCCTTGACCCTCATACATCTGACTTCCACCCCCTCCACTCTACTGAAACTGCTCTGATTAAAGTTACTAATTAACTAATCGCGATTAAATCCAAAGGTCACTGCTCCATACTAATTATTTTTTATCTCACTGCTTTTACTGACTGTCTTGGAAAACTTGCAAACTTATTACCTTATTCCGCTACTATCTGATGACACCCAGATGGATCTCTCCTCCATGGATCTCTCCCCCGCCATCTTGCCTTTCTTCCATCTCTGATTGGAAAAAAAGGTGTGGAAAGACACACCTCTAAAACTCAATCTCTCAAAAGCTGAGCTTCTTGTCTTTCCTCCTCGTAACACTGATCATCCAGTTTCGCTCTCCCGTCAAGTTGATGGTACCTATATCAGCCCACCCTTGCAAGCTTGCTTTCTTGAGCCTCACATCCAGTTTATTGCCAAATCCTATCGATTACAAAAAACCATTGCCTGAGTCCGCATCTTATGTACGATGTTGCAAAGGAGCTTGCTTATGCTCTAGTAATCTCTTGCATGGATTATTGTAACTCTCTCCTAATTGGCCTTCCCAGAAGCCATACTGCCTCACTACAGTTTGTAATGAATGCTGCCGCCAGACTGTTTTTCCTCTCTTGTCGCTGCTCTCGCACCTCACCCCTCTGTCAGTCCTTACACTGTCTACCTGTATCCCATAGGAGTCAATTCAAAATACTCTCCCTTAGTCTTTAATCATGTAAGTAATCTCTCAAAACCTAACTCTTCAGGAAAGCGTATGGCCAACCAGAATAGCCTCTACCTCACATATCTGTCTCTTGCTCTCTCCTAAAGGGCAACATTCTACTCTCTCCTCCAGTTCTGCACCACTCCCACTTTATTTGATTGCTATTTCCTGTCCTATTGTGTTTTATACCCCACCTCCTATAGACTGTAAGCTCGTTTGAGCAGGGTCAACATTTTGTACTTGTCTTATTTATTGCTAAATGTCCCTCTCTTATAATATTTTAAAGCGCTGCAGAATATGTTGGCGCTATATAAATGTCAAAATAATAAGATTCTGTAGCAACTACTTCTACTCTGCAGTATACTGGGAGGTCAAGGTCAGGCATTTTTATAAATGGAAGCTTTAGGTAACCTCTTACACTAACTTCACTCATACACACTGGCTGAAATGCATAAAAAAACGATCTTTTTTCTTAAATCCATAGTACTAGTAATTGTTTGCACTTTAATTAACCCCTTAAGGACCAAACTTCTGGAATAAAAGGGAATCATGACATGTCACACATGTCATGTGTCCTTAAGGGGTTAAGGGGTTAAAAAACTGTATTAAAGACAATATTCTATTTACAATTTATGGAAATCATAGACAGCAGTCCATCCTTCGAGCTCTCATACTGTATCCTAATACTGAAGACAATATAAACAACCCTTGGCAGAGGTGACCTTGTACTATTTTTATCTAGTATAGCATGTGTCCCTACACAAAAACATAATACAGCGACACTGGTAATCAATCTTGTCTAGCATACCATATGCTTTACAGCATAGAGAGAAACTAAACTTGCGAACATCCATGCTGCAGATCTGATGACATTTGCAAATGCATGTGGGATCATTTCCTGAAATGATAGGGAAGCTTGGACGTATGGAATGACCGCACTCTCTGACAATTTAAATAGACCAGGTTACAATAAGGGGCATATTGACTAAACAGTGACTTGTCGCAAGTTGCAACAGCCAACCAGGTAAACCTTTAGTCAAACGTTAAAAGAATTAGCATTTTTACCAAATGAGATTTGGTTGTCAACTTTTTTAACCTATCTTTTTTAACTCAACAGTTTGAGTGGGGAGCGAAGGCTAGCCCGTCTGGTCCAATCACACAGAAGAGGTTCTGTAGCTCAAATTGCAGAAAAACGTAATGCTGGTGTCAGAAAATACAGTACATTGAAGTTTGCTGCATATAGGGCTGCGTATCAACAGACACGTCAGAGTGCCCATTATGACCCCGGTCCACCGTCAAAAGCGCACTCAATGGGGACGTGAGCATCAGAACAGGACCATGGAGCAATTGAAGAAGGATTGGCGAATCATGTTTTCTTTTAGATCAGGCGGATGCGCCATTTACCTAAAGAAGAGATGGCAGCAGGAAGCAAGCAGGAACAAGAAGGTAGGTTGGCATAGGCAGTGTTGTGCTCTGGGCAAGGTTCGATCCATGGAGGCCCCACCTCGCAACTTGCCGGATTTAAAGTCTGCTGCTAATGTCTTGGTGCCAGATACCATAGGACATGTTCAGAAGTATCCTGGAGTAAATACTGCATCAGAGCTGTTTTGGCAGCATGAGGGGGACCTACACGATCTTAGGCAGAGGTGGTTTTAATGCCTTGGCTGATCAGTGTGTAATTATAGCCTCACAGAGCTCCACTGATTGGTGCAACATGGAGCACATTTTTTTGCGGCTCTGGCTCAGCACCTGGGACATGCGAAAGCCACTGCTAGCTTCTTCATCGTTGCATCTAGTCAGATGCCCATTTCAACCAGCCATCCTACCCAGAAGCCTAGATGACTCATTGTAAATTCACCTCTGTATATCTACCTGTCTCATCGGGAATAGTAGTAGTAATAGTAGTAGTGAAAGTTTGTGCAATATGTTATAAAAGGGAAACAAAATCATGAAAGCAATATTGGAAACATATCAATAAAATCTCCATTGGGTTTAATTTAATTAAAATATAAATTTCTACTAGTTTTTGTAAAATGCTATGCAAGGAGGGTCACTGAGAGCTATATACGGTACCTATAGATATTTATAAGCCCTATATAATGAATGCATGACATGTTTTTTTATTATTCAGGACTTAAAAAAATAGATAAAAGCAGTCTATTTGGTAAAATACTATTTGTAAATAGAACAATAATGAAATTGTTTAGGCGCATGCATGATATAATATGATCACTATTTCTCTGTAGTTTTTTTAGGTAATGTTTGTAAGAATCTTCTCTAGGCTCCAGAAACAAATATATTGTCAATGTACTCATGAATAGAAGTACTATCAGGAAATGAGACAGAGTACAGGAAGTTCCTGAAGTGGATTTTAAGCATTCACCACTTTGTTTTCCCTCTGGTTGACTTAAAAGCTACATCTTATTCTGTTCAAATGTGGGCATGAGATAAAAGCACCAATCAGGCTTTTAAGATTCTCAAAGTATAACTGATTAGTTCAAATTCTTAGTCCAAAAAGAAAGGAAACTTCACTTATTATCATCGAAGGGAAAAAACAACTTTATTTGCTTCTTATTTCCGGTTAGGAATTTTATGTTTAGAATTTGTCGCCGGTAAAAGAATACAATACTTTCAAAAATACCATAATAAAACTGACCTCAAGAAATTGATTTGTTTTTTTTTTTGTTTCTTTTTTACAATATTTTTCCCCCATACATTTCAGGCTACAAAATATAGTGCTTAGTGCTTTTTTTCTTCCAACTTCTATTTTATTTGGTTTTCAATCAAAGATTTTAAATTTCACATTTCCAAAACATTTCACATGTCATTTTTAATTGTAATATTTAGATTTTTAATTCGTTTTTGTCTGAACATGGTATCATAAATTTAAGACTTAAAAGGTTACTCCAAGCACCATGAGCACTTCAGTAATTTGAAGTGGTCATGATGCCTGGAGTCTATTCATGCAGTGTGTCGCTATGAAACTCTTCACATACTGAGTTTAACCCCTTTGCTGACAGGGGTGTAACTCACTTGTTGCAGCGTCACTGGGGGGTCATTAGTTAATCTAAGACAAGTGTTCCAGGCTGGCTGTCAATTATGTGCATATATCTATGCACAGACACTCATTCATTGACTGCCAGTTGATAGCTTCAGTCAATAAATTAGTGGATGTATTGGCATCCAGCTTCTGCAGTTCCACAGAAGCCAAATGCACATCACCAGAGAAGTAGCCTTAGTGCCCAGCTGGGACCAAGACAAGAAGGCAACCCACCATGGTAAAATGGTTTGCCCCATCTTTGGGGAATGGCACTAGGGTACTCCTACCACCATAACTACTACAGTGGGCTGTTATAGTTATTATTCTTGGGGTAACCCTTCAAAGAAACTAACATGTTGCTAATCTTTAATGTATAAAAGCTTTCCATAATATTGTAGTGTTGTAGTCTAACATTGTTATTAGGGCCCAAGCGGCATACTTGTATAATAATGAACTTGAAGAGAGGATGAAAAAAAGTGAATAATAACAGAAAGAACACATGTAGCAGGAAAATAAACAGGGTGAGGTGAGCAGGGAGGACAGTGTGCCCAGTCCAGCTATCTCCGGACTGTATTTGTTTTTTACGATGTGAAAGCCAGCCATTGCATCCAAGTGTTTGTCCAAGTTTCTGAAATAACAGCAAATTAAGCTATCTCCATAGAATACATTTCTTGTACTATAGCTGACACAAACTTAAACTAACTTAATATAAATGGTGTACATTTACATGAAAAGATTTCATGTTGTCAAATAAGCTCTTCTGTACATTTAAATCTTCTTGTAAAATATTTATTAATACCCTTCTTTTAGTTAAAGATAAGGTTTCTGAGCAGGGCCGGACCGGGAAAAAATTCGTCCCGGGCATATTTTTACTCACAGCGGCCCACTGAGAGCGGGACCAGGGGCGCCGGCCTCTGGGGGGCGCCCACTGGGAGGTTTCCTGGTGGGCTGCCCTGTTGCTGTCTCGGGATGCAGTGCTGGGTGAGCGGCTCCTTAGCCACCCCCCAGCACAGCCATTCAGCTGCTGGGCTCCCTCAGGAAGTCAGCCCCCAGCACCCGAGCAAAGCACTGTGCTTGCTGCAGGTAGGGGAAGCTGGGACATGACTTAGTATTCCGACTATCCTCGCCTGTGAACACTGGAAGCACTTTGAGGGTAACAGGAAGTAGCCTGTTCTCACAGTGCACTGCTCTCCTGCTCCCCCCACCAGGAACAACAGCAGCTACCTGCAGGCTTGACCCCTCTCCTTCATTCACAGCACTTATATATGATCCATCTGAAGATAAGTGGAACTGATTATGAGCATGAGTGTATGATTGTAAATTGGTCTACGTGTATTGAATTGCTGTGTTTGTGTGTGTAAAGTGTCACTACATGTAAAGTGGTGTGAGTTTGTCCTTGAGTGACAGTGTGTGTGTGTATTCATAAGCGTGCACACCGGGTGTGCCGGTTGTGCCTGGGCACACCCAAATCAAGCCTCAAAATTGAGGCTCTGTGCTGCATTGCAATCACGGTGCCAAAATCTGAATCCCTTGCCTGTGGCTAGTGACTCGGATTTTTCATTTTTTTTTTCTACGCAGTGTGTTTTCTTCCCTAAATGTCTCTTCATTGCAATTTAGAATTTATTTTTTATTTATTTTTTTTTTTAATTCTTTATTTATTATAAGGTTACAATATAACATGCATCAGTAACATTTTCAATATAAACCATTAGGAGCACTTCAAGGCAGGCATAAAAACATATAGGTTGCATATGAGTACAATAGTGACCGAACACAACCTGTTGCGCTAGGTGCGTTAGATTGTGCTACCGCCCCAATGTGCCACCCAGGTTCAGGGTGCTCCACCTTAATTTTTTATTAAATGTAAAACGAGAAAAGAGGAAAGAAAGAGACTCGGTTGGTCCGAATGCCTGATATGAGATAGCCAGGATGACATGTTGATGGCATCTGTTGGGCCTTGTGGTATTTAAGTATACTTCCCCACTCCCACCTTAAGTGGAAGGCAGCCTCAGTAAGGGTGCGGTTTAACCATATTAATTTCCGGCAGCAGTAGCTCTGTGGAGGTAATGTGAGGATTGTGCCGTCAGATAGTAGGGGGCATAGGGACCATGTGGAGTCAATAGTGAAAAAATAGCGATAGGAACAAAGAGAGAGAGGGAGATGGTAAGGGGGATCGGGAAAGGGTTTAGGGGAGGGGGGGGGAGGGCAAGGGGGGTGCCGGGACCCGTTAACTCCTTTGAACAGTTAAGTATCAGTACACGCGGGCAGTGGGTGAGCCATATTTTGACGGTTGAAAGGTGTGTGACATTGATGGGGTATCGTATAGCTTGCTATCTTCCCGGGTGGGACCCTATAGTCCCATACAGGAGAAAAAAAAAAAAAAAAAAATTTTGGGAGCATCAACCGGTGCAGACATGTCGAGAGGGGTGGGGTGGATGGGGGCAAGCCCACCCCCCCCTCTCAACCGCCCACCCCGCTATCTATCCATGGAGCCCAAATCCTCTCAAACTTCGCTTGCGTGCCCCTGACCTTGGCCGTCAGTTTATCCATTAGGAATGTATCTTTAATCTTGTGTAGGACAACATTTAGTGGGGGAGTAGTATTTTGTAGCCACATTTGTGCTAGGGCCCGTCTAGCGGCCAAATTTACTTTGTGAATTAGTAGCTGTTCCGTTCTGGACCAGCCTTCCATAGGCCTGGCCAGAAGGAAGACCCATGGGTCCAGAGTGATCTCTCTATCAAATATAGTCTTCAGTAACTCTGCTATCTGTTTCCAGAATTGCTGAATCATCGGGCATTCCCACCACATATGCATGTATGTTCCCTTATTGCCACAACCTTTCCAGCATAAGTCTGTGGGTGTTTTATGCATCTTATGAAGTTTAACCGGAGTGGTGTACCACCTAAACATAGTCTTGTAAGCTTGTTCCTGCATGGAGACACATACCGATGAAGTCGCAGCGGCCTCCCAGATGTCCTGCCAGGCAATTTAGAATTTAGTGAATAAACCTGTGAGAGAATGTAGTTGCCTTTATGAGGGGGCGGCAAAATGGATTGTTGCCTAGGGTGTTTTTTAATCCTGTCCAGCCATGTGTGTGCTGTGTCGGCCGCATGGCGTCCCCTGCTCCCATGGTGCCCTGTGCAGCCGCACAAGTTCGCACACCTCTAAGGCTGGCCCTGTGTACATAGGGGATCCAGAGTGTGTAAGTCAGGAATGTAGTGTTTGTGTGTAGGTAGTGCAGTGTGTGTGTGCGTGCATACGAGCTGTAGTGTGTGTATGTATAGGTGATGTAGGGTGTAGGGGTTGTAGAGTGTGTGTTTATGGAATTTAGTATGTTTTTTGCTTTCAAGGAATCTAGTGTGTGTATGTCAGGAAATGTAGTGTGTGTGTGTGTGTGTATGTGTGTGTGTTTTAAGGACCCAGAGTGTGTATAGGAGAACTAGTGAGTGTGTGTGTAGAGGATTCAGAGTGTATATAGGGAGATAGTGTGTGTATGTGTGTAGATGATCCAGAGTTGGGTAAGGGATCTAGTGTGTGTCTGGGTGGTCCTTGTGGTGAGTGAACTCTAACCAGTGGGGCTAGAGTTCACTCTCGTACGATCCGGTCCGTTGCCGTGGCAATGCTCCAGATCTCGCAAGAGGAACCCAGCGGAGCTGCAAGATAGAGCTCCTCCAGGTCCTTTCCTGTCTCCCTCCCCAGCCGGCAGCTGCTTGTTAGTGCTACTGGCTCAGTGAGGGAGATCTTTGATCTCCCCACCGGCCCATGAAGGCACACATGGATAGCCCGGGTCCTGCATGGAACAGCCAGGGAGATCCTGTGATCTCCCCTGCCGGCCTCGGCCCATGGCCATTGCGGCCCACTAGGCATTTGTCTGGTGTGCCTGATGGCCAGTCCGGGCCTGCTTCTGAGGCACCAATGAATGTGCGTGCCTTGGCAAAAAGCCCATAATTTTTTGTTTTGCATTTTTTCTACGCAGTCAACACAGTCGAGGAGGAGACTATATTTAAACGAAGAAAAACTACCACAACAAGAGGACATAGTCTTAAATTAGAGGGGCAAAGGTTTAAAAATAATATCAGTAAGTATTACTTTACTGAGAGGGTAGTGGATTTGCATGCAACAATGAAATAGTCTTCTAGCTGAAGTGGTAGAGGTTAACATAGTGAAGGAGTTTAAGTATGCTTGGGATAGGCACAAGGCTATAAGATAAGGGCAGGGACTCATAAAGTATTTAGAAAATTGGGCAGACTTGATGGGCCGAATGGTTCTTATCTGCCGTCACATTCTATGTTTCTATGTTGTAGGGTCAAAGAGGAATCACTCACTTGCTCTTACACACGTACTCACTGGATCGTATATCCCGACACCCACTTACTGTTTCTTATGAAGGATTACACGTGTTGCTGCCCAATTGAAGCTGCCTTCTCTCTACAGGACTCAGCTGATGAGATATGACGTCATGTATCCCAGTGGCCTTTAGCTCATAAAGAGATTGGACACAGCCTCTCCTTGGGCTGCACACTTTTTTCCTCTGGCCGGCACCAGAGACAACTGCCCGGTATGTACTCTGTCACATGGGCATTGGACACATTTACAAAGAGTGACCAACAGAAGAGGTGTTCTCTGTGCTCCCACCTCCTACAGGTCATCCGGACATCTTTGCACCCCTTTGGCTGGAGCGCTATAAGGAAGTTGCCTGTGCTGCCTTTTGGTAGTGCCGGCCCTGACTATATAAAAAAGGTTTTATTTTTCGGTCATATGTTAACTTGCTTTAGAAGTTTTTATCTCCTGCCCAGTAAGTGGAACTTTAAGCACACAGGAGGCTCTTGTGTGGTTTAGAAGGCTATTAACACAGCAGGAGACAAGAAAATCTAAATTAAACAGACTGTGCAATAAAAGAAGTGTAAACATGAGATCTCACTTTACAGGAAATGTTTAGGAAGGCTGTGCAAGTCGCATACAGGGAGGTGTGGCCAGAGCTGCATAAACAATGTGATTTAACTAAGTAATGAGACTGCAGGTGTATGATCTATACACCAAAACTGCTGCATAAACAATGTGATTCAACTAAGTAATGAGACTGCAGGGGTATGATCTATACACCAAAACTGCTTAATTAAGCTAAAGTTGTTTTGGTGCCTATAGTATCCGGTATACGGTTTTAAATGGCATAAATCGTTATATATGTGGCTATATTCACCTGAATAGTCTTGCCCATTGTTCACACTTCTGATCTGACTCAGCAGTTCCCCATCGGCCAGTAGGAATGTTTGGAAGCCCGAATATTATACTTATACAGGGGCCCACTAGAAACATTTTAAATGTATGTCATAATTGAAATTTTAGAAGCTGCTCACTTTCAAAATTTCAATTTAATATTTCTTTATGGTTTAAAATATGCAAAGCCTTTTTCAACTTGTTATATATCTGATATATGTTTGGAATGCCAGCCAGGATCAGTGATATAGTGGCATATAATTTGGTGGATCATTTGATATCTGTGTTATCACATTTCCTCATTTGTTACAGGAATACAATCTTTACCACTTCCAAGGTTTCTTAGATTTCACAGACAGATGGATATGTATGAAATTAGGTTATCTTTCTACTATTTTATGCACAAGAGAAATGCTAGCAAAATGGTTATTTTCAGAAAGTCATACTTTACACATAGCATCATAGGGTTTCCATTGAAAAAAAGTATATTAACCTCCTTTCAATTCCTCTCAGGTAGGAAAGAGTTCAATTTGGAAATTAGACTACAGTCATGTAGATAGGACTTGTGTCAAACATGAAGGATCCTAGGAAGCCTGTATGAACAACAAACGAAAAAACAAAGTCCATTCCGTTCATGAGAATTTTTGAAATGCAAAGTGAATTTCATATTTAAGAACAAAACAGTCGAACTGGAAAAAGCCTCATAGTCATTTATGCTTCTTGTTAGGATTCTTTAGCCTTAAAGGGACACTATAGTCACCATAACCACTACAGCTTAATGTGGTGGTTCTGGTGTCAACAACATGTCCCTGCAGGCTGAGCAATGAAAATGCTGCCTTTTCCTAGAAAAGGTGGTGTTTTGAAGGGGGCGTGGTCTGCAGACGGAGCAAGCTGGACGTGTCCGGCTGAAGCTCCGCACGGAACACCAGACCAACAGCTTATTTCAGCACGAAAAACCTGCACACTGGCAGAGAAAATACCGGGGAACAGCCATGGATAAGAGAGCCCCTAAGAAGCAGCAGAAAAAGTTGGTGGAACAAGGCGCAACGGTGTCCGACCTGTTCGCGGCCTCCCGAGCCACGAGGCTGAGCACCCAAGATGGCGGACGGGAGAGCCCGACGGTCACACGCACACCACCTAGCCCGGGGACTACACCAGCCCATGTTCCATCTGAAGCCACTGCCGCTCAAATCCTGGAAACGCTGGCGGAGGTAAGGTCATACCTAGCCACAGAGATAGTTAGAAACACTGACGAAGTGAAGCGGGAAATTCAGGCTGGGTGCCAGAACTGCTGCACTTGAGCAGCGGCAGGAGGCCACAACGGTTGCCCACAACGCAGCCGTGGCCCAGGTCAACCACCTGACCACTAGACTGGCGTTGGCCGAAGCTGCCCTGGACGACCTGGGTAACAGGTCGCGCAGGAACAATATTCGTTTAAGGGGCCTCCCAGAGCAAGAGGGGGAGGGCTCCCTGATAGCAGTGGTCACCGCTATATTTAAGCCGCTTATGCCCGAGGTGCCTGATCATCAGTGGCACATTGAGAGAGCTCACAGGGCACTCCGGGCGAGGCGGGCAGAGAACCAACCTCCCAGGGATGTCATTATCAAATTCCTGCATTTTCCTACGAAAGAAGCCCTCATGAGACGCGGTAGACATGGCCCCATTCACTACAAGGGCGCGGAATTGTCCCTGTTTCAGGATTTAACCCCGACTACCCTGCAACAATGGAGAGCATGGCGACCGATCACCACTATGCTACAGAAACATCAGATCAGGTACGCCTGGGGATACCCTTTCCGCCTACTAGCATTTAAGGAGGGCCGCACCAAAGTCCTGCACCTGGATGGCGACCCGACAACATTTCTGCGGGAGCTGGGAGTGCAGGAACCTGTGGAGTTGGAGGTATCTACCCCACTGTCGGAGGAGCTGAGACCCCTTCCTCGTGAGTGGATCTCTGCCGACGAATGATGAACCGGGCGGGAGGCCTCCTTGGAGTCACTGGAAGAAGGTGTGGGGGAATAATAGGCGCTGCTTGGGAGGGTTTCTTTTCATTTTTGGGTGACATAAAGGTCGGGCCCTGGGGTGGCGGATTGGGATGCCTTGTTGTTTGGGCGGCGGGGAGAGGCCTTGGGAGCCTGGCTCTCTTATATATGTTCTTGGTCCCCAATCCACGGTAGACATATGGGGGCTCTTTTTGGGGTATGCTTCCCCCCACTTGAAGGGATGTGGCCCGCTGCTGTGGTAGGGGGGTCTGCATTGTGACTGTTTGCGAGTGGGGGTTGGGAAGGGGGGGGGGGACCACATTCTGGAAAGCTTGCGTTTGGGAGGCGGGCAGGGGATGGAGAAGCCTGTAGCCTGATGGCTTACACATGGGGGCCGGGCGGAGGGGGGGACTGTATTCAAGTGGCTTACATGTGGGTTTCGGGCAAAGGTAGCCAATTTTCAATCTCAACGGAGATGGCCACTGAAACATATGACTACCCGAATTGTGACTGTGGTGATGTTGGTTATATGCGGGGGTGGGGGGAGGGTCTTATGGGTTTAATCCCCTGTACGATTTTATGTAATCTTCGTTTTTTTCCCCCTCCCGTCCGCCCCTGTCCCCACGGTCCCCCCCCCTTCCCCTTTCGCTTGGCCACACTTAGAGCTCTGGTTTCTTATACCCGCAGCGCTGCCGATTTATAGGTGGGAACCCGATCGAGACGTGGGGCCTTATGTTTCTAACTTCCATTTGGCCACAGGGTGGGGTTACTTCCCCTCTGGTCAGCGGGGGGCCATGGGGGGAACCGAGCACACCCCACATCCACGATGGGGTGAGCCACAGGAGGGGTGCAGGAGTTCCTCAGAGGGTGGGCTTATATAGGTTCAATGTATGCAGGGGACATAGCTCCTCATGGCCTCATAGTTCATGTGCCGGTGGTTACGGTTATATCCGTCGTTGTTTTCACTTATATGTATAATGTGTTGCGTTTTGTAACTATGTGGGTACCCTGGAGGTACCTTTGCAGGTTGGTCTGCGTCCCCGCTGCTCCGGAAATTGTATATACAACCCGGGGAGATGGGACGTGTACCCCGTTTGGACCTGGCTATAGGTAAGACCAGGCATAATTTGTATTATATGTTTTTCTTTTTCCTTCTATTTCTATTCTACACTTTCCTGTTTACCCATCCATTTACTCTATCCATCCCTTACATTCTACCCCTCAGGGGGGGAGCGGAGGTGATCCGACGGTACGGACGGTTACGAGGAGGTAGTTGGGGGGAAGCCCGACGTAGATTACTTGATCCCACAGGCTCTAAACAGACTAGGAAGCGCTGGCTCACAGTACTCCATCTATCCACGAAAAAGGTAAACGAGGTCACTTTACAGCGCATGCTTAACATTTCACCTAATTGTTGCGCAGCCCATAGGACGGTCCCATGTCGTTGAAGTTGTTATCATTGAATGTTAAAGGCCTAATGCACCCAAAAAACGACGCCTCATGTTTAGGGAGCTCAAACGATTAAATCCCGATGTAGCATTCCTGCAGGAGACACACATCCAGGCGACGGCAAAGTTTGTGCTTAGGGACCATACATACCGCACTACATATGAGTCCAGGGCCCTTAATAAGAGGAATAGGGTAGCTATTTTGATACACCACAGATGCCCGCTCAATGTTTCAAAGGTGCACATAGACCCGGGAGGTCGCTTTGTGCTTTTGTCAGGGACGTTATTTTCCCACAGTTTACATATACTAAATCTTTACGGTCTCATAAAACAGTTATCAGAGGCATTTTGATTCGTGAAGCTACGTTAAAGAAGAAACGTAAGGCCCTATTTTTATCATCCCTTTTGGACACTTTACGTAAGGCGGAACAGCGACATAAGACGGACGCTACGCCCGCCAACTTGCAAGCGGTTCAGGCATTGAGGACCTCAGTAAAGGAGACGCTGCTTGACGACACGGCACGGGCAATTATAGGGTCTAAACGGACTTTCTTTGAAAAAGAGAACAAGATGGACACCCTATTGGCGAGATCGCTCAGACCACGTCAGCATAGAACCCAAATCACTAAGATCAAGGATGCTTCGGGTCAACACCATACTGATCCTACGAATATAGCAAAGGTATTCACAGCATTTTTTACTAAACTGTACAATCATTCCACGACAGACCCAACCGGAATGCGAAATGAGAGCGATAACCTCTGCACCTTCCTTGATGGGCTGGACTTGCCAAAACTAAGCGGAGCGGAGATGGCGGGCTTGAAGAGACCGATCTCAGCAGAGGAAGTAGATGCAGCGATCTCTGCATTGAAGAGTAACAAGGCACCGGGACCGGACGGCTTCGATGGCTCATATTATAAAACCTTTAGGGAAGAATTAGTGCCGCATATGGAAGCTTGGTTCAACGAATTGATAGATGGAGGTACCCCCGATAGGGACATGTCACTGGCTGATATTGTCTTATTACCGAAACCGGGACGGGATCTGACGCTCCCAGAAAACTTTCGCCCGATCTCCCTTATAAACCACGATTCCAAAATACTTGCGAAAATTCTGCCCGCCAGGATAAACCCGATGCTTTCCAGATTAGTACATCCAGACCAAGTGGGATTTATTCCAAATAGACAACTTTTTGAGAATACCAGGCGCAATGTAGATCTCATTTGGAGACAAACCACAAGAAAAATACCGACGATGTTACTGTCGTTAGACGCCGAAAAGGCATTCGACAGGGTTAAATGGCCTTATCTATTTGCAATAATGGATCATTTCGGCTTCCCACCCCAGTTTACGACGGCGGTAAGGGCTATGTATACCAGCGTCAGGGCGCGCATTCGCATCGCGGGAGCACAGATTCATACATTCGAGCTGAGTAATGGCACTAGACAGGGCTGTCCGCTGTCCCCCTTGTTGTTCGCCTTATCGTTAGAACCACTCCTTCAGGCAATACGCAAGACCCCGGGCATTAAAGGAGTGGACGTCGGAGGACATAGATATGTAGTATCGGCGTTCGCCGATGACGTATTGCTGACTCTGACCGAGCCGAGAACGTCTATGGTGGCGCTGATGGATGTATTGAAGAACTTTGGCGAATTGGCGGGATACAGGGTTAATATGGACAAATCCAGCGTGTTACCTTTAGGTATGCTGGATCGGGACATCACTTACATTGGGACAACGTATAACATACGAATAGCAAATGAGCACATAAAGTATCTAGGCATACAATTGACGGCAAATCCGACCCACCTATTTCATCAGAATTATACGCCACTGATAAAGACGTTGATGACGGACATGGAGCAATGGACAGATAAAGCAATATCCTGGATGGGGAGGATTCATTCCGTGAAAATGAATGTACTCCCTAGACTACTGTTCTAGTTCCAGGCTCTCCCGATTAGAGTAACCAGATCTGACTTGGGTCCACTTCAACAAACGATAGGCAAATTTATATGGCAGAATAAGAAACACAGAGTCTCCCGTAATATTCTTTACCGAGCTAAGGACAGGGGTGGCCTTGGTCTTCCACACCTCTATTTTTATTATGAGGCAGCCCAACTAGCCCAGGTGGCATTGTGGCACTCTCCAATGGAGGAAAGGAGATGGGAAGATCTGGAAGCGTCCCTTATGGGGTTAGATAAGCCTCAGTTCCTTATGTGGACCCCTAGGGAGCACAGGCCAAATATCGAAGTACCTTGCCCAGCGATTCTCAACTCCTTGAAGATATGGGATATGGCCGCCCCTAGGTACGGACTGGCATCCTCCCCCTCCCCAATGACCCCTCTGTTGAGGAACAAAGCTTTCCTTCCAGGAATGACGGCCCGAGATTTTAGAGGTATAGAACGGGCAGGGTTACAGAGATTACACCAGCTGTACGAGGGGGGGGTCTTTTGTCAAGTTTGAGGAACTGCGAAACAAATCGCCTATGCGTCCCTTTGATTTTTTTCGGTACCTCCAGATTAGAGCTTATGCTCAAGACACTCGGGTTAAACAAGTCGCTGTAACACAGATGACGTTTTTCGAAAGAATGTGTGCGAAGGAACAGTTTCCGAGCAGACTGATTTCCCTACTTTACTCGCAGTTGTGCAATACCACTTTAGAATGGGGAGGACTGACATATATAGACCAATGGGAGGCAGATTTGGGAGAGACGCTGGAAGGAATAGAGTGGCAGGAAATTTGGGAGGCAGCCGCGCAGTCCTCCATGTGTGTCTCGCTGCAGGAACAATCATATAAGACGTTATTTCGCTGGTATGTTACACCGGTGAAGCTGAGCCGTATGAATCGAACCACTACAGACCTATGCTGGCGAGGGTGCGGCCTCAAAGGCTCATATGTTCACATGTGGTGGGAATGCCCAATAGCGCAAGTCTTTTGGCGGCAAATTGCGCAGCTATTGCGAGATATCTTTGAGAGAGAGATCCCACTAGACCCATGGGTGTTCTTGCTATCTAGATCTATTGATAAGTGGACAAGAGCGGAACAGACTTTATTACATAAAGTTACCCTAGCCGCTAGGAGAGCCTTGGCACAGGTGTGGCTGAGGAGTGAGGCTCCGGAATTGGCGGTGGTAATCCAGAAGATTAAGGATAATTATCTCATGGATGACCTTACGTCCCGGGTTAGAGGCACGACGACAAAATTCGGAAAAGTTTGGGGCCCTTGGATGGCTAGCGCAGCGAGTGCCTGATTCACACACAACGGAGACCTCCCAGGACATGGTTGTGCCGATGGAGTGGGGGCTGCTATGAGGCCCCCTCCCTCTCTCCCCCTGCAGCTCCCTCCTTCACCCCCTCTCCTCCTTACCTCTATCTCAAAACCCTTACTTACCCCTATCTCTTTTCTTTTTCTATATCTATTCTTATCGTAAGATATATTGGCAAATGTAACAATAAAACCATACAAAATGCAACCAACTTGTATTTCGAAAGGATCTGGGCCTATGCTCAATTACACAAATAGATACCGATTTTTAAGCATTTATGATACCGATATATTATACGCATTTTGATACCTGGAAATGAGGAGGCATGATCTATCGACCAAAGCTTTGCCTGTATGGTAATATGTTACATCTTTATGTTTTATTTGATTCTCATTTTATATTATAAATTAAAATACCAGTGAGAACAGGTACTCAGCTTGATCCTGTCTATGGTACACATTGCAGGATACATTGATACAGTAACAGTCTTGGATGTGTTAATCTATGGCTCTTAATAGATTGATGGGAATGCGGGATACACAATGTAACGATGCTTTAAAAATGTATTGATGGGGGCGTGGCCGAACCGTCGATGAACACGGACGTGTTTCACTAGTGCTCCGCACTCATCGCGCCCTAAAGCCCACTTAAGCGACCTAATTATTCGCAAATTACCCCAAAACGGGTCCCCAGACATGGAGAGGAGGATTACAAAAAAGCAGGGGAGAAAACCAGCGGAATCCGGAACCTCCGTCCTCGACCACTTCGCCATGCAACGGCCTGGTCGGACAGGGAGCCAAGATGGCGACGGAGGATCTCCGCGCACCCCGACCCGGGCCGATACTGAGGCATCGACCGCTGAACAGGATACTGTCCTGGCCAAGCTGGCTGAAGTCAGGGCCTTCCTGGCGGGGGAAATAGCCAGGTCCACGGCTGTGCTCCAGGCAGATATCGGGGCCTTGGGGGAACGCACTGCAGCCCTGGAGGACCGCATGGATACCACCGCTCGAGCCCACAATGATGTAGTTGAACGGGTGAATCGGATGGCGGCCCGCATGGTTGATACTGACCTGGCACTGGAGGACATGGCGAATAGGTCCCGGAGGAACAACCTCCGCCTTAGGGGGCTCCCTGAGGTGCGGGACGAAAATCTGCGGGAGACACTGCTTACTCTCCTACGGCCACTCCTCCCTGACCTCCCTGAAGAACAGTGGCACATTGAGCGGGTGCACAGAGCCCTGCGAGCCCAGAGGGCGGATATCAACACCCCGCGGGACGTCATTGTACGCTTCCTCTACTTCGGCACCAAAGAGGCCCTCATGAGAAGAAGCCGAGATGGGCCCATCCGGCACGAGGGGGTTGCTGTCTCCCTATACCATGATCTGGCGCCCACGACACTGCAGCGCCGGAGGGAGTGGCGGCCGATCACTGAGGCCTTGCGAGGAGCAGGCCTGAAGTATGCCTGGGGCTTCCCTTTCAAGCTGCAGGTGTTCAGGGGTGACCGGGCGCACGTTCTATCACCTGGCGGCGATCCCCAGCGTTTCCTGCGGAGCCTTGGAGTTCAGCCGCCCTCGGAGATCCCGGACGTCTCCCTGTACATCGATGACCTCCCTCAGCTGCCGAACTACTGGAGTGCCGCCGGAGCCAGGAGCCATCGCTGAAGGTCGCAGGGTATTGTATGTGCCTTCCCCACACCATACCCGGGGGACTCCTGCCTTTCTGCCCTGTCCCCGGAGGGGTACCTTTTTTGCCTTCCCCCTTGGGGAGGGGGTTTGCCGGGGGGGGGGGGGGGGTGTCCACACGGGTCGGGGAGGCTGTTGTCTTCCCTTTTGGGTGGGGGTACGGGTCATGGAGCTGGGGCCCATGCTGGGCGTTTTTAAAGCCCTGGCCGGGTCCAGACCAGCGGTGCCTGTCTCGCCCCCCCCGCTGCCTCAGTTTTAATGCTTTCCCTGCAGGACTCCTCTGCAGAACCACTTGTTACCCCCGGTTTGTCTGTTTCCCCTTATTTACTGTATGCCACTTCTGCCACGGAAGGAAGTTTTATTTTTGGGGGAGCCCGGGTTCCCCCCGCTTGGTTTAGGGGGGCTCGAGGCTGGGTGTCCTTATGGGGGGGCTTTTTCAGTGGGCTTGGGGCTCCGACCCGAAGTCACCGGCCTCCTGGGCATCCGGTTCCTGCCTTACCTGTCCCTAAGTGAACTTACACCAGGACGGAACTGTAATTGTCACGTTTATTGCAATTAGCCTGTATTTGTATTGCTATGCCACTTGTGTTTTTTTTGGAGCGTCATCCCTCCCCTCCCCCCCTCATCCCCCCCTCCCCCCCCTCCCCCCCCCGCAACCCTCATCTCCCCCTCCCTCCTCCCCTCCTCCCCCCCCTCCTCCCCCCCCTCCTTCCCCCCCTCCTCCCCCCCCTCCTTCCCCCCCTCCTTCCCCCCCTCCTCCTTCCCCCCCTCCTTCCCCCCCCTCCTTCCCCCCCCTCCGCCTTCCTCCCCCACCTCACCTCCCCCCCCCCCTGCCTCCTGTAGGATTCAGTGTGTGCTTTAGGAAAGGGATCGGCACTCTCTCAGCCTAACGCACACATTTAATGCCCCCAAAAATCACAGTTGACAGGGGACACTGGAGTTGGTAATGCACTAACTCCTTAACACCGAAAGCACAAAACATACACCAAAAAAAAAAAAACGAGTGTACAGGTAGTTGGACTTTTGATTTTGACAAAGTTGTGACATAATTATTTATAAAAAAAAAAAAAAAAAAAGAATTATTGTGGTGGAATCTCGGTAAAAATAAATTTAGTAGGCCGAGATTACCACATGGCATGTGTACGTGCATATGCTGACGTATCGATCAGTTGGTTGCACGAGGCAAGATACGATCAGTAGTGTACGGAGCATGTGCAAGAATACAGGATGTAGTATTCCCCTCCTCCATTGTGCTGGACAAGCCATGCGGTCAAGCAGGAAGTTAATTCTTATTTGTATTGATTGGTCAAGAGAATGTGCGGGTGGAGCTTAATATGGGAGGAGTTATGTGCCTATATAAGGAGCCTGCACTATTGTCCGGGGCTCAGAACTTGCTGTATTTTGGTGACATTAGTCCCTCTGAGTCCCGATCGGTGATCCAATAAAGAATCTCTTCCTTCCTGAAGAAACCTGTGTCCATCTCTCTGTGCTTGGCTTCCGTCAGTTTCTCCGGTATCATTATGATGAAAATAATTACAAACTGTTAAAAACGCCAAGCACAGTATATATACTTAGATGTTTAACTCAGTAAATAAGCTTAAAAAAGGAAAAAAAAAAAAAAAAAAAAAGGGGGGGGGGGGTACTATTGGCTCAATTGGGACAAGTTGCCAAGACCTTAAGTCCATACGTGTCACACCGCCAATGTGTACCCCTCCGCCCCTATGTTACGGGTAAAACTAATTTTTGGTTAAAAAAAAAAAGAAATATATGTAAATACTTAAAGGGAACAGATATGATTGGTATGCTGGTATTTTTATGAGGGCATTAAGATGTCCGTTGTTTTTGATTTTTGTACATGGCTTTTCATATTGTCTAGCATTATATCTAGGTTGAGGCTCCGCCTCCTTAAAGGGATTGAGGGATGTCACTTGGACCCCCTGACTTACAACTTACGGCTTGAAAGTTTCATTGGTACAGGCCTGAATATAGCCACATTGTATCGGTTATGACACAGCCGGTTTTCCCTCCGGCTGCTGGGCCCAGTGGTTGCGCCGTCGGCATGCGGGGGGGGTGGACCCCTTGCCCCCCCCTGCTTCTCCTGTTTCATTTTTTCACCTTACACTTTCCCGCTTCGCGGGGACCCCCCCCCCTTTGGGGGGTGTGCCGGCCCACGGGTTGATTTTGTGGGGCTTGCCCTGCTTCTCCCCCCCCCCCCGCATGGCGATGGCGCTTCATTCAGACAGGGGCTGCGTACTGTTGCTAACCTTGCTGCATTATTAATCGTACTTACACTATATGCTCTGTACACACGTTTTGACACATATGTTTATCACTGTTTTATACTCATTCTTATTGGGGTTCACATTTGCGACGCTAGATATAACTTGCGGTGGGCCCCCTATACATGTTGCTCCGCCGTGGACGCTGCGGGGCTGTAGACGGATGGAGGAGCGTAGTGGATCTCCCCTCGGGAGATACATTCAGACTCCGGACCCAGGCCCGCCCATACGGTCTGACCCGCCCTGACCTAGCTCAGACCCCAGACGGGGGAGGGTGGATACCGCCCCGCAAGGCCAACAGACGAGACATAGACAGATGACTGATCAGGGTACCACAGTGGCAACTTTTCATGTCTCAAATGGTTCAATAACCGGTGGAGGCTCTACTTATGCCCATTTAGGTCCATATAGGTCTTAGCGGGCGCGATTCGAGTGGGAGCGCAGGGACCCTTGCTCCCTTATCGCGTTGATCGTGGTGAGGGATGAGGGAACACGCTACCCACAAAACACTGGCTACTGGTGAGATCAGTGCTTCTCTGCATCCAATTGGGTTTGGATGCCCTGGTTCTTCTATCCCTTTTTCTCTTTCCTTTTTCTCTTTCTTTCTTCTCTCTTCAAGAGGTGCGGAGCTGGGGGGCGGGGGATGTGGGGGGGGGGGCCTTGGTGGGGTCGCGGGACCCGGGGGGGGGGGGGGGGGGGTGGAGACCCGTATGTCCCGGTCTTCAGAAGCGGGGGGACCGTGAAACAAGATGACACTTAAAATCACTACTTTGAATGTCAAGGGTCTCAACGCCCCCAGGAAGCGTTGCCTATTGTTTAAGGAACTCAAGAGGCTACATACGGATATAGCATTTATACAGGAAACACACCTTCCTAAGCAGGCCAAGTTTGGCCTGAAGGACCATGTCTTCAAGGGTTCTTATGAAGCCAGGTCTTTCCGTAAACGCAATGGAGTGGCCATCCTGGTCAAATCCAGCTGCCCCTTCAGGAAAACGGCCCAAGAGTCGGACCCAGAGGGGCGGTACATTATAGTCTCGGGCATCCTGCACTCGCATACGATTCACCTCATCAACGTGTATGCCCCTAATCAACCAGACCCCGCCTACTGGCAGAATCTCCAGGAGAGAATTGCGACATTGCCCCATGGTATGGTTTATGTCGGCGGGGACTTCAATGCCACTCCGAACCCGGCAGTAGACAGGAGCACTAGAGACGGTACCCCGAGGTCCCAGGGCCGAGGGGGCCAGGATCGGTTGCTCAACCGGTTTCTGACGGATTCAGGCCTGGTGGATGTCTGGCGCGCCCACCACCCGGGGGATAAGGAGTACACGTACTATTCGGCACCGCATGGTACGTATTCACGGATCGATCTCTTTTTCGCCAATGCAACAGGGATGCCCAGGATAGTCGACTCGAGAATCGGTAACATCTCATGGTCCGACCATGCCGATGTGACCATTACTTTGGGCAGCCTTTGCGTGGCCTCTCCATGGAATTGGAGGTTGAACACATCCTTGCTACAGGATCCCGCTTTGAGGGAACAGATCCGTCGGGAAATCCATGAATATTTTGACACGAACGATACCCCAGACGTCTCCGCGAGCACGATCTGGGCAGCCCACAAAGCTGTCATCAGGGGCTCCCTCATAAAGCTGGCTACTAGACGAAAGAAACTGAAACATCTTCAATTGGAAACTCTGCTGGAACGACTGAGGACCCTTGAACTGAAACACCAAACGGCCCCAGATACGGTGACACTCGAAAGATTGGAGGTTGTCAGGAGGTCCTACCGACTTTGCTGCTTGACGATGCGGCGCGCTCCATGGTATGGTCGCGGCGGTCTTTTTACGAGAAATCCAACAAAATGGACTCGCTCCTTGCCAGGACTCTGCGACCCAGACAGGAAAATTCTCATATAACAGCCATAAGACACCCAGACGGATGTTTGAAAACTTTTATAAACAATTATACAACCATACGCCGGACCAGCAGACAAGTGATGTAGGTGAGGAAAAGATCATACTTGCATACCTTAATAATCTTGGGATGACCAAACTTAAGGGGGAGGCCGTGGGTGCTCTATCTCCGAGGAGGAGGTAAGTAAAGCCATTTCTAACTTAAAAAGCAATAAGGCACCGGGACCTGATGGTTTCGAGGGCTCATATTATAAAATATTTAGGGAAGAGTTAGTGCCTCCACTGACCAGGCTCTTTACCGACCTCCGGCAGGGGGGTCGGCTGGATCCAACAATGGCCCTAGCTACAATGGTACTGATACCCAAACCCGATAAGGACCCGCTCGCACCTGAAAACTATCGGCCTATCTCGCTGATCAACCATGATCTTAAGATCTTGGCGAAAATACAAGCAGATAGACTAAACCCGTTACTGACCTCTCTGGTACATGCCGACCAGGTTGGCTTTATTCAGGATAGACAGCTGTTTGAGAACACTCAGAGGAATATAGGTTTGATCTGGCAACAAGTGTCCTCGAAAGTACCGACGCTGGTGGTAGCTATCGACGCAGAAAAGGCTTTTGACAGGGTGCGGTGGCAATTTCTATTTACGGTACTGAAACACCTGGGGTTCCCGGATGAATTCATAACAACCACGAAGGCCATGTACCACAACGTTCAGGCACAAGTGCGGATCACGGGAGCCCCTATGACGCCGTTTCGGCTGTTTAACGGTACTAGACAGGGTTGCCCACTCTCCCCCCTCTTATTTGTACTGGCTCTGGAACCTTTGCTCCAAGCCATAAGGCATCACCCAAACATACAGGGAGCACGGGTGGGGGATAGTGAGTTCACCGTATCGGCATACGCCGATGATATCCTCCTTACCGTTACTAACCCCCTGGACTCCATGGCCGCTCTACAAGGAGTCATAAGAGAGTATGGCGCGATGTCGGGTTATAAGGCCAACATGAGCAAGACCAGCGCAATGCCGATCCATTTGTCAGATGCCACCGTTCACCGCATTCAAGAGACCTATGGCCTTAAAATAGAAAGAGATGCCCTGAAATACTTGGGTATACAACTTACGGCCGACCCTCTACGCCTATACTCAGCTAATTATGACCCCGTGATTTGCACTCTGACCGGAGACCTGGAGAAGTGGACGGACAAGCCCATCTCCTGGATCGGACGGATTAACTCGGTTAAAATGAACGTCCTCCCGCGCATCCTGTTCCTATTCCAAGCCTTGCCAATCCGAATTACAAAAACCCAACTGATACCGTTACAAAGATCAATCAGCGCATTTATATGGCAGAATAGGAGACATAGGATATCCTGCCAAGTCCTCTACAGACGTAGGGATAGAGGGGGACTGGGCCTACCAAACGTCTACTTCTACTACCTGGCAGCCCAGTTGACTCAGGTTGCGATGTGGCACTCGTCGACAGGGGAGAGGCGATGGGTGGAGATTGAATCCAGGATGATGGGGAGCGACGTCCCCCACTTTACTATGTGGGTCCAGAAGGAATACAGGCCCCCGACACGGGCATTCTGCCCGTCCATCCAGAACTCGCTCCGCATTTGGGACGAGACTAATTGCAAATACGGACTGTCCTCTTCCCCCTCCCCCTTGACCCCGATCCTCCGGAACAGGGAATTTCCACCGGGAATGGCTCCTAGAGATTTTAGGAATCTGGAGGGACTAGGGTTAAGGCGGATTCACCAACTTTACCGCAACGGACAGATAATCCTGTTTGACGACCTTAGACGGGACTCCCACTTAACACCATCAGACTTCTTTCGCTACCTTCAGATTCGGGACTTCGCCAAAAAGCCCCATATAAAGGGAGCTGCGCAAACAGGGATGACATTCTATGAGAAGCTGTGCCGAGAAGGATCCGTCCCTAAGGGTATGATCACACTCTTGTACGCCCACCTTAGCTCGGAGAACAAAGAATGGGGACGTCTGACCTACGCCGACCAGTGGGAGGCAGATCTGGGTGAGGTTCTGGAGGGGGTGGAATGGCAGGACATATGGGAGGCTAATAAGAACTCCTCCGTCTGCGTCACTCTCCAAGAACAATCATGGAAGACTATGTTCCGTTGGTATACCACCCCTGTCAAACTATATAAGATGCACAAACTGGATACCGATGATTGCTGGAGGGGATGTGGTAACCAAGGTACATACCTCCGCATGTGGTGGGATTGTCCAAAACTACGTAGCTTCTGGAAGGCAGTAGAGGACTTACTGACTCAGACCTTTAACAAACCCCTACTACTGGATCCATGGGTATACTTACTGAATAGACCCCTTGACGGGTGGACCAAACTGGAGCAGACATTGGTACATAAACTAACCCTCGGGGCTAGACGTACTATCGCGACAGCATGGCTCTCCCTGGAAGGTCCAGAGATCTCAGGCGTGATATCACGGATCCGAGACTGCCGACTGGACGACCTGACGGCACGGGTGAAGGGTACGACAGAGAAGTTCATAAAACTCTGGGAGCCCTGGGATAATAGCATAGCAGGATCTGCGTAAACGGAATATGTTCACCAGGAAGATGGGACATGGGGGCTCTCGGGCTCTTCCACTGCCGGTCGCGCGATGCCCCGGGCTGATTGCCCCGCACTCGCTGCGTCCCAGTTCCAGCGCCTCACCTCTTTTTCTCTTCTCTTCTTCTGATCTTTTACTTCTCTCTCTCCTACAACCACCCCTGATTTCTCGGCATCGGGTTTCGGGGGTAGGTTTTCTCTTTTTATTGAAGGTCTTATTCTTCTTGGTTCCTCACTTTGCCTGTATACCCAACATCTCCTCAGATATGATCGGTGCGATAGGGGAATGCGGAGATACCATATTCTCTGGATGCCTTTTTCCTGACAGACCCCTTGTGGGACAAAGGGTAATTCCCCGAGTCATATACACTTCCTCCGACTAGAGTCAACTGACTGTGACGATCTGTACGGGGAAGCTCGGGATGGTTTGGCTATGGCTATTAGGTGACCTCTTGTATCACTAATGTGGTTTAACGCTAACCGAACACGTTACCTTATATTCCTGGTCCTTTATTCGAATAGATATTGGAAGACAACAGCCAAAAAGTACAGCATAATTCCAAATCCCCGATGGGGATCAGGCGCCACGGAAACTAGGGATAAGCGTGTCTGGAGGACAACTGTCGTTAAGACTGTTTTCCTCAGACCGATTTCTTCCACTGAGGCTTATAAGCAGGACGCACAATAGTACCGTTCCTGTTATGACACCCTCGGGCAAAAGTGAGGAATTTTGATACTTATGCTGTATAGACAATAAAAAAACCCAGATGGGGGGCAGGTTGAATAGAATTATCAAGGTGGCTTGTACTATATGCTGTTGTTGCATTGTTGCATTTACAAAACTGTTTGTGTATATTTTGGCTTCTGCGCAAGCCTTCAAGTTGTATGAATCTTGCCTTACCTATCGTGTGCAAAAATAAAGAATTAAAAAAAAATGTATTGATGTATCACACTGTTGTTGCACTGTTCTACCTTGAAATAAATAAAGAATTAAAAAAAAGAAAAGGTGGTGTTTACATTGCAGCCTAGTAATACCTCTCACTCAGACAGCCACTAGAGGTGCTTCCTAACTCAATACTGCACAATGTGCAGCAGTTAAGTTCAGCATCGCCACATGGAAATGCATTCATTTAATACATCTCTGTGAGGAAATGCTGATTGGTCAGGGCTGTGTTTTGCAATGCATGCATAATAGCCTCCCAATGCTTTCGGATTGGCTGAGATCGTTAAGATTGATGATCTCAGCCATGGAGGCAGTGGGAAAAAAAAAAAGAATTACTGCAAATTCTCACTATAGTGAATTACCCAATATGGAATGCAAAATGTTAGGCTCAAACAGATAAACTGGAGAATTTCAACTCTGCTAAGCTATTTTGGAGTACATCATATTCATAATGATTTATATTTTAGCAAATAACCTGGAGTACCTCTAAATAAATAGCAAATGACTTTTAAAATTTAGAATATAAGCACATTAAAAATCCTTATCTAATTGTTTCAATGTCAAATAATGTTCACTGGCAGATTTAGGACCGAGTTTTTTTGGATCCTATTATATTCTTTTGAAAGTTAGCCCAATTGCCCGTAACTTATTAATCGCTGTTAAATTCCAACCTTTTATCATCCAGCTGAAAAGAGTCCAATAAATCTCTTGTGTATGTAACACAAAGGAGATATCTATGAAAAAGTATGACGTACAAAGGCCAACCATTCTTCATAGCGTTTAGTCTATTCTAAAAAATGCTTTCGCTGTTTTGTTTTAAGAAGTGCTTCTGTATTACATCCCTCCTTTTCACATTTAAATATACATGAAAAATTTGCAGTTTTTGTTTCATAGTAAACCTAAAGCCGGCACAGAGGAGGAATGGTACACAACAGTTCACACGGCTTCTATCCACAAAACCAACAATAAAAAATGGAAAACTTAATTTACATCTCACCCAGCAAACATTCAGGTACTGACTGAAGCTTGGAAGCTCCACCTCATTTATTCTACTTTTGTCACCATTATTTTTACAAGAACAATGTTCCAATTTTACCTGTAGTTTGCTACTGCTGTTATTTGTGCAGTGTATTTTCATGTAAATCTACAGGGTTATTCACCAAATTGAGAATTCAAAGTGAATTACAAATGTAAGACCTGAGTAGCCAAACTGAAAGCGTTGTTGACTTGGAGAATTTTTCCGTTTTGGTTATTTGGTTATTCTCTATGATTTCACCTTGAATTCTTACTTCAGGGAATTACCCTGATAGTTCTTAATACAATTTGATTGGTAAATTTGCCATTTGCATGCAACAAATGCAACCCCCTCTCTTTCTCCATCCTTGCCCTTCCTAGCAGTAAATACTTTTGTTTAACCGTGTTTTGCTCTTCATTCCTGTCCACAGGCCTACTTGCATCCATCGAACAATTACTGGAAAATAAGGGAAACTTGATTTCATGTCATTTCAAACCCCAAATAATTGAATACTGCAAGAACAGATTATCAGATACAAGAACATTAAACTTTTAAAAAATGTAGCAAAACAGGTTTAAATAGGTCTCAGAAATGACAACATCTTGCGTCAAAACAGAATGTACTCGGCGGGGCCTGGCTGCAGAGCAGAGAGGAAGCTTGTCTTAGCAGCTCCTGCTCACCAGAACAAACAAAGCAGAATATCGCGACCAAAACAGCGGCTACTCGATACAGCAAGGTCACTAACCGAGAGGGAACATTGAGGTGAACAAAATGACACCACTTAAGCAACAGTTCAAGCAATACTCACCCATCACCCTGGTGAGGCCTACAAGCAAGGCAGGCGCAGGAGACATGGCTGCTCCCCTGCTGCCACAACAAGGCAAAAACTTAAACTGGGGCCTGGTCCATCCCCACCCGAACCCCATGCAAAGTACTTGTAACATGACACCAACTACTACCGACAAGGCCAACAAAATGGCGGATGCCTCCCACGCTACTGACCCAGGCAGTGCAGCGCTGGAAACGGAGCGCCGGTTAAATAAAATCTTCGCCTCCTTTTGGGAGAAACTGGAGGCCTGCATGCAACCTCCAGTGCCGGAAAATCTGCCCACAGACCTGCCACAGAACCTACATCAGGCAGTCAAGCGGAGGGTAGCACTAACCCCCTCTTAAACTCACAAGAGGCAAGCACCAACAAGGAGCCATCTTGGGGTCATGCTTCTGGAGCCCCACAGAATGCAGCAGCAGACCAGGGGCGGCACCCAGAGACCTGGGAAAACCCAGGAGAGGGCGCCCAAGGCTACCTCACCTGCGAGTGGAGATGCGACACAAGCTCCGGAGGGGCAAAGTGTGCTCGAACAAGCTGGAGAAACGGCAGGACGCTAGGCCCCATGAAGCGACAGCCAAAGGCAGATCCTCCCGTGGCAGTGGCATCCCACAATCGTTCCGGGAGACAGGCCACACAACCACAAGACTGACTCAATATGCCCCACCAAGATCACGTCCACACGGCACAAGGTCCATACGCATCTCAACCCATGGGCTACAGAAATGGATGCCTCACCCTGCACAGCTATTCTTGCTGTGGTTTGTGTTTCAAATACAGAAAAGTAGATAAACTCATGGTCAATGGCAATAAATACTCAGAAGTGATATGTTGCCATGTTCTTATTGTCATAGCAGAAAACAGCATTCCTTTCATTCATCCTGATTCTTCTAAGCAAAAGACATCAGCTAACAATGAATGATTCTGTCCGTATTATCCGTTCATAATTAAGCTGGTAGGATGGAAAGTTTGAAATGTTGAGTTATTGGAGCAACACTGTTATACTGCTACATAAGAGGTGAGCATCATGCATTACATAGTGTCATTCACTTTTTACTGTTGATGCAGTAGCCCAAGCTAGGGCATAAACTCAGTCTTGTCTCTAAGGATTTTGTGTAATGCGTATTTGGCTTAGCAAGTCTATACAGCTGGTCATTAAATAAACAGGTCACCTAATTTTGGATAAATAGTCATTCTGGTTCAAAGTTGAGTTGGAAACCAATAAAATGT
This sequence comes from Pelobates fuscus, assembly GCF_036172605.1. Taxonomy (NCBI): domain Eukaryota; kingdom Metazoa; phylum Chordata; class Amphibia; order Anura; family Pelobatidae; genus Pelobates; species Pelobates fuscus. The sequence continues at coordinate 307,409,904 of NC_086317.1, read as the reverse complement.
TCCTGCTGGTTGCTTCTATTTTAAATGTTTGACCCAGAATTACTCCTGTATATAACCACCATTGTTATGACAGCATAGACTAATCTTAAAGGGGTTGTTATCACTAAATAAATGCTTTTTATATTTATAAAACAAGTATGTAGCCATTGTTTGGGTCAAACTGTGATGGCATCTGGATTGTGAATTCCAGATATTGGATCTTGCAGATTTTGTCAAACTGTGTCATTAACCTATGAGAAAATATGAGTACCCATTTTAATCTTTTTCTTATTATACCAAATAATAACAAGGATGTGCAATTATTTTAAAGGAACACTCTAAGCAACATAACCACAACAGACTTAATGGCACCCAGAGTCCACCTTTTCCTCAGTTGCCATGATTTATACTTTTGCATTATCAGTGTCAGTTACTCCTGGAGGGCCCAAAATAGCTGCCCCCCAACCATTTTTTTCTAGGGTCGCCAATCCTTAGCCAGCACACTAAGGGGGCCCATCAGGTGGCCCATGTACACAAGGCCACTTGTGTTTTTATTAGTCAGCAGGGGTCTGGTAGGGCGCTGTGGTCCTTTAAAAGCACAACTGGGCCTCCTTCTTTTTGTCAGCAGTGGGAGGAAGTGACAGCCAGTCACTTCCTCCCAGAGAGAAAGGAGCCACACGGGAGAGAGGATGATAAGGCAGTGAGGAGGGTGCGTGGACTGCCAGTGCCAGAGCCTTACTTCCAACATCCTCAGCCAGCAGACTGAACCCCAGGGAAGCCACCCTCCTGCACACAAAGGTAGAAAACTGAAGGGTGGCTCTAAAAGTGTAAAGTGTGCATGTGTGTCAGAATGTCTGTCAGTGCGTGTGTCTGTGTGTCAGTATGTTTGTCAGCATGTCTGTCAGTGTGTGTGTCTGTGTGTCCCCGTGTCAGTATGTCTGCCAGTGTGTGTTTGTGTCAGTATGTCTGTCAGTATATGTGTCTGTGTATCTGTATGTTGTCAGTGTGTGTATCTGTGTATATGTATGTTGTCAGTATGTGTGGCAAACTGTGGTAAACCGTATGTTATTCCCCCCTCATTTGTTCATGAAAGAGCTATATCACTACCCCTGGCTCTGTACTTTTCACCCTCCAGGCTAAACTCCGAAAAGCACCCCTTTTCTGGAAAGCGTTCGGTTTCTGAAAGCCACGAGGTGTCAGGTACAACTTGTATGAAACTCAGTACTTTTACTTTGCAGAAAAAAATAATAAAGCAAAGTCCGATACAGATAATCCTATAGGGGCAAGGCAAAAACAAGGTCAGACAATCCAAAAGGTTAAAATCCAGGCAGCAGAGGTTTAATAACGAATAGGCAGTCCAAAGTCAGGTAAAACAGGTATACAGGAAAACAGGAACGCAGGTAGTATAGAAAGGTAGCACAGAACAACTGAGCAATGAAAGCTCAGCTGTTCCAGGTTTAAATAGGCTGCCATACAAAAGGCACACTTACTTAATAAGCCTCCATAACACCCTATTGGGTGTCAATCTGCTGGGGTAAAAAATGAAAATCCAGCGCACTCCCTACCTACTAAACAGCTACTTTGGTGCTGACCGATTTTGTAAGTTTTATTAAAAACACCTAATCTAGGCAACAAATAATGGGGGTTTAGTTACATTATATGATCATACATTGCATAAGCCTGCCACAACGTCAATGTACCCCATCTTTGGCAGGTCCTACTCTAACAGTCAACTGGGGCAAGGCAGAAACAAGGTCAGACAATCCAAAAGGTTAAAATCCAGGCAGCAGAGGTTCAATAACGAAAAGGCAGTCTGTGGTCAGGTAAAACAGGTATACAGGATAACAGGAACGCAGGTAGTATAGAAAGGTAGCACAGAACAACTGAGCAATGAAAGCTCAGCTCTTCCAGTTTTAAATTGTGTGCCATACAAAAAGGCACATCTTAACACCCTATTAATGCATGGGGCTGTCAATCTGCTGGGATGTGACATAGAGGTGAGTATTAACCTAATTAAATCCAGCCCCGCTGTCTAGCGACATGGAGCAATCGCGCACGTCTACCAGGTGTCTATCGTTGCCTGGGACATGTGACGAGATCAGAGTTCACAGGTCACGGTCTGCCTTCTGCATTTGCGCATGCGTGCTAGTTTCCGAGACCAGTGTACCTCCATCGGAGCAGCAAGGTAGCGGAGGTTGTGAAGGTAAGTTGTGACACAAGGTGCCAACGGGACCTTGTACAAAAATGTGTGGAACTCTAGTTCGGCCGCATCACTTCCCTATTCTCGGTCAACTTATCCCTTAGTTTTACACCCACTTCCTATGGATTGAAAGTACTAAGCGCTCCCTGAGAGCCAGGGGGAGCCCACCTTTGTTTGTCTGCAGGAGATCCTGACCATTGACCAGCCAAAGGGACAATTACTTTGGAACTATTCTCGGCATGGATTTTGCCAGTGGCCGGTCAATTCTTTACCCCGGTAGCGATTCTTCCATTCTCCACGGATCTGGGCGATATTTTGCCACCTTGGGCACTCGGACCGGAGCTATCCGGGGATGTATGATGTGTTTGGGTTCCTGCTTGTTTTCATATGTTTTGGGGGTATTTTCATGTTGTGTCCACTGTAACCGGGAGATAATTAACTTAAGCGAGGGCTAACTCAATTATCTCCCAGACACAGAAGCACCAGGGCGGGCTTACTCTGAGTTGAATAGAGACGCAATGCTGGGCGTCCATGTATAAAAGACTGTACTGCCAGAACTAAGTGTTGTCTACTTACTGGGGGAAAGAGTTATATACACTGATCACCTCTTCTTCCAGCAACGAGTAGAATGCAGCTGAGATACCCAGTCGGGGTATTGGAGCTGCGCTACAGTGTGTGTGTATGTGTTAGTGTGTATATCTGTGTGTGTGTGTATGTGTGTCAGTGTGTATATCTGTATGTAGTCAGTGTGTGTATCTGTATATGTGCATGTGTGTCAGTGTCTGTCTTTGTGTCTGTGTATCTGCATGTGTGTCTGTGTTTGTATCTGTGTATCTGCATGTGTGTCAGGTTTTGTATCTGTGTGTCTGTATGTGTGTCAGGTTGCGTATCTGTATGTTGTCAGTGTGTGTATCTGTATGTTGTTGATATGTGTATCTGTAAGTTGTCAGTTTGTGTATCTGTGTGTGTATGTGTTAGTATATATCATTGTGTGTATATGTGTATATGCATGTGTCAGTGTGTGTCTTTGTGTCTGTGTATCTGCATGTGTGTCTGTGTTTGTATCTGTGCATCTGTGTGTCTGTATCTGTGTACCTGTGTGTCTGTATCTGTATGTGTTAGTGTGTATATGTGTCTGTATATCTGCATGTGTGTCAGTGTGTAATTCTGTTTGTTTGCATGTGTTTGCTTGCTTTCAAATGTAAACACCACATACAAACACACCCCTACATTCACACAAACATGCTCCATACAAAAACATGTTTACAATCTAACGCAAAAGCACTGATTGGTGCTATTTACAACCCTGCAAGCATGGGAAAATGGTAGAGCAGTGGTGTACATACTGCGGTTGCAGGGGTCGCAGCTGCGACCAGACCCGTCACTCCAGGGGGCCCGGCAGCCCTGCGGACCCCTGCTATCGGGTGCACGCCGCAATGTGTTGCGGCCCTGTCGGAGCAGTATAATTGCCAGGGCCGCACATGAAGGGGCCCATCGGGTGGCCCATGTGGTTAGGCAATATGGATCAGTTTTGCACCAGGGCCCAATGGATTGTGTGTATGACACTGTGGTAGAGCCTCAACTGTCAAAGCATTATTTATGTTACACGACAGATGGGGATCTACATTTTGGCCACCCTTGCAATAGGGAGGACCCCAAAAAAAACACGCACCAGGGGCCTCTCTACTATAGTTCCACCAATGTGTTGAGATGGAGGGAGTGATTGCATACCAGGGAGTGGGGACAGGGCCCAGGGGGCCAAAGCAAATGCTTGCCCAGTGTTTTATCAATATTAAAGAAGGCCCTGACTGTTATTAATGCATACTAGCTGCATATACTCTGATTTTGGATTTTCCCTGTACTGCACTTCTGGATCGGCCCTTCTGCACACATTCACTCTCTAGGTCATTTATTTAAGTAGTCATTATGTTTTGTGATATTTTGCAAGGGTGAGCATTATCTCTGCATTCTGGACTCCACCCGCAGGTAAACCCTGACATCCTTGGGCACAGAAACAAGAGACGTCATGTTTCCACAATTGTTCCAGAGGTCCCAGCTTGATATGCAAATGAGCAAAGACAGACATTGTGTTTCAGACTTAACTCTGCATTACTGCAGGAACACTAGGCAATGGACACTGTTTTAAACACAGCTTCATTTAACCCCTTAAGGACAGAGCTTCAGAAGCTTGTCTTTCACTTAATGACAACGGCATTTTTTGCATGTTTTGCTGTTTGCATTCAACTGCAATTTGCATTTGACTAATTTATTGCACTGACGCATATTATATACCGTTTTTTAAAGGACAGAAAGGGCTTTAATTTGATGTAACATATATATATATACATGCTTATTTTTTATAAAAAAATACAGAAAAATGCAAAAAAAATGAAAAATGTTGTGGGTTTGTTTTACAGTTTTTGCAATAATAATGTGTGCACAATTAGTGCAGGTTAAGGAAAGTAATTAAAAATAAATTCATTTCGTTGTTCTGATTTACAGAATATATAATGTGTCTGGGATTTTAAGTTTTTTTTGGTAGTTACAGGTCACAAACTAGTAGTTACAGGTCACAAAGCACAAGGAGTAAAATACATTTTTAATGTGGAGCGATTTTAGAATTTGGTATGTTTGTCTTGTAAGTTTAATAGCCATAAATGAAAACAAAATTGCCACACAAAAGTATATATTTATATAAAGAAGACACCACAGGCTATTTACCTAAGGTTGTTTTGACACTTTCTACGTAGCCATTTCACCGCCAATCTCTGCTAAATATTGGAGTAAAATTGTGTTTTTTTGGGGTTTTGGCACACAAACTTATAACAAAGAACTTCTCATGTGTATTTTGTAACGTTGGTGTGTGCTATTCCTGTACAAAGTTTTATTTTGTGTTCAGTTACATCTGCTGAGTAAAATGACACCCCCATTGTATGTCTTTGGCACTGTTTTGTGAAGCTACAGTGCAATATAGGAGACCTGTCCTTTTCAGTATTCACAGTAGAATTTTGAGAAACGGATTTAATGAGCCTATGCTTCCATTTGGGGTATTATAGTAGTTTGACTGTTCAAAAAAACAAACCACAAAGACCTACCATTTGTAAAAGTAGACACTCCAGGGTATATCATAAGGTGCATATTGTGCCTTAGCATGCCCCAATTTTTTCACCAATATATGCCAAAGTATGTGGTAAAAAATAATTTTGGGCATTATTTTACATACGGATTGCATTTTTGCTGGGCATTTTGTATATTTCATATGTGCCACTAAGTTCAAAACCCTCAAATTATGCTCAGCTAAGTCTTCTGAGTAAAAATACATCCCCAATGAATGTCTTTGGCACTATTTTGTGAAGCTACAGTGCCATATAGGAGACCAAGCCATATCAGTTTTTACAGAACTTTGAATTTTGACGCTGGGCCTATGTGCAATTTCCAAGCATCTTCGCAGGTTTTAAATTCAAACTAACCCACAAAGGCCTACCATTTCTTAAAGTAGACACCCCAGGGTATTTCAAAAGGCATATTTTGAACCTTAGCGTGGGATCATTTTTCCGCTAGCTTGTACCAGGTGTAGTGGTAATAAGCGTTTTTTCTGCCTTTTTGACACACAAAGTGAGTTTGCACAGTATATTTGACACACAAAGTGAGTTTGCACAGTAGAAAAGGCATACCATTTCTTAAAGAAGACATCCCAGGGTATTTCAAAAGGCATATTTTTTTTTTTGTAAATCTTGTTTATTACGTAAGAGTCAGCAATAATTAGGCTCGCAGGCCGACGAGAAGTACAATGTCAACGGTATAAGACATATAAAACAAGAAGGTGCGTAAATCCAAAATAGTAACATCGTAACAATTCACGTTAAGGTCATAAGCTCCAAAGACTGGTAAGTATATAAGTTCTGTAGTCCCTTTCCATATTCGGGAGTGTAGTGTGTGAGCTTTGGCCTAGAATGATGTACCAATGTATGGGGGCCTATTTATATATGTACTCGCAAAATACAGCAACCCTTGGTATCAGCACAGCGATAAGTCAGGACCCGTCAGTCTCAAACATGACCTAGGGTGTCTAATAATAAATTGTCGCCATAAGCAGTATAGAATAGGCTGTCTGGTGTCTCATCAGAGTAGGGAGACCCGCGGGCCTCGTTAGCAAGCTCGGGCGAGCGAAACAGGATGGTGGAGCACAGCCGGGAGGCCCACCCAACCATCCGTATTGACCAAAGTGTAAAAGGCATATTTTAAACCTTAGCGTGGGATCATTTTTCCGCTAGCTTGTACCAGGTGTAGTGGTAATAAGCGTTTTTTCGGCCTTTTTGACACACAAAGTGAGTTTGCACAGTATATTTTGCAAACCTTATGTGTACCACCACTCTATAATACTTCATATGTTGCTCAGCTATGTCGGCTGAGTACAAAAATACCCCCGTATGTACCTTTGCCAGGTATATGTGGACATCGGAGGGGCACATTTGGGACACAGCCATTCCAGTTTTTTTTCAAACTTTAAATTTTTACGCTGTGCCCATATCCCATTTTAGAGTATTTTACCAGACTATATGATCCAAATACCCCATAAAGCCATACCATTTCTTAAAGAAGACATCCCAGGGTATTTCAAAAGGCATATTTTGAACCTTAGCATGGATCATTTTTCCGCTAGCTTGTACCAGGTATAGTGGTAATAAGCGTTTTTTCTGCCTTTTTGACACACAAAGTGAGTTTGCACAGTATATTTTGCAAACCTTATGTGTGCTACGACTGTATAATACTTCATATGTTGCTCAGCTATGTGGTCTGAGTAGGGCCAGATTAAGAGCCCAGTGGGCCTGGTGCTGACAATTATGATGGGCCTAATTACAAAATCTTATTGACCAACAACACTGAAACAGTCCTACCTCCTAAGCGTCATGTATCTGATGGAGATGGTGCTGGAGGGAAACTCATAGGATGCAGTTATGAGAAAACACATACCCTATGCTAATCTCACGCTCTCATCTTTCAAGTAAACCCGTCCCATACCATACCCTCTAACAGCAGTGTCCTGTAAAGCAGGAAGTCTATGGATGGCGTAAAAGGGTGGGCCACTGACACAAATCACATAACCAGAACTGTCGAAAGGGGCGAACATACACAAAAAGGGATATGTCTGTGTCCCCATGTCTCCCAGTCCCTTAGTGTCTGTGTCCCTATGTCTCCCAGTGTCCCCATGTCACTAGGACACTAGGGGACATTGGGACACTGGGAGACATGGGGACACTGAGATACTAGGGAACACTGGGAGACCTAGGGACACAGACTCTTGGGGACACGGAGACATGAGGACACTGGGTGACTGAGACATGAGGGGACACTGGAAGACGTGGGTCACTGAGACACTGTGATACATAGGGGACACTGTGATATATAGGGGACACTGGCGACTCGATAAAGACCTGGGTACAGGTCAAAACATTGCAGTGTCCAATAAACCTGCTTAAATCTATCACAGTGAGTGCCTGAGATTTTTTTTCTTTTATACTAGGGGACACTGAGACACTTGGGGGCACTGTGAGACATGGGGACACTGGGATACTAGGGGATTCTGAGAGACTAGGGGGCACTGAGACACTATGGACACTGGGAGACTTGGGGCACTGAGACACTTTGATACATAGGGGACACTGTGATACATAGGGGACACTGGAGACTTGATGAAGACCTGGGTACAGGTCGAAACGTTGCGGTGTCCAATAAACCTGCTTAAATCTATCACAGTGAGTGCCTGAGATTTTTTCTTTTATACTAGGGGACACTGAGACACTGGGAGACATGGATATACTAGGGACACTGGCTGGGAGACATGGGGACACTGGGAGTGCCCCATATCTCCCAAGTCTCAAAGTCGCCCAGTGTCCCCATGTCTCCCTGTCCCCCCCACTGTCTCCATGTCGCCCAGTGTCCCCTAGTGTTTGTATCCCCATATCTCCCAGTGTCCCGATGTCACTAGGTGTCAGGGTACCTGTGGTCTCTACCTCTGAAAGAGGTAGAGACTTAGCTGTTCCTCCATCCAGACGGCCTGATGGCTCCCTTCTCCACGGTCTATCCGGTCATGCAAGGCCGGCCGCGAGGGAGTGACTGCCTTTTACAGCATCTAGGCAGGAAGTTGTCATCAGGACACTCCTCCGGAACGACCTGTCACTCAATTGCTGCAGGACCAATCAGGACGCCTCGGAGGCGTGGTTACTGCTCTGAACAGGGTATTTAACAGAGCTTCTTTCATTAGCTCATTGCCCTGTCTAGCTTGTTCTAGTCACTCAGTGCTTGTGTATTCTATTATCCCTTTTGGTTTTGACCCGGCTTGTTTACCTTACTCCGCTTATCTCTGTTACCCTTGATTCGGCTTGTCTCTCGCTTACCTGTCTTCTGTTACCCTCGACCTCGGCTTGTCTTTGACCATTCTATACTGTACTACGTTAGTCCGGCCATTCTAAGGTCCGGTATACGTATCTGGCTACTGTTTGTACTCTGCGTGTTGGATCCCTGTCCCGATCCTGACATTACGACAGGGCCAATGGATCCTGCAAGTACAAACAGTCAGCTGGCTTCTCCTGATCCTAGGTTTGAAGCCATGGATCACAGAATGGATCAGATGGCGCTGGCGCTACAGGCTCTATTATCTCGTGCCAATAACCCACCAGAGGAGATACGTAATACCCCTGTTTCTCCTGTCGGTTCAGGTCTAGAGGTAGCCACAGTGGGTGCTTCTTCTCGCATTACCCCCCCAGTACGCTATGGTGGGGCTCCTGAGAAGTGTTGTGGTTTCTTAAACCAAATTAGTATCCACTTTGAATTGCAACCTCGCTCTTATCCTACAGATAGGGCAAAGGTAGGATTTATTATCACCCTACTTATTGAGAAAGCTCTGAGATGGGCCAACCCATTATGGGAGAACGATAACCCATTAGTTTATAACTATAACGCCTTTGTAGCTGCTTTTAGAAGAACATTTGACCCTCCAGGTAGAAAGGTTAATGCAGCCAGATTACTGTTGCGTCTGAAACAGGAGAACCGAACACTGGTGGATTATGCACTAGAGTTCAGGTCTCTGGCGTCAGAGGTCAAGTGGAATGAGCAGGCGTATATGGATGTATTTTTGAATGGCTTATCTGAAGTAATCCTTGATGAGGTTTGTTACAAATGGCTATTTGTAACTGGCCCTTTAAATGAAAAATTGCCCTGCTTCCCTGGATTGTGGAGAAGCCTATTTGCCAGCCTCCTGCCTCATGACTATGGCCCCTGGAAGATTGTGCCCCTGAAAATGTATTAACTTTTATTGGTGTGTATGGCCCTTTAAGCACCGTCTGGGGACATATTGTGACTTTGCTGAACAATGCCCCTTTAAGACTATGTCCCCAGACCTGTAAAATAACTTGCCCCTGGCTCTCTCCCACTTGGTTCAGTAAATAGGGCTTACTGAACCAAGTACCACACAGGCGGACCACCCAGAAGTTAAAGTGTGCAGGCAATTTACCTCCCAGGCTGTGAGGTTACTGCAGGTTAATTGCCGAGCGCTGGATGGCCGCCATTCGGCAGCCGAACACGTGGCGGCGGCCATTTTGGTCAGCGGTGTATGTTAAAGATTCTGTGGAACTAAAATCGGCTACACATTCTGCCGAACACCGCTGACCCTTACCTTCTCCCATACGGAACTTGCAGCTCCAGAGACTAAGTCCCGTTCGAAATGGGACTTAGTCGTTTTTTCGGCATGAAATTGACCGACCGCACAGCCCAAATCTATGGAACTGTTTTGGGCAGGAAATTGTGCTTGCGGTCGGTCATAAAGGGACTTCCAGCTAACTTTTGATCCACTGGGGGGATTTGGCTGATTTTTGGAAGTGTTTATGTTTGATGTATGCTGAGTCTGAATATGCAACTTTTATTGAAATTGAATGTATGGTTTTAAAGTTACAGTGTGTGTGTAAAAACTGTATTTTTATTGTATGTAATAATTGGTTTAACTGTTTATCTGAGGGGAGGGAATGTGTGGGCTGCACCAGATGTGTGATTGGTGATTTTATGCCTCCCCCTGGGAGTATCCTATTTGCATGTAACCTCAATAAAAGCCAGGCTGGGTGTTCCAGCATCTGAGACCTCTTCTGACCCTCTAACTTGCAGCCTCGACTCATGTTTGTAGGGGACAGCTATAATCACTACAGGGATTGCTATGCTCTTCATACTCCCTTAGCTGTTGAGCTCTTGTAAGAGCTCTCGTTCCTGATCCTGCTTCGCTCGACAGAAGGAAGAGGTTCGCCTATTGGAACCTGGAGCCTGGTCGTAGGTCCAGGGCGCAGAGCAGACGGCGAGATACCAGCCCAGCAGCGGTGGTTCGTGGAGTCTGCAGTGCTTATGGTGGCTGCGGTGCTGATGGTCCTTTGGAAAGCGCTAGGAGCATCCTTTTCTACGGTCCAACTTCCAGCCAGCCTGGAGGCAACCGTAACAAGGTTGCTACCAGAGAACTCCCTGAGAATTTAGAGGATTTAATTTCGTTCATCTCTCGTATAGATGAACGTTTAAGAGAGAGACAGAACACTCGAGAGAGGAACCGGAGACCTTCTTTTAGGTTAGCCCCCGCTTTTCCAAGTCCTGACTCCACGGTATCTTTGCTTCCTGAACCTATGCAGATAGGGTATACCCGCCTCTCTGAGGAGGAAAGACAGTACAGGAGAAGAGAGGGTTTGTGTATGTATTGTGGAGCTAAGGGTCATTTACTCTCTAACTGTTCTAACCGCCCGGGAAACGCTCGCACCTAAGTCTCTCTAGAGGACAGGCCTTGGGTGTTTCTATATTGTCCTCTACTCCTAATTATAAAGATCACAGGCTTCTGCTACCAGTTTCCTTAACTTGCGGGAGGGAAGTAGTAAGGGCTATGGCTTTGATAGATTCCGGTGCTGCTGAGAATTTTATCGACCAAGCCTTTGCTAGTAAAAACAATTTCCCATCCCAGCTAAGGGAGACACCCTTGGCCGTTGAGGCCATAGATGGTAGACCACTACTAGACCCTGTTATCTTTCGTGAGACCATACCCATTGATTTAACCCCTTAAGGACACATGACATGTGTGACACGTCATGATCCCCTTTTATTCCAGAAGTTTGGTCCTTAAGGGGTTAAATGTTGGTATCCTACACGTGGAGAAGTTATCTCTTCTGCTCATTTCGTCTCCTTCCGTTCCCATAGTTCTGGGGTATCCATGGTTGAAAGAACATAACCCTATTATCGATTGGGAGTTAGGGGAGATACTCTCGTGGGGCCAGGGCTGCCAGGATCGGTGTTTGTGCAAGGTTTCTCCATTAGCTAATATTAACTTACAGGAGAATCCTACGCAGTCCACAGAAAGACAAATACCAGACCTTTACCTAGACTTAAGGGCAGTGTTTGACAAGAAGAATGCCGATTCTTTGCCGCCACACAGGTCATTTGACTGTAAAATTAAGCTTCTACCCGGGACTATGCCTCCGAGGGGCCATGTATATCCTTTGTCTGTTCAGGAAAACTCGGTTCTAGAAGAGTATATTCAGGAGAATTTAGAAAAGGGATTCATCAGGAAGTCTTCTTCTCCGGCCGGGGCGGGGTTCTTTTTCATTAAGAAGAAGGATGGCACGCTGAGACCTTGTATCGATTACCGAGGCTTGAATAAAATAACTGTCAGAAATGCCTATCCTATCCCACTGATTACCGAGTTATTTGATCGTCTTAAGGGCTCCAAAATCTTCACCAAGTTAGATCTCAGAGGGGCTTACAATTTGGTGAGAATCCAGCAAGGTCACGAGTGGATGACGGCATTCAATACCCAGTATGGCCATTACGAATACACTGTTATACCATTTGGACTATGCAATGCTCCTGCAGTATTTCAGGATTTGATTAATGAGGTACTTAGGGAGTTTCAGCATGATTGTGTTATTGTTTACCTGGACGACATACTAATACACTCTAAGGAGATTGAGACTCACCATAGACAGGTCAGAAAGGTGTTACACAAACTTCTGCAACATGGTCTATACTGCAAATTGGAGAAGTGCAGTTTTGATCAGTCTCAGGTAGACTTTCTTGGGTACGTGATTTCTGGGGAAGGTTTTAAAATGGATCCTGGTAAACTCCAATCTATTTTAGACTGGCCTTTGCCCAAAGGACTCAAGGCTATCCAAAGGTTTATTGGTTTTTCCAACTACTATAGGCGCTTCATTAAGGGTTACTCCTCTATCATTGCGCCTATTACCAATATGACCAAACAAGGGGCTGATACTAAGTTCTGGTCTGAGGAAGCTCTTGGTGCTTTTAAGACTCTCAAGGAACTTTTTGCCTCAGCTCCCATTCTAGTTCATCCTGATACGACTCTGCCTTTCTTGCTCGAGGTCGATGCTTCTGAGACAGGAGTTGGGGCTGTTCTGTCTCAAAGGTTAGGGGTGGATAAACCGTTACACCCTTGTGGTTTCTTCTCTAAAAAAATTTCTGGGCCTGAGAGCAGATATGACATCGGGGAGAGGGAACTGTTAGCGGTCATTAAGGCTTTAAAGGAGTGGAGACATTTACTGGAAGGGACACTACACCCTGTTACTATTCTAACGGATCATAAGAACTTGTCTTATATTGGGGAGGCTAAGCGCTTGTCCGCCAGGCAGGCTCGCTGGGCCTTGTTCCTCACTCACTTTAATTATGTACTTACGTATAGACCTGGTTCTAAGAACTCTAAAGCCGATGCTTTGTCTCGTCAATATGAACCATCCACTATAACTGAACCTCTTCTGTCCTCCATAGTTCCTAAGGGGAATATCATCGCGAACACGAATCTCAGGATTCACTCTCCATTGCTTTCTGAGATCATGAAGTTTCAGCATTTGGCACCCAAACAGACCCCTGGGGATCGACACTTCGTTCCTGCCGCTCTCCAACTGGAGGTGCTACGCTGTCTCCATAACAGCAAGGTGGCTGGGCATCCTGGCATCCGCAAGACTTATGCGCTGGTCTCTAAAGATTTTTGGTGGCCTGACTTACGCAAGGATATGTAATAAGCAATTGGCCACTCACAAATTTTCAGATGTAAAAAAGCCTTGAGTGTAATCTTTTTCCTCCAGATTTTCTATGTTCATCCTCACACTCCCATCAGTAGTTTGGAGATATTTGCTCCAAAAGAGAAAATATATATAGAAAAATAAGGTGCAATTCCAGAGTGTAATAAAAAAGATTTAATAACTTACATGTATGTTTAAAACAATCAGCATATCACCACTGGGCGTCCTACGCGTTTCGTCCTAAAATAGGACTTCCTCAGGGACTTGGTGCATCAATGACAGCAAAAAGACATATTTGTCTTTTTGCTGTCATTGATGCACCAAGTCCCTGAGGAAGTCCTATTTTAGGACGAAACGCGTAGGACGCCCAGTGGTGATATGCTGATTGTTTTAAACATACATGTAAGTTATTAAATCTTTTTTATTACACTCTGGAATTGCACCTTATTTTTCTATATATATTTTCTCTTTTGGAGCAAATATCTCCAAACTACTGATGGGAGTGTGAGGATGAACATAGAAAATCTGGAGGAAAAAGATTACACTCAAGGCTTTTTTACATCTGAAAATTTGTGAGTGGCCAATTGCTTATTATATATCCTTATTTACTCCCACACAGTTAAACGCTATGTTTTTCCATTTTATCTGTGTTTAGCAGATAATCCCCTACTCTATTTTGTATGTATGCTGAAGACAAGAGGAAGTCTTTGGGGATCTTTTCCAGGAAACTTCACCTTATACAGGGAAGCCTCATCTTTTGTATATTATCACTGTTTTCACTGGGGTTGTGTTCACATATTTTGTTTGTATATATTACGCAAGGATATTAAAGAATTCATCGGGGCATGTGAAGTTTGTACCAAGACCAAGCTACCCCATTCGCTTCCATGCGGATTTCTGCACCCTTTAGAGGTTCCTGAAAAGCCTTGGTCCTGCCTGGCAATGGACTTCATTGTTGATTTGCCTATCTCTAAAAAGCAGACTGTCATCCTCACTGTGGTAGACAGATTTACTAAAATGGCTCACTTCATTCCCTTACCTAAACTCCCATCTTCGCCCGAGTTAGCGGAGATATTCGCCAGGGAGATTTTCCGTTTGCATGGGATACCTTCCCAAATTGTCTCTGACAGAGGCTCCCAATTTGTTTCCCGTTTTTGGAGATCATTCTGCTTCCAACTAGGCATCAAATTGAATTTCTCCTCTGCCTATCATCCTCAGTCCAATGGAGCGGCTGAACGCACTAACCAAAAAGTTGAACAATATTTACGTTGTTTCGTTTCAGAACACCAGGACGATTGGGTCGGTTTGATTCCTTGGGCGGAGTTTGCACATAACAATCTCATTTGTGATTCTACGCATTCTAGCCCTTTTTTCTTGAATTATGGCTTTCATCCTTCCATCCTTCCTTCGGAGTCTTCTTCTCAAGGGATACCGTCGGTGGATGTTCATGTTGCCAATTTAAGAAAGTTGTGGGATCGAACTCGACAAATCCTTCTGCACAATTCTACGCTGGTTAAAAAACACGCTGACAAACGTAGAAGGGCAGCACCGGTGTTTGTTCCAGGCGATAGAGTATGGTTAAGTACTAGAAACATTCGGTTAAAAGTGCCGTCCATGAAATTTGCTCCTCGATATATTGGACCGTACAGGGTACTGTCTCAAATTAACCCAGTTGCGTATCGTTTAGCGTTGCCTAATGCCTTACGCATTCCTAATTCATTTCATGTTTCCTTGCTAAAACCATTAATATGTAACAGGTTCTCCTCCACGATCGCCCCTCCCCGCTCAGTTCAGGTGGAGGGTCAGGAGGAGTATGAGGTCAATTCCATCGTTGATTCTCGAATCTCCCGGGGGAAACTGCAATATCTGGTCGATTGGAAGGGTTATGGTCCTGAGGAGAGAAGTTGGGTACCTCAGGAGGAGGTGCATGCTCCCCGTCTCCGCAGGGCGTTTCACTCTCGATTCCCTTCTCGCCCTGGTGTATTCCGCCCGGTGGGCGTATCTTAGAGGGGGGGTACTGTCAGGGTACCTGTGGTCTCTACCTCTGAAAGAGGTAGAGACTTAGCTGTTCCTCCATCCAGACGGCCTGATGGCTCCCTTCTCCACGGTCTATCCGGTCATGCAAGGCCGGCCGCGAGGGAGTGACTGCCTTTTACAGCATCTAGGCAGGAAGTTGTCATCAGGACACTCCTCCGGAACGACCTGTCACTCAATTGCTGCAGGACCAATCAGGACGCCTCGGAGGCGTGGTTACTGCTCTGAACAGGGTATTTAACAGAGCTTCTTTCATTAGCTCATTGCCCTGTCGTGGTTCTAGCTTGTTCTAGTCACTCAGTGCTTGTGTATTCTATTATCCCTTTTGGTTTTGACCCGGCTTGTTTACCTTACTCCGCTTATCTCTGTTACCCTTGATTCGGCTTGTCTCTCGCTTACCTGTCTTCTGTTACCCTCGACCTCGGCTTGTCTTTGACCATTCTATACTGTACTACTTACGTTAGTCCGGCCATTCTAAGGTCCGGTATACGTATCTGGCTACTGTTTGTACTCTGCGTGTTGGATCCCTGTCCCGATCCTGACACTAGGACACTAGGGGACACTTAGAGACATTGGGACACTGTGAGACTTGGGGACACTGAGGCACTGGGAGAGACATGGGGACACTGAGATACATGGGGACACTTAGAGACTAGGGCACTCTGGGAGACTAGGGACACAGACACTAGGGACACTGAGAGACACCAGGCACACTGGGAGACATGGGGACACTGGGAGACACCAGGGACACTGAGACACTGGCTAGGAGACATGGAGACATGGGGCAATTGTGTCCCTAGTGTCCCCAGGTTCCCCAGTGTCCCTATGTCTCAGCGTCCCCAAGTCTCTCACTGTCCCCATGTCTCTCAGGCTCGAAACTGCTGTCTGAACTCTCTGTGCAGAGCTGCTCTCCTGCGGATCAGTGAGTAGAGAGAGGCAGGGAGGGAGATGCTGTAACCTCTTATCCCTGCCTCTCTCCACACAAACAGCAACTCCTACTGGCCGGCGCTGGTATTGCAGAATAATCTCTGTTTATACTGAGACAGACATTTGTATTGCCGGTATTACTGCCATACCGGCACCGGCTAGGCAGCCTCAAATACCTGGGAAATACTTCTGAGAATTACCTGGCAACCATAAGAAATACATGAAAAATACCTGGCAACTCTAAGAGTAGTGTGTGTAAAAAAAAAAAAAAGATTTTTAAAAAAATAAATGGGCCTATTCCATGGGCCTGGAGCTGCAGCTCCATCAGCCCCTATGTTAATCCGGCCCTGGGTCTGAGTACAGCAATACCCCCGTATGTACCTTTGCCAGGTATATGTGGATGTTGAAGGGGGCACATTTGAGACGCAGCCATTCAGTTTTTTTCTAACTTTGAAGTTTTACGCTGTGTCCATGTTCCAATTTGGAGTAGTTTAGATGGTTGGTTATTGAAACTTCCCCACAAACACATGCTATTTATTAAAGAATACACCCTGGGGTAATTCAAAAGGCATATTTTGAACCTTAGCGTGGGATCATTTTTTCTCTAGTTTGTTCTAGGTGTAGTGGTAATAAGCGTTTTTAAATGTATTTTTTTTTAACTTTTTTTACTTTTTAAAACTATTTTTTAAACTTTTGTTTTGCTTATTAATTTTTTTAAACTTTCTTTTTACAGATTTAACATTTTTCTAAGCTTTTTTTTTTACCGTTAACCCCTAACTAGCAGTAAGCAGCACTAACCGTAAATTCCCCATTTTCCCATAACTCCCACCCACCCCAGCTAGAAAAAAAAAATTTAATTATACAATATTTAAATTAGTTAATTAAATAAATTGAACCCCTGAGGATTAAAAAATAAATAAAAGTTAATCGTCAGGGGTTAAAAAAAATTAGATCACAGTATAATACTGTGATCTGTGTTTTGATCACTGTAGGCAGTGATCGACTGGCAGGGAAGGGGTTAATTTTTATTTGGACTGGGTAAAGGGGGGTGTTTTTTGTTTTTTTTACTTAAACGTTATTAAAACTTTTTTTAACTTAATTTTTAACTTTTTAAAACTTATTTTAAAACTTTTTTTAACGTTAACCCCTAGTTAGCCTAACACCAAATCCCCCAATTCCCCACTAACTTCCACCCTCCCCAGCTAGCTAAATATATAATTTTAAAATACTTAAATTAATTAATAAAATTAATTTAACCCCTGAGGGTTAAAAAAAAAAAAGAATTAACCCCTAAGGGTTAAAAAAAAAATCAGATCAAAGTAAAATGCAATCCCTGCCAATTGATCACTGTAGTCAGTGATCAATTGGCAGGGAAGGGGTTATTTTTTTTATTAAAATGGTAAAGGGGGTGGGATTTTAAATAAACTTTATTTTTTTTTTACACAGGGGGCAGGATCAGCACTGATCCGTCTCCCTGCACTTCACACTGAACCCGGAAGTGCAGGGAGGCGGAAGGTGAGTATACACAGCACATGTGCTGGCTCTGACATGCTGTCAGAGCGGGCACATGTGCTGGGACAGCCCGATCCGGTGCTCCCGGTCTGCCTCTAATACAGAGGCAGACCAGAGCACCATCACCCCCGCGATTGCCGCAATTGCGGCGATCTGGGGTTAATTTTACCGCGTGCCGGACGAGGTCCGTCACTCGTCGTTAAGGTTTCCCCTGAGTGACGGACCTCGTCCATCACTCGTCGTTAAGGGGTTAAACCATAGCATTTTTATTATTATTTTATTATTTATATAGCATGGGTTGTAATCCAAAAGGACCAGGGACCAGAAACCCGTTTTGGACTGCACAGTTTCAACCTTGTTGGATTTTGTCAGCATAGCGCTGTTTATGGTCTGGAAGATAAAGTGTCTTTGATCGCTTATAGCTAGGTGCCAAAACGATTGTGGTGAGACCAGACACGCAGACACATTAAAACTTCCAACAGTGCAAATGGTAAACATAATAACCATGATAAAAGCAGGAGTGTCATTTTTGCATTATCAATGCAGCTGAAGAGAAACCAGTCTCCAGCTTCTAAATCGTTTTACGAGGAAGGACCCAGCTACACAGATATGTATGGATTATGTTGATTAGAGTTCCATTTTAACCTTTTTTTATTATTTTGCATTAATTAATAATTATTTTAATGGAAAATTGCAGGTAAAAACACATTGCGTTCATAATGATCTCTAAAATAACAATATGATACTAATATGCATAATAATAATGAGGGGTAAACAAGCATTGGGAAAGCACCAAATTGACCATGGAAGAATTTCCCATGTCTCTCTGTAATGTAATGCTTTGTGGATGTCTTTTACAGCTGGCAAACTTTGTTAACAAACTGTCTCCCTCCTTCCCTTAGAACCCCCAGCACAGTGAAAGATAAGCACTCCCTAAAGAGATGGCACATTCCACATGCAGCAGACCTATTAGGAAATATTACATCATCCACATGGAAGAAGGAAGTTGTAAAAGTTTTGAACCAAACAAATTTAACTAGCAACTGGGTGATGTTCAGTTAGCGGTTGGTTACATATTGCAGCTCTGTGGAACAAATTTCCATTGGTTAAAGATACATTATAGTCACCAGCTTAAGGTATTTGTTCTGGGGTGTATAGTATGTCCCTGCAGGCTTTTTAATGTAGGCACTGCCATTTACTCTACTGCCTAGGAACACCTCTAGTTGCAGTCACTCAGACGGCCACTAGAGGAGCTTCCTGGATCAGTGCTGCACAGTCTGCAGAACTGACGTTCAGTGTATTCAAGCTCTGTATGGAGACACTTAACGTTCCTCATAGAGATGCATTGATTCCATGCATCTCTATGAGGAGATGCTGATTGGCGCAGCACAGCATCTGTGAAAGCATTGGATTGGCTGAGATCATCAAGTTTGATGATCTCAGCCAAGGAGGTGAAGTAGAGGCAGGGACAGCTGCAACAAGACACGCACTTTTTAAAACTATAGACAAGGGGGCCTGGTGGCCTAAATGGGGATTTCAAAACTATAATATTAGGAATACATGTTTGTATTCTTGGCATTATAGTGTTACTTAATATGATTTACATACTTACAGGGAACCCTACTTAATTCCACTTTCCGCATTGCAGGCTTGTAACCTAACAGAACTTTATTAGAGACATTGACATTACATATTTACATAACTCAAATAAATTTCACAAGGCTAGAAATGTTATAAATTAGAACAGAGAGAGAGAGAGTTAGATTACTAATAAGGCGACGTAGGCAGCTGCATGGGCTCAGCATCAGACAAGAGCTGTGAGAATGGCCTCTTTGAGCTAGCAGTGATCTAATAAAAACTGTGCATTGCCCTGTGCTCCCTCACATGCATGAGGGAACTTTGTTTGAAAGAGTCGGAAATGGGGCATGCTGTGCCATCAACAATGACAGTCATACATTGAACATGTCAGTTTGATGCCCCCTCCAGTGCAATCCATGCACAAAGTTTTGCTTAAGAGCAAAAATAAAAATTGCCCTGTGTTTGTGCAACAGTGCAACCGAATTCAATGTGGATAACTAATGGAAATACAGCCAGTCCTATGAGGGGTATAAAAACAACGTAATAATATAGTACCCCACAGGTATAAATGTAATTAATGCACTCAAAAAATATTGAATTGTTATTAAGCAAATTTAATGGCATGATTGTTCTGTGTTTGCTGGTGACTTGTCTCTGGTGTCCCCATAAGTGCAATATCAGAAGACAAAAGAGGGACAAACTTTGGAGAGTGAGTTGTGTGTGTGTGTGTATATAGAGAGACTGCCTGTAAATGGGGGTATTTGTATGTACTGTTGCAGTTAGAGCTATATTAAACACAAGGAAAACAAGGCATTTGCCTAGGGCAGCAATTTCAGGGGGCGGCAAAAAACACCAGCCCAAGCGCACAGGCAAATGATTTGTTAGCCTCGTGCCCTGACTTGTGCATCCTCTACCTCATATGTGGTTGTTTCTTTAACTGGGAGGAAGTGATCTGAACTCACTTCTTCACATGATCAGAGATGACACTTTTGATGAAGCTAGTTGATGGTGAAACTTTTTTTTCCCCTGCTAGTCTGGTCTGACATACTGCACTATATTATTTCAATTTTTCTCCACGTTTATGAGGAAATCCATTTAGAGGAAGACCACATGCAGACCTGTGGACTGCATCATAACCCTAGACTGGGATCATTCTTCCCAAGAGTTTAGGTCGGAGCTGCACTTAAGTTCCCAGAAAGTGTGAGTGGATTATTTTTATTTTTCTCATTGTATTTTACATACTACACTATTAGTTTTCTTTTTAGCATTCTATATAGCTTAACAAATTAGGTGCTACACCACCATTTTGCGTCTTCCATAAGAGATTAAATAAATGGTAACATTACTGAATAAAAAATATGCATGAAGATTGTTTAATTAAATGACAACCGCTTAAAGGACCACTCTAGTGCCAGGAAAACATACTCGTTTTCCTGGCACTAGAGTGCCCTGAGGGTGCCCCCATTCTCAGGTACCCACTCCCGCCGGGATCTGGGGGGAGGAAGGGGTTAAACTTACCTCTTTCTCCAGCGCCGGGCGGGGAGCTTTCCTCCTCCTCTTCTTCCTCGCGACGTCATCGGCTGAATGCGCATGCGCGGCAGGAGCTGCGCTCGCATTCAGCCGGTCGCATAGGAAAGCATTCATAATGCTTTCCTATGGACGCTTGCGTGCTCTCACTGTGATTTTCAAAGTGAGAAGCACGCAAGCGCCTCTAGCGGCTGTCAATGAGACAGCCACTGGAGGCTGGCTTAACCCTCAGTATAAACATAGCAGTTTCTCTGAAACTGCTATGTTTATAAAAAAAAAAGGTAAAAGCTAGCTGGACCTGGCACCCAGACCACTTCATTAAGCTGAAGTGGTCTGGGTGCCTAGAGTGGTCCTTTAAACAAACGAAAATGATAAGATGTATGTATCAAACATAGTGCAAAACTTTATTAAAATATAGTAGTAGTAGTAGTAGTTACATAGCTGAAAAGAGACTTGCGTCCATCAAGTTCAGCCTTCCTCACATTTGCTTTTGCTGTTGATCCAAAAGAAGGCAAAAAACCCAGTCTGAAGCGCTTCCAATTTTGCAACAAACTAGGAAAAAATTCCTTCTTGACCCCAAAATAGTAGTCAGATGTCTCCTTGGATCAAGCAGCTATTACCCCACTAATTAGAAATTGTATCCCTGTATGTTATGTTTTTGCAAGTATTTATCCAATTGCAACTTAAACATCTGTATAGACTCTGACAAAACCACCTCTTCCGGCAATGAATTCCATATATAATTTTCATTCAAACCTCTGGATTTCTAAAATGCATGTTTTGTGGATTTTTTTTTAAAGTTCACATGTGCCAGCATAACAAAGCATCAGGGCCGGCGCGTCCATAAGGCGGCACAGGCGGCCGCCTTAGGGCGCCAGAGGAGGGGGGCGCAAAAATCCAAATCCCCTGCCGCTGGAGACTCGGATTTTTAATCTCACCTCTCTCCCTGCAGCCAGCACACCGGAGCCTGGCAGTGAAGTCAGCCGTCCTCCTCTGATGATGTCAGAAGGGGCGGGACTTCTACTGCTTCCAGACTCCCCAGCGGTCCTGACTCTATCTGCAGCAGCTCCAGCCTGTCCCAGCCGACCACCAGGGATAAGGTTCTCCCTCCTGGCCCAAGGTAAGCCCCTGGGAGGGGAAGGGGAAGGGGAATAACTTTTAGTATGTTTACTTTTATTTGATTTTTTTAAATCAAAACGTTTTTTTTTTTTGCAGCCCCTCTCTACTGCCCCTGCCCCCACTATAATACCCCTGCCCCCACTATACTACCCCTGTCCCCACCATACTGCCCCTGCCCCACTATACTACCCCTGCCCCCACCATACTACCCCTGCCCCCACCATACTACCCCTGCCCCCACTATACTACCCCTGCCCCCACTATACTACCCCTGCCCCCACCATACTACCCCATGCCCCCACCATACTACCCCTGCCCCCACCATACTACCCCTGCCCCCACCATACTGCCCCTGCCCCCACCATACTGCCCCTGCCCCCACCATACTGCCCCTGCCCCCACCATACCATACTACCCCTGCCCCCACTATAGCCCCTGCCCCACCATACTACCCCTGCCCCCTCTATAGCCCCTGCCCCACCATACTGCCCCTGCCCCCTCTATAGCCCCTGCCCCACCATACTGCCCCTGCCCCCTCTACAGCCCCTGCCCCACCATACTACCCCTGCCCCTTAACAGCCCCTCTATAGCCTCTGTCCCCACCATACTGCCCCATGTGCCCCTCTCCAGCACTTCTACTTCCCTCTATAGCCCATGCCCCCTCTACGTCCCTCTATAGCGCTTGCCCCACCATACTGCCCCATGTGTCCCTCTACAGCACCTCTATAGCCCCTGCCCCACCATACTGACCCTGCCCCTTAACAGCCCCTCTATAGCCTCTGTCCCCACCATACTGCCCCATGTGCCCCTCTCCAGCACTTCTACTTCCCTCTATAGCCCATGCCCCCTCTACGTCCCTCTATAGCCCCTGCCCCACCATACTGACCCTGTCCTCCTCTACTGCCCCATGTGCCACTCTACAGCACCTCTATTTCCCTCCATAACCCCTGCCCCACCATACTGCACCTCTACAGTCCCTCTATTTCCATCTACAGCCCCTGCCCTGTCTACAGCCCCTCTATTTCCCTCTAAAGCCTCTACCCCACCATACTGCCCATGCGCCCCCTATACAGCCCATGCCCCCCCTCTACAGCCCCTGTCCCCACTATACTGCCCATGTCCCCCTCTATTGCTTCTGTGACCCCCTCTTTATCCCCTGTGCCTCCTCTATTTCCCTCTACAGACCCTGCCCCCTGCCTCTGCCCCCCTTTCACACGCCTCTACTGCCTCTGTCTCCCCCCCTCTACTTCCCCTACCCCTATACAGCCCCTGTTCCCCCCGTCCCCCTCTCTACTTCCCATTTACCCCCACCATACTGTTCCTGTGACACTGCTTTATTGCCGCAGTGTCCCTCGTTACAGCCTGTGCCCACACCATTCTGCCCCTGTGTCCCCCTTTGCCTGTGTAGCCAAAAATCTTTGCACCGGCCCTGCAAAGCATAAATGTATGTGTCTCTGTGAAATAACACACACTATAGATGACGAGTGATGAAGACAAAGGAACAAACCTCTGAATTAATATCTGTAGTCTACATGGTGGGGGGGATAGGGGGGTTCTTTACTGAATAAACTCTTTCTACGAGTTCTTATAAAGTTACTTCAAGTGTTTACAGTATCAAATTACTTGCATGATTTTCCCCACTGGGATCTATTGTTGTAACCAAATCTGAATGGGAAAAAAAATCTGCATGGTCAGCCGGTTCTCCCTGTTTCTTGATGTTGTGGGTAGCCACTTCCTTTGATGAATTTCCTTCGGACTAACCTCTTCATTTTGGTTTCCAATATTGGCAACTACAGAAATATGTTTCAAGGGAACACATACACCACTTCAGGAGCTATTTTTGTATAGGGAGTTATTTTATTTTACTGATATATTGATGAGGATAAGTTACTCCACTCTGCATCAAACAATTCATGGATACCACATTTTAATAACACAAATATCTATGCATTGATACACCGATAAATATATATTGTGTTACATTCACAGTCACATGTCAGTGACAATTTTTCTTTCTACAACCTAGAGTAAACGTTGTAGTGGTTATGTTACTTGCAGTGTACCTTTAAACATTCTTCGAAATGCAATGCAATCTTCCCTCAAAAACAAAGCTGTAAAAGTCTCATGGCTGCATATTTAAAATACATTACAAAAAATATCAAAAATATGAGCACTTTTAAAAATGATGAAACAACATACATTTTTTTTTTTCTTAGAGCAAAAGTAGTCTTTTTTGGTGACTGGTCTTCTGTATATGTACATTAATATATTTACAACGTACTGGGTTATAATGATGCTTGTGAGTTTTAAAATATATATATATATATAATACTACTAATAAAACTGAAATGCATGTGTTTAATAATGTTTTAACCTCTGACACAACGCAAGGTCTGGGACTGGTAGTATACACTTACCTGCACATTTGTAAACCTGCAAAATACCAACAAGTGATTGTACAGCCGACACATCTGCAGTCTGACATAATATTTTGAAATGTGCACTCAACACTTCTTCCCCACTAGTTTCATGCTCCTTGTCACATTCCAACTACTGCTCCTTTTAGATACATACAATTTAAACTCTAGTCCTGACCACCTGAGGCCCCCTGCTGGAAATAGAAATAAACACAGACAAATGTTGAAGCATTCAAGAAAACAAACTTAAAAATTCATTATTTATTGAAATAGTGACGTGTAGGGAAACTTAATTGCCTGAATTTCTGAGGGGACTAAAAATATAGCCCTCTGACCCACCTCCCACTTGGCTCAATTAAACCCTCATATTCCCAACCTCTCTCTATTCACTTTCTTTCAGGGTCATTTACTTAAGTGAGAATTCAACGTGAATTTAACATTAAAGGCCAGAGCATCAAACTAAAATGCATAGCTGACATAGAGAATGTTTGCAGTTTTGCTCGTTGACCTTAAATTTACAATTCACTTTGAATACTCACTTTAAGTAAATAACCCTGTGTGTGTTTTCAATTTGTCTCTTCTATCTATCACTGCTTCTTCTGTTTCAGATATTCCAATGTGGGTCATCTATCAGGCTCCTGATGGTTTAGCCACAAACTCACCAACATCCACCTTACCTTGGTGCAACAGCCTAGTAGACCATGTACACATGTGAAAAAAATAAAACCGACAATTGTTCCAAAGTTTTTTAAGCTTGTGCAAGCTAACTGGTTCCTGGCAAATGTAACTTTCAATATTCATCTGGAATAATTAACTGTATGGCATTTCTTAATGTCACAAAGAAGCATTGAGGGTAGTGCGCATGTGTGGCAACTCCCGCTCTGCCTCTACTCATAGAGGTGCATCGATTCACTCTGACTCCACTAGAGGAGTTTCCGAGGTTAATTCCTGCAAAGGTTGCAGAATCATACTCCCCATAGAGATGTATTGAAACGTTCAGGAGATGCTGATTGGCACAGTGTGGTTATTTGCTGCACATGCACACTAGCCAGTGGCGTTCTAAGGGGAGGGGGCGGACCGCCCCGGGTGCCAACAGATAGGGTGGTGTCATGACCAGGGCAAGGCATGTGTGAGCGGTTTGGCCTCACAGGTTGCCATGGCAGCTGGAGCGCTGGGCGGCTACCTCAGCCCACACAAGCAGGGACCAGCAATGCAGCCACTTCAAAACTGTCCGCACGGAAAGAGAGTGGGGGCGGAGCCAAATTGGCAGAGGGGCGGTGCTTAACACGGCCCCCAGCCACCGCGGCTACTGCGGCACATGGAGGGGTCCCTGCTTCCCCAACTAACAGTCTTCAGGGAGGGACTTCAGAGAATCCACTCCTCCTCCAGCCCATACTGTCTGTAAGTAAGCAAGTGAGAGAGAGAGACTGTGTGTGTGTGTGTGTGTGACTGCCTGTAACTGTGTGTGTGACTGCCTGTAGCTGTCTGTGTGTGACTGTGTGTGTGACTGTTTGTCTGCCTATGTGTGTGGAAGGTGGGTGCAGGGGTTTTGTAGGAGGGGTGGAGCAGGAAAGGGGTTTGTAGAAGGGGCAGACAGGGGTTTTACAACGTTTACAAATTTGTGCAATTCATTATAGAACAAAAAACATTTTGTAGGTGTTTTTTACATTTGGGGGCGTGGAGGGCCACACACAGGATCCGCCCTGGATGCCAAATGCTCTAGGTACGCCCCTGACACTAGCCTCCCATTACAACCATATGGGGAGGCACTGTTTTGGTTGTGATCATCAGGACTGATGATCTAAGCAGGGGAAGCAGGGTGACAGCAGTGAGATGGGGGGCAGAAAAGGTTCTGGGGGGGCAAGTCAATTAAAATAGGTAGGCTAACACTTTAGCATTAGGAATACATGCTAAATGCCCTACCTATCAGCCACAAAGTACTCCTAACCTTTTTATTGCCAGGTGAGCAGGTTTAATGCTCTTCATACATATTAACAGATCAAGTTGTGAGAAGCACTTTCAGAGCTTGGCTATCTTACTTGCTTCAAAAATGTTCAATTGCCTGGTGTAACAGCAAATACATTATTCACTTCTTAGTTTTGATCTGTTGTACATAATGTGGTCATCCAATAGTCAACTTTTTTGCTGATAGAATATTTCTCATTTCTTGGCCAGATCCTATCCTCTAAACCAGTGAAATATTTGTAATTAATATAGTTGCTGCTGGTTCAAATTTATATGTTTTTCTGTGCCCCTTCTACACTTTATATCTGCCCTAGGCTCCCCTTCCGCTTCTACTCTGTCCCAGATATATATGGTGCAGATACACACACTGACACACATGCAGACACACATGCAGATGCACAGATACAAACCCTGATATATATACACACATACATATACAAACACTGACACACCAGATACAGACACTAACACACATGTAGATACACTAACATACACATACACACACACACGCATACAGGTACAAATGTTATCCACCCTCCAGTTCCCTAACTTTTAGGTGCAGGAGGGTGGTTTCTTCTGGCTGTGGGGAGTTAGGGGCTGGCTCCTCTTCTGATCCTGCCCGAACCTGCGGCTATACCCCCTCACCCGCTGCGTGGCCGGGTTTGTGTCAGCTGGTAGTAAGTGACTGGCACTTACTTCCTTATGGCTCTGCCTGCAGATCAGAAGGGGCCCGGTTGTACTATTAAATCACTGCAGCACATGACCGGCTCCTGAAGACATGCATGCATCTGGTGGCCCTAAGAGCCACCCGATGGATCACTCATCTTATGGTTCCCAGCGGCTGCATCGGCGACAGAACCACCATTACTGAAATTATTTTGCTTGCTCCTGGGGAAACTGAATTGTACCCCTTGGGGTATGCATAGTACGAGTTGGGAACCCCTGCTATAGACCATGTGTAAAGCTACCCATAAGAAACTGGTCTATACTTTGACATACTTTTCCAAAACTGCATGTAATGTTGCCACCAGCATAGGGATGGGAAGAAGAAACAAGAAACTAACGTTATACAAAAGGAAATGTAATTCTTATGTGGTTAATGTAGCTACTTCTAACCAGGTCTACATAAAATAAAGTAATATAGAACTTTGTGACCTTCAAATGTTATTCAGTCAACTGAAGTTGAAATAAATGACAGTAGACAGGTGACCAATGGATTATTTTAAAAAAATACTTTTTTTTATCTCAATTTATATCTATAACAATCTTCTATTGCATTGACTTCATTGAGAGCATCGTTCTGTACTTTAAGAGAACCTTGCAACATTCCTGGTTTAATACAAAACAATAAGCCTCACATTGATCTCTGCAGGTTCCCAGCAGACAGCCTGTCTGGAATTGATTTTGAACAACTGTGTGACATTCTAATATATAGTTAAATAAAATGCCAGACAATAGAAAAACTGCAACTCTATTAAACTTTTTGAGAGTATATAATAGTAAAGAAGAAAGTGCTGTTTGAAATGTGTGACCACACGGCAGCTTGTTACAGAAAAATATGTGTGTACCCATTCCGGGTCCAAATAGACCACATCATTTGAACTTTGAAAGTCCTCGCTAAATATGCAGCATGCCAGGCTAACTTTTAATTGAATGCCTTATTGAATATATTCTCAATACTGTCCAAATGGACACATCAGTAATAATTTGTTAAGTGACTACAGGCCAGAGTATTAATTCTTAACCACTTGGGTGAGACCCAGAAATGAGTCCCCATTTGGCCACATAATATTCATCAGGAGCTTAGCAACTGCCTACATTAAGTATTGCAGCTTTTGGCATAGGAAATAGTCAACTAAAGGCATTTAGTTATTTTCATATATTTTGTATTTCAATTAGCTAATTGTTTCGATTACTAGCCCCTAGCTTTTATCTTCCACCACAACAATTAAAATAGATCTTAAATGGGGACGGAGCCTAGCTGCCAAGCAGAGTGGACGTGCCAAAACCCAGCTCCTGCATTATCTGCCTGATTTTGGGGAATATACCCCATAAAACTGGCACAGAACCACTCTAAAGGGGCATAACTGAACGGGGTTCCTCGGGGTGCAACTCTGGACACCCAAATCGACGAACTAACCACCCGAGACCCCAAGCTGCGGTGACCGAGGCCCACAGGATGGCTGGCAGAGGGGAGACAGACGCTCTCCTTTCCTCCTACCTGCTCCACGACCACCTCGACCCTCAATCATCCTGCCCCCCGGGACCGGTGGGGGATATCCCGGTCCTTGCCGCAAGCCCAGTCCGAGCCTATGCACAACGTGTGGGCACCAGGGCCGGCGACACGTGGCCCATCAAAAATGGCGGCGGAGTACTCAAGGCAACAGCGGACTCAGCTTGAAGCACCTGAGCAGAGCTCCGACTGCGGCACAGACCTCATGCAGCGTCTGGATGCACTATTCAACAACTTCTGGGAGAAGCTCCAGCAACGTGCACAACGCGCCAAGACAAAGCGACAGGAACCCATGGACCCAAGAGAGAGGAGCTATGGGCAGCCGGGCGAGAGGGGGACTCCCTCGGGCGCAGCACCGAACCAAAAGCTGACACTCACCCACCCGGGCTGAAGGCCAAGAGGGCCCCGACCCGAAGGCGTCGGCCACATAGGCGGAAACACAAGCGGCATTCAACCTACAGACCTCCCGCCACTCCCATGAGGGGGAGACACTCTGGCAACGTATGCCACGAGTCTCAGGCCAGAAGAGGCAGGCCTACACATCAGCTTGGGGCAGGAGGGACACCCCCACCACCGCCCGAGCGGCAGCACCTTCTCAGGACCAGCCAGAGAGCCTCAGCCACATTCCCACAGAAGGAATAGGATAAATGGCGACTCACCACAAACTCTCTTATGACCCGCGTACGCTAACCCACGGGTCCAGATGCAAGTTCCGGTGACGGGGAACGCTGCATACCAGTTTGATTTCATGTGCTGACAAATGCTTTTTGCCAACCATTGCATATCTTACTTACGCTTGTTTATATTAGCCTTCCATTAATTATGCATAGAGCGCTAGATGTCATATCACTGAAGAATCACACAGTTAATGATATCGCATAATTCCAAAAAATAAATAAAATACCGCACTCAAAAATGTTGTATCAAAAGTAAATCGATAAATCAGGTGTAATTTAGTATGCAAAAAATAATTTAATAGAATATATATTTATAATCAAAATTCATATATGTACACACAAAGCTCTGATGATCTCATTCATTATTTGAAAATTCATCTACTGCACTAAATGTCAAACACTTAATTTTAGAAATATGGACTAGAAATCAATCCTTGAAATTCATTGGTGTGAAATCACTGTAATAATACAGAAAAATGCATAAAGGTCAGTCCTTAATCAAAATTCATTAATATGACACTTCTATCCCCACATCTAAAGATGTGCATAGCAATCTATTTGTGCACAGTCCTGATGGATCCAATCTTTGCAAGAATAAATGTATATACAAAAAACTGAAAAAAAAGGCAGAAAAAATATGTGGAAAAACGTGAAACAATTATGAGAAAAAAAGGGAAAAATATGAAAAAATGAAAAATTGAAGAAATGATGAAAAAGAGTCCTTAGCAAAGTCACTATATACGTGTATAGTATGTCTATGGTTGGATCTCACCGCTTGTTGTATTGCAGTTCAAATTTTCAATTATGTGCTGCAAGTTGTTAGCTGTCGCGGTAAGTTCTGTTGATATAAGAATTTCTTTGTAGAACAGCTGGATAAAGTTCCCGATAGCTGAACGTGTTCGTCAGGCGAAATAGACCTCAGACGGCGGGATAGAGTACCAGATAGCTGAATTGCTTTCCTCTGATATCGCATAAGCATGAATAGACCTCAAGATTAATGATATTATATCCGTTAAACTCATAGTAAAACACAAAAGCTAGAATGTCACTCAGATTTAATGCCTAGTCAGCCTGTTATGTGACGATAACTTCCAAGCAACTTAATGTATAACTGTTCTTGCTAAACTAGGCATCTACTGCTAAATGGTGATTTTTGTATTGCACTGAGTGCTCAAGACCTAGCCTGTAAGCCACGTGAAGCCTAGGAGTACTGATTTGTCTGTATAGCTTCTGCTATATATATGCATGACCTGTACTGTCCACAGTCTAGGTCAATGATGGCGAACCTTTTTGAGCCCGAGTGCCCAAACCGCAATACATGCCAACTTTTTTTTCCTTAAAGTGCCAACACGGCAATTGCGTGTGTGTGTGTGTGGGGGGGTGCGTGTGTGGTGGGGGGGGGTGCGTGTGTGTGTGTGGCGGGGTGCGTGTGTGTGGGGGTGTGTGCTGTGTGTGTGTGGGGGGTGCTGTGTGTGTGGGGGGTGCTGTGTGTGTGGGGGGTGCTGTGTGTGTGGGGGTGCTGTGTGTGTGGGGGGGTGCTGTGTGTGTGTGCTGTGTGTGGGGGGGGTGCTGTGTGTGTGGGGGGTGCTGTGTGTGTGGGGGGCTGCTGTGTGTGTGGGGGGGTGCTGTGTGTGTGGGGGGGTGCTGTGTGTGTTTGGGGGGGTGCTGTGTGTGTTTGGGGGGGTGCAGTGTGTGTTTGGGGGTGTGCTGTGTGTGGGGTAGGGGTGCTGTGTGTGTGTGAGAGGGGTGCTGTATGTGTGTGAGAGGGGTGCTGTGCTGTGGGGGGTAAGGGGTACTGTGTGGGGGGTAGGGATGCTGTGTCTGGGGGGTAGGGGTACTGTGTGTGGGGGTAGGGGTGCTGTGTGTGGGGGAGTAGGGGTACTTCTGGGGGGTAGGGGTACTTCTGGGGGGGTAGGGGTACTTCTGGGGGGTGGGGTGGTGCTGTGGTGGGTAGGGTGCTGTCGTGGGTAGGGGTGGTGCTGTGGGGGGTAGGGGTGGTGCTGTGGGGGGTAGGGTGCTGCTGGGGGGGGGGTAGGGTGCTGCTGGGGGGGTAAGGGTACTTCTGGGGCGGTAGGGTGCTGCTGGGGGGGTAGGGTGGTGCTGTGGAAGGTAGGGGTGGTGCTGGGGGGTAGGGGTGGTGCTGTGGTGGGTAGGGGTGGTGCTGTGGTGGGTAGGGGTGGTGCTGTGGTGGGTAGGGGTGGTGCTGGGGGGTAGGGTGCTGCTGTGGGGGGTAGGGGTGGTGCTGTGGGGGGTAGGGTGCTGCTGTGGGGGGTAGGGTGGTGCTGTGGGGGGTAGGGGTGGTGCTGTGGGGGGTAGGGGTGGTGCTGTGGGGGGTAGGGGTGGTGCTGTGGGGGGTAGGGGTGGTGCTGTGGGGGGTAGGGGTGGTGCTGTGGGGGGTAGGGGTGGTGCTGTGGGGGGTAGGGGTGGTGCTGTGGGGGGTAGGGGTGGTGCTGTGGGGGGTAGGGTGCTGCTGGGGGGGTAGGGGTGGTGCTGTGGGGGGTAGGGGTGCTGCTGTGGGGGGTAGGGGTGGTGCTGGGGGGGTAAGGGTACTTCTGGGGGGGTAGGGGTGGTGTGTTAGTATCCCACCCCCCTCCTTCTTACCTTCAATGAAGTGAGGGGGGGGGGGGGACACAGCCATCCCTGGTGGTCCGGTGGTGGTAAGTACTGCAGGGGGAGGGATCTGTGTATCAGCTCCCCTGTCCTCCCGCGCGATGCTGTGTGGAGCGTTGCCATGGTAATGCTCGGCAACGCTCCACACAGCATCGCACGGGAGGACAGGGGAGCTGCTACACAGATCCCTCCCCCTGCCTCCCGACACGGAAGCAGAATAGGCGCCTGCCGTTTCGGGCAGGCAGGCGCCTATTCTGCAGTGATGGCGGACCTGTGGCCGCGTGCCCACAGAGAGGGCTCGGCGTGCCACAGGTTCGCCATCACTGGTCTAGGTCTTCTGGCAAGCAACATAGAAGTACTCCTAGATATGTAACATCATCATACAAAACAATTCTGAACTAGCTACTTTCACTAGTATTGCATTATGCCTGTTATTAACTTCCTACAGCTTAAAGTATGATTAACTAAGCATGTCTATATTAAAAATTGTGCCTGATATACATATGTCCCGCATGTAAAGCGGAGGAATAGCCTGAGGACTGCTTTCGGGGCACCTCAAGCCTGCCTGTATCATTTTCATGCACTGCAAAAATAAAAAAATTTAAAAAATTAAAAAAAATAGATCCTAAATGACGCAGCAGTGAATTTATGGGAGCATTTTTTTAAAGGGCCGCTCTAAGCAACATAACCCCATCATCTTATGGAAGACGTTATAGTGCAAAGTCCTTGTCCGTCTACCATTTCTTTTTAACAATGCTTTAATTCCCAAAATAGTTACCTTTTTATTCTGATTATAGGGCCACCACCCTGGGTTGTCAATCAACCTTTTGGAATACTCCTTTCCTGGTTGGTAATATCGGTATTGAACAACTTTTGCATCTGGTGTAAGCACACACAGCATGCTAAGCCTTGGATAGACTGCCATTGCTGCACATAAATTGATCAAATTAAGAGCAATAAATTACCTAACCCTGCTGGAATCCTATTATGCACAGTAAGATTCTGGATATGGTTAACTCCGTAAGACTGAGGCAACTGTCCAAGTTCGTAAACCAAAATAGAACCTAGAATTTGAGCTATATATCCGTTCAATCATAATTTAGCTCTTTTTTTTTTTAGTAAGTGCCCTTACAGGTTTATATCATTTTGTTTAGGAGAAATAGGGTCTTTATTTCACATCAACTATTTATGTATGAAACAGGATACAGTGTTTTAGTGCAAACAGGATACAGGCCTCCCTGGCCAACCCAATCCCAAAACGTGGACAGTCGTAGAACCCAATCATGCAAACTCCCAGGCTTTCCTACATTCACACTCCAGAATAGTCCTTTTCCATCCATAACTCCTTGGAGGATGATGGAATGCCACCCTTTTCTGTTGAAGTAGTCAGTGTGGTATTCTTGTGGTGCTATTATTGGTATGTGTGACCCATCAATAGCACCAACACACTGTGGAAGGCCCCACCTGCTCTCTAAGTAGTCAGCCATGTCTTTAAGCTTTTGCCAGTCCGGAAAATGAATAATTTCAGGAGCTAGCAATGTGCATACAGCCTTACAGAAGTCCTGCACACACCGGCACACTGATGATTTACTGACACCAAAAAGATGACCTATACTTCTGTATTCACTGTTGGTAGCCAGTTTCCACAGTGCAATGGGGCAACTCTTTTCCTCACAGGCAAACAGGCTCTGAAGTTGGTGGTTTGCTTCTCCATCGTTGGACCTAGCTTTGCACAAAGGTATAAAAATGTTTCCTCCGACATTCTGAAATTGTGCACCCACTGTGTGTGTGTGAATCCAGGGACGGTCACATCCCACCACTCATTGGCGCGGCGGAGAGCCCAAATGACTGGTCGGCGGCACTGCAGGAGAAGCATCTAAAAAAACAAAAAAAGACAGATGTTACCATATCACAAATAAATAATACAACATAAAATACTTTACACGGACAGATAGCATCATGTATAAAAGCGAGCAACATAAACATAAGGAGTATTTATGTAGAAGGTGTAATTCTTGAATTTTACATACGTGTTCAACATGTATGTTGTTAAATACATAATGTATATCCTTCCCAGCTTATATTCGATTTTTTACATATTCTGTACTATTTTTATATTTTAATACATGTAGAACGACATGACAAATGGCATAAAGTTGCTTACCCTATAGCGCTGCTGTCTTTGTCGCACAAAGGTGTACTTCTCCTCCCGGCTCAAGACCTGCTGTGTTTCTCTTCGCCGCTTGCAACCTTCTCTCATAAAGTGCGGAATGTATTTTAATTTCAAAGAACCAAAAGCCAAATAGAGCAAAGACGAGCTGCTGGATGACCTCCATTATTGTCATTTGTAGCGTCACGTATGTTGTCGCACTAGTGTGACGCCACACTAGGCATTTGGCGTAAACCACGCAAGCCTCCAGGCGTTCCAACTTGCAGTGGAAACGCTCGCCTGAATAGGCCGGACCATTCAAAACCTTCCAAAATGTACCGACCCGAACCGATCTGCTCAGTGGAAACGAGGCAAAAGTAACATCTACATGAATGCAAGGATACAAGATTTCTCAGCAGAATATTGTATCCTGAGCATAATACTGAATCTGCTGGCCTGCTTCCTTCCCATAATGCATCCTACAGACATCTCTTCGCCAGGTAAACAATGTTTGCTCCCTACTTGCATCAATAAGTCTTTGGCACCCATGATCCTGAAGCCGGTTGTCCTTACTTGCACCACTTTTGGCAGATACTAATGACTGCATACTGGGAACACTGCACAAAACTTGCCATTTTGGGTATGTTCTCATCCAGTCATCACAATTTGGCCCATGTCAAAGTAAGTTAGGTCTTTTTGGGTGCCAATTTTCCTGACTTCCAACATAATTTTTTTTTTAAAAATGGTACTGTGCTGCCTTTCAAACTGGGGAAACTTTCAAATCAACAAAAAAAATCTGCTAGAGGCAGAGGTTTGAGACCTTCCAGTTAATGTTTCTGCACGTTTACAGGTCCAGCCAGGAGTTATAGGAGGAAGACTTCATCTTTTTTTGTACCCTGATTGGACCAAAAGTATCACAGATCCCTGGGTTCTTGATCTTTTAAAAGGGATAT
Source organism: Pelobates fuscus (assembly GCF_036172605.1). Classification (NCBI taxonomy): domain Eukaryota; kingdom Metazoa; phylum Chordata; class Amphibia; order Anura; family Pelobatidae; genus Pelobates; species Pelobates fuscus. The sequence continues at coordinate 307,374,970 of NC_086317.1, read as the reverse complement.
AGGATAGAATTTGATTCATTCTTGAAACACATTCAAGAGATCGCGAGTTGCAAAAAGGGAAAAAGAAATGGAAGAATGCTTTTTTCAACTTCTAGAACACCAAATGATAGAAGTCCCTTACGAAGAACACTACAAAGGCTTCTACTCAACGGTATTCTTAGCACCAAAACCACAGGGAAAATGGAGACTCACTCTAAAGCTAAAAAAAGGTGAATCCTCTGTTAAAATCAAAAACTTTCAAGATGGAATCTATATGTTCTATTCTTCCAAATATAAAAAAGGGAGATTGGATGTCTATCAACCTCAAGGACGTGTATTATCAGATTCCTATAAACGGTCATCTCAAGTTTCTTCATTTCTGGGTTTTAGAGAGAAACTACCAATTATGGGGTCTCCTGTTTGGAGTGAGTCTGGCTCCAAGGACTTTCTCAGGAAACAAAACATTGAAATCTAGCATTACTAGAAGATATCCTGATAATTGGTCCATCTAAGAACACAGTGTCTCTTCTTACCAAAAAGGTTGTCAATTGCCTTTCGAATCCTGGATAGAAAATAAAATTGAAGAGTTCAAATACGTTGCAAAGGAAGATATTTTTAGGAGCTGTAATGAACTGGATTGTAAGATAACCACAAAAAAATGCAGATCTCAACTTAAAATCATACTAGACAGCAAAAATCTTTAGGAGCCTTTTATTATCAGAATAGTGAGATGAGCCCAGTGGAATATTCGTTCAATTCAAATAGAATTTGTGTGACAAATTTGCTATGATAGGAGAGCAAAAGAAGCATATATCTCAAGGTTTCCCATTAGAAGATCCAAGTTCACATGCTGTATCTACAAATGCAAGCCTTCGTGAATGGGGAGCTCATTATGGAAACAAGACGGATATTAAAAGGAAAAAAAATAATATTCCATTCTAACCTCGGAGAACTGAGCAATTTACAGAACTCTAAATGTATTTATTCCCTATTTAGAAAATTCATGAATATTTGTACAGACAAACAACTGGGCAGTAGCATCCTATCTCAATTACCAAAGTAGGACTCAGAGCAAAAGTCATATGGAAGAGTTGAGTCCTCTAATGAAATTCACTAAATACAATCTTCGGGTCTGAAAGCGTAATATCTACCAGGGCCAGAAAACCTATAGGCAGATTATCTAAACAAATCAGTTGTTCACCCAACAGAGTGGAAGTTACACCCAGAGGTATCTTCCAACTGGGTGTAGAAGTGTCTGGCATTTCAATTCTAAGACGTTTGATATCCATTCTCATTGTGAAAGCTTATAGAAAATTGTTCCGGTCGGACCTCTTCTGTTCTTGGCACTTTAGTGCCAGGAGACGTCACTGCTGTATTTTCACACATACGAGATTACAGCATTGAGCTTTATGAAGGATCCTACATATAGTTTTTGCAGAGGCATTAGATAAATATAATCTAAAGTTTCACAATTTAAATGAGTTCTAAATTTTCCTACCATAGAATTCTATAATTACAAGTTCTTGGGTTGGATTGTTTCTACATCCATGGCATTTGCCACATTTGCAAAAACCTACTTTATTATTGCTCTGATGTTTAATAGTGGGCTAACTTTGAGCTTTAAAATAACTACAGAACTCATCAACTTTGATTTTCTTGGATTTTCTTGTCTGCTCTAGGAATTTCAATTGTTCATTTGAAGGCTTTGTTGAGATTAAAATTCATCTGAAGGTAACACACCTCTAGTTCTTAAAGGGACTCTATAGTCACCATATAAAAGCAAGAAAGACAGGTCCCCCAGCCTTCCTTCTTGCTTTTATATGAACTTTCATTCATAAAAAAAAAAAAAATCGGTGGTTTTATATTAAAAACTTACCTCCGTTCCAGCGCCGAGCTCCCCGCTAGGCCGCGCCCCCTTTTTCGTCAAAATGACGAAATCGCGGGGCCCAATGGGACGGCTTCGCGCTGGACCAATCGCGTTCTTCATAGAGCGGCATTGAATGCCGCCCTATGAAGAACCTGAGCGCTTTACCGCGCATGTGCGCGGAATGCGCGTTCGCGAGCTGAGCTGTCTGACTGACAGCTCAGCTCGCTTTCTAAAATTATCAATAATAATTTAGGGCCCCCACCCGCCCTGTGCGGCGGGTGGGGGCCCTAAAATTATCAATGAGGGGGGGGACCTACTGTCCCCCCCCCGGCCCCCACCCCTGTGCGGCGGGTGGGGGCCCTAAAATTATCAATGAGGGGGGGGACCTACTGTCCCCCCCCGGCCCCCACCCCTGTGCGGCGGGTGGGGGCCCTACAATTATCAATAAGGGGGGGGACCTACTGTCCCCCCCCGGCCCCCAACCCTGTGCGGCGGGTGGGGGCCCTAAAATTATCAATGAGGGGGGGGACCTACTGCCTCCCCCCGGCCCCCACCCCTGAGCGGCGGGTGGGGGCCCTAAAATGATCAGTAAGGGGGGGGACCTACTGTCCCCCCCGGCCCCCACCCCTGTGCGGCGGGTGGGGGCCCTAAAATGATCAATAAGGGGGGGGACCTATTGTCCCCCCCCGGCCCCCACCCCTGAGCGGTGGGTGGGGGCCCTAAATACAAAGGGGGGGGGGGGGACCCTAGTTAACCCTCCCCCCCCCCAAAAAAAATATCTCCCTACCTACCCCCCTCACCCTAAAAATAATGAGGGGGGACCATTAACTAAAAACCTGTAAAAAAATGAGATAAAATCAACTTACCATTCGATGTTTTCTTTCTTCTAAAATCTTCTTTCTTCAGCCCCAAAAAAGGCCAAATAAAAATCCATAATAACCGACGCAATTAAAAAAAAAAAAAAAAAAAAACGAGCGCAAAAAAAAATAATCCATCTTCACCCATGGAGGGCTCCGCGCAGACTGAGCTCCGCAGGGCGGGGGAAGGCTTATAAAGCCTTGCCCCGCCCTGCAATTAGGCTAAGAACACTCTGATTGGTGGGTTTAAGCCAATCAGAGTGCTCTTTGTCATTTTACAAGCGTGGGAAAGTTCTTTGGAATTTTCCCACGCTTGTAAAATGACAGAGCACTGTGATTGGATGGATTTCAAGCCATCCAATCACAGTGCTCTGTGTCATTTTACAAGCGTGGGAAAGTTCTTTGGAATTTTCCCACGCTTGTAAAATGACAAAGAGCACTGTGATTGGATGGATTTCAAGCCATCCAATCACAGTGCTCTTTGTCATTTTACAAGCGTGGGAAAATTCCAAAGAACTTTCCCACGCTTGTAAAATGACAGAGCACTCTGATTGGCTTAAACCCACCAATCAGAGTGTTCTTAGCCTAATTGCAGGGCGGGGCAAGGCTTTATAAGCCTTCCCCCGCCCTGCGGAGCTCAGTCTGCGCGGAGCCCTCCATGGGTGAAGATGGATTATTTTTTTTGCGCTCGTTTTTTTTTTTTTTTTTTTTATTGCGTCGGTTATTATGGATTTTTATTTGGCCTTTTTTTGGGGCTGAAGAAAGAAGATTTTAGAAGAAAGAAAACATCGAATGGTAATTTGTTTTTATCTTATTTTTTTTTTCTTTACAGGTTTTTAGTTAAAGGGTCCCCCCTCATTATTTTTAGGGTGAGGGGGGTAGGTAGGGAGATAAGTTTTTTTTTTTTTTTGGGGGGGGGGGAGAGGGTTAACTAGGGTCCCCACCCCCTTTGTATTTAGGGCCCCCACCCACCGCTCAGGGGTGGGGGCCGGGGGGGGGACAATAGGTCCCCCCCTATTGATAATTTTAGGGCCCCCACCCACCGCTCAGGGGTGGGGGCCGGGGGGGGGCAGTAGGTCCCCCCCCTTATTGTGAATTTTAGGGCCCCCACCCGCCGCACAGGGGTGGGGGCCGGGGGGGGACAGTAGGTCCCCCCCCTATTGTGAATTTTAGGGCCCCCACCCACCGCTCAGGGGTGGGGGCCGGGGGGGGGGCAGTAGGTCCCCCCCCTTATTGTGAATTTTAGGGCCCCCACCCGCCGCACAGGGGTGGGGGCCGGGGGGGACAGTAGGTCCCCCCCCTATTGTGAATTTTAGGGCCCCCACCCACCGCTCAGGGGTGGGGGCCGGGGGGGGGGGCAGTAGGCCCCCCCCCTTATTGTGAATTTTAGGGCCCCCACCCGCCGCACAGGGGTGGGGGCCGGGGGGGGGCAGTATGTCCCCCCCTTATTTTTTATTTTAAGGCCCCCACCCACCGCACAGGGGTGGGGGCCGGGGGGGGACAATAGGTCCCCCCTTATTGATAATTTTAGTGCCCCCACCCGCCGCACAGGGGTGGGGGCCGGGGGGGCAGTATGTGCCACCCTTATTTTTAGGGCCCCCACTCACCGCTCAGGGGTGGGGGCCGGGGGGGGGGGGGAGGAGAGTAGGTCCGTGTCCCCCCCCCCCTTCAACCACTATTGTGGCCAGACAGCATTCCTGTGGGTTCGGGCTTCAGCTGTCAGCTGAAGCCACGCCCACAGCAGTGCTGACAGGCTGTCAGCACACAAAGCGCGTTCACAGTGCTTTGTGTGCTGATAGCCCGTCTGATGCATTCACCCAGAATGCATCGGACGAGAGGCCTTTTTAGGGCCTCTGAACTCGGAAGTCCCTCTGGTGGCCGTCTGATTGACTGCAACAAGAGGTGTTCCAAGCTTCCAATGTAAACACTGCATTTTCTCAGAAAATACAGTGCTTACAAGAAAAAGGCTCCGGGTAGCTGTAGCACTCACCTAAACAACCTCATTAAGCTGAAGTTGTTCAGGTGACTATAGTGTCCCTTTAACAATTCCTCATAAGTGTCCAAAGTGGACTATAGGAAATATCATCTATCAATGATTTTTTAGGAATAAAACAATTACAAGGTAGTCTTTTTAAAAGTTTTAGTATGGATAGTATAGTTAATGTAGATTTCTAAATCTAAAAATTTGATATGCTCTTTAGATTGATTAAAAGTAAATCTAAGATACGGATTAAAATGTTACAGTTTCAGGTAATTTTAGACTCCCTTTCCATATGAAGAGCAGTTAACAACATATTTGCCATAGGACTACATTTGTGTCAAATAGGCAGTTGGTCCAAATAAGTTTGTCTTCCCATTTGCCCACAAATGTTGGCAAGACAACAGATTTAGCTTTAGGTCAGTACAGCACTACATTCTGGGTACCCTAATATTATTTAGAACCAAGATTGGTACACATTTAAAACTGGTAGCTGCACACATTCAAATATATGTTTATGACCAAAACATCTGACAAAAAAAAAAATATGGTTATTTACTAAACAACTCAGGAATATGTATACTGGAAATGTCAACTTCAGGCAAAAATTGATTTAGGAAAAAAAAACAAATAATTTTCAACTTTGGCTTTAAATCTATAGTTGTGTCTATACTCCACAATTCTGAGTTTAGCGAATAGACCCTCTGATAAAAAGAAAACATGGGTCATTATAATGCAGAATTTAGCTCTATGTTTAGAAGGAACAAAGGTTACTAAAAATGTGCAGTACTAAATGCAGTGCAGTGTCTTAAGACACAAATTTACATTGAATATTAAAACAAAAACACCAATTACTCTGTTTTAAGATTTTATTATAACAGCAAAAAGCAATTTAGTTTTCATCCACATTGACGGTCTGTAATCCTACAAAAAAAAAAGAAAAAAGTTAATATTTTTTAAACCACACAATTACACTATTTAGAAGAGCAAAATGTAAATGCAATATAGAGTCATTTCTTAAAATGTAATGACATAGTGCTTGTCTCCCCAAGGAGACTGAGCCTGCTGCTTATGAGTACAAGTTATGAATTAGCACTTACATGGTCGCCAATATGAACTAGGACAAGATTTGTTCGCTATGCGGAGATATAAAACAATTACCCGAGAACTATAACCAGGTAATATATATCTAGTAAATTGAACAACTAAGCTATGAAACTGGTTGCAAGAAAACATTACCTAGATACTTCTGCAGAATAAAATGCATAATACTGTTAGACCGGAAAACAATAGCTGGAAATACTAATTTTAACTATCAGTTCTACAATCCAGGGTCCGTATATCTTAGTGGTAATCTCAATACCACCACATGCCTTTATATATTATTTTACTTCCTTGCACTGTAACTCAATATCAAAATTTGTTCTCCTCTGTCCCTGAATGTCTGTAGTTTGCCTTTCACTGGTATTCTTTTACTGATTGATTGTGGGTAAATTAGCTAGTCAACGGAAATAGAACCTTCCTTAAAAAGGTAAAGCCTTTCACATTTAATATAATCTTCAAATAATCTAAGAAAACAACTGCAGAGTAATAAATGAACATGCATTTAAAACGTGCATAGCCAGTGTTTGAGATATATAGCTTAGCCACAGTTACATTCAAACTTAACGGGCGAGACCGCTCAATACACCGACAGCAGTCATACCAACATCCAAAAAAACTGGTAGTGTCTGGTCTTCTAATGAATAAAACAGTTCTTGCAAGCATGCCATATGCTTTATTAACATAACTCCAATCTCCTCTTAATGTAAACAGACACCAATAGGTTATACACTAAAGTGTGACTTAAAAGTGAATTAAAACTGAAATTAGCTTTATTTTCAAGTTGGTATTTTGAGTTAAGTTTTGAAATCCACTTTGAATTTATGACAATTCACACTGTGATAACCTTGTTAATAAAACAGAGCACAAATATATCTAGATTCCACAGATACAGAGGTGTTCCACTTTCATTTCTTAAAGGGACAATGTGGGCACCTAGACCACTTCAGCTCATTGAAGTGATCTGGCTGCCAACTCCCAAGACCCTTAACACTGCAAGTGTAATTATTGCAGTTTTTATGTAATAATCACCTTGCAGGGTTAAGTCCTCCTCTAGTGGCTGTCTACCAGAGAGCCACTACAGTGACTTCCGGCCATCTAAATGACGCTGGAAATCCTCATGCTATGCACGAGGATCTCCAACGTCGCCGGAATTCCCATAGGAAACCATCCTTGCACTGGAGAATCATTTTAAAGCAGCTCTGTCATTCAGACGTAAAAAAAAAAATTGTATTTCATAACTATTTTAAATTAACAAAATGGACACATTTTTCACGCTTTCCACTACCACATGTTAAAAGAACACTATAGGGTCAGGAACACAACACATGTATTCCTGACCCTATAGTGCTAAACACACCATTAACGTGGCTTGCCCCCACTTCCCGACCAAGGACGTATCAGATACGTCCGACAAAAAAAACGGTCTTTAAGGATCGCATGCAGAGCGTGGGGACGCTGAACGGCAGAGCTGCCTACTGTGCAGCATTGAGCCAGGAAGCACCTCCAGTAGCCATCTGAGGAGTAAACACTGCCTTTTCAATGAGCTGTAGTTGTTATGCTGCCAAGAGTGCATATTAAAAAAATAAAATTGTCACCATGAGTGCGCAGCAGTGATCGCAAAGTAGTCTGCTAGTGGCTAAGCCTCCATACCTACTACAAATGTTAAAAGACCCACCAATGGGCAGCATATATGCTTTATATTAGAGCATATGAATTCCGCCACAGTAGATAAAATAATATCTCAAAAGGTTCCCCATACTACAGAGTTATTACCACTAAAGAATAAACGGTTCAGTATAGCCAACAATAGAAAGCCATGGAAAAACAAAAACCACAATACCTTGACGCGAAGTGTATTTAACATTTTCTTGACCAGTAACCCCCCCACCCTCCAAAAAAAAAAAACGTATACAGATATTCCGGTTGATTTTAGCAAGCTACTTTAACGGGTGCTCCTTCAGGGTGTGAGTGTGCCCAGAAGGGTTTCCAAATGAAAAACATAAAAACACCATACACATTTCAGCCAAATGAAAGAAAGTCATAACTAAGCTGAGAAACATTGCTACAAGATCCTGATCTGCGGTGCTAAAATATTATATCATACAAAAAACAAAAATACTCACTTCTACAAGCAATATAACCACACCAGGCAAAAGCAAGTTTAACATGTCTAAACCTGTAACTCATGAGCGCCACAATCTTCTTCCAGTGCGCAAGAGTACACCATTGCAGTCTATCGAGCAGGGTAAATCCCCAGATGTTTTAGAACTACAACTCCCATGAGGCTTTGCATACATTTAGAATGACAAAGCATTATGGAAGCTGTAGTTCTAAAACATCTGGGGATCTACCTTTCGGGCAATCCTGCTATAGAGGACACCAGGATACCGCGGGATCCTCTATAGATGGAGCTACTTCCCTGCTTCAGTCACTGGAGGCTGCTGTGGGATTGACAATTCTAGCTGGCGGTAGCTCTGTCAGGTATCCATAAGTGTAGGAAAAATACGGAGACAAAATAGCACCTATTTTGTCTGGGTTGGAATTTCAGTGAAATCCCAACAGTCAATAGGAATTTTTCATAAAGATTTTGTCTTTATGAATATACTAATTTTGCAGGAGGGTGAAATAGCAGTGCCACTTTAAGAAAAGGCCTTACCTTTGTAAGTTGTGACTGGCACATATGTGACCAATGTGTATAGCTTGTTAGGAGAATCTTCATCCTCGTTACGTTTTCGGGACAAACGCACACGGATACGATATGGAACATTTCTAGAAGTAAACACAAAATTAATACATTTGTACTATAATTCAGTCTACAGATTACAACATTTTTCACCTCATCTACTCATTAAATACAGTCTATGTAAAGCAATCCAATGCCATATATAGATAGATCACAATCTTGAAACTTACCTAATGCCTTTGGCCCAGACAGCTTTGTTTAGCCTTGTGTCAATACGCACATCAGGAGTACGCATCTCCTTCACAGCAAATTTGCGTATCTCCTTCAGAGCCCTTGGTGCACGTTTCTTGAAACCACTGAAAGAAAAGAGAAAGAAAAACCATTAAAAAAAAATAAAATTAATGTTTCCGACAGTAGTAGTCTTGACATATTTTTGTATTAGATGAAGCAAAAAGTAAATTAACCAAAATAATTAGCCAATGAGAAATAAGCACTTAATTTAAACTTTTAATGTGGACAATCAGTTAAAGAGATAGATTAATTAATCTGGGGTCTCCTAAATATGGCACATATACATTATGGACTACACCAATATGCATAAAATCTAGCAAAACCTTTGCCGCACTTCTGTATAGTGGACAACTTCACAGTCCTATGACGTCTCCTACATCTACAGAGAAATGCTGTCCAAGTACATGCATGTTTCTTGAATTCTTTTAACAGTGCTGTCCATATTAAACCAACATCCTATGGCTGGCAAGGCCTGTACATTAAACAAAATAATTAGCTAGCTAGAGATCCCCCTCCTTTTTAATTTTATTAATTGCCAATGCTGCAACCAAATTTGGTAGTGCAAAAATCTCATGTTAGCTCCACTTTAACCCCTTAAGGACACATGACGTGTGACATGTCATGATTCCCTTTTATTCTAGAAGTTTGGTCCTTAAGGGGTTAAAGTATCCTGTTTTATTCTACAAATAATTAAACACAAATCACTTTGTCCAAATATCTATGCATGTAGACTTGCAGTTATGAAAATTATCAATTACCCACTTAATTTGAGGGTAGAAATTAAAATGTTTTACGCATCTCTGAGCTGATTACTGTATTCCTTTGAAGGGCTAGTCCAAGCACCATGGCCACTTCATTACTTAATCCTTTCTAATCTAATTGGAAAACAAATCATTCAAGTAACAGGCGCTAGAAATAGTTTTGTTTTTTTATATAAATAGTGCCTTTTAAGGAAAGTTGGAAAATAAGTAATACGTAAAATAAGTGCACAAACAATACATAATAATGCAAAGGACAGCGTGAGAAGTTATGGGAGTCAAGATGGACTTGTCAACTCTGAGACGGGAGGCTGAACATAGCACTAAGAGGTAATAAGGCAGTAGCATGCGGGAGAGTATGTTGGTAACACACACACACACACACACAAAAAAACAAGATGATACGATAGAGACTCACATTCCATGGATTCTCTTGTGAATATTAATGGTGTATTCCCTGGTTACCACCTCATTGATGGCAGAACGGCCTTTCTTCTTCTCACCACCCTTCTTTGCTGGGGCCATCTCTGTAATCACACCAATGACAGCAGGGATAAATACACTTACACACAAACAAAATTCCCAATACAATGCCACCCTCCCCAACAAAATTAGAGTTTTAGTATTTACTAGAGTTTTAAATAAAATCTTGGACGGAAATACAAACTTTATTGTTTTTAAGGCAACACATTACTATGTAAGGCAGCTAAGCTACCGGTATACACTCTCTGGCTGACTCGGCTCCAAGCCCAGGGAGCATGCAATGCCCATCACTGCACCGGGCACTGGGAGCCGGCAGCACCATGGCTGGGGCCTGGGGAGACCAGGTTTCCGGTGTCCCGGATAAACATCGCCAAATAGTCTCTGCAGCCCGGCCATAACCCGTCAATACAGGCCGCGGTGGCATGGCCAGCCTCCCCTGCATTGCTACCGGCAGCACAGGCTGGGCTGACAGCGAGAGAGAGGGAGGATGGAGAGCGATGGTGACGGAGGGCCGGGGAAACGCGTACTCACTCTCCTAGGGACGATGTCGAAAAGGAAGGAGAAAGGGATTGTGGGTCAGGGGTAAACAGCACAGCCGAGACAACACTTCCGGGTCAACGACGTAATCACGTAGGAGTTACGTACGAGGGCGACGCTCTGAGCGGTTGCTATAGAGATGACGTGCTGCAGAGAATGTGGTTGCTATGTATCGCTGTCTCCCCGCAGTTTTCTAATGGGAAAAGACGAAGCCATTTAGTTGGGAATGTCGAAGGGCAGCCCTGCCGACAGCTGTCACTGGGACCATTACTCCCACAATGCCCTACTCCATGGAGGGTGGCAGAGAATTCTGGGAGTTGTAGTCCAACTTTGAGCCCCAGAAGCACCATCTCCATGTGTTCCAGGCTACATACTCGGCCTGCATGCTAGTGGATAGTACATGGAGAGTGCTGGTTGCTATGTTTACCCATTAATACATGGTAACATTAACTATGTGATTTAAAGGAACACACACAGCACCATAACTACAACAGCATGCCCAGGGATATTCCCATTGTCAGCAGTCAGGCTGTTTTAGAACACTTTGACTTCTTTCCTGGCATTGAGAGGCGCCTCTCATACCTCTTCTACTAATGATGGAGGGCTGACATTCTCAGCAATTGTGTTAGCCCTGCACTGCAGGTCTTAGGTCAGGGGAGCTAATGGCTTCTCTTAGAAGGAGCTTCGACTCTCAGGGAAGATGTGGTGGAGGCGGGTTACTATTATATTGGAATTATTTGGTTGGAAAATACATTTTCATAATTAAATGGTCATTTTAAGTGCCTAAAACTGTTGAAGGACCACTATAGTGCCAGGAAATCAAACTCATTTTCCTGGCACTAAAGGGTCTTTAGGTCCACCCCCCACCCGCCGGGCTGAAGGGGTTAAACACGCCTGGGAACTCTTCTCCCTCTCCCGACATCAGCTTTGAATGCGCATGCGCAGCAAGAGCCACGCGCGCATTCAAACAGTCCATAGGAAAGCATTTCTCAATGTTTTCCTATGGACGTCAGCATCTTCTCACTGATTTTCACAGTGAGAAGCGACTTGTGGTGGAATCTCGGTAAAAATAAATTTAGTAGGCCGAGATTACCACGTGGCATGTGTACGTGCATATGCTGACGTATCGATCAGTTGGTTGCACGAGGCAAGATACGATCAGTAGTGTACGGAGCATGTGCAAGAATACAGGATATAGTATTCCCCTCCTCCATTGTGCTGGACAAGCCATGCGGTCAAACAGGAAGTTAATTCTTATTTGTGTTGATTGGTTAAGAGAATGTGCGGGTGGAGCTTAATATGGGAGGAGTTATATGCCTATATAAGGAGCCTGCACTATTGTCCGGGGCTCAGAACTTGTGGTATTTTGGTGACGCTAGTCCCTCTGAGTCCCGATCGGTGATCCAATAAAGAATCTCTTCCTTCCTGAAGAAACCTGTGTCCATCTCTCTGTGCTTGGCTTCCGTCAGTTTCTCCGGTATCATTTGGTGCATTGGCCGGGAAGCTCATCGTTCAACGGTAGCTGAGAGGCAGAGGCGTGAGACGGTCTATCTTTGCCCACGTTCTCTACGGCTGCACCCCTGAACTTCTGCGTGGACCTCCCTTCGTCTCGGCGCCACTGGGCCGTTGTCCAGGAGATCATCGGCCTCTACGTGAGAAGTGCTGGGGTGTCCCCGTCGATGAGTGTGAACTCAGGTTCAGGAACGAGGAGGTAAGACAACTGCTGTTTTAGACGGCAGGACCCACTAGGGGTATACCGATTGTGCGGTAGGCCCAAAGGGGTTTTGAATCTGTGTATCTGCCCCCTCTGTCGGAGGGAAGGAGCGAAGGCGCACCGCTCGATCGAACGCTCTTTAGTCAGACCGTTTGATTCTGTTAGTCAGGCGGGGCTCTGGTGTAAATAGCCCTAGCCGGACACCGGTGTCTTGTCTAGACTAGCGTTCTAGGGTGTACATTTTGTTCGCTAGGTCGGAGAGACCGGGAGACTAAGCGGCGTCTGTGTAAATTCGGTTCGCTAGTTCTCATCCTATCTGGGCTAAGTGGGAAGGCGTGTAAATTTGGAACCCACTAGACTTTTGATAGTGCGACTAAGAGGCGTCTGTGTAAATTCGGTCCTCTAGCTCGCTATATATGTGGTGATTGGGCAGTGTGGCTAACCAAAACGTATGTAGATTGTTTTTAGGTAGTCCATTCAAGGTACTGGCCAATAGTTTAGTTGGGAATTGTAAATGTGATAAAGATTGTTTAGTAAAGTGTATATCTTGTTAGATAGCGCGAGCTCAGCCGTCTAGCGAGAGTGTTAATAGTGTGTTGCTGTATTATAGTGCACGGTACCATAACCCTGTATATTTACTGACACTGTATATAAGTACTAATCATTGTCGTCAATTGCATGTTTTAACACCATAACCACTAATAATTGTATTGTGACCTTAACTTGTGCTTTGACCTATGCTAACCGTACTGTAACCGCTATTTGTAAAAGACGATGTTACTGGGGTGTGTTATAGACGGGTAATTCGTATATAGAGAATTATATCGTGGGTGACTGTATAGTTACGCCGAAGGGCATAATATTGATTATATAGTGACTGGTGTAACAGCTGTGTGTGTACGGGAATTCCCTGAGTGTTTATTGTTATTGTGTACGTTTCACTTGGTAACCGTACCACGTGGTGCTGTTGCCAGAGGAAACGGGTGTGACTGTTGAATAGTACGCGTGTATAGTATTCGTTGTCGACGACGTTCCATTGTTAAGTATGGGTGCGTCGCAGTCAACGATTCCGGATCCCTTAGGTTGTATGGTGAAGAATTTTAAAAAGGGATTCAAAACTTGTGATTTTGGGGTTAAGATGTCTCCTGTACGTTTAGTTACTTTGTGCACTAGGGAGTGGCCTACTTTGGTTGCGGCATGGCCGCCACGTGGCAGTTTGGATCCAACTCTGGTACAGCGCTTACACGTGGCTGTATCAGGTAGGCCTGAACTTTACGGCCAGTTTCCTTATATTTTTTTTTTTTTTTTTTAAATTTGTATTTTATTTGGTTTTGTACACACAGTATACAATTTTCCATTGTATGGGTTATTGAATAGGTTATGACAAGATCGTGTAACATTACGGTGGGATGCAAACATGGCATTAATCACAGTATTGGTGAAATATGTACATCTACATTGCGAGGTATCAAGTTGCTTATTCTACTTTTCGCTTTTATATTTTATACTGTTGTTATTGTTAAACTTTTATTGCGGTTATACGAGGATCCCTGCTAAACGAGTATGCAGAAGTGTAGCGTTCTCTACTGTCACCTTCTGTGTCTGTGAAGTCAGGTGGATGGTATCTATGTGTGAGGTAGTAGACTAGGCGTGTAAAACTTCTAAACATTCTGAAACTATATACATAAACATAAAGACACCTGGACTACAGCATCATATTAATTAAGTGTTGCAAGACTAAGTATTGCGTTTCTCAGTTCTCTTGCTGTGCCCGGTGGCTAGCAAATCTAGCTTTTTGAAGAAAGTCTCTGGGTCTGCCCCTGAGGACAAGGTGAGTACTTCAGTGCCCTGTTGCACCACCAGTGAGCTGTCTGTGCCCCATCGGTACCGGACGGAGTGCTCTCTCAGTCTCTTTGTGACCGGAATTAGTTGTCTCCTTGCTGCCAACACTGCGAAAGGGAGGTCATTATACATAGCTACCTCGTTTCCCTCAAATTTCACCGATCCCAGTGGTCTGGATCCGGCCATGATGGCGGCCTTCGCCGCTATGTCTCTGGTGGTAGCTATCGCGTCTCTGGGGGCACCGGCCGGTGCTGCTGGCGATTTGCGTACCCGGAAGGTGGATAATATCAGCGGAGTGTCTGAGTTGCATCTGAGACCCATGGAGGAGATAAGTCTCCGGACAAACGGTAGTAGGTCTTCTCCGCCTATTGTCTCAGGGATGCCCCTGAGGCGAATGTTACGGCGGCGGTGTCTGGATTCTAGTGTCGTCACCATTCCTTGCAAGCGCCGGACCTGCTCAGCAAGTCCTTCCACTTGTTGCTTAGTGTCCTGGAGTTGGACATCCCTGGATTTGCCTTTGGTCTCCACCTCCTGGACTCTCTGCTGCAGGAACCCTATGTCATCCTGGGTCTCTTTTAGATCGGCCTTCCAGACCTGTCTTAGGTCAGTCAGCAGCCTCCTGATGTCTCCTTTAGTGGCTGGGGAGTCATCTTCCTCCGAGTCAGACCTGGGAGTGGGGCCTGGGAGTGCGGCTTGGGAGTCCCTCTCTTCCTGGGAGTCGTCAGACATCTCTACCTCACTCAGCGGTTCCGGCGCCATCTTGGCGGGCCGCGCCTGTGTAGGCCTCTGGAACGCCAGCCTTATGTCGGGAGCCTCGGGTCTCTCCGTGTAGTTTTGTCGCTTGTGTTTGCGCCCCATATTGTCTGCTGTCGGGCGGCAGGTAAGCTGGGTGATTTGGAGCGGTTTTCTCGGCTTTAGGTCTCTGAATCTGTGGGGCTGAAGCGGAGCTCCACAGACATGCGACTGTTCAGCTCCGTGGTCTGCCACGCCCCCCCAGTTTCCTTATATTGATTGTTGGAGACAGGCCGTAAATGACTCGCCAAAATGGCTCCAGACATGCCACGAGGAGCAGTGTCGCCTCATGGTAGCTAGGACTTGTTCGTCCACTAGGACTGGTGTTAGGCCCATTTTGGACACACCCCCTGAGTCCGAGATCCCTTTGCCGCCCCCTTACTTTCCGTTAAGAGGAAGTGACGCAAACGCAGGAAGTCCTGTACCCCTCCCCTCATTACCCTCATCCACTTCCGCTTCCTCCTCCAGTACAGGATCCACCCCCCCTCGTACTAAATCTCCCCTTCCGGAACCAGAACCCACCCCCATTAGAAACGAATATCCTGATTTGGCGCCACTTCAGACTTCCGGTCAAGCTTCATCTAGCTCGGCTCGAAGTGTTTTATTTACGACCTTTTCCCAAAACCAACCTCCCACATCCCCATACCCTATCTCTCCCCGACCGGAACCCATGACTGACGCCTCTCTACGTAGCCCCATCCAAACCCGACAGTTGACTGGTGCCCAACAATTAAAGCACTATCAGATGCCTCTTCGTCTGAATCCCGGGTCAGCTTATATCGATGCCGCAGGTCAAATGGCACACGCTGACCCAGTCTTCGTATATGTCCCATTCACCACAACCGATCTTTTAAACTGGAAGACCCATAATTCCTCGTATACTGAGAAACCACAAGCTATGACTGATCTGTTCACCTCAATAGTACAGACGCATAATCCGACATGGGCTGATTGCCAGCAGTTATTAATGACTTTATTTAACAATGAGGAAAGGACAAGAATAAATCAAGCAGCCATTAAAGCATTAGAAGATAAAGCCCGTACTTTAAACCAAACCAATCCAGCAGCATGGGCCGCAACACATTATCCCAACACTGATCCCGATTGGAACGTAAATGGTGCTGACATGGTTCAACTCAGAGCCTATAGAGACGCTATAATTGCTGGCATGAAAGCAGGAGGAAAGAAAGCCATTAACATGTCGAAGACAGTTGAGGTGATCCAGAAAAGTGATGAAGCGCCCAGTGTCTTTTATGACCGATTATTGGAGGCATACCGCTTGTATACCCCCTTTAATCCGGAAGACGCAGATAATTCCCGAATGGTTAACTCCGCCTTTGTCAGCCAAGCATACGGAGATATTAAGCGCAAGCTACAAAAGTTAGAAGGGTTTGCAGGTATGTCCATCACCCAACTAATGGAGGTAGCAAATAAGGTTTATATGAACAGGGATACAGAAAGTAAGAAAGAGGAAGAGCGCAAGATGCGTAAAAAGGCTGATATGCTAGCGGTAGCGATCGCAGGCGTAGATAGACGGGGCCCAGATAGAGGCGATAGTAAGTGGAATGAGGAACCTCTAAGTAGAAATCAGTGCGCTTACTGTAAGGAAGAAGGGCATTGGAGAAATGAGTGTCCGCGAAGAGAACAGTCTGAGAGAGACAGACCTAGGTCAGGTTACGGAAACTTTAGAGGCAGAGCGAGAGGTAGAGGAGGCCCCGGAGGGAGTAATGGTTATAGAGGGAGTAATGGGAACAGAGGAAGTGTTAGGGAAGACAGGTATATTCCAGCAGCGCAAAGGTCCCGCGATAGAGAAGGTAGGGACTTTGTAGGATTGGCTGACACGGTCATGGAGGACTATTGATACCGACCGGGCTCCATCCCCCTTGGTCGAGCGGAGCCTATGGTCGATGTATCAATAGGGGGAAAAAGGAGTGCGTTCATGATCGACACTGGTGCTGAACATTCAGTGGTGACTAATCTAGTTGCTCCTCCATCTGGAAGGACTATTACTGTGATAGGAGCAACTGGAAGAAGTGCTGAAAAACCGGTTCTTAAAAGTCGACTCTGTACATTGGGAGGCCACGTAGTAAAACACCAATTCCTTTATATGCCTGAATGTCCAGTCCAATTGCTGGGACGTGATATGCTATCAAAATTACAAGCGCAGATTACGTTCCTACCAAATGGAACAACATCCTTAAAGTTTAATGGACCTTCAGGTATTATGACTTTATCCGTACCAAAGGAAGAAGAGTGGCGACTTTATACAGTGTTGACTAGCCAAAACCCTAGGAGTGATGAGACATTATTTAACATACCAGGAGTTTGGGCAGAGAACAACCCACCAGGACTGGCCCGCAATATTCCACCTATAAAAATTGAACTGAAACTTGGGGTTTATCCAGTGAGCCTAAGACAATACCACATCCCGCAGAAGGCTAAGAAGAACATTCAATCCTATCTGGATAAGTTCATACGGTATGGTATCCTAAAATTCTGTACTTCCCCCTGGAACACCCCATTGCTGCCTGTTCAAAAGCCCGGTACAGATGAGTATCGACCTGTGCAGGACTTGAGAGCAGTCAATGATGCGGTTGTTAGTATACATCCAGTTGTACCCAATCCATATAACCTGCTTGCTTTAATTCCGGGCGGGGCTACCTACTTTACAGTCTTAGACCTCAAAGATGCCTTCTTTTGCCTCCGAATTGCCGCAGAAAGTCAATGTATTTTCGCTTTCCAATGGGAGAACGCTGTAACGGGCTCAAAACGCCAAATGACTTGGACAAGACTGCCCCAAGGGTTTAAAAATTCACCTACCCTATTTGGTTCAGCTCTAAGTCAAGATCTACTGGATTTCGAGTCTATCCCAGGAGAGTGTGTATTGTTACAGTATGTAGATGACTTGTTGATAGCAGCAGTTACAAAAGAAAAATGTCAGCAAGCAACGCACGATCTACTACACATTCTCTGGAAGGCAGGATACAAGGTGTCCAGAAAGAAGGCTCAGTTGTGTTTGCCAACTGTCAAGTATCTGGGATTCCATATCTCTGAAGGTCAAAGAATTATGGGGCCAGAGAGAAAAGAAGCTGTCTGCCAAATACCAATACCCAAGAATAGAAGACAAGTGCGAGAATTCTTGGGGGCAGCAGGCTTCTGTAGGATATGGATTCCCAGCTATGCGATACTAGCAAAACCTCTGTACGCAGCCATCAAAGGTACAGAGCACGACCCCTTCTTATGGACTCATGAACAGCAAACGGCTTTTGAAGATGTGAAGAAGGCTTTGATGAGTGCCCCAGCATTAGGTCTACCTGATCACACACGACCATTCTACCTATATGTACATGAGCAAAGAAGAATGGCTGTGGGAGTATTGACACAGTACTTGGGATCATGGCAAAGACCTGTTGCCTACATGTCTAAGCAATTGGATGCAGTGGCCAGCGGACTTCCACCTTGTCTAAGAGCCGTAGCTGCAGCCGCCCTGCTAGTAGCTGAAGCCGATAAACTCACTCTGGGTCAAGAACTTTATGTACGAGTCCCACATGCAGTACAGACGTTGTTGGATTACAAAGGAAATCATTGGTTTAGTAACAGCCGTATGACCAAGTATCAAGCAATGTTGTGTGAAAACCCAAGAGTGCATTTAGAGACTGTAAACACCTTAAATCCAGCTACCCTTTTGCCACAACCTACTGAAAGTCAACATGATTGTTTGGAAGTAATGGATGAAGTATTTTCAAGTAGACCAGATCTTTGTGATTTTCCCATCCAGAACCCCGATGTTCAATATTACACCGACGGCAGTAGTTATGTGAAAGAAGGGATCCGCTATGCAGGATATGCAGTAACAACAATAGACAAGGTGATAGAAGCTCGGCCACTGGCAAAAGGAACATCAGCACAAAAGGCAGAATTGATAGCACTAACACGAGCGTTACAATTGGCTGAAGGTTTAAGAGTAAATATCTATACGGACTCTAAGTATGCGTTTTTAACCACTCATGCCCACGGAGCTCTGTATAAAGAAAGAGGACTACTGAATTCAGAAGGCAAAGAAATCAAGTACGCAGCTGAAATCCTACAACTATTGGAAGCAGTGTGGGAGCCGAAAGAAGTCGGTATTATACATTGTCGAGCGCATCTGAGAGGAGATGGTGATGTAACCAAAGGAAATCGGATGGCAGATAGTGCAGCTAAGCGTGCTGCTGAATCAGGAAGACAGGAGTATGTGGGGCATATAGCTGCTCTAATACCAACCCCACTGTCTCAATGGACTCCAGTTTATACAACTCAAGAAGAGGAGTGGTTAAAGACTGAACCGGGAAAGTATTTGGAGAACAAGTGGTATCAGCTAGAAGATGGAAGAATAGTCATACCAGCATCACTAGCAGTAGAAATTGTCCAGAACTATCATAACGGGACACATTCTGGGAGAGACAGTACTGAAGAATCTCTTAGAAAACATTTCTACATACCAAGATTGTCCAACTTGACTCAGGCCATTGTACGTAGATGTGTAACGTGTGCTAAAAATAATGCAAGACAAGGACCAGTAAAGCCACCAGGAGTCCAGTTTATGGGGGGACTCCCCATGTCCGATCTACAAATAGACTTTACAGTGATGCCTAAATCGGGTGGACATCGTTACCTGTTGGTAATTGTGTGCACCTATTCAGGCTGGGTAGAAGCATGTCCTACTCGTACAGAGAAAGCAGGAGAAGTTGTAAGATTCCTGCTACGAGAAATAATACCCCGATATGGACTACCCTGTTCTATAGGATCGGACAATGGTCCAGCTTTTGTTCATCAGTGCCTACAACAACTGACTCATATGCTTGGTATAAAGTGGAGGCTTCATACTGCATATAGACCCCAGAGTTCTGGTAAGGTAGAGAGAATGAATAGAACTATTAAGAACCAGTTGGCTAAAATGTGTCAGGAAACCCAACTTAAGTGGAACGTTCTCTTACCTATAGCTCTATTGCGAATCCGCAGTACCCCTACCAGAAGGATGGGCCTCTCTCCTTTTGAAATTATGTATGGGCGACCACCTCCCGTACTTGGTAACTTAAGGGGGGATTTGAGTCAGTTGGGAGAAGGAATTACCCGGCAGCAGGTTGTAGAGTTGGGTAAGACTATGGAGGAGGTACAGAAATGGGTACAAGATAGATTACCTGTGAATATTTATCCCCCTGTTCATAGTTATCATCCAGGAGATCAAGTGTGGATTAAAGAGTGGAATAATGTACCGTTAGGGCCCAAGTGGAGAGGTCCTTATGTTGTTCTTTTGTCTACCCCTACAGCGATAAAAGTAGCCGAAGTGACTCCGTGGATACATCACTCCAGGGTTAAACCAGCAGCAGTCGATTCTTGGCAAGTTACAGCAGATCCAGAGAATCCCTGCAAGATCCGGTTGAAACGCACTACTCAGTCGGAGTAACGAGGAATCGTGTGGATTACAAATTTTATTGTTACAGGTGTGAGTGAGAAGGCCATAATAAAGCCTGTCCGCTTACCAACACATAGTGTATAAGCCAGGAAAGTCTCGAAGGGACACCTGTGAAGACGAGCAGAACTCCATTCCCTGCAGCCCTCACATCCTGGAAGCTGAGGCGCCATCGCACGGACGAAGACTGAGGATGACGGCGAAAGATGTGCTTTTGATTGTGTTTTTTTATATGTGTTTTTATATTCAGGAAGGTAGAGGTACCGACACTCCTAGCTGTGAGGTATGCATTAAGACTACGAGAACAGGTAATCATATTTCCCAAACCCTAATTTGGCATTCACAATACGAGTGTAAAGGAGATGTATCGAGATGTAGATACCTAAATATAGACTATAGTGTGTGCCATTTAGGAGTAGGAGAACCTAAGTGCTTCAGTCCAGAGTATCAACCTCGTACAATTTGGTTGACTCTCAGGAATGGAGATCCTCAGGGGACCCTAATTAATAAGACGAAGTTAGAATCCGTATATTCTTCGGGTGTTCTGCTATTTGATGCATGTAAGGCGATATCAAGTGGTAGAAAGCCGTGGAATGTATGTGGGGATCTTAGATGGGAGAGGACGTATGGATCTAACGATAAATATATTTGTCCCAGTAGTAAAAATAAATATGTGAGTCCTAGATGCCCAAATAAAGACTATAACTTTTGCCCATATTGGTCTTGTGTGGGGTGGGCGACTTGGGGACAGACAGTAGATAAAGACATGATAGTGACTAAGTTGCCGACTAGCCCATATTGTAAGTCTATGGAATGTAATCCCATCCATATACTTATAAATAACCCCGACAAGTTCTTAGATAAGTATGGAAATTTATTTGGGTTTCAGATATACGGGACGGGTTTAGATCCTGGGACATTATTGTTTATAGGAATAGAGACTGATACGGTATCCTCCCAGACTCATCAAGTATACCATTCCTTTTATGAAGAGATGAGTATAGATAATAAGATCCCCCATAACGCTAAGAACCTGTTCATTGACCTAGCTGAAAGTATTGCCGGTAGTCTTAATGTTACCAACTGCTATGTGTGTGGAGGTACTAACATGGGAGACCAATGGCCTTGGGAAGCAAAGGAGGTAATGTCCGGTTCTGAGGCAGTTGACCAACTAATATCTACACAAGCCGATTATCATTTGAGTGTTAGAGGTAAATCTGAGTGGAGATTAAAGACCTCCATCATAGGTTATGTTTGCATAGCAAGGAAAGGAATAATGTATAATACTTCTGTAGGAGAATTAACTTGTCTAGGGCAAAAAGCTTATGATGATGATACAAAGAATACAACTTGGTGGTCGGCTTCAAATGTCTCAGAACCATTTAACCCGTTTGCTAGATATGCCAGTTTAAAGGATGTGTGGTTTGATCTATCTATCACATCTACCTGGAGAGCCCCAGCAAATTTGTACTGGATCTGTGGTAAGAAAGCCTATT
This sequence comes from Pelobates fuscus, assembly GCF_036172605.1. Taxonomy (NCBI): domain Eukaryota; kingdom Metazoa; phylum Chordata; class Amphibia; order Anura; family Pelobatidae; genus Pelobates; species Pelobates fuscus. The sequence continues at coordinate 307,353,137 of NC_086317.1, read as the reverse complement.
CGGAGCTGCCACAGGACTGGGAAGGGGCATGTGTGTTGGGTATGCTCAAACCATCCTTCTTCTTGTTACCGATTGAAACAGGTGAGACTTTAGGTGTTAAAGTGTATGATGTGAATCATAGGAAGAAAAGGGGACCCTTAGAGATAGGCACCTGGGAAGATAATGAATGGCCTCCCCAGCGTATCATAGATTATTATGGGCCAGCCACGTGGGCAGAAGATGGTACCTTTGGTTATAGAACCCCTATTTATATGCTCAACCGCATTATAAGATTACAGGCGGTGGTTGAGATTATCACTAACGAAACATCACAAGCACTCAATCTCCTAGTGAAACATAATACCAGGATGAGGACAGCAGTATATCAGAATAGATTAGCCTTGGATTACCTTTTGGCAGTAGAGGGAGGTGTATGTGGGAAGTTTAACCTAAGCAATTGCTGTCTTCAAATAGATGACGAAGGGCAAGCAATAGCTGAGCTTACTAGCCATATGGTTAAACTAGCGCATGTGCCTACTCAGGTATGGAAAGGGTATAATCCAAGTAGTTGGTTTGGTAGCTGGTATGAGTGGTTTGGAGGGCTTAAGGCAGTGGTAGGTGGAGTCCTACTGATTTTACTGTTGTGTCTACTCCTGCCGTGTCTTATACCCTTAGTAGTTAGGTCTGTGCAAAGCCTGATAGAAAATATAGCAGAGAGGAAGGCTGCTGCACAGATAATGGCGATATATAAGTATAAGGCTCTAGATCAAGGAGAACCAATGCAGGAGGATGAATGTTGAAGATTCACATCATAAGATAAGTCTGGTCTGGTTCAAGGTAACTTGCGGTGTAAGCAAAACTAAGGTTATGTGATGCCTCAAGTAATTGTAAAATATCAAGAGGCATCAAAGGGGGGAATGTGGTGGAATCTCGGTAAAAATAAATTTAGTAGGCCGAGATTACCACGTGGCATGTGTACGTGCATATGCTGACGTATCGATCAGTTGGTTGCACGAGGCAAGATACGATCAGTAGTGTACGGAGCATGTGCAAGAATACAGGATATAGTATTCCCCTCCTCCATTGTGCTGGACAAGCCATGCGGTCAAACAGGAAGTTAATTCTTATTTGTGTTGATTGGTTAAGAGAATGTGCGGGTGGAGCTTAATATGGGAGGAGTTATATGCCTATATAAGGAGCCTGCACTATTGTCCGGGGCTCAGAACTTGTGGTATTTTGGTGACGCTAGTCCCTCTGAGTCCCGATCGGTGATCCAATAAAGAATCTCTTCCTTCCTGAAGAAACCTGTGTCCATCTCTCTGTGCTTGGCTTCCGTCAGTTTCTCCGGTATCAGCCTCAAGCGGCTGTCAATGAGACAGCCACTAGAGGCTGGATTAACCCTATTGTAAACATAGCAGTTTCTCTTGAACTGCTATATTTACATCTGCAGGGTTAACACTAGATGGACCTTCTTCATTGAGCTGAAGTGGTCTGGGTACCTATACTGTTTACACTTTTGCCAAGAAAATGGCTGTAGTAGCTGTCAGGCTACTGAATGTGAAAGCATGATGTCACCACTTATTAAGAAGCATCCAATTGACTTAGTGCAGGAATTGTTACACATGCCCAGTAGGTCCCCGAACTACAAGAAGCATTGGATTGGGAGAAGAGTAAGAGTAGTTGCCTGATCTAAAAGTCCACAGGAACAATTTAACAATAAAAATTTATATTTTTTTAATACCTAAGTATTTGTTTAAATAGAGTTATACTGAATGTACCTAAAATATGTAGATCTCGGAGAATGTCCTTTGGACAGACAAAACAAAAGTAGAGCTTTCTTGGGCAAATCACAACTCCATGTTTACACAAGAAATAAGGAAGCGTTCAAAGAAAAGAACACCATCCCTACTGTATACCATGGAGGATATTCAGTGAGTTGGTTGATTTTGTTCTATTACATTTGAAATAAAGAATGATGGCTACTATTTATGCAAATTTTTATTTAGTGTATCGAAAATTGTGCAATTTTATAAAAAAAAAAAAAAAAAGAGTGGAAGGATACTAATACTTTCGGCGACATCTTTTATTTATTTTAATACATATAATTAAAAAAAAAACAAAACACTCCAGCTCCCAAGAACAGCTTCATCTTAATACATTTTCTATTGAGTCCCTGTGAACAGTGTTGCCTTAGCGGGTTAAACTGTTTTGTTTTTTTTTAACAGTTTTCACCCCAGCATCCATGAACTGCTTCACATCTGTCCTTTCTCCCAACACTCTTCTCGCCATCCCTCTTGACTCGTGTCTCTGACTGACTCTCTGCTATATTTAATTGGGTTGCTGCTCATTTTCTTAAACTTAACCTGTCAAAAACAGAACTTCTCATCTTTCCTCCTTCACGTGTTGGTACTCCCGTGTCTCCTTCCCTCCAAATTAATGGTACTACCGCCATCTCTACCTTGCAGGCTCGCAAGGTGTTCTCTTTGACTTCACCCCTCATGTCCAGTCATTCGCCAACTTTGGGGGTTAAACTGTTTGAAAACAGTTTAGTCCCATAAGGTAAAATGGTGCCTAGGGACTCCAGTACTCATAACAACCCAATTGGAATAAAGTTGTTATGGGTGTGGAGTAGCCCTAATTGCTGCAAAAAAGAAAAAATACCTCTCTCAAAGGCAACATAGGCCCAGAGAAACAATTTGTCAAATTTTGAGGTATGAAGACCGAAATGGACAAGCGCATAATTTGACCCTTTAACTTTACAAAACACTGTAAAACCTGAATTAATGGTTTAGAGCAGTAAAACATATGATGATGATATCAGTGAAGGTGCCATTTTTGTGTGAAAAATGCAAAAGATACGCACACTAACTTTGGCCAGTACATAAGCGAACCAAATCAGGAGTTGGTTAGGGTAAGGTCATTTCATCCCTGTCAGGAGTCCTTGTAAGAAGATGTTAAAAACTTAACGTTTAATAATATGTACAGTTAAAATAGTTTATTCAAACACCCTTAATACCAAATTACCACCAAGTGTGGATAATAATTTTTAAAATGAAAAAAGAAAAACGAAATGGATTTTTTTTTTTTTTTTTAATTCTTTATTTTATTTGTGCATAATAAGAGTAACATACGTTTGCACCGCCACGACAGCTGGTGCATACAGATTCGTAAACATATTATAACATTGGTATGGCATCAATATCATAGCACTTTTTGTATTTTTAAAAGTCAAGTTATGTAATAAGTCGATTGGTAATCATGTATATACAGTTCTAGCTACTGCACGTTTTTAAATCAAGAGATAATCTAGTAATGATTTTTAGTAGTATGTGACATGTAGCTTAACAAAACATTGTGTAAACATGCGTATAGATCAAGCATTTAAACCTGTACAATATATGCAGTATGACTGGTTGTTGATATTCAGTTATGTAAAGGTTTGACACTCTGACTAAACAACTTAGTTAAGCGGGCACAGGCAATCCAAGAATATTATAAAAGTTAATAACAGTAGTTTAGCAACGAGGGGTAAAATAAACAGTTTAAATGATCTCAAAAACAATTGAAGATTAAACGCCCACGTGATGAGTGAACCCTCTAGGGCTGAGTAGGTGTATGAGGATTTAGATTGTGCTTTTAGAGCGTAATAAGTGTAATAATGTGGTGGAATCTCGGTAAAAATAAATTTAGTAGGCCGAGATTACCACGTGGCATGTGTACGTGCATATGCTGACGTATCGATCAGTTGGTTGCACGAGGCAAGATACGATCAGTAGTGTACGGAGCATGTGCAAGAATACAGGATGTAGTATTCCCCTCCTCCATTGTGCTGGACAAGCCATGCGGTCAAGCAGGAAGTTAATTCTTATTTGTATTGATTGGTCAAGAGAATGTGCGGGTGGAGCTTAATATGGGAGGAGTTATGTGCCTATATAAGGAGCCTGCACTATTGTCCGGGGCTCAGAACTTGTTGTATTTTGGTGACGCTAGTCCCTCTGAGTCCCGATCGGTGATCCAATAAAGAATCTCTTCCTTCCTGAAGAAACCTGTGTCCATCTCTCTGTGCTTCGCTTCCGTCAGTTTCTCCGGTATCATTTGGTGCATTGGCCGGGAAGCTCATCGTTCAACGGTAGCTGAGAGGCAGAGGCGTGAGACGGTCTATCTTTGCCCACGTTCTCTACGGCTGCACCCCTGAACTTCTGCGTGGACCTCCCTTCGTCTCGGCGCCACTGGTCTGTTGTCCAGGAGATCATCGGCCTCTACGTAAGAAGTGCTGGGGTGTCCCCGTCGATGAGTGTGAACTCAGGTTCAGGAACGAGGAGGTAAGACAACTGCTGTTTTAGACGGCAGACCCACTAGGGGTATACCGATTGTGCGGTAGGCCCATAAGGGGTTTGAATTGTGTATGGAATCTGCCCCCTCTGTCGGAGGGAAGGAGCGAAGGCGCACCGCTCAATCGAACGCTCTTTAGTCAGACCGTTTGATTTGGTTAGTCAGGCGGGGTCCTGTGTAAATAGCCCTAGCCGGACACCGGTGTCTTGTCTAGACTAGCGTTCTAGGGTGTATATTACGTTCGCTAGGTCGGAGGGACCGGGAGACTAAGCGGCGCCTGTGTAAATTCGGTTCGCTAGCTCTCAACCTATCTTGGCTAAGTGGGAAGGCGTGTAAATTTGGAACCCACTAGATTTTTGATAGAAATCGACTAAGAGGCGCCTGTGTAAATTCGGTCCTCTAGCTCGCTATATGTGGTGCTTGGGCAGTGTGGCTAACCAAAACGGGTGTACATAGTTTTAGGTAGTCCATTCAAGGTACTGGCCAATAGTTTAGTTGGGAATTGTAAATGTGTTAAAGATCGTTTAGTAAAGTGTATATCTTGTTAGATAGCGCGAGCTCAGCCGTCTAGCGAGAGTGTTAATAGTGTGTTGCTGTATTATAGTGCACGGTACCATAACCCTGTATATTTACTGACACTGTATATAAGTACTAATCATTGTCGTCCATTGCATGTTTAACACCATAACCACTAATAATTGTATTGTGACCTTAACTTGTGCTTTGACCTATGCTAACCGTACTGTAACCGCTATTTGTAAAAGACGATGTTACTGGGGTGTGTTATAGACGGGTAATTCGTATATAGAGAATTATAGCGTGGGTGACTGTATAGTTTCGCCAAAGGGCATAATATTGATTATCTAGTGACTGGTGTAACAGCTGTGTGTGTACGGGAATTCCCTGAGTGTTTATTGTGTTATTGTATACGTTTCACTTGGTAACTGTACCACGTGGTGCTGTTGCCAGAGGAAACGGGTGTGACTGTTGAATAGTACGCGTGCATAGTATTCGTTGTCAACGACGTTCCATTGATAAGTATGGGCGCGTCGCAGTCAACGATTCCGGATCCCTTAGGTTGTATGGTGAAGAATTTTAAAAAGGGATTCAAAACTTGTGATTTTGGGGTTAAAATGTCTCCTGTACGTTTGGTCACTTTGTGTACTAGGGAGTGGCCTACTTTGGTTGCGGCATGGCCGCCACGTGGCAGTTTGGATCCAACTCTGGTACACGTGGCTGTATCAGGTAGGCCTGAACTTTACGGGCAGTTTCCTTATATTGATTGTTGGAGACAGGCCGTAAATGACTCGCCAAAATGGATCCAGACATGCCACGAGGAGCAATGTCGCCTCATGGTGGCTAGGACTTGTTTGTCCACTAGGACTGGTGTTAGGCCCATTTTGGACACGCCCCCTGAGTCCGAGATCCCTTTGCCGCCCCCTTACTTTCCTTTAAGAGGAAGTGACGCAAATGCAGGAAGTCCTGCAACCCTTCCCTCATTGCCCTCATCCACTTCCGCTTCCTCCTCCAGTACAGAATCCACCCCCTCTCGTACTAAATCTCCCCTTCCGGAATCAGAGCCAACCCCCATTAGATCTGAATATCCTGATTTGGCGCCACTTCAGACTTCCGGTCAAGCTTCTTCTAGCTCGGCTCGACGTGTTTTATTTACTACCTTTTCCCAAAACCAAGCTCCCACATCCTCATGCCCTATTTCTCCCCGACTGGAACCCATAACTGACGCCCCTCCACGTAGCCCCATACAAACCCGACAACTGACCGGTACCCAACAATTAAAACATTATCAGATGCCTCTTCGTCTGAATCCCGGGTCAGCCTATATCGATGCCGCAGGCCAAATGGCACATGCTGACCCAGTCTTCGTATATATGTCCCGTTCACGACAACCGATCTCTTAAATTGGAAGACCCACAATTCCTCGTATACTGAGAAACCACAAGCTATGACTGATCTGTTCACCTCAATAGTACAGACACATAACCCGACATGGGCTGATTGCCAGCAGTTATTAATGACTTTGTTTAACAATGAGGAAAGGACAAGAATTAATCAAGCGGCCATTAAAGCGCTAGAGGATAAAGCCCGTACTTTGAATCAAGCCAATCCATCAGCATGGGCCGCAACACATTATCCCAACACCGATCCCGATTGGAATGTAAATGGTGCTGATATGGTTCAACTCAGAGCCTATAGAGACGCTATAATTGCTGGCATGAAAGCTGGAGGAAAGAAAGCCATTAATATGTCGAAGACAGTTGAGGTGATTCAGAAAAGTGATGAAGCGCCCAGTGTCTTTTATGACCGATTATTGGAGGCATACCGCTTGTATACCCCCTTTAATCCGGAAGACGCAGATAATTCCCGAATGGTGAACTCCGCCTTTGTCAGCCAAGCTTACGGAGATATTAAGCGCAAGCTACAGAAGTTAGAAGGGTTTCGCAGGTATGTCCATCACCCAACTAATGGAGGTAGCGAATAAGGTGTATATGAATAGGGAAACAGAAAGTAAGAAAGAGGAAGAGCGCAAGATGCGTAGAAAGGCAGACATGCTAGCGGTAGCGATCGCAGGCGTAGATAGACGGGGCCCAGATAGAGGCGATAGTAGATGGAGTAGGGAGCCTTTGAGTAGGAATCAGTGCGCATATTGCAAGGAAGAAGGGCATTGGAGGAACGAATGTCCACAAAGAGAGCAGTACGAGAGAGACCAACCCAGGGCAGGTTACGGAAACTTTAGAGGCAGAGCGAGAGGTAGAGGAGGCCCCGGAGGGAGTAATGGTAATAGAGGGAGCAATGGGAACAGAGGAAGTGTTAGGGAAGATAGGTATTTCCCAGCAGCGCAAAGGTCCCGCGATAGAGAAGGTAGGGACTTTGTAGGATTGGCTGACACGGTCATGGAGGACTATTGATACCGACCGGGCTCCATCCCCCTTGGTCGAGCGGAGCCTATGGTCGATGTATCAATAGGGGGAAAAAGGAGTGCGTTCATGATCGACACTGGTGCTGAACATTCAGTGGTGACTAATCTAGTTGCTCCTCCATCTGGAAGGACTATTACTGTAATAGGAGCAACTCGAAGAAGTGCTGAAAAACCGGTTCTTAAAAGTCGACTCTGTACATTGGGAGGCCACGTAGTAAAACATCAATTCCTTTATATGCCTGAATGTCCAGTCCAATTGCTGGGATGTGATATGCTATCTAAATTACAAGCGCAGATTACGTTCCTACCAAATGGAACAACATCCTTAAAGTTTAATGGACCTTCAGGTATTATGACATTATCCGTACCAAAGGAAGAAGAGTGGCGACTTTATACAGCGTTGACTAGCCAAAACCCTAGGAGTGATGAGTCCTTATTCAACATACCAGGAGTTTGGGCAGAGAACAACCCACCAGGACTGGCCCGCAATATTCCACCTATTAAAATTGAACTAAAACTTGGGGTTTATCCAGTGAGCCTAAGACAATACCACATCCCGCAGAAGGCTAAGAAGAACATCCAATCTTATCTGGATAAGTTCATACGGTATGGTATCCTAAAATTCTGTACTTCCCCCTGGAACACCCCATTGCTGCCTGTTCAAAAGCCCGGTACAGATGAGTATCGACCTGTGCAGGACTTGAGAGCAGTCAATGATGCGGTTGTTAGTATACATCCAGTTGTACCCAATCCATATAACCTGCTTGCTTTAATTCCGGGCGGGGCTACTTACTTTACAGTCTTAGACCTCAAAGATGCCTTCTTTTGCCTCCGAATTGCCGCAGAAAGTCAATGTATTTTCGCTTTCCAATGGGAGAACGCTGTAACGGGCTCAAAACGCCAAATGACTTGGACAAGACTGCCCCAAGGGTTTAAAAATTCACCTACCCTATTTGGTTCAGCTCTAAGTCAAGATCTACTGGATTTCGAGTCCATCCCAGGAGAGTGTGTATTGTTACAGTATGTAGATGACTTGTTGATAGCAGCAGTTACAAAAGAAATCTGTCAGCAAGCAACGCACGATCTACTACACATTCTCTGGAAGGCAGGATACAAGGTGTCTAGAAAGAAGGCTCAGTTGTGTTTGCCAACTGTCAAATATCTGGGATTCCATATCTCTGAAGGTCAAAGAATTATGGGGCCAGAGAGAAAAGAAGCTGTGTGCCAAATACCGATACCCAAGAATAGAAGACAAGTGCGAGAATTCTTGGGGGCAGCAGGCTTCTGTAGGATATGGATTCCCAGCTACGCGATACTGGCAAAACCTCTGTATGCAGCTATCAAAGGTACAGAGCACGACCCCTTCTTATGGACTCAAGAACAGCAAACGGCATTTGAAGATGTGAAGAAGGCTTTGATGAGTGCCCCAGCATTAGGTCTACCTGATCACACACGACCATTCTACCTGTATGTACATGAGCAAAGAAGAATGGCTGTGGGAGTATTGACACAGTACTTGGGATCATGGCAAAGACCTGTTGCCTATATGTCTAAGCAACTTGATGCAGTGACCAGCGGACTTCCACCTTGTCTAAGAGCCGTAGCTGCAGCCGCCCTGCTAGTAGCTGAAGCCGATAAACTCACTCTGGGTCAAGAACTTTATGTACGAGTCCCACATGCAGTACAGACGTTGTTGGATTACAAAGGAAATCATTGGTTTAGTAACAGCCGTATGACCAAGTATCAAGCAATGTTGTGTGAAAACCCAAGAGTGCATTTAGAGACTGTAAACACCTTAAATCCAGCTACCCTTTTGCCACAACCTACTGAAAGTCAACATGATTGTTTGGAAGTAATGGATGAAGTATTCTCAAGTAGACCAGATCTTCGTGATTTTCCCATCCAGAACCCCGATGTTCAATATTACACCGACGGCAGTAGTTATGTGAAAGAAGGGATCCGCTATGCAGGATATGCAGTAACAACAATAGACAAGGTGATAGAAGCTCGGCCACTGGCGAAAGGAACATCAGCACAAAAGGCAGAATTGATAGCACTGACACGAGCGTTACAATTGGCTGAAGGTTTAAGAGTGAACATCTACACGGACTCCAAATATGCGTTTTTAACCACTCATGCCCACGGAGCTTTGTATAAAGAAAGAGGACTACTGAATTCAGAAGGCAAAGAAATCAAGTACGCAGCTGAAATCCTACAACTATTGGAAGCAGGGGGGCGGGGCCTGACAGCCAAGATGGCCGGACGCATAATCTTAGGGCTCCAGCAACATTGAGCGCAAACAAGCGACAACCGACCGGCCCGTCAACGCTGGCAGCACACGGTGACCAGAATCCATCTCACAAAATCAAGCGGATAAGAATGATACCAGTCCGGCACCGAAGCGAAGCGGAATGGCCCGGGCCGACTATGCGGCCTGTAGTTGAGCGGAAACCAAGGCCCGAGGGACCGACGCAAAAGCTTAAACGCAGCATAGCCCTGCTGCCCCCCCCTCTGGACCGGCGGGGGATATCCCGGGCCTCGACGGGGGCGAATACCCCTGCAACCAAGCATTACCGAGCTGTGGCACCCAAAGCGAGACGGGCCAGCCTAGGCCCAGACAAGATGGCGGCTCACACTCAGCCATCTTCAACCCGCATGCAAATTCAGCCTCCACGGCATACATGGGAGTTCCATGACCAGATGCGCACCGGCCTCTGGGCCAAGCTACATACCCAGAAGTGGACATTCCGAAGGGCGATGAGAGAGGTAGAAGCCTGGATCCGCCCAGCAACCCGGAGATGCCTAAACGGGAATGCCCCTCGCGCACCTAGAAAGGCTCTCGGACAGCGCCGATGCCGGAGAACAACAAAGCCAGGTACCCGGGACCCCAGCGGGTGCGTTCCCACGCCTCAGGGAGAGACACGCCATCCCACGCGACTCACCAGCACCTCGGCAGCCCCAGCAACCCCCACCCAGCAAATCGCAACCCCGCACCTACATATTTACGGTGTCGGCCGTAACGCCTATCTGGAAGCAGGGAGACTCGGAACCGGCGGAAGTCACAGGTGGGGAGCCCCTCCGCGGCGCAAGAGCGGGAGAACACTGACCCAGGAGACCCACACAAAGCCCAGCAGAACCGGCGTCGGCTGATAGCAGAAGAAGCTGCAGAGAGAGACCCAGTAACCCCTACCAGACACTGAAAGGCTCTCACTCACAAATATGGATTGTCAGCACACCGCATATCCATACCTATCTGACCCTTCTCTTCCTGGACATTCATGGGTACTCTGGACTGGCTATAAGAAGGGGGTGAGGAATTAATCAGACTGTCTCTCGACAATGGCAAAGCATATGCCTCACTAAATGTACCATATTTTGCTGGGTTCTGTATACTCGTTACCTGATATATCTTACTACACTAGATTGAAATGCATCACACAAAGCTACACACACCAGATAATAATGGCATAGGTACCACAAAATGACCCTCTCCGAACCGCCATGCCATATAGTTAACTTAACTTTCCATGCAATTGATTTAAATGTAAGCCTGTTTCGCTTAAAGATAATCCACTGCACACACTCTCTGATAGAACTAAAGTTAAAGCTAATGATTAGGACATTGTTAATGTTTAAGCTAATGTTCAATGTGAATGCCACTTCTGTGCTGATTTCTTGCATTAAGATGCCGATGGCGCACCGTGCCTGGTTGACACTTACTCTAAAAAGCTTGTAACCCTCAACTATATGCCATAGTCAGTTAGAAAACCACGCTGTGTACCTAATGCATAGCCACTCATAACTGACAAGTTGATCTACACCTCGATGAAACTTCGTTATATAAAATTACAAAATGTGCTATGTTCTAACTTGCCACGCAATTGTTCCTATATGTTGACAGATAAGGCAGATACTGCTGTTGTGGCTTTACCTGCTCCATTGTATGTTTCTTGCTATGCACAATAAAATAAAGAATTAAAAAAAAAAAAAAAAAAAAAAAAAAAAAAACTATTGGAAGCAGTGTGGGAGCCGAAAGAAGTCGGTATCATACATTGTTGAGCGCATCTGAGAGAAGATGGTGATGTAACCAAGGGAAATCGGATGGCAGATAGTGCAGCTAAGCGTGCCGCTGAATCAGGAAGACAGGAATATGTGGGGCATATAGCTGCCCTTATACCAACTCCACTGTCTCAATGGACTCCAGTTTATACAGCTCAAGAAGAGGAGTGGTTAAAGACTGAACCAGGAAAGTATTTGGAGAACAAGTGGTATCAGCTAGAAGATGGAAGAATAGTCATACCAGCATCACTAGCGGTAGAAATTGTCCAAAATTATCACAACGGGACACATTCTGGGAGAGACAGCACAGAAGAATCTCTCAGAAAACATTTCTACATACCAAGATTGTCCAACTTGACTCAGGCCATTGTACGAAGATGTGTAACGTGTGCTAAAAATAATGCAAGACAAGGACCAGTAAAGCCACCAGGAGTCCAGTTTATGGGGGGACTCCCCATGTCCGATTTACAAATTGACTTTACAGTGATGCCTAAATCGGGTGGACATCGTTACCTGCTGGTAATTGTGTGCACCTATTCAGGCTGGGTAGAAGCATGTCCTACTCGTACAGAGAAAGCAGGAGAAGTTGTGAGATTCCTGCTACGAGAAATAATACCCCGATATGGACTTCCCTGTTCTATAGGATCGGACAATGGTCCAGCTTTTGTTCATCAGTGCCTACAACAACTGACTCATATGCTTGGTATAAAGTGGAGGCTTCATACGGCATATAGACCCCAGAGTTCTGGTAAGGTAGAGAGAATGAATAGAACTATTAAGAATCAGTTGGCTAAAATGTGTCAGGAAACCCAACTTAAATGGAACGTTCTCTTACCCATAGCTCTATTGCGAATCCGCAGTACCCCTACCAGAAGGATGGGCCTCTCTCCTTTTGAAATCATGTATGGGCGACCACCTCCCGTACTTGGTAACTTAAGGGGGGACTTGAGTCAGTTGGGAGAAGGAATTACCCGGCAGCAGGTTGTAGAGTTGGGTAAGACTATGGAGGAGGTACAGAAATGGGTACAAGATAGATTACCTGTGAATATTTATGCCGCTGTTCATAGTTACCATCCAGGAGACCAAGTGTGGATTAAAGAGTGGAATAATGTACCGTTAGGGCCCAAGTGGAGAGGTCCTTATGTTGTTCTTTTGTCTACCCCTACAGCGATAAAAGTAGCCGAAGTGACTCCGTGGATACATCACTCCAGGGTTAAACCAGCAGCAGTCGATTCTTGGCAAGTTACAGCAGATCCAGAGAATCCCTGCAAGATCCGGTTAAAACGCACGACTCAGTCGGAGTAACAAGGAACTTTGTGGATTACAAAATTTTATTGTTAGAGATTTGGTGAAGTGAGTGTTTAGACGGCCATAATAAAGCCTGTCCGCCCACCGACGTATAGTGTATAAGCCAGGGAAAGTCTCGAAGGGACTCCTGTGAAGACGAGCAGAACTCCATACCCTGCAGCCCTTACATCCTGGAAGCTGAGGTGCCTTCACACGGACGAAGACTGAGGATGACGGCGAAAGATGTGTTCTTGATAATGTTTATTTATGTGTATTTTTATATTCAGGAAGGTAGAGGTACCGACACTCCTAGCTGTTAGGTATGCATTAAGACTACAAGAACAGGTAACCATATTTCCCAAACCCTAATTTGGCATTCACAATACGAGTGTAAAGGAGATGTATCAAGATGTAGATACCTAAATATAGAATATAGTGTGTGCCATTTAGGAGTAGGAGAACCTAAGTGCTTCAGTCCGGAGTATCAACCTCGTACAATTTGGTTGACTCTCAGGAATGGAGATCCTCAGGGGACCCTAATTAATAAGACGGTGTTAGAATCCGTACATTCTTCGGGTGTTCTGCTATTTGATGCGTGTAAGGCGATATCAAGTGGTAGAAAGCCGTGGAATGTATGTGGGGATCTTAGATGGGAGAGGACGTATGGGTCTAATGATAAATATATTTGTCCCAGTAGTAAAAATAAATATGTGAGTCCTAGATGCCCAAATAGAGATTATAACTTTTGCCCATATTGGTCTTGTGTGGGGTGGGCAACTTGGGGACAGACAGTAGACAAGGACATGATAGTGACTAAGTTGCCTACCAGCCCATATTGTAAGTCTATGGAATGCAATCCAGTCCATATACTTATAAATAATCCCGACAAGTTCTTAGACAAGTATGGCAATTTATTTGGGTTTCAAATATATGGGACGGGTTTAGATCCTGGGACAGTATTGTTTATAGGGATAGAGACTGATACGGTTTCCTCCCAAACTCATCAAGTATACCATTCCTTTTATGAAGAGATGAGTATAGATAATAAGATCCCCCATAATGCTAAAAACCTGTTCATCGATTTAGCCGAAAGTATTGCCGGTAGTCTTAATGTTACCAACTGCTATGTGTGTGGAGGTACTAACATGGGAGACCAATGGCCTTGGGAAGCAAAGGAGGTAATGTCCGGTTCTGAGGCAGTTGACCAACTAATATCTACACAAGCCGATTATCATATGAGTGTTAGAGGTAAATCTGAGTGGAGATTAAAGACCTCCATCATAGGTTATGTTTGCATAGCAAGGAAAGGAATAATGTATAATACTTCTGTAGGAGAATTAACTTGTCTAGGGCAAAAAGCTTATGATGATGATACAAAGAATACAACTTGGTGGTCGGCTTCAAATGTCTCAGAACCATCTAACCCGTTTGCTAGATACGCCAATTTAAAGGATGTGTGGTTTGATTTATCCATCACATCTACCTGGAGAGCCCCAGCAAATTTGTACTGGATCTGTGGTAAGAAAGCCTATTCGGAGTTGCCACAGGACTGGGAAGGGGCATGTGTGTTGGGTATGCTCAAACCATCCTTCTTCTTGTTACCTATTGAAACAGGTGAGACTTTAGGTGTTAAAGTATATGATGTGAATCATAGGAAGAAAAGGGGACCCATAGAGATAGGCGCCTGGGAAGATAATGAATGGCCTCCCCAGCGTATCATAGATTATTATGGGCCAGCCACGTGGGCAGAAGATGGTACCTTTGGTTATAGAACCCCTATTTATATGCTCAACCGTATTATACGATTACAGGCGGTGGTTGAGATTATTACTAACGAGACATCACAAGCGCTCAATCTTCTAGCGAAGCATAATACCAGGATGAGGACAGCAGTCTACCAAAATAGATTAGCCTTGGATTACCTTTTGGCAGTAGAGGGAGGTGTATGTGGGAAGTTTAACCTGAGCAATTGCTGTCTTCAAATAGATGACGAAGGGCAAGCAATAGCTGAGCTTACTAGCCATATGGTTAAACTAGCGCATGTGCCTACTCAGGTATGGAAAGGGTACAATCCAAGTAGTTGGTTTGGTAGCTGGTATGAGTGGTTTGGAGGGCTTAAGGCAGTGGTAGGTGGAGTCCTACTGATTTTAATGTTGTGTCTACTCCTGCCGTGTCTTATACCCTTAGTAGTTAGGTCTGTGCAAAGCCTGATAGAAAATATAGCAGAGAGGAAGGCTGCTGCACAGATAATGGCAATTTATAAATATGAGGCTCTAGATCAGGGAGAACCAATGCAGGAAGATGAGTGTTGAACATTCACATCATAAGTTAAGTCTGGTCTGGTTCAGGGTAACTTGCGGTGTATGCAAACTAAGGTTAAGTGATGCCTCAAGTAATTGTGAAATATCAAGAGGCATCAAAGGGGGGAATGTGGTGGAATCTCGGTAAAAATAAATTTAGTAGGCCGAGATTACCACGTGGCATGTGTACGTGCATATGCTGACGTATTGATCAGTTGGTTGCACGAGGCAAGATACGATCAGTAGTGTACGGAGCATGTGCAAGAATACAGGATGTAGTATTCCCCTCCTCCATTGTGCTGGACAAGCCATGCGGTCACATATATATCGCCAGAGAGCAGCTGTCTAAACAGGATTCAGCCATAGAGTAGTGTCCCGGTAAGTTCAGTTATAGACCTGATATTTTCAGGTGGTGGCTGCGGCTTTAGGTGCACTGGTGTATTTTCTGGGGATGAATTCTGCAGCGCTGGCCATGTTCCAATTCGGTGGGTTCGCTTGCTTGGCAGTTGGTGTCGGTAGGGCCAGTGAGTCTGATGGGAGGTTCAGCTGTCCCAGTGTCGCCGGTGCCTCCTGCATGCTACGCACTGTGAGTGTGTCGTCGCCCCTGGTGACCAGTAGAGTATGAGCTGGCCCCCAGCGGTACCTGATGTGTTGTGCTCGCAGGAGGGTTGTTAGTTGTTGCAGAGACTTCCTCCAGGCCAATGTTGCTCCCGAGAGATCAAGGAAGAACGTGAGAGACATGTCCTCGAAAAGGTAAGATGGTTGATCTCTGGTAGCTGACAGGACTGCGGTTCTATCTTGGTAAGTTTGGAACTGCAGGATGACATCTCTTGTAGCTGTGGCTGGGGCCCTGGCGGGCTTTGGGACTCGAAATATTCCGTCCATTGTCACCGCTTTGGCAACCCTCGGGGTCAGTAGAGCTGTAAGGAGCCGCCTAGTAAAATGGGGTAGTTCAGCATCCGGAACGCCATCGCTAATGCCCCTGACCTTAAGGTGCTTTAGGCGGCGTTTGTCCTCAAGTGCGGCAAATCGTAGAGCATTCTGCCCAGCTAACTGTTTAAGCTCTTGAACCTCTTGTTGTAGCGTTTGTATTTGGCTGCTTTGGGTGTTCATGGTAATTTCCACGGTCCCGATTCGACCAGTTAGGCCCTGCAGTGTGTCCCTGATGGAGGCGACAACCGCCGATATCTTTTTATGGTGTTCCGCCATTAGCTCCCTGATGGCTTCCATGCTCACAGGCGTGGGGGCCAAGGCGGGTGGCGGGGGTTGTGTTCTGCAGGTGATGACTGAGGCCGGCCTGGGGTAAATTCCTCCTCGCCTTCCTCCGACGACTCCTCATAGAAGTCGGAGCACCCGCCATGCATAGACGCCATATTGGGGCCTGAGGCGCCGCGGGTCTGCCGCCACATCTCACCGATATCCATGCCCTTCGTGGGCTTTTCAGGTTTAAGTTTTTTATTTTTGCGCCCCATTAAGCTTGTTTGTGCGCTGGGGTCACCCTGGAGTGGGTTTCGCCCGTATAAGGGGGTTAAAAGCGGTGGTTTCCCCGTGTCTTGGCCTGGAGCTCGGCAAGCATGCGACCTTTCTCTTCACAAAATGGATTTTTTAATAAAAAGAGAAAAATTCTTAAATAGAACTGAGAGCTAAGTGATCTATAGGTTAAAGGATCACTATAGTGTCAGGAAAACAACCTTGTTTTCCTGACACTATATAATCCTTAGGTCCCCCCCTCCCGCTGGGCTGAAGGGGTTAAAACCCCTTCAGCCTCTTATCTTTAACCAGCGCCAGGCTACCTTGGTGCTGGTAACCTCTCCTCCCCCTCCGATGCCAGAGCCGGGTGCGCATTAAAAACACCCATAGGAAAACATTTCTCAATGCTTTCCAAAGGAAGTTCTGCGTGCTCAAAACTAGAGGCTGGATTAACCCTGCAATGTAAACATAGCAGTTTCACTGAAACTGCTATGTTTACAGCTGCAGGGTTAAAACCTGGGGGACCTGGCACCCAGACCACTTCATTGAGCTGAAGTGGTCTGGGTAACTATAGTGGCCCTTTAAATGCTCTATAGGTTTAAGTAGTTTTATCCAATAGAAGAAGAAGATCTATATTATCCTTTGCTATTCAGACTCTGTAAGTTTTAACAGTAGTGTCCGGTAGATAGAACAGAGAGGTGCTGTCCTCTACTTATCAGACTTGGTTAGTGGACACCATGAACCCTGTTGTTGAGGGAAAAAAGGGTGACTCTCAACTAAACAGTGAAATATTTTATATATACAATCAAATCTCTTGTTCTCACTGTAAGATGTTGATTCTTTGTTAGTGGGGGGTTAGCAAAGCTAACTTTGGCCAGGGTTTGTGACTAAAAGCTATTAAAAAGCCTGGACATACTCCATTTTGAATACCTTGGGTTGTCTACCTTTGCAAATGATATGCCATGATGGAGGAAATTTTCATTCCTGAGTTGCCATCCGATCTCAAAGGCAACATATGCCCAGACAACCAATCTTGCAAATTTCAATGTGTAAAAACTGAAATGGGCAAGCTCTTTATTTGACCCTCTAGCTTTCCAAAACACCTTAAGACCTGTACGTAGGAGGCACCGTTGTACGTATGAGACATCACAGCATACAAATATGTGAATTATTTTTGCAGTAAAAGCTAACAGTATTATGACAATTTCAGTCAATATGTAATACAGAACTTGGAAAATAACATTTCCTAATTTCTCATACTTTTTTAGATTATATTCAATATAAATTATGTTTCATGTATAAATATTTGATGTGAAATGAAAGTCCTATTATGCATACTGTACGCAACACACCACAACAAAAACATACCAGATAACGGTATGAAATTAAATTACACTTACAGAGACAAGTAGTCACATGACCGCATGTAAATCTCAGACATCACGGTTACAAGATGTAAGCTGCGAGACCTGCGTGTCTCCACCTTTCTGAAACGTTACCAGACCTGCGAGTCTAACCTATTACAGTTCAAATTTAATATCTTACCTCTTCAGTTATGTGCGATACCTGCGAGTCTCAATCTCTTGCCATGATAAATAATAATACGTTAAACCAATAAAAAAAAAAACTATATTCACCAACAAAAAAAAAGAAATCAAAGCCCTATTTCTTCAGTACAAAATGATATATAATAAATGTGGGTGCACTTAATATGAAAGAGGTGAATTATGGTTGAACAGACATATAGTTCAAATTCTAGGTTTTGGTTTTGTCAGAACATTACAATTGCCTCCATCTTTAATGGGTTAAGCAAAACTAGCTTTCTGTATAACCAATTAAGTCTATCGAACACTTTTTCAACATCGAGGGTTAACAACAACTCCGGCATAGAGTAGGTATTTAAATGATGGACCAAATGGGTTAGTTATCCGCACACTGTCTAGTGCGTACAAATCCTGTTTGATCATAATGGATAATCATAGGAAATAGATTTTAATCTTTATTTGCATGTAATTTGGAATCCAAATTTAAAAGGGATTAAGGTCAGAAATTAAGTCACACAGTTGTTTTTCTAATTAAAGTAGAGTTATGTGCTCTGAGCATGTCTGCACTACATTCTGTCAATAGAGTTGATAAATATTGGGCTTCAAGTTTGGAAAATATGCAGTAATATAGACTCAGCTATCCATCTGGACCTGGTGACTTATTTAAAGACATATCTTTTATGGCTTGTTGTATACCTTGTATGTTAAAATCTAGGAGCAAATGCTCTCTATCCATAGTGGACAGTTGTGGTACTTTTGCTGAATCTAGAAGAGATTGTTCTGCTGAGATAGTTACTTTTGGAACCGGGTCATTCCCCTGCAAATTATAGAGGCTGGAGTAATACTTTGCAAATTTGTTAGAGATCTGCTGTGGGTCAAGTACTTTTTCCTCGTTAGATCATCTTATAAAAGCTATCATAGTCTGTGCTTCCCTCTGCTAAAGGCCAATGTTTCACCTACTGAATTCCCATTAACATGGTATTTTTGCTTCATTCTATACATCATAAAGGAGTTTTTTTTCAAAGGGATACTATAGTGCCAGGAATATAAAGCTGTATCCCTTTGCACTATTGCTCCCCCTGCCACCCCCCTCCCCGGTATATTAAGTATTAAAAACTCCTTACTTACCTTATCCCAGCGCAGTCACTCTGCCCCCTCAGACGTCCCGCACTGAGCCTGCTCTAATGTGCATCTGCGGAAAATGCATCTGGTAGACAGCCACTAAGAGGCTGGCTAAGTGCTGCAATGTAAACATTGCAGTTTCTATGGAACTGCAATGTTTTACATTACAGCAGAGTGCAATAGGGACACTGCACCCAGACCACTTCAATTAACTGAAGTGGTCCGAGTGCCTATAGTGTCCCTTTAAGTTCATGTTTATGTAATTCCTCCTTCATCCTTTGTATTTCTCTTTTCAGGTATGCACTAGGTGACACTTTATTTTAAAAATTAAAGGGACACTATATTCACCAGAACAACTACAGCTTAATGTAGTTGTTCTGGTGAGTAGTCAGTCCCTGCAGGCATTTTCATGCAAACACTGTCTTTTCACAGAAAAGACAGTGTTTACATGAAAGCCTAGGGACACCTTCAGTGGCCACTCAAGGTGCTTTCTGGGACAGTGATGCATGGAGATGCTTAACTTTACTCATAGAGATGAATTGATTCAATGCATCTCTACAAGGAGATACGGATTGGCTGGCTGATGTTTGGCCCCGCCCCACATGTATTCCTGACCCTATAGTGTTAAAATCACAATTTAGCCCTCCTGTCTCCCCTTCCTAAATATAGTAAAATTATACTTGTATTCAAGTCTGCAGCTCAATGTTAAGGAGGCAGACCAGGGGCAACGCCAGCACAAGTTAAACATAGTCCTGGCCAATCAGCATCTCCTCATAGAGATGAATGGAATCAATGTATTTCTGTGAGGAAAGTTCGGTGTCTGTATGCAGAGGCTGCACACTGTGTAGCACTGCCACAGGAAGCACCTCTGGCAGTCATCTGAGGAGTGGCCGGTGGAGTTATCACTAGGCTGTAATGTAAACACTGCATTTTCTCTGAAACAGTGTCAATAATGCCCATTCCGTCTTCTTACTGAAGATAATTTAATCTTTACCAATTGAGAAGATGTGGTGTAAGTAATTTGTTTTTTCTTCACATAAGCTGTCACAGAAAATGAAATGAAAGAAGAAGTTAATGAGGATAGTTTTGGGTATTTAGCTTCATGATTGCTGGCTCATCCCACTGGTTTTGAGTCTGTAAGGGTAATTTTTTGCACATTCGAGTTTTGGTTTATATTCCCAGGGCTTCTCAAAGAAATTCACCAAAGACTGCTCAGTCGAGAGAGGTCAGAATGTGCTCAAAGGACACCGCCCAAACTGCCTCGCTTAGCGACAAAGATTGGGAGGAATGTGAGGGTGCTTTCACTGTGTCAGAGAACACACAATCCTGGTCAGAGGTGGATGCGTCATTCTCAAAGTCGACAGTGGAGAATTCGTCTGAGTACTCCCAGAGCTGCTACTGCGTTGTCCAACCTCCCCAATTTGTGGAAGGGGGCAGTATAACACAGCGCCAATCAAATGCTCACTGGGAGATTGATTGAATAACAAAGTCTGACTCTTATTTACCAGAAACAAAACAGCAACGCAGCGTGAAAATGAATTAACCACTGCACACAGACCATTTGATTGAGATGAAGTGGTCTGGGTGCCTTTAGCGGTTCTTTAAATGGTGTCAGATGCAGGCTGTTAGTTAAGCTTCACAAAAAGATGTTATGCATGACACTGTCATCAGAACAGAAGCACATAGCTGAATGCAGTGTTCATTATAATATTTTACATTCTTGATAACTCTAAAACACCAGTAGGAAAGATTAACAAACTTAAAAGGAAACATAAAATAATACAATAAAAAACATGTTTATTGAAAAGTGCACATTCTCACAGAACAAGATGTAAAGCACGAGGTTAAGTGATTATTTTTTTTTAACGACATAAAAAATCCAATGCAAATCATATATAATAAAAGTTCCAATTTCCAGCATTGAAACGTTTTCATTATTAGTGCAAACAAACGCAAAAGGAACTTAAACTTACATAGACAAAACAATGAACATTTAACAACAAGACTCAGGAAAAAAATTCCTACTACAAGAAATGTTTGGCATGCCAGTACTGGACATTTAATCACAGATTAGACACAGCTTTATCTCAAAGTTGCAGAACTGCTTATAAAACAAAATAGAAAATGAATAAAATAAGAAATGGAAAAACAAAACGTGAAAGAAACTAAGATTGACAAAACGTCTATTGTGCTTTGGTGACTTGTGTTCCAGAGTAAAGAATGGTTCTGGAACTTCCCCAGTCCCACCAGTGAACTGCATATGAGCTATTGTTCTAGAATACTTCCTTTAGCGTTTCCTGCTGCTTTAAGCTATTGACCCTGTTCAAGTGCCACCAATCTTCTCTTGAAATCGTTTATCAGAAACCACACTTATTCCCTAGCATTTTCATGCACAAGTCTTTACATAGAAAACATAACTAACGTCTATCATTGTCATACTTAAGACATATTCCCAACAATTACAGGTGTCACAGAACAATGACAATTAGCAGCACAGATATAGGTAAGTGACATGTCCCATTCCTATTAAGATAACTGCTTTAGTTTAACGTCCATGAAGGAACAGTAGGAAAACAAGTACATATATAGATAGGCAATGTCTGGCATTCTTGCTGCTTTGGACCCCGCGTCCTGGCTCGTAAAGTAGAATGGTTATTTGTAGGCCATGACAGCTTGGGTGCCAGAGGTAAGTTACTCATCCCTGAGCCTGTAAAATTTGGATTAAATGGCTGAAGAGCTCAGTAAAATACTTATCACAATACCTTTACAGAAGGTTCACTGAGAAACATAGCATTAACACAGCTGCTGCAAAACTGTTATTTTTATACAGATGTTAATGTGGTGCAAGTCATTTGTCTTTCCTTTACATAGGCTGTCACAGAAAATGAAATTATGAAAGAAATGATAAATTTATGAAAGATAGCTTTGGGTATTGCGCTTCATGATTGCTGGCTCATCGCACTGGTTTTGAGGCTGTAAGGGTTGTTTTTTGCACATTCGAGTTTTGGTTTAATTTCCCAGGGCTTCTCAAAGAAATTCACCAAACACTGCTCAGTCAAAAGAGAGGCCAGAATGTGCTCGAAGGACACCGCCCAGACTGCCTCGCTTAGCGAAGATTGGGAGGAATGCGAGGGTGCTTTCACTGTATCAGAGAACACGCAATCCTGGTCAGAGGTGGAAGCGCCATTCTCAGAGTCGACATTGGAGAATTCGTCTGAGTTACTCCCAGAGCTACTGCTGCGTTGTCCAACCTCCCCAATTTGTAGAAGCAGAGTAGTCACAGTGGCAATCGCTTGATACAAATTATTTTCTTCAGGGTCAGTGAGGAACAAGCTGTACAGTGTTTTGCAGAACTGTATGAATTCTCTCTGTAAAGGAAAATGTGGACAATATATAAATATGTACATACCTAATAATTTTACTGTGATCTAGTAGAAAAAAGAACTTCCGTCCACTTCCATCAGCAGGCATTTGAAGGCCATCTCTCAATCTATTGAATGTCTTTTCTTCCGTTTACTAAACTCTGAGTGTTATGCACAGAGTGGAGAGGGACACTAAACCTGCAGGGGGTATAATCAACTATATATGTGGCTCTAAGTAGGATGTGGAAACAGATAATTGCTCTCAGAAATTCTAACTGAATAACCCAGAGACACACACTGTCTGCAAGAATATTGTACCTGAGTCATTTTGGGCAATTCTATTTCTGTGTTTTTATCTTTTTCTTTGGCCAAGTCTTTCAGCATCTGTTTTAGTTGCTTTTGATAATCTTTCTCTCCTCCTATGGGGCACAAATAAAAATAGATTTCAGTATTAACATAAAATCATTAACATTACAAACACATATAAAAAAGGAAATGAGAATAAGAAGTTTTCTTTTCCCAAATCGATGTGTGTTTTATCTCAAGGACGTCCCTTATCATTTTATCTCTACGAAAATTTCAACATCTTATACAATCAGGTATTACCAGAGTCTGAAGATGAACAAATACATGTATCAACAACAAACTGGTGAAGAATTTCAGCAAGTTATAAAGGCTTGAACACTAAATTATGAATTGTCAGTAATTGACCTGGGGAATGAAAATTGTAGGCCAAACAGATTGGGGAAAAAATTATTGATCTGCAACTTTGGCCCATAATTTGAAAATTATCAATATGCTTTCCTATTGCTGTACACTTTGCAAATATAGTTGTGATGGTGCCAAAAGGTCCCAGGCTTACCAATAGGGGTTAAATCGTTCACGAATGGTTCCAAAGTCTTCTCTCTAGTGCAACTAAGACCTGTCCACGTCCTTCTGCCTCTCATATTGTTCATACAGAAAATTTCAGGCTGCCTCAGACAGGGGTGCCACTGATTGGCTAGGGCTGATTCTCTAAGCCAGGGGTTCCCAACCAAGTCATCAAGTACCCACTGCCAGTCCAGGATTTAGGGATTACCCTGCTGCGTCTAAAGTGATTTTTTTTTCTTATTCTAAAAACACCTTAGACACAACTAGGTAATCGCTAAATTCTGGACTGTTAGGGGGTACTTGAGGACTGGGTTGGGAAACACTGCTCTAAGCCATTCAGTTGCTCGCTATTGAATACAGCTTAAGAAATATGTATGTTTCTCTGACAATCGGCGGCGCCACTGTCTGAGGCAGTCCGAGGTTTTCAGTTCAGAAATATCTCACAGACATGGAAGGACAGGGGCAGATCTAAGGACACTGGAGAAAATACTTTTAGATTAAGTATTTTCCCTATTCTCTAGTGTTAAAGGAATGCTCTGGGCACCATATAAACAACATTCATGGTTTAACCCCTAAAAGTAATCATGTGCGAGGGACCTCCGGGCACCAAAACAACTTTATCCCTCTAGAATGTAAGCTCATTGAGCAGGGCCCTCTACCTCTCTGTTCCTGTACGTCCAGTTGTCTGGTTACAATTACATGTCTGTTAGTCCACCCATTGTACAGCGCTATGGAATCTGATGGCGCTATATAAATAATAATAATAATTGTATGATGCCCAGAGGTTCACTTTATTAAGACTGCGACCTAGTGGTAGAATTTTAACATTACAACTAATTCTACAGAGGTGAGGTTTTGTTTTGGTTTTATAAACGCGGGTGGCACACACCCAAAAAAAAGTAAGAAAACACATACCATTTGCTTTTGTGATAGTCAACGGTCTGGTTGTTGACAGAAGGGGACCCTTTAGGGGTGACTGGCAGTCCTGGTCATTCTCTGTGAGAGCTAATAAGAAAGCAGAATGTTAAATTTTACCGTTTACTGTTTTTCCATTAAAACTAGTTATGTTAAACAGTTGTTTCCAGCTACCATGGTATGCTTACCTATTTTATATCACTTGCTAGAAATAATACTGAAACCAAACAGAGAACAAAGTCCCAGGAGCCCTGCGACCTGACTCCTGCATGAACAACCCATGAACAGCGGAGAAGTAATGTGGTCATTCTCATGCTCATTATAATAGCCTGAATTTACAAAGCTATTCCACACACTTTCTTGTGGAAGGTATACTAGAAATACGCTGCGCCAGAAAATCTTTATCTTTTGTTTCATGTTACATACATACAAATAGAAAATGCATATATTTCACGGTTTGCCTTTTGAATTAAAAATAAAATAAAATAATAAGATCTTACCAGGGGGTATATGCAGTCTATACAACAATTTGATTTTTTCATTCATCTCCCCATAGTACATTACATCTGCAAAAGACATGAAATATTACGTGATGCTGTATATAATATGTAATATCAGTGTTCTGTGCATCCAGAAGTACATATATGACTGTGTCCAGTGCCACTGCTGATATTTTCAGATCATGTGGGTGTTAAAAGATTCCAAATCTGAAAGCAACTCTGCCCCACTGGCCATACCATGTATGGTAATCAGGCTGCTGTGTATTGCTTGGAGCAGACAGACATTGATGCAACTAGCAGCATATATTTCTCCAGAGTTGAAATTGAACCTACTGATATTAGTAAGGTGAGGAAGGCCACTATGTGCCTATATGGCGGGACTAAATCCCTATACTTTATACAAGAGAGGTGATTTTTAAATAGCCTTGAAAGATTGTTTGAAAATGTCTGTGTGTGTACATCGAGCCATATTCATGGATTTGTAAGTGCAATGTGACACTACACAAGTGCAATACACAGGTCAGTTAAGACAAATGTCATGACATGGATTAATGTTAATTAGTGACTGGTGTGCGATACAAGACTTGTAAGAAGTGATTCCTACTCTATTAAAATGTGGTGGGATGTCATTCTCACCCTAACTATTACAATGTAATGGGATTTTGTCAGTTTCTTATGGCACTAACACTGAATGTTAACAATATATTAACCCTTTTGCTTCATCAAAGAAACATGACTGATCAAGATCCACATTATAGGGTTATAATGTATGTATATTAAAAAGATATCAATTACTGTAAAAACACTAGCAAATCTGCTTAGTCTAAAAACACAATGTTCTGTGATGTAAGCATCGGACTAAGAAATTCTCATCAAGATAGCATTAACGTCGGAGCGGTCGCAACTTTCAGAGCTCCTGATCTAACTTACCTTACCACGGCTTTTATGGTGGAACCCGAAGCCCAAAGACCCCTCAAAACTCGCCTACAACCGGCCGACAAATTATGGGCCGCAAAACCAAGAAAGCTAAAGCGGACAGAACCTCCCAAGGGAGAGACATTGGAGAAATGCTGCGGAATTCGCAGCAGGCCGCGTGGTCCAACATGGCGCCGGCCGACGACCTCACCTCCTACTCCTCGGAGGACTTCACACCGGACCTCCTGGAGGGACCACCTTACGGGGCCGTGTCAGACCGCAAAACGACCCCACAGAGGACCGGGGACCCGGTCACCGCAGACCAACTTAAAAAAATGTTAGCGGATCTCCGCAAAGACCTAGCAACTGATATGGCTGGATATAAAGAGGCCATTGCAGGAGCCACATCTAAAATCTCCCAGCTGGAGGTCCACTCCACTACCCAAGACACCAGGATATCAGAGGTGGAAAAGCAAGTGGCAGACTTGGCACAGCGGCAACTAGCTACTTCAGACAGGCTAGACGCTATGGAAGACCAGAGGCGGCGGTATAATCTGAAAGTCAGGGGGATTCCAGACTCGGTCGACACCGCTGACTTACCCCATTTTATGCGACGCTTCATCGGAGGCCTGCTCCCACCAAAGCAAGCTAAGTCCCTGAAGTTGGATGGCATGTTCCGGTTACCTAAACCGGCCAGAGCACCGGTGACAGCGACGGCCGACCTCATCCTCAGACTCCAAACACTATCAGACAAGGCCGCACTACAAATGGCTCTGCGGGGCAAAACTCCCTTTCAATTCGAGGGCGCCGCCATTACAGTTTTCCCAGAGAGCACACTTACCTGGAGGAAATCGCTGCAGCCTCTCCTGCAACACCTGCAAGCCCAAGATATCCCCTATACAGGGAGTGCAGAATTATTAGGCAAGTTGTATTTTTGAGGATTAATTTTATTATTGAATAACAACCATGTTCTCAATGAACCCAAAAAACTCATTAATATCAAAGCTGAATATTTTTGGAAGTAGTTTTTAGTTTGTTTTTAGTTATAGCTATTTTAGGGGGATATCTGTGTGTGCAGGTGACTATTACTGTGCATAATTATTAGGCAACTTAACAAAAAACAAATATATACCCATTTCAATTATTTATTTTTACCAGTGAAACCAATATAACATCTCAACATTCACAAATATACATTTCTGACATTCAAAAACATAACAAAAACAAATCAGTGACCAATATAGCCACCTTTCTTTGCAAGGACACTCAAAAGCCTGCCATCCATGGATTCTGTCAGTGTTTTGATCTGTTCACCATCAACATTGCGTGCAGCAGCAACCACAGCCTCCCAGACACTGTTCAGAGAGGTGTACTGTTTTCCCTGCATGTAAATCTCACATTTGATGATGGACCACAGGTTCTCAATGGGGTTCAGATCAGGTGAACAAGGAGGCCATGTCATTAGATTTTCTTCTTTTATACCCTTTCTTGCCAGCCACGCTGTGGAGTACTTGGACGCGTGTGATGGAGCATTGTCCTGCATGAAAATCATGTTTTTTCTTGAAGGATGCAGACTTCTTCCTATACCACTGCTTAAAGAAGGTGTCTTCCAGAAACTGGCCGTAGGACTAGGAGTTGAGCTTGACTCCATCCTCAACCCGAAAAGGCCCCACAAGCTCATCTTTGATGATACCAGACCAAACCAGTACTCCACCTCCACCTTGCTGGCGTCTGAGTCGGACTGGAGCTCTCTGCCCTTTACCAATCCAGCCACGGGCCCATCCATCTGGCCCATCAAGACTCACTCTCATTTCATCAGTCCATAAAACCTTAGAAAAATCAGTCTTGACGTTTCAGCTTGTGTGTCTTGTTCAGTGGTGGTTGTCTTTCAGCCTTTCTTACCTTGGCCATGTCTCTGAGTATTGCACACCTTGTGCTTTTGGGCACTCCAGTGATGTTGCAGCTCTGAAATATGGCCAAACTGGTGGCAAGTGGCATCTTGGCAGCTGCACGCTTGACTCTTCTCAGTTCATGGGCAGTTATTTTGCGCCTTGGTTTCTCCACACGCTTCTTGCGACCCTGTTGACTATTTTGAATGAAACGCTTGATTGTTCGATGATCACGCTTCAGAAGCTTTGCAATTTTAAGAGTGCTGCATCTCTCTGCAAGATATCTCACTATTTTTGACTTTTCTGAGCCTGTCAAGTCCTTCTTTTGACCCATTTTGCCAAAGGAAAGGAAGTTGCCTAATAATTATGCACACCTGATATAGGGTGTTGATGTCATTAGACCACACCCCTTCTCATTACAGAGATGCACATCACCTAATATGCTTAATTGGTAGTAGGCTTTCGAGCCTATACAGTTTGGAGTAAGACAACATGCATAAAGAGGATGATGTGGTCAAAATACTAATTTGCCTAATAATTCTGCACTCCCTGTAGATGGGGCACACCACAAGTCGTGATGTTCACACAAAACGGGACTACCCATAGAGCACAGGGATATAAGGAGCTGGAAGCACACCTACTATCAACGGGCATTTTGCAGGCCCCACCGGCGAGAGGAACAGGACTGTCCCAGCTGAACCCGGCCACCATTCGGGAATTCACCCCGAGAGGGCAACGAGGTGCCTCACCAAATGGCTCACTCACCTGAGAGACTCATAGAGACTTGTATGTTCCACCAATACAAAAAACAAAGAAACAACCACAGTTAGAGAATGTTTTCGTTTTATCTGTATTACTGTTCTCCTCTATTTACGTTTTGCTGTGTTTTCTCCCTTATTTTACTTTTCACTTCCTTTAATAATGTGCACCTGGTACTACAAAAGCAAAGCCTGATAGCCTTCTAGGTAATCGATCAAACGGTACCACAAGTGAGAAACTAACACACATACAGAGAGGACGCACAGACACTTGTTAAATGACGGCCTGCTTACCGCACGGCCGAGTAACCACCACCGCTCACAAAACACTATTAACCCCCCCCCTCCCTCTGGGAACCAACATTACACTGCCAAACACGTAGTCAAGTAGAAGGAGGTATAACACCATCATAGGTAACATTACGCTGACCCCCCCATTCTTACCATACCCATTAGGGGCTTCACACTTGAGACCATCTAACGTTGGATAGTATAATGTCCTAAAAATATAAAATGTGCTATGTTTTTCTATGAATGCCAATTACTGTTTAATTTTGTTGACTGCTATGTTAGCAAATGCTGTTGGGGCATTGCTCACTTACTTGTACTTTAAACGCACAATTAAATAAAGAATTTAAAAAAAAAAAAGATAGCATTAACATCTTCAAACGAAAAATATTTTTAAACAACCAGAAAATCCAAAGTGAACAATGTTAAGGTCTTACAGCTTATGTCATAAATCGATTCCAAGAGCAGAATGGTTAGCATTTTAATTCCAATTTCAGTTTATTTGCTCACCTAAACACCAAGCAAATGATCTGAACTCAATAAGATTGTCCAAATTTTCATCCAACAGACGGAACATCCTTCCTGTAAGAACCTCTGTATGTGCACTGCATGTCCAGGGAGACATCAGTCGGAACAGGTTCATGAACTGCTGGTTGTCAATCTTGTACTGTTCAGCGTAGGGTCTGCTTGGGTCATGGCGTTCAATGGATGGAGATGTCCTTTCCCAATAACAGCTGATTAGATACTCTCTCTAAAAAATAGAAGAAGAAAAAACCTTTTGGCAGAATACCCAAAAGCTTACTAGTTTCTCTGGCTCCAATACATGGAGAGAGGATAAAAAGTAAGATTTGTTTTGGACAACAATATAAATGTTACTCTTCATAAATCCCTTGCAACATTTTGAGATTTTTCTTAATTGATCACTCATTTCCAAACAGGGGGGACTCCAGTAAGAAGTATCAACAGATATTGGAAATGTTCTTTTGCAGCTGCAAGCAAATAGGCCCAAGATACAGACGAGAACCTTCTAGTTAAATCACCTAGCAAGCTGACCGTCCTAGATGGGGACTTACATATCCTCACATAATATGGGGAAAATCCAAGTAATATTAGGTGATGTCAAGCAAGATCTCCCCTCCTATCCACTCTGCATTTCCTCCCTCCGTTCCACATTGTTTTTTTTAATTTTCTCAAGACTTTATTGATTAGAGCTTACATTGAGTTACAGCGATAGTTACAAACAAAAAGTATTGGTGCAGCCATATGCAGTACAATATACAGTAGGTTTTGAGTTACGTTCGACTTTGCTTCCTTATTTGTAGCCATTATATTATCCCTTACTCTAAGTTTTTAGGCTTCTCTATGAGAAGTGTTGTGCTGAGTGGATACTTAAACTATATACCAAGAAATCTATGTCACAACACAGTTTTATTTCTGGAGCAAAAGAGAAACACCACAGGAGTTCATGTCACAGAAGATTCCTCCATTTTATATACCCTGGACGGGTGAGGAGCGTGACACTACCATCTGTTTGTGAGTGCATTACCTAGATGTTTTGTGGCGTTCTTACACTATTAGCTGTATTACTCATTGTGCTCTTTGTGATCGGTTTTCAAATTCCTATATGCTTAAAGTTTTAAGGTTGTTTTATACTCAATTATTAGGAGCTATACACTTGGTTGGTGAGAAACCTGTGATTGGACCACATGCGGCCCCAGTGACGTCGGAGGGGGGAGCATGGCCCTGCGCTGGATTCTTGGTGAGTAAAACCTTTTTTCTCATGTTTTACTGCAAATTGAGAGAGGTGGGTGTCTCTCCACAGTGCCCAATAGGGCATATTACACTGGAAAGTTCCACCCTCTCAAAAGAGTTATACTAACTCTTTTATTCATGCTTTCAACCAATGTTTTCTCATACCATGAAGGGCAGAATATGTATTTGTACAACAGCTTTGTATTTTGTATGTATAGATATGCCTGCAACCTAAAAATAAAATGTTTTAAAAATTGCCATGTAAGCTTCTTAAAACTATATGTAAAGATTTAAGAAATGATGATCACTAGAATTTTTTTTTGTATAAAACGTATGTTTCAAACAGTCAAATGCCTTGTAACAAATAATCTGTGTGACTGAGCTCCTGTACTGTGATTTAGTACCTCCGCCAGGTACTAAGGTTCCTCTCTGCTACCAGGGACCCTAAAACACCCCAGATCCAGACACCGAAGCTTGACAGGGGTCTCTGGTGATCTCGTCCATTGGACCAGGCTCAGGGGAATATAGCTTTGAAGACCCTCTCTCCTGCAGAGTAGTGATTATAGCTTTACTATAGCTCCCCCCTCCCCCACATTAGACTGAATGTAATCTGAATGTAAGGGGTAGAAAAGCTATAGTAAAGCTATAATCACTGCTCCACCGGAAAGAATGTCTACTGAGCTGGATTCACCTTGAGCTGGTCCAATGGTATATGTCTTTAAATCTTCAGCAACTGGGTTTGCAGCGTTCCAGGAAGCTGGTCTGGCAAAGGTACTCAGTCAGATCACAGGAGCTCTGTCACAATCTGCAATCAGAAAATTAGATGATCATACTAGCCATATCAAGTATCAGTCCTTAACTATAAATAAATAAATGCATCTACTTTGTGTCTGCTCTAGCGGGTTATACACTGTAAAAATATATATTTATTTATTTTCACAGTTTTATATATTTTACTCATATTAAATAATGTTCACAACTAATGCAAATGTATTTACGCTTTTCTTTTTGTTACGCAGAAGACCACATCTTACCTTGAATAAGTCAAACAGCTCGTCTAAATCTTCATGGGGGAATGAGACATCAGGTGCAACAACTCTAAGCTAATAAAGCGAGGGATTACAAAAAACAGAAAAATTACCCAAAACTACAGTTAAAGTAAAAGCCTGTACCCAACATTGGGCAGTGGTGGTGCTTATATAGACATAGTCTGGACTAAAAAAAAAAAAAAAAAAATAGCCTAATGATTAGAAAAAAAATATACAAGCATTCAGACATATTAGGGAGCTATTCTAGATATAGAAAGTGCTAGGTATGTTCTTTAAATAAAGCGATAGACAAAAAAAACCACAGCTCAATAAAGAGGAATCTACAACGACTGCTCAATGCTTTGCTGTTTTAACTGAATATTAATGGGGTAAAGGAAGAATGGAGCTGTAAGGTAAATCGCTGTCTGTATGCATGGTTATTTTTAGCACTCTTATCAATGTATTTATTACCTACAAATCACCTACATATTAGACAGCGCTGTGGTACAGAATAAAATGTGCTGGGAGCAGCTATCATTTGATGAACATGATCAAGGTTTTTCTGATATTTTGTATTCATGACCAGAGCATTTTTATAAATTTTGCCAAGTATGTGTTTATGCCATTGTAATTTAACAATTTCTGTCACCCATACAGATTATATATTTAAAAAAAGAAAACAAACAAACAAAAAAAACTCCTAGGGCTTTCTTGTGACACCCTAAATATATACAAAGCCCAGCATTATGGATGAATAAAATAAGAAAAATAAGGATACATTAAGAAACAAAGATTTATACACGCTAGGTTATCAAATAAAGTTTGGTAGTTATAGGATATATATTGCAAGTAGTGAATTACTGCTTAGAAAAATGTGGTATGCTGAGACAAAAACTTTAATAGTGACAGAATCCAAAACAAAAGATAGATATTTTCATAAAGTAGACCATCCAGCCCATTTAGACCACACTACACCCATCAAGTAACACCTCCTTGGCAGACAATCATACAGCTCTTACTCCTTCCATTAACCCCTTAAGGACACATGACGTCTGTGACATGTCATGATTCCCTTTTATTCCAGAAGTTTGGTCCTTAAGACCGCTGAGCGGAAGATGCAAACGTGCTCTACTAGAGCGCACCTGCCACTGCTTTCCTCCAGTCATAGTGAGTCAGGGCTCATTGTACCAGCTGAGAATCAAAGGTTTCTCAGGAAGAAACCTCATAGTGGGCTATTTCCTCAGCATAGACAAACTGTGCTGGAAAAAAAAAAAAAAAACATCTACAGGCATAAAGAAGCACTTTTTAAATATAGCTCCATTGCCAACATGCATAACTAAATGCATGCGTGTTTTAATTATATCTACTAATTTCTTTGATGTTTTATCTTTATTGTAGAGTATTCAGTTAACTAATTCCTATGATATGTGACCAGCACCTTGTATAGAATGTATGTTATTAGTTATTGATTCTGTTTATCTTATAGGATGGTGACATCATATGCAGTACAGACAGGGACAAGTACTCACAACATTTTGCTTTGTAGTTTCTTCGTGGTTTTGGAGAACACGCATCCTGTGCTTACATCGTAAGTGCTCAATCTGTTCTACAGAATTATTATTGCCAAATTTCTGAAAAGGAGCACAGTACGTCAGCCAGAAATAAAGGAGTGTGCTTTATTCATTATTTATCTCGGTGTTCAAACGGCAATGACACTACAAGACCAAAAATAATATTAAACAGAGGGATATTTTTAGATCTCATTTAGATTTACTCTGAAATACAGATGAGTGCTTCTTCTGTTTGTTGATATGAAGAATGAACAGTGGGGAAAACTGAGATAACAACTAAAGAAATACATTCCAACTTGGTAATCTATTCAGTCGATGTATTTCTCATAGCAAATTCAATGAAAACCAATGATGTGGATAGGTGAAATCCTATCAATTATGTGGATGCAGACATTCTATAAGTTATGGATTGCTCTAACTACAATTTTATAACAATGCTTTTTAAGTAATGCAGATTCTGCCAAGTCTTTAAACAATTGAAAGCACAAAAAGTGGGCAGACTTTGAAATGGACTTCACCCACCTTAGATATAGTATGGTATGATATCAAATTAATCTATATTGAGAGAACTTGTGTATTGCTCGGTTTGGGAGACATTGCTCATTCCATTTGCTGAACTATTTATCCAAGAGAAATACCTCATATGAGTCGCGAATTAGGTCTGAGATATCTGTGAATGGATAGACTTCCTGGTCATTGGTGAGTAGGCTGGGCACGTTTCCAATGGGCGGAAGAGGACTGTCTTCATTTTTAACATGTTCTAAGAACCTGCGCAATAGGACATTTCTAATCGTTATGACATTACAAAGCTAAAACAAATATATACAATACAAACAATATTTTTTTATAAGTGAATTAACAATTTAATGTATCTGATAACCGTGTCTTCAAAAACAAAAAAATATATTATTAGTTAAACATGTCACAATCAAATGAATTTGCACCTTAGTGTTCTGGAGTGTCTTATTTAAAAGAACAATATATTGTCAGGGATAAAATTGTGTATTTTGTGTATTAGAATATAATTCTTAAACATGTCAACAAGGTAGAAGTTCATTTTATTCACCTTTCTCCAGCACCGCTCTGGTCTTCTCGCGGCTGACTATGAACATTAAGCATCTCCATGCAGAGCAGTGCTGCACCCAGGAAGCACCTCTAGTGGCCATTGGAGTGAATGTCACTACAGGTGTTCCTAGGCAGTAATATAAACAGTGCCTTTTCTCTTAAAAGGCAGCGCTTACATTAAAAAGCCTGCCTGGATATACTATACACACCAGACCAACTACACTAAGCTGTAGTTATTTTGGTGTCCCTTTAAATGAAGTTACTTTAAATGTAAAATAAGTAATATTTGTTTTGACAGATTCCATTTTTAGACTTAATTCGGACACACAAATTTGAACACACATAAAGCAAAACTAAATTGAAAATAAACTACAGATACCTGCTTAGTATCATAAGTGCCTGCCCATCATCTTTGCTGTTACATAGCTCCACCGCTGTGGCATCAAGTACTGCCAGCCCAATCTGGAAAATTGCCTTGATGCCATCATAGAAGAAACAGTCCACCACATTAACAGCACTTTGAAGGGGCATGATACTGATAAACAGTGTGAGGAACCACGACAGGGAAATGGAAGCCAGTGTGCATAAATCAGTGATGTGTTCAGCCAGCTCAGGGATACGCTCTTGTATAAGTTCTTCAAAGACGGATTGGTCAACCTGAGCTCCTGCAGAGGATAATATTAGAATGACACATGTGCATTGCTACAACCTGTGCTTGCTTAAAATAACATAGGAAAGTGTGCTCCACGGACAGTATCTCTATTCTGTATTTCTCAATGAGTGCTATTCAACGCTGCTGTATTCTTTTTGATACTTCAGCAGACTGTCATTTAAACCATATAAATCTCATTTAATGTGCACAAAATTGAACACTTTTTGTTCAGTTACCTGGCTGGTTGGTATTGAATTTTAGAGCAGGGACAGCAACCTATGACATGCTTGCTATGCATGGCATTTGAGGTGCCTTAGCACAGCACGCATGGCTGCCAGACCCAAACAGGCTGGTGATATCTTAGGATCTCCGCTGGAGCTGACCTATTAAGGGTCTCAGTGGGATATCTGTTAGTGCCAACTAAACATTTGGCACTAGTGGTAATTGCAGCAGGTGGTGGGCGAGTCCTCCAGTTACTCAATGCAGTGCTTGGAGGAAATGATCATTGATCACTTCTTCCCAGCTTTTGTGAAGGGAATTGGTCATTGGAGGAATGCAGTATAGCCCCTGCCCCTGTCCCAGGCCAGTGAACCTTGGACCCCAGGGAAGCCACCCATACCGCCATACTCACAGCTCGCAAAACAACACTGCTGTGTACAATCCCCTCACAAGCAGCCTCCCACACAACATGACATATCACCCACGTAAATCCCACAAGTAGCCCACATTCACAAACATAATATAATATACAGCCCACATACATATGTAGCACACACAATACTATTAACTGCTGGGGGTAAGGACTGGTTTGGGAACCACTGCTCTAGAGCCATGAATATAATTTAGGTCTCACCTCAAGTTCTGTAGCAATATTTTCACTCTTTCCAAAGCCTAGAGTGTTTAGAATTGTCATACCTCACCCCCCTCAAAAACAAACCAAAACCAAAAAAAAACACTTACAGCTTATTTAGTACTGCAACTCCAATCTTTCTTTTGTGTTTATCTTTTATTACTTTGTTGTATTTCATAAACAAATGCATGCTTTTCTCAAAGCTTTATTGGAATGTCAACAAATACAAAAGGAAACAAAATATAAGCATACAGGTGAAAACTGAAAATCACCTGTCAAACAGGTGAAATGTGTCACTTAAAGGGACTCTCCAGTGCCAGGAAAACAAACCCGTTTCCCTGGCACTAGAGAATCCTGGAGTGCCCCCCATCCCATGTCTACTTACCTGAATCCAGCGCCCATGTCCCTCGGCGCTTGGTCAGGCTCCGCCCACGCTTCACCTCCGCCAATGTCAGCCAGCGGGGGAGACCTAATGCGCATGCGCGGCAATGGCCGTGCTTGCATTAGGACTTCCCTTATAAGAAAGCATTATTCAATGCTTTCCTATATGGAAAATCTGACACTGGAGGCCCGTGAGGATGTCCAGCTTCAGATAACTGAATGAGAGAATAAATAGTTGCGGCGCACTCAGACTACAAAAAAATACAAGAAACAAAGAAGGCTACTAAAATGCCTAACTAAGTATAAATATAAATATGTTCAGCTTCAGATAACCGACCAAAGGTCAGTTTGGATTCCGGAAGCCCTCTAGTGGCTGTCTGTTAGACAGCCACAGAAGGCAGACTTAGAGCTGCAATGTAAACATTGCAGCACTAGGTGCAAAAGGGACACAGCACCCAGACTACTTCAATGAGCTGAAGTTGTCTGGGTGCCTGGAGTGTCCCTTTAATATACATAACTATTTGGTACACAAAATATGAACATCCACACATCACATATTATTATTCTAGATAATGTAGTATAAAATTGAAGATAACAGATTAAAAATCTGATATATATATATATATATATATATATGGAACTTTATTCAAGAGGACACATCGATCCAGGAAAGAACAGTCTAAAATGTACTTTAATTACGTATATAAAAGTTTACATAAAAAGTTTCTACGACCGCCAGGAGCACCAAGGTGATTTATGGAAGCCCAATATTCTGTAGCAGGTTCACAGAGTCCAGCGACAACAAATCAAAACACTCCTGTTAGCCCCTCAGGTTTCTGTGGTCACATGCTAGATACCTGTTCAAGACAAGGGTCATCCAGCTGACCAGATCCACAGCCTCAGGTAGGCATATGCACACAAAAGACAGGATACAAGAAAACAAAGGGCATAGGAACTAGGACAATAGAGCAAGGTGACGGTTTAAGTGCACCTAATGCAAGTGAGAAGTTAAGTTTGCCACCTCCTAACAGTTCTTATACTACCCCTAAACTAAACACACATAACAGAACAAACACCTGAACTAAAGCAGAACATGAAGCAGCTTACCTGAAGCAGATATTGATCAGACTGGGCAAACAGAGGAACATGGTGGAACTGGTGGTTAAATACACAAAAGGGACAGGTATCCAATTAAATACAGTGAAAACCAGACTCAGACTGAAACACATGGAAACTGGCACCAGGCAAGTCCATGAATAGGGCTGCCAGTGATGGAACTTAAAGGGACACTCCAAGCACCCAGACCACTTCTGTCCATTGGAGTGGTCTGGGTGCCAACTCCCATCACCCTTAAACTGCAATAATTACCTTGCAGGGTTAACTCCTCCTCTAGTGGCTGTCTATCAGACAGCCACTAGAGGGACTTCCGTGTTCTTAAAACCCGAAAAGTGTTTTAAACTACACTGGACGTCCTTGCGCTATGCATGAGGACCTCCAGCGTCGCCAGAATCCCCATAGGAAAGCATTGAATAATGCTTTCCTATGGGGAGGTCTAATGCGCACGCGCTGCCATTGGTTTTTTTTTTGTAAATATATTTTTATTGTCATTTTTATATTCATTGTGAGACTCTCAGGTCTCCATAGCTGTAACATATTCAACATTCAAGTCGAGACTCGCAGGTCTCTTTAAGATTGGCAGAAACGAAGCACACCATGTGCTATAAAGTATAGGTTGGAATTGGAGCACGCAGGCCCCCAACAGTGGTGGACACGCAGGTCCTAAGACATGTGAACCTTGGTGAGGCTATTAAGAAAACATTCGTGTGTCCCTCTGGGTTTAACTACGTATGAGGTTGCCACTGGCAATTGTCCTGGTGCTTAGATTCAATATGCATGTAGCTGCGGTTCATTGGATGAGGGGTTGGGTAACCAAGCGTGTCTAACATCTCTAAGTCACCGTAGGTGAGCATTATGCGTCTATGTGACTGCCTAAGCCTCTGTACAGTAATCATACGTGTCTCCGTGCTGTCGGGGCATTTGCCTGCGACCTTAATGGGGGATGTGGGAGATGCTAGAGGGGGGGGGGAAATGGGGGGGTAGGGGGGATCCTGAGGGGGGAGGGGGTATGAGCACTATGGTAGGTTGGGTAGGTGGGGTGGTGGGGTCAGTCCGTCCCGTCGTGTGAGTCTCCTGCTTCCAGGTGAGTGGTGAAGTCTGTCTGCATGGTGGATATAATCCAGTGTGTCCAGGTCTCCATGTATTTCACAGTGGTATTAGTAGCCCCTGAGTGGAGTTCTTCTATAGCCCTGAGGTCCTCCATTTGGTTGAACCAGGCTCTTAGGGGAGGGGGTCTGTCCTGTCTCCAATATTGAGGGATGATCTGCTTTGCTACATTGAGGATCCTAATGGTCAGGGATTTCTTATATCTAGATCTGGGTATTGTCGTGTGGTGTAACAGCATCGCCGCTGGATCCAGCGGTGGTGGTGCATCTGACAGCCTCGACAAGATATCGTGAATAGATTTCCAGAATGGTGTAATCTTACGACAGTCCCACCATAGATGTAGTGTGGTGCCTGTAGCCTCTCCACATCTCCAACACAGGTCGGAGTGTGAGGGGTCTATGGCATGTAGTCTGTGTGGGGTGCGGTACCAGTGGCTCAATAGTTTAAATGCCGTCTCTTGCGTCTTTGAAAAGGTGGAGCAGTGGTGTGTTAGATAGCAAATTTTGTCCCATTCCGTCTCTGTAAATGTCCTCCCCAGGATCGTTTCCCATGTTCCCTTAAAGGCTGGAGTCTCTGTGGGGGTCTCTCTCTGTAGCAGTGAGTACAGGATAGATATGCTGTGGGGAAGGGGGTCTGGTTGGATACAGTGATCCTCGAAGGTGGTCGGTTCCCTAGCGTGGTTCTGTCCTCCGGGCAGGCTGCCATTGGTTTTAACCCCTTCAGGGACATGGAATGGGGGGTGGGAGGGAGGGGGCACTGCAGGGTCCTGCAGTGCCAGGAAAACAGATTTGTTTTCCTGGTACTGGAGAGTCCCTTTAACAATGACTGAGCTGCAAAATATCAGACGAAGCCTGACAAAGAAAAACAGCACATCAACACTAGAGGGCAGCACTAATTGAAAAATAAACCTACTGAAAAACAAGCTGGTAGTGACTAGCAAACACCATGTTTATTATCTGCCTGCTAGAGAGATTCTGCATTATAAATGTGTGGCTACACTATTAGTGCACTGTCATTTGTAATTTTTAAAATAATTTATTTGTGCTGTGGCCATGGTCTCCTTCAATTGGTGCTGAGTGCAGAAACCATAAACCCAATTAAACTCAGCCAGCCTACTGATGAGAAATAGGGAAAATATGTAGATGGTTTGCGTTTCTGGAGCTAAATTTATTGGAACTTGGATTTATTAATAGTCTAGTTGCAATGTCTAAAATAAGTCACCCATGCATTTGGTATTATATGTAGAAATGTATTTTTATTTGGAACATATGACTGCTTGTTAATCTTCTGTCTTACACAACTGAATACTTTTAAACTGCACAACATGCGTCTTTTTTTGTGGAGTGGGGGTGATTTTCTATATTCTATTTTTCAATTTATTTTTTGTGTGCACATCCTTCCAAAGGTACACTCTAAGCACCATAACCAATTATACGGTTTAAATAAACACTACAGCATTAGGAATACAAACCTACATTCCTAACGCTATACTAGTGTTCTCTTCACCATTTAGATTCAGGGCCTTCCATTACACTCTCAAAAAAAAAAAAAAACGAAAAAAAAAACAACTAATTAAACCAAACAATAATTAAATTGAAAAACAAAGGTATTACCCTTTTTCCACCATGGAGCTCACTTCATACACCACTCGTTCTGCCTCCAGTGACATCTTCCTTGGAGGCAGTTTCATCTTTGTCTTCTTGTTCAACCCAATGCTTCTCATACAGAAGCAATGGAAATTACAAGCATCTGCCCGACGAGCACCATTCTTCTCCGATCAAATGCTTCCCATAGGAAAGCATTGTATCCATTGCTTCCCTATGATCGGAATTTGAGGACGTTCAACGCTGAATGTCACATGACTGGATCAAACTTGTAGCATAATAATCGTTGTAGCATAATCAACCTCTAGTGGCTGTCAGGAAGAAAGCCACTAGAGGTGTGTTTAATCCTGCAATGTAAACATTGTCGCATCTACAAAATGGCAATGTTTTACATTGGATGACTAAAACAACAAGTCACTGCACCCATGCAACTTTGTTAAGAAGTGGTCTAGGTGCCTAAAGTGATCCTTTTAGGTGCCAAGATCATTTTTAAGTCATTGCATTTGAGCACATAAAACATAGTTTCCTGTTTAATGTTCCTTATTTTTCTCAAACAAAATATCAAAAAAAGATATGGGGTGGAGTAAATGAAAATGTTTATGACTTACCAAGAACCCGGTGATTGAAATAATCTGGCAGCATCCTCTCACAGACAGCCACTAACAGCCAAAATGCTTCCTCTTCTTTGGCATACAGGAGGAGGACGGAAGTCAGAATGTTCATGGACTGAAACAGGTTTATATAGATAAACAATAAATATATGTCATTAAATAAAGTAGTGTATTTTGTAAACCTGTCCTCTGTGGCACCATACAGAGTACTGTTAACCCCTTGCAGTCCATGTTCTCATTAAATAACTGGAACCAGGGAATCAAGGCACAAAGTGTTATGCAATTTCCATTTAGTTCATACTCCTATTAATTTATTAGGACTCCAAGAGATCAATATAGTTTTTGTGTGGATGCACAGCTTTATGCAAGACAGATATTAGTCACCCGAATTGATGGGAAAATGCAGTGTATAAAAATATATGTACATGCATAAACACTGGAAGTAAATTAAGGACAACTGTCACATCAAAAATGTTTCAATATAATAATTATTTCATTTAGAAGCAGGGAAGGTCACGGAGACTGTCAGCTTTGAAACAGCGTGCTTTCTTGAATAACTTTTCTTGTCAATCTTTCCATGTATTGCCAGGCTCATTACACATTGTATTTGATGAGATAGAGAAATCATTACTTATGTCCCATTAATGAGAAGGAAATCATTAGTAATCCCTTATGAGGGCATGTTAAAGAGAATAATTAGACAGGTTGTAACTAAATTCTCTCTCTATAAATTAGTCTGTCATCATGTACCTCTTGAGAGCCACATGTCTTCGTGAGTCCCTGTCCTGCAATTACCATACAGCAGTTTAAAAAAAAAAAAAAACATAAAAGACACAAACAAATAATTCCACTTTTAAAATTATATTTCACACTAAATTATTGGAAATTGCAAACATACAAAATTGTAACAAATATATTAGGGGGGGGGGGGGAAATAATATTAATATTGAACAGTTTCAAAAAGACTTTTGATAGAAATGTTAATTTTTAAAACTAAACTGGGAGAATATTTTTAAAACATGCACTAATAGACAATCAGGGTTATTTAATAAAGTGACGATTCAAAGTAAATTCAAATTTTTAGGCCAAAGTAGCCAGTCCTAAAGTATAACGGATATAGAGAATGTTTCTAGTTCAGCTACTTTGGCCTAAAACTTTAAATTCACTTAGAATTTTCACTTTAGTGAATAAACCGAAGTATGTCTAGTATTTTATAGAACAACTATAGAGAGAAAATTAAACACAGTTGTATGCCAAGTTTACATTTACAACATATCAGCTATGATTTATTACACCACGTTTCTCACGTTAACAGAATTACAGTAGTGGTGCTATTAAAGAAAAATATAACCTATCACCATGCTTGTTAAAACCACAATGACCTTCACCCAGTTGAGGAGAATAATGCATAAATCATAACTGAAAACAGTTGCTGTAGGTTAACAAACATTTGAGTATAATGAAAGAGCTAGGGAGAATGGGGATTTCCAAATAAGAGAACCACATATTTCTACCATACTCTAATTATAGGAAAATGTTATTACTGTTAGACCGTGGCATCCCTAGCCTGCAGTAGATTTGAAGCATTATTATTTCAGAAAGGGAGACAATCTGATTCCTCCTCCTTGACAACGGATAGATCACCAAGCAAGGAAACCAGAAAGAGAGATCTATGCCATCTGTACAACTAAATACAGCCGTCACACAATGAGCTTAAAGGAACAATATAGGTCAAGAATACAAACATGCATTCCTGACCATACAGTGCTAAAGTCACCATTTAGGTTGCTTGCCCCCTTGCCTCTTTAGAAAGGGATAAAATGTACCTTTTTTCTAGCGCCTCGAAGGTCCCTCGGTGATGAACCGCCCTTGATCTGCCTCCTTGACAGACATAATCAGGATTAATGATTTCAGCCAATCCAAGGCTTTCCCATAAGGAAAGCATTGGATTTGCTGAGAACATTAAGGAGGCAGGGTGAGGGCAAGGTCAAACAATGGCCAGGCCAATCAGTATCTCATCAAAGAGATAGAAAGTTCTGCATCTTCACGCAGAGGGTAGAGACGCTGAACGGCAATGCTTCACAATGCTCCATCTGAGGAGTGGCCACTGGAGCCTTTCCTGAGTCCAAGTCAGCCAATTTTAATATAGGATATCTAATATGACACCTATAAGCTTGAACCTTGGAATCAAAGTAAATTCTTTCACAGGTGTCCCTAGGCATTATTGTAAACACGGCCATGTATCTGTGTTTGTAAGAAAATGTCAGCAGGGGCTGTCTATACTCGTCAAGACAAATACAATGAGCTGTAATTGTGCTAGTGACTATAATGTCCCTTTAAGCACTTGGGGCCTGGACGTAGTAACTTTTTATACTTAATCCATGGCTAATAGGGTCCACCTTGCCAGCTATTCATAGGGTTTATTAGTGAACAGTTGTTTTATTAGGAAAGAGATATTTGTCTTCATTTACGGACTTTACCTGGCAGTATCCTATTTTGGGGTTTCTGTAAGCATAAGCAGTGAGAACTCTTCTTAGAGCTGCGATGCCAGTCTCATTTTGAAAGGCGGGATGCTCAGGGAGAGAGCGATGAAGATCGCGTTCAATCTCTTCTGTTGCCATGCAGCACTTGCCCATGGACTCTTCCAAAAGCTTTGTGTAGTAACCTGGGTGCATAGAGAGGTCGGTCACGGCATCTGTTGGAAAAAACGAGAAGAAGGTGTGAGCAGTCAACTAATTATAACATATAGTTAGTAGGTAAACACTACATGGAAAACCCCAGATTCTCTGCACATTTCTTTGTAGTCCTCATCTTGAACTTGTTTCCTGGAAAATAATGCTTCATAAAAGATGTGAAAGCAGTTACCGTACCCTCAACAGTGACAGACTATGGACATACCAAATGCAAGTACAGCATTAACAAATGGATTGTGTACTTCAAATGGATCTGTCACAACACACCTTTTAGCATGATTGTATGTATACATCTCAAATACTTAATGCTTATGTTTGATCTTCAAAGATCACTCACATAATACAATGTATTAATCGGGAGCAGCAGGCAGGGCTGTCAAGTTTGCTGCAAAACCATTTTACAGAGGAGTAAACAATAAATACAAAAAACATTTCCTTATACAAAGGGGAGATTATAGCGAAGCATCCGCACACACAGTAATTTCTCATTTAATATTTTAATGAGCACTATATACAATTTACAAAGCAATCTATTTCATGCAAATGGCCATTTTTAAATGTATCCCCAAAACCTCCCATTCATTATAATGAAAAGCATCATTTTCAAGCTACCAGGAACC
The DNA here is from genome assembly GCF_036172605.1 of Pelobates fuscus. Taxonomy (NCBI): domain Eukaryota; kingdom Metazoa; phylum Chordata; class Amphibia; order Anura; family Pelobatidae; genus Pelobates; species Pelobates fuscus. The sequence goes on along the minus strand of NC_086317.1, from coordinate 307,309,559 downwards.
AAAGGTACAATAATTAGGTTTAATGTAGTACAGATAAGAGTGTGTACCAGTAGTAATGTTTGTAGATATTAGGTAGTGTTTTTTAAATGTCTAAATAATTTTAATATCTAAAGAATACTAAATAATTTAGTATTAATATTTAGAATTAATACAAAACTAAATAGATGCCAGTTCTAAAGAAATCTCTTGGTAAAACGATGACTGTCTTTGTGACCAATCCATCTCGTAACTGTTTCATGAAGTATGGCCTTGGAAGGATCTATTGATGTAACATACTTTTAGCTGTGGCTATGAAAACAATGTGTATAAATCTGACACTTTTTTAGAAGTAAATAAGAACTTAAATGTTAATGGCACAAACAAGCTTAAACCTGACTGAGAACTGAGCAGGGCTCAACCAAACCGAAAGCTATTTTCAAAAATTCTATTTTTGGCTGGGTGTCAAATTCTCAGGATATCACTAACTAAGTCTAAATGGTAAACCATTCATTTCAATTCCCTTGCTCTCTGATGAGGCCACAAGAAGGCTGAACAAATTATCAGGGGTTACATTATCTCTCATATATGCGAGATCTGCTAGAAGCTCAATCCTGCTCTTCTGCTGATGTGGGTGGGACTGTGCATATGATGTAATTTACCTCTGTAATAAAACAGTTTGAAAACCCATTGAAGGTGAACCAGCCATGGACAAGATTTTGTGAATTCTCAGTGTCCTCATTTTTAAGTGTTTAGTAAATTTAACTGAGAAGGAAGTAACTCACAAATGAAGAGGGTGAAGTCTGCACTCTTACCTGAAAATATAAGCCACAGTTCACCACGCAGAGATTCAGGGATTCCCATTGCAACAAGTTTTCGGATTTTTTCAGTGCGAAACATGCAAACAGTTCTCCCATATTCTGTAAAATGGTCACTCCACAAGCGCTCTTTTATCTGCTCTCTTGACTAGAAATATCAAATGAAAAAGATACAAGTGAAAGGCTGAACGTGTTGAATTCATTTCAATTCAGGTTTAATTTATTTTTCTTTTAAAACAAAAATTGTAGAAGAAATGTTCTTGTGCTTCCTTGGGCTTTACGGCAACTGAAAACTATTAAAAACAACATATTGTTGGTTTTCCCCCTAATTTCCAACAGCAACCGACTCAACCAGTTTAGCCCTAACGTAAACAATTACCGGGTTTTCTCTAATCCTGGTGTCAATATTTAAAATATTTTTTTTAAGTCTCTTACATGACATTGGTCTATATACACAACGCATGGGATATTCAAGAATGTACTGGATTTACTGCCCTGGAGGCCCACACAGGATCCTACTCTCATTTATGATGTGGGCATCACACAGGAACCACATTCAATCTGTTAGATAAAGAAGCTCAGAAGTGCAAATGTGCCTCTTGTGTGGTCACGGGATGCTGGAAAGAAATAATAACACACACATTTTTAATAAGGTATGACATATTAAACAGAGCACATTTCTGTATTTGGTTTAACATCTGCCTGTATCATCCACTCAAGCAGATTTATAACAAGTAATGATTTGCTCAGTGAACGGTTAGCAGGAATGGCCTACAGATTCCAATTAATGTTTTCATTAGCTGAAATAAATTCATAAGAACAGTAAAGGCATGCAGAGTTTTTTTTGTCTCACTTGGGTGACCAACATAATTAAAACATCTCTGCCACATGGAAGTGTACCGCACTACTGATCTTCAGTATACTGAATAGGAAGTAATGACTCATTAATAAAGAGCTCTACAAAATAATAAGCTTCCTCTTAACTAAGCTTGAGGCAATGGTGTTCCATAATTCATCCATGCCATCCCCATCCACAGTCTATCCACTAGTTTGGCTTCATCACCATACCAGCTGGCACCATAGTACATGATCTGGTAGTCACTGGTTCTCTAAACACAGTGGGATAGTCTTGCCTCCATTGTTGTTAAATGAGCAGAAAAGCCGTGTGTTTCTTGACAAAGACCTCATGATTGAAACATTGCCAGATCTATTCATTTGATGATGGATTCAACCATACTTGAAATGCATTTGGAGTTGTGTCCTCGTTTTTCAATTGTTGCTATACTTGAGGACCCAGAATGGGGACCTGACAAGTGAGTTGGAAGTGTTGTGTGCTTAAATTAAAACAACAACTTAGATTAAAATATAGTGTCTCAAAGTGCTCACAAAAGACAATTAATCATTTAAAAAAATGTGATTTAAAGGGATACATTAAGCACCAAAACAATATTAGCTCATTCGATACAATTTTGTGTAAAGATCATGCCCCTGCAGTGTCACTGCTCAATTCTCTGCCATTTCGGATATTAATCACTTTAATTTCTGTTTATGCAGTCCTAGCCACACCTCCACTGACTGTAACTCACACAGTATACATGAAAAAAATGTTTTATTTTCAATCACTTCTAACAGGAGGTTGTTGCACACCTGAGGTTGTTGCATGCTCAAGCAGGCTAGTAACACAACAAGAGATCAGATATTTTAAATTAAATGCATTGTTCAAGAAGTGTCCAGGGAGGCTGTGTGAGTGTCAGCCAGGGGAGGTGTAGCTAGGGATGTATAAACAAGGTGATTTAAATCATTAATGGCAAATAAATGAGCAATGATAGAGCAGAAGCATAATATGTACATAAAATCCACTTAATTAAGCGAACGTTGTTTTAGTGTCCCTTAAAATATATTTATGTTTTTTAAAAGATGCAATTACTTTTTAACAATGTATTGCAACAAACTGGTTGTGTCAAACTTCACCAACATTTTACAACTTTAAATTTACTTGGGAAACCACTCTATTTCGAGATGCCTACAGAATCTTAAAATTACAAAGTGTCCAATCTGTCTACCACCTTAGACAATTTCCTACCGTATTTGCTCCTAACAATCCAACTTCCTCCTTCATGTAGCCCCCTTACCTCCTGTTTACATCAATCCAAAACCTTACTACACAGTAAGCTCACAAAAGCCGTGTGCATGTCGATTTGTCTGTAACTCTGTTATATTGTACAGCACAGACCTATTGTAAGAGAGTGTGGGTAAGTTCCAGAGATAGGTAGCCATTGCTGCCAACATACTGATTTAAACACCAAATGTCTGTGCTACTTTTGTATTAAAACTTTAATGTCACACTGTGGTTCGTTACTCTGTTCTGTGAATTACATGTCTGTCCACACCTTCATGTTACTAGCAAGTGATTTCAAGGTTAGTACTTAAAGGGACAGTACCAAATTAAGTAACTATGTCAGTCCAATATCTCCCAAATAGACAAAGTTATCCCTCTTTACTTAAATCTCTTTGAAAGAAAACACAAGGCAATAACACATTAATGAAATGGGTCAAAAACACTATTGGGCTTATTTAATACATAGTAAATTGTGGTTAGCCAACAACCAACTTGCAATAGTGAGGACAAAATAGGTAAGGGAAGAAAATATCTCCAAATCATAGTAATTGAAGATACTTTTTCACTTTCCTTGCTGCGGTCTCCTCTGCTACGATAGCAAGTCAATTACCAGCACAACAGACCTCGATTAGTAAACAAACTCTATACATTAAAAATAAATTACTATCACTCTATGAAGTGAATAAGTATAGTGATCAATAAACTGGTCTAAGACAATAAGATGTGTGGAGACTGTAGCCATAATGAGATTAGACAAATCCAAAACAGTGCTAATCCAGATTAACAGTTCACATAAACAGCAAAAGCCTCTTACTCGAGGGAAAAGATAAAACTACATTGAATTGCTCAAGTAATACAGCAAAAATACATAAAGAATAATGTTTAATATTGTGAGGCGAGCACTCAATGGCCAGATGATTAAAAGGGACACTATAGGCACCCAGGCCACTTCATCTCAATAAGGGAAACTGCAATGTTTATATTGCAATGTTAAGACTGCCTCTAGTAGCCACCTTCCAGACAGACAATAGAGACACTTCCTGCTGTTTTACAGAGTTTAACTCAGTGAAAAGTCACTGAACGACCTCCCATAGGAAAGTATTGATTCAATGCATTCTTATGGGGACACATGGCACTCATTGAGCATGCGCTTTAGTTCCTCCTCATGATGACATCAGAGATGTAGTGTGAGCCAGTGTCGAGGGACCGCAGTGTTGGCATATGGTAAGTGCAAAAAGTTTTTTTTACCCTTTCATTGCTGCAGGATGGGGTCAGACAGAAACTATCGTGTTCCTTTACAAAAAGTGCAGCAGCAACGACTTAATGGCGATTATCAGCCATCAGTATCAGTTTTATACTTCCTGTTTTGTTAATAGAATATTAATAAAAAAAATAATGTCTGGTTCTTAATTAATACAATAAAAATAACTAGATGCTACTTAGAGAGAGATGACTGCCCTTTGTCATAGTGACAGAGATAGGACAAAGCACTCTTTAGTTCTGGTCAATTACAGATGTGTCAATGACAGCAATTAACACAAGTGAAGTGAGTATTACAGAATGTGAGAAGCCATGAACCAGTGGTTTCCAGCTTTAGCCCTGCAGCTATTGCTGAACATTCCACATCTGTCAAATGGGTCTAAATCTAAAGAGAAAGGTCTTGCGTATATTAAAGATTTCGAAATTGACATCACAATCTAGCTTAGCCCAGGCACAGCCACGGCAAACATTGCACTGAAAAAAGAAAAACTGAAAACTCATCTCTATATTTTAGCTCTTTGTGGTGACTACCAACTGCAAAAGTCAGATTGCCAGGGAGACAAAACGAAGGTGCTAAATTCCAGTGTCTATTTCGAAATTGAATTGCATTTTTCAGATTCTCTAACACACACACATACTTGTTAAAAAAAAAAGGGGAAACATAATATTAAAAATACTTAGAACTGACGGTTCCCTTTCAAGAGTTTAATAAGCAGTTTCCAGGAGACATAGCACTAGAGAATAAAGCAAACACTGCACAATAATGAAAGTAATGAGTCAGCTGTCAGCGTATCAGCAAGGAGATCAAAAGTAATTATTGCATTTATTCTTTTATCTTGGCATTCTGCAATTTAGCTATAGATAAAATACTTGCAGTTTCACATAAATAAGTAAGCAGTTTCTTGTGCTTCTTGAACAAGAGATGAAAGGGCCACTTTAAAGTCAAGTACTAGTATTCCAAATATAGGCACATAGGTGACATGGGACTGATTTTTTGGTGATCAATCTTACAGGAAGATCAGACCCAGATATATATTGCAAACTGGAAAAAGAGAACTTGCTCTATGAATATGTTGGCACGATCGGCAAATGAAACTAATGAGGAGACTGATCTCCAGAAACAGAAAGTCGCAATAGGAGCGGATCCCTCAAATGTTGCCATCTAAAAAGAAAAAACAAGAGTGTCTTTGAAACTCAAAAGCTTTTATAAAGGTTTCCACAATGCATTTTAAGCATTTGAGAAAGATAATTTTTTTATGAAATGATTCTAAAAACGGTGTTGGAATTTCACTGAAACTCCAACACAGTTAAAAGATATAAGACAAAGTAGTAATTTGCCTTATGTAATTTTCCTATGCCTGACTAAGACATCATGCCCTCAGACATCATTAGTGACAGTTGAGGGGGAAAAGGCTCTGTCTATGGATGAAAACTACCTTTACCTGCACCCAGACCACCCCAGGGGAAGCAGAGTAGTCACCATTTGGGGTCTTTACAATATATGCAAAGAACCCAGAAGGTGGCATAACTGCTTTAATGTAATGTGATATTGTCAGAGCTGCTTTTTTATTTGTCAGATATGCAGGAATGAAACTTCCTTTATAATTCTGAGCACTTCCTGAGATTTTATAAGATTTAAGCTTGCTCAGAGACCTTGCCCAAAGGGAAGAGAGATTGCACATAATGTTTCCAAAATCTTAATACTACACTCTAGGCAACATAACCATATAGCGTGCCAGGGGACAGGAATGCACAGGCGATGCCCGCTGGTAATCTGTCAAACCCTTCACAATTGGTTCAACACTTATCTTCCCATGGTCTCAAATTATTTTATTTGAATCAGCATCAGAAATTATCAGAAGCATCAGAAATTATTCCATAGTGTTCGGAGAAATAAACAAAACTTCTCAAATGATTTATCTTATCTACAAAAATGCCTTTAGACTTTAATGACAACTCCTGTAGATAAATAATTTAAAAAGTTATTCTAACAGAATAATTTCTGGTGCTGATTCCAACTAATTAAATTGAGGTTTAGATCGGGCTCCAGCAGTCCTTCCATTCGAAGTTTGACCGACTTGTTGGCACTTTATAAATAATAGTAGAATTAATAATAATAATTAAGTGGAAGATCATATCTCTGCATTATCACACCACCTCATACCAGGTTTAAAAGGACACATTAGTCACCAAAACCACTACAGCTTAAGGTACTGGATCTGGTGTCTGTAACCTGCCCTTGCAGTCTTTACAATGAAAACGTTACCTTTTTAGAGAAAAGGCAGTGTTTACATTGCTGCACAGTGGGCAGTACCCATGTTCAGCGTTTCCGTGCAGAGCTGAACGCTCCTCATAGAGATGCCCTGATTCAATGCATCTCTATGAGAAGGTTCGGACTGGTGCGGTGTGGCGTTTTGCCACGCATGCACAATAGCGTCTTAAAGTTTTCCTTTGGGAAAGCATTGGAGTAGATGTGCATGTCAAGATTGATGATCTCAGCCACGAAGGCGGGCCAAAACTGGCACGGTGAGGGCAAAAAAGTAAATAAACTACCTTTTCACTGTGAACTGAGGGGGGTCGATGATCTAAACAGCCACTCCAGGTCTATAGTGTTAAGAAAACATGTTTGTATACCCAAAACTATAGTGTTCCTATAAACTTTATTCACTGGCTGAGAGCCATCAGCTGAAACACTCAGCTAATGTATACGGTCCATATTTGGTTTAAGTTTCTCCTAGTCAATTAACCTAATTTATGTAATTAAGAGCATACTGAAGTAGCCCATCATACCATGATGCCTTACGTTCTAGGTATTATTTTTTTCGAGGATTTCTTGCGTATGCATGTTTGTTCAATTGTGCCACACAGAGAAGTATGGGTCCCTTGTGTCTTCCCTTCTCTTACTCTTATTATCTCTACTCCTACTTTCATATTTTAATCAGTTATGAGATGTTAATGTACAGTGTTACTTTTTACCAATTGCAAATAATAAAAAATGACATTTTTAAATCCTGATATTGGTACACTACAACACTGTTGCACATGTCTGTTCTAAATTTATAACAAAAAAATCTTGAGAAATAGGGCGGCAAGAGTGCCACACAAAGCTATAAGGGACATATGATATACGATTCTCTGTCAGTTCTCACACAGACATAAATAAAATAGTAATCTACCATCCCAGTTTCAGGGCTCTCAGTTCCTGTATGATGGAAAGTGGCCATTAACGCTTCTGCATTTGTTGACAGAACTTCCTTGCCAGTTCCTTCTTCATTTGGATTAACCATTATCTTCATATTACCAAAACGCTCTTCACTGAACTTCTCGCAAGCCCCAAGAAGAAGAAAAAAAAAAAAAAGATAAAAAAAAAAAAAAAAAAAGGAGAAATGTAATTTTTAAAGATTGCACAATGTCCATATTGTATATTTCATGATCTTATTTTGCCAAATATAGCATAGGAATTTTACACAGTCTACATTTATGTTAAGGAATTTAAATCTACGCATATATTTTGTGAAGGCTATCAAATATTTTGTTTATGTGATTTTGTCACACATATCTTCCCCCCTGAAATATAAAACCTGTATGAAATGCTCACGTTTCACTGAAAATCCAACCCAGTCAAAAGATATCAAAACACAAAGAAGGGACTACTTTGTCCTATGTATTTTTTCAACACTTGAAAAAAGGCAGAGATACCTTTGGTCGAGCACTCTGCTATTTCTATTGGCGGCTAAAGGGAAAAAGGCTCTGTCTATGGAAGATTCTATGGTTTACTCCATAGACATCAGTGTTGTACTCTCGTGTATGTGCAAGAGTACAGCACTGTCGTCAGTTCCTGGCACTTGAAGCAGAAGAGGAGCTTGAGGAAGAAGATTGTGGCACCCATGAGGGAAAGGTTCAGTTAAGTAAAAACTAGCCGTCATACTGCAATTGGAGCAGTCACCATCTGGGGTCTTTGCAAAATATGTAAGGATCCATGGGGGTGACAGAGCTGCTTTAAGGAGCAGCTATTTGCTAACCCTACACAAGGATTTTCAGAAAACAATTCACAGAGAACAATATATATAATGGATGTGCTTCTGTGAACTGTGCATTCACAGAATGGACTTGATGCAATTATGTCCAAACAATACCATTTTAACATTACCGGTGATATTTGTATTATACAATATGAGAAGTTCTAGCAAAACTATTTTTCTAAATAACATTTAATGCATTTACAATAAAATAAGTATACATTTCCGGAGTACATAAATGTGTGAAAGCAAAATACCATTTCCTTTTGCCAGGTTAACAGGTTGCTGGTCTGTACTTGTTCCAGCCTGTGTAGCAAGCTGTTGACCAAGCTATCTCTGTCTTTCAGTTCAATGAACTGGAAAGCCATCTGATGCCGTATGCTGATAATTATAGGATTAGGAAGAACGCTGGTGTCCTCCATCTTCTCCACGCTTACCACCTAAAAATGGAAAGAATTGTTAAAGGGACATGCATCACATGACAATTATTATTATTATTTTTTTATTTTTTTTTAAAACAGATATACAAACCAAAATAAAACAAGAAAATCTTTTAAAAGTATGTAATAAACATTTATAAACTTGGTCAGATTGCATTTTTGGGAACATCTTAGCTAGGGAACTTTCTTTAGCTTCCCCCCTCCCTCTTACCCATAGACCTCAGTTTCAGACAACTAATAGCAGAAACAGGGCATCATTGTGCAGCAGGAGAGAGAAGCCTGACACCATATCTTGCTCTGCATGAATCACACTGATGAGACTCCCTCTCTCCTTCCCCTGTCAGGATGTTGCTAGGTGAAGACATCTTCCAACTGCACATTTGTAAGTTTGCCAGACAAGCTCAATGCACTTTTCCAGCATCCCTAGGGATAGGACACTGATGGGTTAGATCAGTATTCCGCTGGAACGATTGTGGAAGAGAATAAGAAAGAAGAAGTACCGTAAATATAAAAAAAAAAAAAACATTATGTTTATCTGCCTTTTTCAGCCTGCAGAAGAGGCTAAAGCTTTTGAATGAGACAGCGCACTCAAAGTGATGCATGGCAATTGTAATGAGGCAAATGTCACCCAGGAAGATGGTAAGCTTTCCTAAATAGGTGTATTTTCAGTAGCTTCTAAAAGGATTGGAGGCTATGGCAGTCTCATGACACGGGATAGGGAATTTCCATAGGAACGGAGCAGCCTTTAAAAAATCCTGCAAATGGGAAGTGGCAGTGCGGGTATGTAGAGATATCAGGAGAAGGTCGTTCGAAGAGTAAATGGAATAAGAAAGGTGTATTTCTAGAGTAAATAAGAAATGATGTGGGGAATAGAGTTAGAGAGGGCTTTGCAGGTTATGTTAGCAGTTTGAATTGGATCATGAGAAGTACAGTAAAGCCAATGAAATAATTGGAAAATGGGTGAGGAGTAGGAGTAGTGGTAAGTCAGGAAGATAACCCTGGTGGTAGACATCAGTTCAGACTGAGTGCATCATCATGTACCCTTGTTGTATTTTGTGCTAAAAAAAAAAGGGTAAACAAGGGCAATATTTTTTGAGGTGGAAATTACATGATTTGGTTACAGAGTGGATAAGAGAAATAAAGGTAAAACTTAAATTGAAAGTAACTCCAAGACAGCATGTTAGAGGGGTTTGGGTAATAGGTGTCCTACTAACGTGCAGAGAAATAGATGGAGGAGGTCTATTAGAGGAGGCAACGATGAAGAGTTCAGAATTAGAAAGATTACGTTTTAGGAAACAGAAAGACATCTAGTTAGATATGCAGCAAAGGCAGTTTGTGAAATGTTCTAGGAGGGCAGGAGGGAGGTCAGAGTAGTGAGGCAAATATAAGTATCATCAGCATGTAGGTGTTATTGAAATCCAAAAGAGTTAATAAGGTTACCAAGAAAGGCAGTACAAATGGACAAAGAAAGACGACTAAGGTAGGAGCCTTGAGGAACACCAACTAAAAAGGGCAGCCGGGGGTGGCACCAGTGAAGGAGACACTAAATGAGCGTTCCGAAAAATAGGAATAAAACCAGAATAGTACAGTGTAGTGGAGTCCAATGTCGTGGAGGGTTTGAAGAAGAGGAGAGAGGTCGACAGTATCAAAGACAGCCGAGAGGTCAAGGAGAATGACTTTTAGATTGAACAGTCTTTAGCCACTTTGGTAAGGAATGTTTCAGTAGAACAAAGAGAGCATAAGCTAGACTGAAAAGGGTCAAGTAGAAAAAGATTGAAGAAGGTGAGAGGGGATCAAGAGGACATCTGGTGGTGTGGCAGGACAGAAAAAGTTTAGAGACCTCTTGCTCAGGAACAGGGTGAAATTAGTTAATAGTGTTAAGAGTGGAGAAAGGAACAGAATGGATGCTGCGTATTGGATGGGAGGAGGAGGAATGAGGGAAAAGAGGCGCGATGGCACTTTATAAAAAATAAATAAATAAATAATTCTGCTCTATTTTCTATGGAAACCTAAGCTATAGATTTTCTGTGAGTTTGCCTATCTTCATCTTTGGGGTGAAATGCAAAAACTATGCATCTGGCATCTAATAAAAATAAAAAAAAAGAATTAAAAACAAATATTTATTTAAAAAGTGGATTATTATTACTTTTTTTTTTTTTTTTTTAGATGCTTTCTAAATTCATTCTTGCACCTCTGATCACTTAAGTGTCATCATTTAGTTGCCTGGCAAGATTTCCAATTTTCTCGTAGCCACTTCTTAACTGGAGGGGGCATATTGGGAGCACACTGCACAGCTGCATTAATTTCATTACTGTTCTGTGTACTGTACAAGAGTGCCAAAAAAAGGGGCAGTCAGGTCATCCTAGAAATGAAATGTTAGTGTAAAAACCTATAAGCATCTAAATACATGGTAAGTGCAGAACTAGAATCATCTACCTCTTTAAGTGGAATGACAACATTACATAACCCATCCTCCTTGCTGGCAAAGCACAGGTAGCTGTCAGAAGCATATATCCTGCCAGCCGTATGACAGCGACTAAATGGAGTCCACAGGGAGCAGTCCAGTACCTCATGCAGGTTCTCTTTCCTTGGCAATTTGAACAGTGCTCGAAAAAACTCCTTCTGTGCTCTGGATTCCAGATCCCTATTAAAATAAAAGGACCTTTACAAAATAATATATATTTGTATGTTTCTCTCTTAGATAGGAGTTACTCTACAAAAGAAAAGTAGTAAACCCCCTTCTAATGTTGCATAAAATAACAGATTTTCAGCATTAACTTTTACACGGTTAAATCAATAGTATGATTAGAATATTCACTTAATGATACGGGCTAAGAGAGGTCACACTTGTCCCCTTACAACATGCAGATACTACGTAAACAAACAAACATTTTAAATACTGGAAAAATGACGACTTTTCGTTGATTGCAGCAAATGTGTAAATCATCCCCATGCCTTCCAAAAACATTTAAAAAAAAAAAGTACATTGCATAAACTGCTGTATTGCAATGCGTATTGGCCTATGTAGTGCAGCACTATCAAGAAACTTCAGTTATGAAAATCTAAGAATGAAGTTACTCTGTAATGCAAAATAATACACAGTATATCCTAAAGGTTTGCAGAACAGTTTGTTCATGGTTTGTTTTTTTTCCCCCATAAACGGAGCTGTATACAGTTTCGGTAAAAAGCTCAACTTCTTCTATATGGGGTTTGTATCAAGGGGGAGGGGCATTTTAAATGGACACACCAGACCCCTGAAATTTCTTTTAGCTTGCTGAAAAGCTTTGTGTGTGTAAAGTGAAATTTAAACTTTTATAAAATTAACCTGGCTACACGCTTGGCTTTCAAGCAGACAACAGGTCCTGTTACTTCTGGGTTTGGTTAGCTCAGTGGAGCTATCCTCAAGAGGCAGCAATTGCCCAGAGCCCCTGCCTTGCAAATATTTCTCATTGAATTGGGAAGTCTGTGCGTGGTTAGCCACAGAAAGTCTGGGCGGGGTTAGAAGGGGAGGTTTGCTAAGGCAGCAGACAAGAGATCTGCAGGTTTTGCAAGCTGTTTAAATACACCCCAATGGAAAAATTGTTAAAGGAATTAAAGTTTTCATCAATTATCTACTAATCTGTAATTTGTATTCATTTTGTATTTGGTCATCGGAGTGTCTCTTTAATTGCTGCATTTTACAACATCCATGCTGCTATAATGAGGTAAATGCTGGGAAACACTTACTAGAGACCTCCATGCACCACATCCTTTTTTATGGTGTTTGAAGTGTCCCTTTAAATAAAAGTGGTTAGGAAATTTGAAACACACCCAAGAATTATGTTCTTGGTAGAAAAATGCACCTTCTGAGAACCTTATGCAGCTGGGTCTATACTGGTAAACCTTCATAATGATTCAGGCAGTCTATAGCATTTAGCAGTGGTTAAAGGCTTACTATGCCTCTCTAGTACTGTAAGATTAATTGTGATCGTTAAGCTCCAGCAATTTCGACAGAATAACCAGTGTTACTATGTCAAGATGGATCAATAGTTGGGATATTTGATTTCAGCACGGTCCCAATGTATATTTAAAAACAAGCTTAGAAAGTTATAAGATTAAAGTAAATACTGCACAAAGCAGGTTTATAAGAAATCTGTGTCTCTTGCTTGCATTGTTAATTCTGCAAAATATATCTGTTGTTGGCATCAACTCTGTAATGCAATTAATACAAAATTATTAATTTAGCACTTGAAATGCTGTAATCCAAAGGCTTTACTGTTAACAAGTTCAACCCCAATTTTGCAGTGCAAGGTGGCCTGTTCTCGATCAAAATGAATATTTAATGAATCAACATTAGTTTTATTACAAAAGTTTAGCTTCAGAATTCATTTCTCATGAGATGCATTACATTGAATCACAGGGTAATAAAGGTAAACTAAACATGTTTTAAGAACTAGTGTATAGAAAAATTAAAGAGCTTCTCCACTGACTCTCCCTGTTGGGGAGACTGGGCATTAGAAACGTATTGGCACCATTCTAATAAAGCCAGCTCAGGTTCATGGCAGTCAAAGTTCGGCAGCATTTGAAGGGCAACATGTTGTCTTCTTTCTAAAGTTAACTGCCCCCCCCCCCCCCCCCTCCCCAAGGTTATACAGCTATGTCGTTTGTGCACTTCTTTGCCTTGGTAAAGATTTAATTTTACAAACTTTATAACATTTTATTACATGTTCTCAGATGTGTGCGGTCTTAAACACAACTGCATTGAATCTTTGGATATATGTTGTGGAGAAAAAAAAAATTATACCTTCTATTAAAATACATTTTTCCTCGGATGCACAGTTATGGAAATCTACTTCTTGTAACCTTTCAAATGGATACTCAGTCTCATTCCCTTAATGTGGTTTAAACAAAACATGGAAACAAGCAAAATAATTCCAGAGAAAGAAAGAATGCCCTTCCATAACTCTGGAAGGATGTGCATCATCTCAGTAACACAGCTCCAACATTTTCCATGTTAGACACAATATCTTCAACACCCAAAGGAGTCCCATCCCTTCCCTATTAATAACGTAACCACTTCCAGAACTCATTTATAAAGTGAAATCCACAAATGATTCTAGGCATTTGAAAGCCATTCGTCATCTTTCATTTAGGAAGCATGTTAATCCTAAAATAAAACCAACCATTGGAGTACAGGCTATTTCTCAATGGAGATCTTCAAGCAACCCAAACAAGCATAAATGAATCTACCAGAAATATACACAAGGAATGATCCAGTGATCCAGAATATGTTACAGTTTTACACACTTAAATATTGTACACAATGGCATATTTGTATTTTGTTTATAAGTAATATATCCATCATATTTTAGTACTAGAGCCTGATGTAGTCTGGTAAACAGAACTACTTCAAAGTGAGCAGTTTGCATTTTATAGAACAGTCAATAAAAAGAATGTCAGCCAGCAAGCCTCCCACCTGGAATGTATTCTCTCCCTCACACTATTTTTCTCTGTCACCAACCTGATTTAATTCAATTTCACACAATCTATTCTTACCATTATTTTATCAAATCAATGTAAGTGACAAAAACATTTAGTGCTTTGTTCCCTCAGTTATCCTGTGCACCACATATGGCATATTTACGTGGCACATATGGTATCCACAATGTAACATATGTGGGCACTGTCATGTGGGAGCACAACAAAGGGAAACTGCACTACTGCAAGTGCAGAGCTCCTCTCCATAAGAATCCTGAAACTCCTCAATAACCTGAATCAGTCTGCATAAAAGTTTGTGTTAGACTCTGTATTCCAAAAACACAACTAATTTTAGGTCTTCTTCATTAATACACAGGTAAAACCAGTGACCAGCACATGATTTTAACCCTAGTGACATTAAGGAAACCAAAACATAATATTCAGGGATATCATTTTTATTTAGTGGGGTAATAGCTTCTTGAACCAAGGAGAGATCTGACTGCCATTCTGGGGTCAAGAAGGAATTTTCCCTAGTTTGTTGCCAAATTGGAAGTGCTTCAAACTGTGTTTTTTGCCTTCTTTTGGATTAACAACAGAAATAGTTGTGAGAAAGGCTGAACTTGATGGTCGCATTTCTCTTTTCAGCTATGTAACTATGTGAATGGATGCAGTCTTCAAATATGTAAAAGCTCAGCATTGAATCACTCTAAAAACATTGTCATACAGCAAAGGGGTACCTAGGGTATTGGCACCCAGTGCAGAATTTACTGTTTACACACTTAGGATTTTGTTTTGTACCTTTACAGTCTCCCTCGGCCACTCTTGTGTCTGTCAAGATTCTCTCACCCCTTCTTGTCTATCCCCAGTCCTGTTCACCTCTTCAGTACACATTGTGTATTTCTCAACCACACTCTACCCCTCGTCTCTCCAGGCCCCCTTATTACATCCTCATTTGCCTTTTCTCTCCAGCAATCCTCATCCCATCTATATTTGATTCTCCTCTCCAGCACCCTCACACCCTTGTGTACCTCTCTAGTTCCCCTTTCCTTGTGAGTCAAGCCCCCTCATTAGCCTTTGTTCTCATACTAACCTGTGTCTCTCCAGACCACCCATTCCTTTTACATCTCACCAGTACCCCTGTTTCATTATATATATATATATATATATATATATATATATATATATATATATATATATATATATATACACGCCTGTACAATATTGCAGGACAGTCAAGGGTATGCATGTTCTTCTGCTTGTTTTGTGATAGGAGTGGCATACAGCGTGAGTAGCTATAGAAAGGATGACATGCAAAGTCCTCAATGCATGTCACTCCAAGCTTCACTGAGAGACTCAAGAAAGGAGAATTCTCACCGTATGCGGTGGTCTTTTTCCGCCACACTTCAGTGCTATGTGCACCCCCTTCCAAAAGTCAGCTATGGTAGACTGCTATCTACATCCTGCCTTGAGTCTTAGCTTATCATTGTTGTCAAAAGTTGTGTGCACAAGTGCAGCAGAGCTGAGCCACAAAAACAGGCCAGGGTTTCAGATGCTGGAAGAGTCTCCATTTTTATTTTTTACAAACTACTTAAAAACAGTTTGACACAAACAAAAGAGAGGGGGCACTTACAAACTCTTTGCACGATAACCACCTCAATGTTCTGTAGACTAAGTATCTGGTGTCTAGAGTACTCTTTTAAGGTTATCAATAACTCTCTGTTGGTATTTCTCAGATCCATAGGCTGAAAATAAATAAATCACAGAAAGGCAGTGCAAATGTACAAGAATTAAATACATAAACTGTGTATATGCAAAAGCTGCAAATGCTTTTAGTACATGTAACAGTGTTGTACAGCAGATTTAGAGTGAGCAGTTCAGAAACCACAAATTAAGTAGTATGTTGTGCATTACAGTTAAGATGGACTATGAAGTGGCACATGACAGACATAATATAGGAATATAGGACACTTCAAGAACACACACTGCTCCTGGCAGAGAAACTGTTAAAATGCACGCAAGGGGGCGGGGCCTGACCTCTGAGCTGAGAGGATGCTAAACACAGCAGCTCCTACTGAATAAGGCGATAAAAGCTAAATTCAATAGCCAAAACAGCAAAATCGGGCCAAAAAAGGCTACCCAGGGTGAGGTGGCATCGTGGTGCACATGTGGATACCAAACAAGCGACCACCCAAACCCCATTCACCCGACGCACTGGTGAGGCCTACAGGCATGGCGGGCGCGGGAGAGACGGACGCTCCCCTGCTGCCGCGACCGAACAAATACCGGGACAGGGGCTCCCGTTCCTCCCCCTCTGGACCGGTGGGGGTCATCCCGGTCTACGCCACCAAGATCCCCCCGCAGAGCGCTGGAAAAGCGAAAACTGTGCGGAACCCTGAACCTACCTTCACAGTGGTCTGCAAAATGGCGGATGCTACCCACACAGCCCACTCACAAAATGCATGGCTGGAAACTGATCTCCGACTGACAGAAATCTTCACCACCTTCTGGCAACAGCTGAGGGTCTGCATGCGACGCCCGAGGCCCGCACTGCTTAACACTGACTGGCCACGCAACTCGCCACGAGGTGCCCGGCAAGGAGAAGCGAAAACCCCTCCGAATACTGCACCTGCGAGCGCCCAGTCCCGACAAAGGGTCTACCCGGGACTACACTCGAGTCCCAGGGTGTGCAGCAGCAAGCTGGGACCTAAGTCCCTGGGGATACCCAGGAGAAGACCCCCACAACACCCTCGCCGGCGGCAGCGACTCCGACCTCAGAAAGGCAAACTTAGCCCGACCGGAAGGGTGCAACGGAGGAGCGAGAGACTCAAGAAGACGACTGGCTTGGGAAGGCAAACAAAGAGCAGCTCAGGCCCACGACCGGCGAATACCACTAGACACACAACATGGAGAACATCACAAGCGCCAACAAGCACACCTCCACATGGCTCAGGGGCACCGGGCTGCACTTCGGAGACTGCACAAACCACAGCGGATGGCGCAGAGAGAGCACACCCGGCCCCAACAAGGCATTGGCTGAACCACACGGGACTGGTAAATCAAGGACAGACCGTGCCAATGGTCTCTTTTTTTTTTCCTTTCTATGCCCCGACTGAACTACCACACACCGCTGTCGATATCCATTTTTGTTTCATTTCTTTTCCATTTTTGATAACAAAGGGGATCACTGGGGGATATCATATGTAGTCAATCGACTAAATACTAAGTATGCTAATGCTCATAATAGCTCACGTTCTAGCAATATTCATTTTTTTTTCCTCTTGTTTCCCTCGACTATGATGTACAGTCTTATTGAAATGCTGCTTAAAAGTTATGAACCAGCGAGACGATCAATGTAGCTATTGTAGTCTCAGTACATAGGCTTAGTCTTAAGCTTGTCAAATTACTTAGGGTCTGCTAGCCTGGTACAGTGAATGTTGACAGAATTTAATATTATAAAACGTGCACATTAATCTTTGTTATGAAAGGCTCATGTACTTAGATTAGCATGCTGTGTAGCACTTAGCATGCTAAAATCTAATCCGATGATGTTTAATAGCCTGTTATCCTCTTGTTATATATATGCAAGTATATGAATACCTGCTAATATATTACTCATTCATGCTTTATGTTCAGTAAAGATAAGTTTACGTTAAGCGACTTACAAAATAATATAAAAAATGAGGCATTGATAATTTGGAAATGTAACTAACGGTGCTATCGCTATATTAACCCTACTCTGTGAACATTCTTGCATTTCCCTTTCTTTATTCTGTACCCTTCACACGTGCCTTAATAAAAGAAAGATTGACAAAAAAAAAAATGCACGCAAGAAACATAGTACTGTGCCAAATAAGACTTAATTATTAAACCTTAAAAAAAAGATGACTCAGAAGCTTCACGCAATATCAGTGAAATTAAAATACAAAAGGAAAATAAAATATATAATCCCACATCTACTGAAGGAAACTCAATAAGTGTCAGGATGCCTTTCAGCCATAATCATTTTGTACTGATCATCCCTACCTTGAAACTATTTTTTAATGACTACGGTAATAAAGCTTGCTTAGAAGCAGCTCCATTAAATATTCATGCGTGTACAAATTTGGATTGTTGGAAATTACACCACATTGGAGGGCTCTGAGCCAGGCTCAGCACAGAGATGGAGACCAGGTCCCGAAGCAACAACGGTGATGTCATGAACAGCAAGTACAAAGATAGAGTGGAATGTAATAGAGTCTCAGTATTTGTAGTTCACTAAATACCAGATATACACTCTAGAGATCACATAGCTGAGCTGACAGATTTCAGTTTATATTGAGTCTCTCACACTTTACTTTCTATGTCCCCCTCTACTGCCCTCATGTCTGTCTACCTCTTCCCCCTGCAATGAATAGACAGAACATTTTCCCCCAATTTTCTTCTTGCATAGTTTGTTTTAGATCCAGCAACCCAGTGGATTTTGCCGATATTACTACCTGCTTTGCTTTGCGTTACAAGTAACTTCACAAGCTTTTTTTTTACTATATTATAATAGCTAGAAGGTCTTTAGACATGCCCGATACCCACTTTATATGGGGTATTATCACCTAAATGTTTTTTTCTTACCTCCCGGTGTTGTCTCCCATCAGGCATATAGCCTCCAGCTGCTTATTTATCAGGGTTGCTTCTCAGTTTACTATTATACATCTTGTACCAGCTATTCCTGCATTTTATCTTAAAGGGACGCTATAGTCACCAGAACAACTACAGCTTATTGAATTTGTTTTGGTGAGTAGAATCATTACCTTCAGGCTTTTTGCTGTAAACACAGTCTTTTCAGAGAAAATGCAGCCACTCCTTAGATGGCTGTTAGAGATCCTTCCTGGGTTATGGCTGCCTAAAATGCATCCAAACATTCAGTGTCTCCTCCCTCTGCATGCAGACAATGAACTTTCCTCATAGAGATTCATTGATTCAATTAATCTCTATGAGGAGATGCTGATTGGCCAGGGCTGTGTTTGAATCATGCTGGCTCTGCCCCTGATCTGCCTCTTTGTCAGTCTCAGCCAATCCTATGGTGAAGCACTGTGATTGGATCAGGCTACCACTTCTGATGATGTCAGAAGACTGCTTGTTTTTTGTTTTGTTTTTAGGCAAACCGCATGCAGATCTACAGCTTCAGGCTTAAATACTGTAAGATTTTGCTATATTTATGGAGGCATGAGGGGCCCGGGGGGACTAGATGGTGGTTTTAACACTATAGGGTCAGGAATACATGTTTGTGTTCCTGACCCTATAGGGATCCTTTAAGGGGGATTTATCTTGGCAGTTTACTCTTGCAGTATAATTAGTTCAAGACAAAGAGTTTATTAGGCAGACATCTTACATCCCCCACTTTGGATATGTGTTTTCAATAAATACAATGTTTCCAAAGGCATGTTTTTATTTGGTGCCAGATCTCCTTCCCAACTGTCACCATCTTAAAAAGCCTGGCAGTGACATCTTCTCACTGCCATCTTCTGACCTTCCTTTCCCCTTCCTCTCTAATTTCACGCATGCCCACTCCCTATTTAGTGTTCTTCAGTGCTCTAAGTTAGTTGGTGATATTACAGGGGAGTGATTCGATGGAAAGGGGAGTATTGTGGGAAAATTATACTTAACAAAGGAAGTTGCGCTTGTCTTAAGCTTCAACCTTTGTCTAGATTCGTCAAATGTAAGAAAAATAAATAGTCCTTAACTTGTTTTATGTTTTGTTTTTTTTAAATAAATGTGAAAATAATCAATTCATAAAAGGGAATAGAAGAAGAAATGTTTGGGGAAAAGTAAGTTTGGGGTAATAAAGCAACTTTAAGTTTAATTATTTTGTTATCAGGCTTTTGGTTAAAGGAACAATATAGGGTCATGAACACAAACATGTATTCCTGACCCTATAGTGTTAAAACCACCATCTAGCCCCCCCGAACCCTCTCTTGCCTCCGTAAATATAGTAAAATCTTACTTATATTCAAATCTGGAGCTGCTACCTCTGCCCCTGTCTTACAGTGAGATATCAAAGGACATGTTCCAAGGTCTTGTGTTGAGTCAATGCCTCAAACCTGTTTTGGCAGCACGAGTTGGACCAACATAAAATTAGGCAGGTTGTTTTAATGTTGTGGCTAATCAGGGTATATATATATGCCATAAAAATAAACAATTAAAAAATACAATCAGAATTCCCCTTTAAAAACTACGGTTAGAGTTTTATAAACTAATTTGATTCTCAGGTTATTTCTCATATAATAAATTAAGAACATTGAAATAAAGTATTTCCAAAATTTAATCTGGGTCACTTTACATAACATCGGAAAAACTGGAATTTCTAGTCTACTGCAAATGTCTTCTAGGAGCAGAAAACTATTAAACACTTTTATTTTATTTTATTTTTTTTTAACAATGCACAGGTCTGTGAACTAATTAAATTGCCTAACTGGGTGTAGTATTTGCAGAATTAGTGTTCATAAACTGCATGGCAACAGCAGAATATGAAGGAGAAACTGGTTCAACCAGCTTGGCGATAGAAGTTTCAAATACAATGTTTAGAAAAAATTAAAATAGGAATTTAGATTTTGAAAGACATTTCTAAATGCCTGCCCATTGTTTTTTTTGTTATTCTTTTTCATGCAAACAGTCTTGTTTTTCTTTCTTTTAAAGATTTCTAAACTGGTTCACGCATCCTGACAGGTACAGATAGCATTTGTACGTTCTCAACATACCCCATTATGCTCACACCCAAAAGATGACCACAAATGCCTCACACTGGTACGTAATCCAACTATGCATTCATATATACGAACATTAGAGATCATGATTTCAAATTTTTTTTTTTTTTTTTTCAAAAAGCCATTTCACACATAGCAGTTGCCACTGTTCATTAAAAAATAAAATTAAAAAAAAAAAAAAAAGTCCCACAATAACAGATTCCTTAAATGTTTCTTTTCAAGAGTAAAGGCCATCTTTCATAGTATTTTGCTCCTGAAACTGTGGTCATGGCTGGATGACTGGCAAAGCTCATCACTGATCCCTGGGCAGAGGGTCTTGCAGGGAAAATTGGGAAGTACATGGGAAAGGTGGGTAGGGGTTTATTTAATGTTTTTAAACGTAAAGGTAAGAGCATCTGAGGCCTGCGGATGGCTTCAGGTGTTCTTCCCTACACTGCCGGGCGCCACGTGCGGCAACCTGGAAGTGATCGCTCCTGGGAGTATCGGGGGGTGGGTGGGAGCAATCACTCGGGTCCCCGGCAGTGTAGGTGGGTATTACATGATGCCTCGATATCGATCACGATCGCTTCCAGCGCTCAAATTTACCCTTGACGTACCTGGTACGTCCACGGTCCTTAAGGTGTTATGGACAGGACCACAGCGACCGGTGAATGCTACACCAGCCGGGACCCGTCTTCTAAGAGGATCGAGCGGTCAAGGTAAGTAAAGGTCTTTTCCTTTTTGGCGCGACCGCCCTGCTCATGTGCAGCCGCGCCGTTCAGGGACTTACTTGTATCTAAAGTATCGGCACAGTTGCACTGATCAGGCGCGACCGCGTCGATACAGACCCCCTGCGCCGTGACACAAACACGGATAAAAATAACAAACAGTAACAACGTTTTACCGGGCCTTACAATGGCCGTATTTAAAGCCAAGGTCAGGAATACAGAAAGGAACAAATATGATAAGAACAAAGACAAAGGGTCAGGGATACCAGAAATACGGGAAGTAAAGCCAAGCCAAGATCAAAAAACAATAAACAGAATCCGGAAACCACTCTCCGATAACCAACAGGATGGAAACCACAACAGGGCACTGAACAACTGCAGGTTTGGGTTTAAATAACCCAGTAAACCCTGCTAATAGCTAATTTGGGTCCCGTGACCCCAGAACGTGCGTGCATGGCGAAAATATGACACCGCACTGGAGAAAAGCTGCGTATGGACGAAATAAAGAAAAATTTATTTTTGGTATTCTTTTACGCTGGAGTAAAAGAATACCAAAAACAAACAAACAAAAAAAACAATAACTGATGAAAGTATTGATTGGTATGCTTTACATTTCTTTTAAAATAGCCATGCGGTTTTCTCGTCTGGCTCCCAGTATCAGAAAAAAAGTAATTATTTTATATAAAAATGTCCTGGCAGCAAAGCCTTCAACATTGTGGTGAGATTAAGTTCAGCAAAGGGAAAATGACCATCCACAGTCACTCCTTTACCAACCGTAAGATTTCACGCTCTCTGAATTAGTCAATTTTAGGGCTTCGCAGCATCCATTGAAAGTAGCAATACTGTTAGAACCAGTTCTTTCCATAGAGAATAATTACTGATGTTGGCTATAGACTCTCTTTAATAGTGTCCGCCGGTAACTCCATGTGAAATTGGCAGCCCCTGATAAGCTAATCAACAATTAGTGAAACATGTGATTCAAAAATGTGATTCAAGTGATGTTAAGAACAAGGAAATATTTTTAGCCAATAGTAGAGTTTAGCGGACACCTGGCTGTTCGGGTTCTGCCGAACTTCGGCAAATAGTTTGAGACTCGAACTTGACCCGAACCCCATTGAAGTCAATGGGGACCCGAACTTTTGGGCACTAAAATGGCTCTAAAAAAGTCCTGGAAAGGGCTAGAGGGATGCAAAAGGAAGTAAAATGTATTGCCTAAGTACTAATATACTTACCCAGTAGAAGAAGAAGAATGTTACACTGTATACAATTTTAAATAAAAAGTATACAAACATAGCCAGGATTCAGCTGTAAGCATATGCAACACTTCAAGTAACAACAATCAAGTAACACACATTCAAATAAAATGTAATTTACTTGGCCGGTCAATGTAATGACAGGAATGAATATGTAGATAACACGTTCACATCACTAGTGACGTCATTATGGGCGGCATTATTAAAGGACCACTATAGTGCCAGGAAAACATACTCGTTTTCCTGGCACTATAGTGCCCCAACCCTCAGGGTCCCCCCTCTCGCCGAGCTCTAGGGGGTGGAAGGGGTTAAACTTACCTCTTTCTCCAGTGCCGGGCGGGGGACTTTCCTCCTCCTCGGCTGAATGCTATGTTTACAGCAGGCAAGGTTAACCCTAGAGGGACCTGGCACCCAGACCACTTCATTAAGCTAAATATAATGTGTGGGTTTGTTTTTGTGTGTCTTTGTATGTATGTCTTGTGTATGTCTGTATGTGTATGTGTCTTTGTATGTATGTGTGTCTTGTCTTTGTATGTATGTGTTGTGTGTGTATGTGTCTAGTGTATGTGTCTATATGTGTGTGTGTATGTTTGTATGTATGTGTATGTATGTGTCGTGTGTGTGTGTGTACCTGTCTGTTTGTATGTATGTATGTGTCTTTGTATGTGTGTGTTCCTGTATGTGTGCCTGTCTGTTATAGTGGGCTATAGTAAGTGGGCTACCTAGCTCTGCCTTCCTACTGGGCATTGCTGTAAGTAAGGTAAAAAAATAGAAAAAAGGAAAAAAAAAAAAAGGTGGGGAGGGGAATTGAGGAGGAAGAGGAGGGGAGCTAACGCACAGATGAGAAATCATATTATGCGCAGACAGAGAAGTCGTCTGAATATCACCGAAAGACGAGACCTTTGTTTGTTCCTTACGAAAATCGAACCAGATATCAAATATTTAGTCTCGCAGCATCAACCTCAAGGATCTCATTAATCACTAGTAAAGGTAATTTCAATTTACTTTATTGTTTTCTCATTAAACTTTATAAAGGTAAAAATATTATAAACATGCATTAAGTAGAAATAAAAAGATAAATGTACGTACATTTATTTTTCTTAAAAAGCCCTCCTTTCTAAAAAATATTCCGCACTTGCGCGAAAACTGGTGGGCGGTAAGGAAATTTTTCCATCAAGAAAGATGCATTAGTGGGCGGTAGGAAGAAAAAGGTTGACTACCACTGATTTATATCATAGAATACTATATATACATGGATGGATAAATATAGTTATGAAGAGCTTACCAAGCAGGTAGAGAGGGTAAAAAATGATTTTTTTAAAGTATATAGTTTTATATGTAGCCACTAAAATAGTCATGTATAAGGACTTTGAGGAATCTCTTTATTTACCTCTTTGTGATCTGTGTTGGTTCCTGTAGATTTGTGTCAAGTTCAAAATGCTCATTGTCCAGAAGCCTTCGTATGGTAATATCAGCAAGCTGCTCCATTGCCCTGAAGACCTCACTGATATCAAGGAACATAGAGAACTCCCGCTCCTTGCCACAGGTGGTCACTCTGATTATATCAGTCATGAGGACATTGGACGTTCTTTCAAGTTTCTGGATATCGACCCAAGGGATTATAAGCTTTACTGTAAATCAAAATGAAGAAATACATATCAGTCTTATCACTTTAATGTTGGATCAGCTGCAAACCAGCTTACAGCTTTTGATGTCACAAAAAACATTGGAAATTACATAGTATTCAATTTTTGTTGATAACTAATCACAATTCAGTAGCGTGACACTTTTAGTTTAGACTGATAAGAGTCCCACCTCTCCAGCTTACACGACTTATTAAGATGTTAATCAGGGGAATCTGTAAAATAAGGAAGTGAGTTTAAGCAATGGTAAGCCATTTAATATCTTCACTGAGCTTCACCAAGCCTTCAGAAAAGAGGGTCAGAAGGTAAAGTAGCCTATTTAGCTTAGCAACGATTTTACAAGTGGATGTAGAGCCAGATTTAAAAAAAATATTCTATTATTCGGAGTTGAGTAGCATAATGTGATGCTACAAACAAAGTGAGTTCTTAGATCCTCCAAAAAGCCAGTGCAAAGAAGTTAGAGAATGTTTTACCATTTTGATTGCAATATGCATTGTTCGTAGAGTAACCATGCGTGTTGGTGCATTATATTGGTTTTGTATGTGATAAGGATGTACCCATTGTACAGCGCTATGGAGTCTGATGGCGCTATATAAATAATAAAATAATAATAATGTAAACACATTTGATGGAGGAGTTTTGTTTGTGCAACAAAGATATATTATAAGTTCTGTGTACCACGAGAATGTCATGAGGGTAACTGAAGGTTGTGCATAATGCACCATTACATCGAATTCACTGAAGACTGTGTACTGTGTGAGTGCCTTGGGGTGACTGAATGCTGTTTTATGTGAAGTGAGTGCCACAGGTGATTAGATAATAGTTGTATAAAATTGCAGAGCATGGCATTTAAGGATCTAGATTATATTTGTTAAGTCTTTAAAAGGACAGTAGCCATAATGAACAACAACATCTGATCTTCATCTAAATGAATAATAGGTACTGCAAAAGGTTCCGAATGGTGAATGTACTGATGTGAATGAATACTAGACTTTGATTTGATTCGATATCTGTCCGGTTAAAATATGTAGCCTCCAGTATTCCCTTTTAGTCTAATTTAGAGTATATAGTATTATCTCTAGCATCAAAACGTGTGAGATTTAGTTTTCCACTCTAATTAATTCATTCATTCATTCCAGAAGGGGGCTCTGGGCACGGTTATCCAAGAACTCATGAACAGATGGCGCACGCAGCATTACTTCATGCTATCTGCGGATTCTCGGAGAAAGCATGTCCCAGACACACAAAAATCAAACAAAATTGTACCAAAAGAGATATTGATCAAACTTCATTACTGGATGTGTAAGGCTCTTCGAATGTGAACATGTCATCCAAAGACAGTGTAGATGTCAAGTTTACCTTAACGCAAAACATTAACATTAATATATATTCAGTGCTAACCTACATGTTCGCAAATGTTCATATAAGATTATATATTGGTAGGTAAATGTTTCTGAGCATCTGACAAGTGCTCTGTGGGGCTGTGTGTGTTCACCCACAATGCACTTGATACCATCTTAGAATGCAGGGAATGCAATGGAAATATGAATGAAAAGAAATGTGTACAGCCCACTAGTTAACACTAGTTGTATTGCATACCAACAGCACCAAGACAGGCTGCACATATGTAAATGCTTTCCAGAGACAGCCCCCAGATCATCATTGAGCTGCAGTGGATATCCACAGGCACGAAGCATTATGAGAGTTTACCGTTTCACAATTAGTAGGAACTGTGATGAATTAATTTGCTAGCAATATCTCGAACGACTGCTTGTGAGACTGTTTTTACAATGCTATTTTACTTTATTTCATTTGTTTATCTAGCTTGCTTTATATGGCTTATATAACAACATTTATTTTACAGTATTGATTTACCGCACTGCTTTATATTGCTATAGGACTCAAACTTGCAGTGGGTTCTGCCTGTGGATGGACCTTTAAGCTTGAAGTATCACATGGTTTAAGTGAAATTGTGCCTGTCCGGCCACCCTGGCTTCATATAGCTAAAGGTAAATTATGACCAGAGTTTTTAAAAAAATAATAAAAAAAAATGTAAGCGTTTGGGGAACAAACAGGTATAATTTTCCATAAATATAAAATTGTTTGCCTCCATGTGACAATGGGAGATGCTGGAAGCTTGCAGATTAGTGGACAGGATTATATATGGGGTTTATAATTCAACATAAGTAGCTTTTGCAATTACAATGGAATTTGGCTGGAGATTTTTGCTAAAAGCAGCATAAACAAAAACAATGAATGCATAGAGCCCAGAATTCCTCCGGCTGCCATTATGCTGTGCAATGGATCACATGCCAAGCATTTTTAAGAACACAAAAATACTTTGCAGTTGGTGCCAACTGAACCCTAGTGATCAAGTGCTAAAAAAAAAAAAAGTAATGGAATTGCTCCTTCTTGCTACCTTTCCCATAAGTTAATGAGTTCTTGTAATGTGAGTCACTTCCACACTTTTGGTAAAGATAGAATCTCAATGAAAAGCTCTTTTAGACTGATGAAGTACTCTGAAATAAAAACACAATAAAAAAAAATGGCAAAAGGAAATATGTAAAGATAACAGGGATCATGTCACGTCATAGATGCCTAGGGAACCTTAATGCGTGAGATTAACTATGGAAACTCCTGTGGTATCACGGTGTCCTTTAGAGATACAGTTTTTCTGCATGCGCAAGAGTACAATAGCGGCAACGGCTCCTGGGAGATTAAGTCGCCAGAAGTCGAAAAAATATGGTGGCAAGAAGAGGCACCCTTTTCCCTCGATTGAGTGACCCGAGTGTCACGTCCCTCTCATTTTAACCATGCAATGTAAACCACTGCTGTACCATGGCAGCATCAATATTTACATTGCAGGGTTTAAATGAACCATTATTCATCTTTTGTGTTTAGGATATTTGGAAAACATTTTACTTTTGGATTCATGGCATAAAAAGATGTGCTTTGCAGACTGAACTGGATGGATTAGTCTTTTTTTTTAAACCCAGATTACTATGTAACTGCATATGTTCAGTTGAGAGAAATGTAGCATTTCCTTTACTTTTATTTCTTATCAGTGTTTCTTAATGGGTTACATACTAGGGTTCAGATTTTTTTTAGGTTTGAGAGTCTACATATATAGTCATGCATTCACATTTAGAGTCTGTGTATCACTCAAATAATCTACTGACCACAAGTTCTTTATTTCCTTTTCGATTAGCATCTGTTTCTTTCTGCTGACTATGATTGGCTTTAAAGTGATGGACCTTAGAAGCAATTTCACTCAGAAGCTCCCAGGCGTTTCTAGTGCTATTGACAAGTGTCAGTAGCAAGTAGACATCTCCCTCATTAGGAGTCAGAAGTCTTTCATTGTGGTCCATAGGGTCTGCTTTTGATCCCACAAACCTCTATCCTCAGGTATTTATGGGGCAAGTAATTTATCCCTCAGCAACAGTTATACTTGTCACACAGAAGGAGTGAAATTACTCTTAAGCAGCTCTCAGTAGCAGCTGTGAATTTTACACACAGTCTGGTTCAGACAGCAGTGATGTGAAAGCTCATTCCGAGATGTGCATGCAGTCTGAGCACAGTGCAAGCACAATATGGACAAAACGGGTATGCTGGAACTCAGCATTATGGCTGTCTGAACATTCTGGTGAGCTGGCCTATATTTGCAGCAACTGTTTACAAATCCCTGCATTTCTAAGCTACTTTCAGAGTTGCAAGTTTGCGCACAGTAGTTACTCCATCATAAATGTAGCAATCATGCAGAGCTGTTATTATGCTTTTCTTATGATGTTTTAATTAAAGGGACACTATAGGCACAATAACCTTAGCTTAATGAAGCAGTTTTGGTGTATAGCTCATGCCCTGGTAGTCTCACTGCTGAATTCTCTGCCATTTAGGAGTTAAATCACTTTGTTTATACAGCCCTAGTCACACCTCCCTGCATGTGACTTGTACAGCCTTCCATAAACACTTCCTGAAAAGGAACCTTGATATTTCAGGTTCCTTTAATCTCGAATTTCTTATCTACTGCTCTGTTAATAGCCTTCTAGAGCTTGCAGAAGCCTCCTGTGTACGAATAAAGTTAAATTTACAGAGCAGGATTTTTAAACATCTAAAGCAAGTTAACATCTAATTGAAAATTAAAACATTTTTTTTCACACTGGCAGTGTCCGTCACAGCCAGTGGAGGTATGGCTAGGGATGCATAAAAATAAATAATTTTAATACTGTATACATGGCTGTCCAGGCAAAGCATATTAAGTATGTATGTACCAGCTATAACAGCCAAGCGATATAGATAGATATATATATATATATATATATATAAATAACATTTATATGATATATATTTTTTTAATGTGGGTGGAAACAGCCCTTCCGTAGAGTTTCTACAGTCAATTCTTTTGTGTATTTTACAGACACGGTGATTTTAAAGCAACACTATAGCATTAGGAATACAAATGTGTATGCATAACACTATAGTGCATTGGTCACCATTTAGGTGACTGGGCCGCTGCTGCCTGGGGTGAAAAGGGGGGCTTACTTACCTTATTGATCCCATATAACTAGAGCATATTACTAATTGTTTTAAAAAAAAAAAAACTAAACTTATTAGATCAACAGCTAAGCTCTTGTATTTCACAATATACTCAGAAACCACTCATACATGACCCAATGGACTTTGTTTATTGTGTACACCTGAATTTAAACAACTGACTAGCTGTCATGAGAAATGCTTGCTAGGGGAGTATTACCACAAAGAGAGCAGTAAAACTGCATGAAGGTTCTCCTGTTCTCCCCAGTCAGTCAATATTGTCACTATGCAGAATACTATATAAAAGGTGAAATGTCCAGATCTCCTAATTCAAATGATATCCCTTTATTAATCACCAATAACCAGTGATTAAGCTGTTGCTCATCTGTGATTAATAAAGTGAATTAAAAAGATAGCTGGTAATTTCTTCTTTATATTGAACTATTGCTTCATTTGCATTTGGAGAGTGC
The DNA here is from genome assembly GCF_036172605.1 of Pelobates fuscus. Lineage (NCBI taxonomy): Eukaryota > Metazoa > Chordata > Amphibia > Anura > Pelobatidae > Pelobates > Pelobates fuscus. Next base: position 307,280,130 of record NC_086317.1, on the reverse strand, counting down.
TCTTCTCAAATTCACTATTTATACCAAATGTTGAATGACAGTTTAATTTTTAAAACAGATTAAATGGGGGGGAGGGAGGGGGGCGCGAGCTTGCATGCTGACCAGAATTGCTTCATTTGAGCTCCTGCTAAAATGTGCTATATATCAGCGATCTCCCACTTCGGACAGAGCCTCCTGATGAAGTGAATCTATTACCTCCCCCTGTGGACCGGTGCGTGTTATCCCGGTCCCCGCTGGGAACACTAAATACTCTGCAGTGGCAAGCACAATCGCAACCACATGGTGAATCAAAGATGGCTGCTGCGCTGAAACCCACACTGAGTCAAACATTCCATAAGAGCCTAGATTGGTTAAAAAGCTTTTATGACAGATTTGACAAGCTGTGCCAAGACTTCTGGACTCGTATGGCATGTCGATCGGCCACTCCAGCCTCACCGGTCCCACTGCAGACTCAAGCAGCAACTCCCTCCTTTGGGCTGGCTGCCCAGGCAGGGCCGCAACCACCCAGACATCCATACACCCATGCGGTGCGCCAAGAGACTTTGACACAGGACCACAGAGCAGCCGACCGGCGGCTGGGAAGGGCAGCTTGTGGTGGACTTGTCAGTTTCAGGGACTCCGCTTCACACACACCAAGACAGGTGGGGTGGGTTGAGGGGCCAGTATGTAAAGCTAGGTGCTCATGTATGTTAAATTGTTTTTCATTACATCTTTGAATAAGCTGTAGCCCTCAAGTGACTTCCCTAAGCGATCTTAATAATTTAATAGTGGAGCCCAGTGGTTTTATTTTACCTTCTCTCTACTTATAAGCATGCTCATAATTTTCAAGTTTAATCTTAGTGGAATCTACAACAGTGCATGGATCATACTTTATCACAGAGTTTATGTTTGTAGCTTCACCTACCAGCACTGAGCTATTCTGTCATTATAAACAAATACAAAAAAGTGCAATTTATCATGTGTGTTATCTGAACTGATATAGCAATGTATAGATTAAATTGAATGCACTTTCATAAAAGCTTACCTTGTAAACTTATATTCAAGGTACACTTTAAGATGTGACTATGCATCTCATACTTCTTCAGACAAAAAATTTCTAATGCTGGAATCATGTCTATTGTGATTATTAAAAAAAAAAAAAAAAAAACAAGCAAAAAAACAACCACACACAGAAGCCACTTATATATCTGCTGATTAGGATGGGAACGTTTACGTGGCTCTGACTGATGTGCATTGATTCGTTAGGTTAGAACTTGGATTCCATAGTGTTAGACCAAAACTTATCTAGCATCTCCCATGAAATACTGCCATTCCAAAATGGCAGGGCCAAGACGTCCCCTGACCTTGTCTGACATGCCCCATAGTACCCTTCACATGCAGCGATACAATTATAAACAAACTTTAGAAACACATAAGAAAGTAATGCCCATGCACCACATGTAAGAAGTAAAGTTACATTTTCACTTACATTCCTTTCCCAGAAAGAAGGAGTAAAAACACATGTGGTTAATGCTCAGGTAGAGCCAGCCTTGTCGTGGTACTCGTCCCTTCCAACAGCAGCAGGAATAAAAGGTCACTAGTTTCTCAGCCTCTGGGAAGTTGAACCTGCTCTCAAATCTGACCAGCCCTTCACGGAACTTCTCTGGATCATCCTCCTGCTCAGCCAGTTTGCTGGTGGTCTCCTCTGCAATGAGACCCTTACAGGAAATACAAAAAAATATATACCTCAAGATTCAGCAGCTGGTTTCCTCTATATAGTAATCTGAACTCTCATATTAAAAAGACTTGAGATTCAGAAGCGTATCGTACTCCACACTCAAAATTAGAGTTCCACATCAGTATTTTAAGGAAATATGTTAAATGTGAAATATCATATGAATTTGAACAAGTCCTTCTCTGTAAGGATATTGTTCGTAAAGTACTCGAAAAAAGAGAGAAAGCAGGTGGTCTACCAAGACATGGTATATCGTGGGTCTTCTATTTAATTAACACAGACAAGGCCTAGACAATTCTGATTGTTAAAAGAACAGTACAGCTCATCCACCCCCCCGTCCCTGTCCTTCTATCAAACCTCCTTACCCTATTGAACCTAAAGCCCTGCCCATCTGAAACCTCTTTTAGATTGTGCAAGAATCACTTCTGCATTTTCCGTTCAAAGCTGTCCAACCTTGGAAATCAATGATATGCTATAATTGCCATCCATGGTTAAAGGAGTAATGGTATTTGAAACCAAAAATGTGGCAGAGAAGCATCACTGCAAAAACTATGGTAAGTGAACACCAAGACTTGCAATTTGCCATATTTAGAACCAACAATATTTTATTAAGGGGGGGGGGGGGGAACAAGTGGTTATGCATGCCTCATTACAGGATTTGTCAGATATACTGACATATGGAGTAAAGCTAGTAACCCTAAACAAAATTAAAGCTAGGAGTCATGTTGTACCAGGAATGCATAGATGGAAATTAAAGTTCCTATGGGATCTTTAGAAAACTTTAAAATTGCAGATTATATCACGTGGTGGACTGAGATTCATTGTAAATTATATAAGGGAGTGGATTACTGCCTTGAGAATAAATATAAGGTAAAGACTCCCACAAGTTAGTAGACTGTGCATTTTTACAACAAGTAACTAAAATTAAATGTTTCATTAATCATTTTATCTTGCGTGGAAAGGTCTACAATATGTTATCCAAGCTATTTTGTCCTATAATTTGCAGATTTTTGGGCAATTTGCCACAGTTCAAAGTTTAGTGAGCAACGCGTATTTTAAACAGCAACTGTAATAATAAAAAGTACCTTTACTTTTCCTTTGACAAAATTCGCAATGTCCTCCTTATTGTCGAAGACTGATAAAGTGTGGAGCAAGTTTTGTTCTAGCCATTCCCAGTGCTGGTTGATCTCATCTATAGTGGCACCTAGAGAAAGATATATACTGTAAACATGCACTATCTAGAACATAATAGACAGAAAAGCACAATGATCAATGACACAAAATGCATGTAAGTCATCTTACTGTACAGAGAAAACATGACTAGTCAAACCAAATCTCAGTATGCAGAAACAACCAACATCTAAACTCCACATCACTGTCCTATCCTATGGTAGAAGAAATAATACTACCTATGGCATAATCTAGAAAGAAGCCATGCTCTTCAAAATGTTAAAACAAACGACAGACATTTCCGTGAACCAGTGTTCCTTCTAGGAGTAGAGCAGACATATAAATAATGATGCTCTATTTAATGTAAGAATAGAAACTGGCAAGTAGCCATATTTAGCAGCACTTTTAGACGATGTGCTTTTCCCAGATCCATTTACGCTCCAGGATTCAAATACAACCACTGAAAACATGTCCCTGGATTAGAGGCTTTACATTTGTGCTTTCAGACAACAAAACAAAGTGATTGGGTAAATAAAAAAAATTAAAGAGGTCATCATGCTCTTTTCACTGCCTGCAACTTCATGGTCAGGAACTCTGCCAGGCGCCTGATGCTTGAATATAGCATATAGTTTTAATTAAAAGTTTAATAGGCAGAATTAGAAGGTGGTATATCCAGGTAAAGAGACGTTTCTTCCTCATTATGGGTAAAGAGGAACTTTCATACTTTTTGTTGGTGACATTTTAATTTTACCCCACCAAATACGACTACTGAAACCTTTACGACAGAGTTGAGCAGCAGAGAAAACCAGAAACGAGCTTTATATACATATACAGGGCTCAAGTTTTGTAACCCTTAAAGGTTGCTGCTGCGAGTCATTTTTAAGGCTTGTATAGCAAGTCTTGCGCATATTGACACATATTGATATATATAAATATACACACACACATACACACTTTTGTATATAATAGAGTGACTTTAAAGCAACAGGCAAATGATTAATAGCTAAAAACGGATGACTTCTGCACACATCAGGCTATGGTTAAAGTTCATGGTTAATCGTGTAATTAACACTGCAAGTTTGGCATTACAAAGATGCAACTAAATGGTAAGCAAGCCTTGACATCCTATACACTGCAGTTTATTTTAATTATTATTTATATAGTGCCATAAGATTCCGTAGCGCTGTACCGCATATTATACTTGGCAGTACATAAGAAAACAATTGTTTAATCTATCGACAACAATTGCCTCTGTTTGTAAGGGAGCCTCTTATCTTACCCACCACGTGGGGGCCAGTTTGTTTGGTTTCTTGTTTTACATATAAGTCAGTTCGAAGAGTATATTTTAGGCATGGTATTACTGCACATACACAGCTGTTATTTTGGGTTACCTTTACATCCTGGGTCATGCAGTCACTGAACATGCTGAAGAAGTCAGTGAAGTAACTCACCAATTGCTATGGCCCAGTACACGTCTGATTCGGGCAATAACTCACCACAAGCGATGGCTGAATACACTTGTGTTCCAGGGACTTGCAGTAGTATTCGAAAAGGGGCAACACGTGCATTGGAATCCAACACAGCATCCAGTGCTCCCACCAGGCGGCCTTAAAATTAAAGAAATACATAAAACAGAGGCGAACTGTGTTAGGACTACAGACATTTGCAATGCATTCTTGTTCACTTTTGGTCAGAACATAAATGGACAAAAAGTAAAATTCCCAGCAGTTGTAGATCAATGACACTTTGTCAAACTTAGTAGGACTTGCAACTACAGCTGGACATCTACATTTTAGCCACTTCTGTTATAAACAGAACAGAACAATCTTAATCCTAATCTATTTCTCAGAAAGCAACTGCTGCCTTCCAAATGCATACTCAAAATTATGCGCATGCATGCAATAAATAAGACGCTATTTATTTTTCCATAAGGCAGTGGTAAGTTTATTAAGGATTATAACGTGGGGAAAGTACACACTCTTTGAATTCAATGATTTTACATATCAGGACATAACAACCATCTGTTCCTTAGTAAGTCTTAAAATTAGATAAATACAACCTCAGATAAACAACAACACATGACATATTACACTCTGTCATGATTTATTTAACGAAAATAAAGCTAAAATGGATAAGTCATGTGTGAAAAACTAAGTATACAGTATGATTCAATAGCTTGTAGAACTACCTTTAACACCAATAACTTGAAGCAATCGTTTCATGTATGACTTTATCAGTCTCTCACATCATTGTGGAGGAATTTTGGCCCATTCCTTTTTACAACGTTAGTTCAGTTCATTGAGTTTTTTTGCCATTTGTTTATGCACAGCTCCCTTAAGGTCCTGCCACAGCATTTCAATCGGGTTGAGGTCTGGACTTTGACTGGGCATTGCAACACCTCGATTCTTTTTTTCCCCCCAGCCATTCTGTTGTAGATTTGCTGGTAAGCTTGGGATCAGTCCTGTTACATGACCCAATTTCAGCCAAGCTTTAGCTGTTGGACTCTAGAATACTTTGGTATACAGAGGAGTTCATGATTGACTCAATGACTGCAAGGTTCCCAGGTATTGTGTCTGCAAAATAAGCCCCAATAATCAGCCTTCCACCACTGTGCTGGACAGGTGGTATGAGGTGTTTGTGCTGATATGCTGTGTTTGGTTTTCACCAAATGTGGTTCTGTGCATTATGGTCAAACATCTTTACTTGTCTCTCCAAAGCACTTTGTTCCAGAAGTCTTGTGGTTAGTACAGACGCAACTTTGCAAACCTTAGCCGTGCTGCCATGTTCTTATTAGAGAGAAGAGGCTTTCTCCTGGCATTAACATTTAACATGCTAACTAAGGTCTTTAGAGTCATCATGTTAATCATGGAAAAATGACAGTAGATTATAAAGTATAAAGCAGTATTTGTAATGCTATAGTGCTCCTGTGCCTTGTTATATACAGCCTGCCCCTTCCAGTACAAAATAATGAAAGTTTTACCTTTTTCCAACACCAAGACTCCCCCAGCATAGCTCACCTCTCCACCTCCTGCTACACCATTGAGGAGGCATGGCTTCTGGTGGCGCTGCTGCAATCTAATACTCCTCATAGGAGCATTGGGGACCTGATAATGGTTTTCATAGGAGAGCATATAGGGTTTCACTCTCTCTGTGCAGTGGAAGACACTAGAGGTATGTTTTACATCGCAGCAACTAGAGGTATGTTTTACCTTTCAAGGGATAAAATGACAAGACGGGAGTATGGTGGAATGGCACACTTCTACCCTATCCCCCTTTATTTCCTCTCAACTCCCTTCACTCCTTCCCGCTTCCAGTGTTTCAATGTTAAGAACACATATAAGGGACAATAAGAAAATTAAAGCTATAGCTATCCTGCTATTCTGAAACCGGTCATTGTACTGGTGATGTAACACTGGTTGATGGCATTACTATGGTGCCTCCATTTTGACTTTAGAGGTCCTGTAACCATCTCTTGTTGTTCTACTCTTGTTAATCTGTGATGGATAATAATGTTCTAATTCTTAGACCTACACACACACACATTGCCTTTTCTTCCACTATTTATATGTATAAATCTATAACAAATTAATCCTTGGCTAAATATATTTGCAGTATATTTGTAGTTTAAATGAACAGTTCCAGCAATATAGTGTTTATGATGTCAGGAGTGCCCTACCACCCTCCCAGATGAAGTAGTCAAACAGAGGAGTTGTGTTTATTATATTTACAGGATTTGTAATATATTAGAACCAAGGTTCGGTATTAACAAAGAAGTTCCCAATTATAGAGTACAAAGTCAAGCATTATGACAAAACTTGTGATACTTAGCTACTCGAACATACTCAATTAAAAAACAGTTTGACAACTTACCTGGGTCTTGCACATCACGTACTGCCATCTCCTCTGCTAGAAGCTCTAACCACAGAACTGGAAGGGATTTCATAGTGTTTGGTTTCACCTCAACTTTTTAGCATCTAGCTATAGGATCACAGAAAGTCTTCAACTTCCAAACCAGAGCCATGCTGACAAGACTCACAAGGCAGGGACGGACAGGGAAAAAAAAATGTTTGAGTCACAGTGGTCCACTGAGAAGTGGTGCTTTGTCATCACCAATAAAAAGCACGCCCACTCTCAAAGTGAGGATGGTTCAGGGCAGTAATGCGCACATCCCTGTGGAAGAGCTCTTGCATGGAAAAAAAAAGGTCCTGTTTTTCTTCTGAGAAGCGCAAGCAAATTTATAAAGATTTTTGCTTGTGACTTATCTTTGATGTTTATGAAGAAAGGAAAAAATATATGTTTTCTTAAAGCAGGTATATTGAAAGTGAGAACCGAAGTCTCACTCAGATATCAACTCTCAAAAACCTGCCAGAGATTTACCCATACAGGAGGTAAACAACTCAATCAAAGGGGTAAAATATTACAATTATTAAGAATCTTTATTCAGTATTATACGTTAGACACTTAATTATACACTCAAAACGTGAAACCAAAGAAAAAAGTGATGCAAAAAGGTGTGCAAGTGGTTTAAAAAGGGGAGTCTGTCCTACGTATAGCTGCTATGAAAATATCTGGGTATAGAGCAGCTGCTCCTGTAGCTATTCAGGTTCACAAAGTTAAATATCTTTGGATTTTTAGATACAATTGTAGCTCTAGTGCAATTATGTAACAACATTAGTCAGGTCTATACATACACACATGATCTGAGAGTATCTGTGATAGAAATACAGCTTAAGTAGGTATAGGGACGGGAGCAGAAGGCTTCAAAAAGGCACAGTGTTTGGGGTAATAGAGAAAAATTCCTATTGAGTATAATAGCTGAAAGGAGGAATTAGAAAGCAAATATTGGTAAATTGCCCCTCCCTACCCAATCAGTCAAAAAGCTCAACATACACACACACACACACACACACATTATATATATATATATATATATATATATATAGAAAAATGTACAATACCTTGCACTCAGGCTGCTGTGATGTCCAAAAACCGGGTGCAATACCTGGGCTGTAGTCCATACATACAAAAAGAGATGGCTGCACTCACGGATATTCCTTAAAACTTAGCTTTTATTCGGTTCCATAAAATAGATCAACGTTTCAGTCCAACATGTGGACTTTCATCAGGATCATGATCCTGATGAAAGTCCACATGTTGGACTGAAACGTTGATCTATTTTATGGAACCGAATAAAAGCGAAGTTTTAAGGAATATCCGTGAGTGCAGCCATCTCTTTTTGTATATATATATTCAAATGCACAGCAAAGTATCTGGGAACGGCAAAAAAGGCCCGACTGGATATAAAGAAAGAATATTCCCCACCAGGAACAAAAAAAATGCGGTTTCCCAAATAAGATACTCGAACACCGTGCAGGCATAATGCACAAATGATACTGAAAACTGGGTATGGGAGATAAGGGTTAGCAAATCCCCCAATCCTATCTTTGGTGTTTGCATAAGTGGGATATCAGAGGGCAAAATGGCCAGGAAGACGTACTGCGCATTTGTTTGAAGTCTGCTTGTGGAATTGCGTTTGTGTAGAATGAGCTGATTATGGTGTGGTGTCTTGTGTAAGTAGGTCAGTTTTAGTTGTGGTGTTATATGTGTGGCTAGGGGCTGTAGAGAGTATGTGTGTATAGGGAATGTAGTGAGTGTGTGCATAGGGGCTGTAGTGTATGTGTATTTACGGAATGTAGTATGTGTTTGCTTACAGGGGATCTAGTGTGTGCATAGGAGGGCATATGTCAAGAATGTAGTGTGTGAGGGTTGCAGTGTGTGTGTTTGTGTGAGAGGTGCAGTGTGTGTGTAAATGTGTTTATTGTGTATGGGGGGGGGAGGGGGTCATATTAAAGCAAATATATATATATATATATATATAGAGAGAGAGAGAGAGAGAGAGAGAGAGAGAGATTTGCTTTTTTATTAAAACAGTGTATATCTCCTCTCCCTTGCTTTTCCCCACGGAAAAAAATGATGATGAAAAAATGATGAAACATGATTTTTCTGAATATCTGTGCTCAAGGTGGTCACACATAAGTACATCTGTACTTTACCTAAACTCTCAATTTCTGATAAAGTTGTATATAAGGTTATACCTGTTGTCGTAGCAGCTCGCCTGTCAGTCTTTCAAGTACTTCTCATTGTGGGCTACAAAGCTTTGATGCATATCACTAATGCTAACAGAGTGGAATTAGGGCAAGAGAGAGATAAAATTATAGGGGGGAAAAAACTAAGTGGGGAGATAGGGTAGGATGCACAAGTGGGGGAGAGGCCAAGAGAAGAGGGAACTACACGTGGTAATGAATGGGTGGAAAGCCATAAATATATGAATAAAAACATTTGGGGAGATACAAAGGAGGGAGACGTCTCTTCACCGTAATTGGTGGGGAGACTGAGGTGGAAGATTAATTGGTGGAGAGACAGAGTGGCATAAGTAGAAGACACAATGACGGAATGTGGTTAACAGGGAAGACCAAAATGCATTGATGAGTCAACTCCTGGTAAAACACTAATACACATCAGGAAGCACACAGACTACACACAATTAAACTACATTCACACAGACACAGGGAAGTAGATGAAGCCAACAAAAGGATTTTGGATGATGGGGAAGTGCTTACGTTTCAGGTTAGCTTAAAAAGGATAAATATGCCTACGTGCCAAATACTATAGTCATGCCTCTGGCAATGCTGAGCAATCAGATGATGTTTTCAGCCAACAATAATAGTTCCTGGTGAGTAACATTTGGCTATCGAGGGATGGTAACGGAGGTATGGAGAAGTAGCCAAAGGGCCCTAAGTGTCAGGATCGGGACAGGGATCCAACACGCAGAGTACAAAGTGTAGTAGGTACGTATACCGGACCTTAGAATGGCCGGACTTAACGTAAGGAGTAAGTAGAGAATGGTCAGAGACAAGCCGAGGTCGAGGGAACGAGAAGACAGGTAAGCGAGAGACAAGCCGGGTCAAAGGATAACAGAGATAAGCAGAGTAATACAAACAAGCCGGGTCAGAACCAAAGAGACAATAGACATACAAGAGCACTGAGTGACTAGACTGGCTAGAACCACGACAGGGCAATGAGCAAAAGCGGGAAGCTCTATTAAATACCCCGGTTCTAGGAGGTAATCACACCCCCGACGAGTCCTGGTTCGTGTTCAGGGTTTGAGTGACAGGTCGAGCAAGCTTGGCGTCCTGACGTCGGCTACTGAGCGTCACGTCATAAAAGGGCGTGGATCCCTCGCGGCCGGCGTGTAACCGACCGGAGGAACCGCGAGGAAGGGAGGAAACAGCCCTTCTGGACGGGAAAACGTCTAAGTCTCTCCACTTATCAGAGGTAGAGACTACAGGTACCCTGACACTAAGTAAGAAATCATAATGTTTAAAAATGGTTTGACTTCTACTTCTAATGGGGGATGAACCAGGGCACTCCTCGCACCATAACCACGGCAGCAAACTATAATGGTTTTGGTACCTGGAGTGTTCCTTATTAGTTTGAACAGGTTTTCTTTTTTCATTTCATGATGACATGGAGCCATGTCGATGCTAAATGGCATGTCCTTTACTAATGGAAACATGTTTTTTTGGAAGTTAATGGAAACATGGACTCTGAATGCTTTAATCAGAATTAGGTTCTTATTGTCCCTTTAAAGGAAAGTACACAGGCCCTACATCATGATTCCTATTGTGCCTTGTACTATTAAACCTGAAAGGGACTTTCCATTTGGAACAGATTGCATGCCTGGATTAGCCCTTCCATTGGCATGCACTCTGGATTGAAAACAACAAACAAAGGAGTCTTTTCTAATAGAATAAGAACACGTGAAAGCATATCCTAGTCATTTGCTTTACATACACGTTTAAGGTTTGCAGCACACATTTTGACATTTAGGGCATGGGTCAATTAAGGGAGGATAGGAGATATTTCTGCACCCCAAAACCACAGTATTTATCCTGAGAATGCAAATTCTCCATCTTTGGTCTGTGTCTTACAGAGCAGCCAATCAGCATCATGTCATGTATGGACAGAATTTTGGAGGGGTGTCCCCAGTGGCTACCTTTATTTGCAAGTCCTCAATGGTAGCAAACATTTTACTGCATTTTTTGTCTATGCCCCATATAATTTCTTTACACATGTCCTACATTTGTATTGATGTATTTTCCCATTACTAGTCACTGATCACACTGCATGCAAGCATCAGTGGATAGATGGTCAACAGATCTCTTCAAGGTGATGAAGGAAAGAGACAGTCAGAGAAAAATTGGAGAGAAGAAGCGCAGAAGAACAAAACAACCTAATAAAGGGACAGACAATAGCAGTAAAATCATTTAATGTACCTTACCCACATAGACATAAAAATTTTTTTAAAAAATTGTAATTTTGAAAATGGACAGTGTTGTAGCTAGACTGGTAGGCCAGAATGTAAAATTTAAGTTTGGAGTAGAAGCCAATAAATACACAAGTTCTACAAAGAAAAGAAAACAAACACATCTAGGAATGTCACTGTTCTTGCTGCCAGAGGGACCTGCAATGTATTGTGAAGAATAGCAATTACCATCTCAGGAAACACAGCAGTAAGTGTTATTTCCTTGTTAGAATCTAACAAAAAATATCAACACTGTTTCACGGTCCTACTCAAGATCCCCTGCCAAACGCATGTGTACACATACATTGTTCAGGAAAAGTAAGGTCTGATATACTAGCACATGTTGAAAATGCAGAAGCAGTCCCCACCCCCAACATTTATTGGGGGGGAAAAAAACCATTTATTAAGTACTTACCAGCATTGTTTCCAGAATAACCCTAAACATTATTCTAGGTCTAAAGACGAGCTGCAGCAAAAAGACTAGGAGGTACATGGAACAGGTTGTCAACCTGTCATGACAGGCTCAGCTGTAACCATAACAGCTCCTAAGTCAGTATTATAAAGATAAATTATAAATGTATGGTCTATAGTTGTACTTATATTTTCTGCTCATTGATCCAGCATGCTTTTATGCCCATCTCTGCTGCAAATAGCTTGCTTTGGGACCCAATGCACAATAGTCCTCCCTAAATATGCTTAAGTGTAGCTTCACTTCTAACACATCTACGTCAATGTGTCTTATCTACCTAGAGGCTTGCTGGGGGAATAGTATTGTAACAGTGAGCAGGAGAACCACATGTAGCAGGGTTCTCCTTCTCTTTCCATCATTCAGTCTTTGGCTTGAAGCTCTGTGTTGAGTACTGATTGACAGGCTGTGAGGGGCCAAATAGTTTTTTATAGAGTATTCATTTAAAATTCCACATGTGATTAGCATTTCTTGTAGCACAATATATACACATGAATTTTAAATATCCCTCATTTCAATTTAAGTAGTGAGTACCATGACAGGTAAACTGCAAAAATGTTACGTTTCATGTTGCATACCGTGTTTGGAATTCTGAAGATTTGCAAACATTCACCGTCTACTTGGAAAACTGTTCATGTTAATAATACATATTCATGCGTTTACAGGTTAGTAAGTGCTAAATGTGTTACAGAGTTTTAAGATCCTACAGCAGAGATTACAGGAGGAGAAAAGATAATATTTAACAGGCAAAACGTGAAATCAAGCAATGTACAGATTGCTTAAAATAACCCTGTAAATCAGGTCCTACTACCAGGCGACATTACTGGCGCCAGTGTTGGAAATGCAAACAAGAGGCTCCCCGCCGCAGTGGATAGACATAGAGGACCACTGGATACAGGGAACCACAATCAGACAGCTACTTTGGGTGCCCAGGCAGATGAGGCCAATACAACATAACATGCTACAAACCACAAAAACCATGTTGAGGACATGGGACAGGGCTAAAGACGTACTCACATCCCTGGCACCGTGGTCGCCAGCGGCGCCACTGTCTAGCTTAACCGTGGTCAATGACACCTTGGCACATAGAGAATGGTCCCAGAGGGGTTGCACACACATAAAAGACATAGTAGAAGCGCATAACATACTACCATTCCCCATGTTCCAAGACAGGTTCCGGCTACCCCCTAAACTCATATTCCCATACCTACAAATTAAATCTATGCTTGGATCCCAGACACCCACTAAAGAGGACCCAAGCACACTTACAAAGTTTGAGCAAACATGTCTGAATCCCAAACATAAGAAGGGGACGATCTCATTGTGTTATTCACTTCTAATGGAACCCAATCCGGCTCATCCGGATAGATTCAGGGTAGCCTGGCAGGCAGATCTGGGGAAAACGTTCGATGCAACACAATGGTCAAAAGCACTCACAGCATACAAGGGGAGGTCTACCTGCACATCGCACTTAGAACTGATGAGGAAGGTGTATTATAGGAGGTACATGGTACCGACAAGACTTGCAAAAATATACCCGGGAACATCAACCCAATGCTGGCGTTGTGGGGAGGAGGTAGGAACAATGTACCATATTTGGTGGACATGCAAGGAGATTAGACCCTATTAGGAAGAGGTGGGAGTCATTATCAAAACAAACGTAGACAATAGCGTCACGATAACTCCAGAACTATGTCTCCTATTCATGAACATGAGCTCCCGACTAAACAGTGAGACAACCCTGACCCTTCCACATCCTCATAGCAGCACTGACACTTCTAGCTAGGGAATGGAAGTCTACTACAGCACCGACAATACCCACCCTGAAGAGACAAATCTCTACTTACTTGCGGTATGAAGCTGTGACCAGACAAACACAAGGCAACAACCAGAGATTCAGGGAGGCCATAACTAGATGGGAAGCTCACAATAACGAAGAGCATTAGAGTGGATATTCCACACACGTTTCACACGACAAGTTCGAACCAAACTACAGAAGCGGGTTACAGGGAGGACACAGGGGTAAGATACCCACAGGAAAGGATAGGGGACCCGGACTTATGGGACTCAATTGGACGACAAATTAGAAAGGACCACCCTGCAGGTTACAGTCACAAAGTGATCCCTACTGTAGCAAAGAACTTGAGCGGCAGATGGACATGACATGGAAAACTCGCTCGCTCCCCCCCACATCTGGTTTTATCACCTATCACCCTGAAGAAGAGTACAGGAGGGCCTAAATAAACACACAAAAAGGCTGCGTACGTAGTTACAGAGCACGCAACACCCAAGAGCAGTTGATCAGCCGTAGATAATGAGAGCAAGTTGATACACACCGGATGGGCTCACAGACCCTGAATACAAGGAAGGTCTACAGGGACTAGCTAGGCACAAAAGTGTATATAATGTGGTGTAATACTAAGCCTAATGTACCAATGAAACGATGGAAGAGTGTGATTTGTGTTGAACGAACAATGTACCCCCCCCCCCCCACTCTCTTCTGTATCCCAAGTTTTACTCTACAAAAACAATAAAAACTGTCAAATTGGGAAAAAAATAACCCATTTAATTCACTCCACAGAGACTGTAATAAAGCTTAACTTTTGTACACAGATGTTTTATGGCAGAGGTAAGCATCAGAGAGCTTTCTAGCTGTTGTTCAGGTATAACTCACATGAGAGATATAGTTCAGCAACAGATGGTAAACTCCCTGTATTTTATTGCGGAACGACATAAGGTTTCAAATGTACTTCTGCTCCAAAAGAGAGGTTGAACCTGCACCTCACAGATTTAAAGGGACAAACTATGTGCCAATACAACATCTATGCATTTTACTTTATCTTTTCCTCTTTTGTTAGTAAATCTCCACTTAGTACCTAAGCACCAGAAAAAGTGCTAAAGGGAGAAAGGTCACTGTCTAAAAGATTGGTAGCCCTAATAATAAAAAGTAGACAGATGGATAACTTAAAGTAAAATAAAGAAATCCTCTCTCCTTCTGAGACTTACTAGATAGGCATAGAAGAAAACATTTCAATCATAAATCATAACAAACTCCCATGCCTACATAAGTGAGGAGATGAAGTGGCTAAAGACCTAAATCTGCAATATACATATAGTCTTAATTAGTCCTGGCCTTTTAATGCATAGGGGGTTAGTAGATCTCCCTTTAACTCCTGAGCAATTAGAATCATACAATACTATCTTTCATAAATCAGTGTTTCACACCTAGCATTTCAATATGTCAAAATGCACCACTCAGAGAAATGACATCCATTAGTGGAGAAGTCTAAACAGGTCTTCGCCAATGCTAAACAGAAAATGTAAATATGAGCCAGGTACAGTCAAGCAAAAGGTTAGGGACTTTCCTATGCATACAATTTAAATTCCGCAGTTAAAAAGATACCCTTTTCATGCAATTACAATAAGTTGTATTGGACTTTATACACAAGCAGTCATAAATATTTATGTTATGCCGTTGCTTAAAGGAACACTCCAACCACTACAGTGTCTTGTAGTGGTTATGTTGCGAGGAGTGCCTACCATTTTAAGAAGTCAAAGCATATTCAAACAGTCTGACTTATGGCACCACCACCTCTCAACAGCCAGAAGCCCTTTCTTCTGAACTTCCGTTAGCTCTCGTGAGAAAAGGCTTGAAGTGCAATGCTAGCTCATTGGTTTAGAGCATCAGTTGATTGCTCACAGCCAATGAGCTAAGCTCTGCTGCCGTGTTCAGCGTATACAGATAGCTTCCAGCTCCAATGAAGGCTGTAAAGGATGCTGGGAGCGGCGTCCAACACCCCAGGTAAGATGTCAGACTGTTCTAAAATGGTTTTATTACTTCCAAAGGGCAGAGAAGTTTCATGGCACTGTAGTGGTTATGGTGCTTGGCATCTTCTTTGCACTTTTCTCCCAGCACCTCTTTTTTTTACCTCTCTCTAAAATCACATCAGTACTGAATCCATCAAAATGTGAATATCTGTGATAATTTCCAATGGTCAAATCATTTGCTTTACAAACACTCATTGGGCTTCCACTTTCATATCTATGCAACACTTCCACTCTTTCTAAACCATGGGGAACCCAAGACAGAATACACAGAATGGCAACTTCAACTTTCAGTTCAGAGAAAAGAGGAAGGGGAGTGGAGGGAAGAGAAGCCAATTCTACTATTTGAGAAAATGTGTACTTTATCAGGGCCCTGTGAGACGAAAGGGATAGTTCCGTACAGCATAATACATAAAATGAGAATACAAATACATAAACAAACCTATTATTATTTATAAAGCGCCAACAAATTACAGCGTTGTACAATAGGTAGACCAACATCTACTCAATGATCTTACATGGTAGATGGAGTGGGGTAGAGTGACACAAAAGGTAAGGATGAGGGGACTCTAAGGTAGCTAAATAAAGATCCTACGTATTTAAACTCTATCTGGGCCTAGGTTAGGCAAATAGGGTTTAAGGTATAGCACATTGAAAATCTTGCTGGAGCCCCAGACAACTGATTGCAAACAAAATAATAAATGTTGGAAATTCCATCACAATAATGTTAGCAAACTATAGTATCACTATGCTACTTATCACATAGACCACTTAACTGGGCACCAGTATTTGTCGCCTGGACATTTCTTGCAGTGCTGGTTACATACTGTTCCTAGTTAAATACTGACCTTGATATATCAAAAGGAAGTCTAAAAACCTCCAGCAATTAATGTTTAGATGAGATTTTCAAATGATTTCATATTTTTGGATACACTTTTAAAATGATTTCTTATAAATATTACAATATCAAACAATAAATCTATGTATAAAAGTAATATCAAAATATTAAAGTATTTTTCAAAATATTGTCTCTTTTGAAAAGCTCATCCAAAAATATTAAATTGAGGCCTTTATTTTTCAAGCTGGAGAGGTTAATATTCCATAGAGATGACTGGGGCGCTCCCACTGCTACTGTCCCAAAGCTACTTACCTCTAATCCAATGTATTAAAAATATATAAAACAATAGGTGCAAACAACACACTTCACTCAATAACTGTAAATATTTAAAGGATCAATATAGTGTCAGGAATACAAACGTGTATAGTTCTAAAAGAGCTGTGTAGGTGGCCGGCCCCGCTTTCCCTCCAGTAATAAGGTGATTTACTCACCTTTTCCCACCCCAATAGCCAAGTTAAACATTTATTATGGTTTGCTTTGCTCAATAGTTGCCGACACATAATGAAAAGTATGTTTAGAACCATACTAAAACGAGAAGTTACAGAAATAAAGAGGAAGTGTGATGTTTGAAATGAGCACATGACATCACTATTCTGTTTGACACATGTTGCACTTCCCACCTGAATTAGTTCAAGTGGGAAAGCCTTAAATTTGGAAATTACGATTCACTGTCCTTTGTCATCTTGTTAAAGGGACACTAGAGTCACCAGAACAACTACAGCTTATTGTATTTGTTCTGGTGAGTAGAATCATTCCCTTCGGGCTTTTTGCAGTAAACACGGTCTTTTCAGAGAAAATGCAGTGTTTACATTACAGCCTAGTTCTAACTTCACTGGCCACTCCTCAGATAGCTACTAGAAGTGCTTCCTGGAGCACTGCTGCTAGGTGTGCAGTACTGCCATACAGTGTCTCCACACTCTGCATGCAGACACTGAACTTTCTTCATAGAGGTGCATTGAATTAATACATCTATATGAGGAAGTGCTGATTGGCCAGGACCACTCCCAGTTACCTCCTGCTCGCAAAGCCAGAGACACATCTGACCTGCTTGAACAGAGACAAGCTGGAACTTTAGGACAGGCAGCTCATCTTAAGGTAGGAGAAGAGGAGTTGGGGTACCTTCTGGTGTAGTGAAATTTGAGGGAGGAGGCCCGTGTATTAATTTTGGGCTTATTTTATCGTTTACTCTGACCTCTGGCTCCCCCCGATTTCGGCTTTCCACGACTACTCTTTTGACTGTACTGCCACTTGGAGTTCGTGGAGTGGACTCTGCAGCTTTCCTGACCTGTTCTGTCTGTATCCTGTTTCATGTACCTGTTGCTTAAGACTGATTTGGCTTGTGACCCCTGCTTCTGGATCTTCCTTATTGCCTTCCGCTGCCTGCCCTGACCTGCCTGCCCGCTGCCTGCTTCTTACCTGGTTACTGTGGGTTGTTTATCTGCAAGGGTGAGCAAACATCTCTGCACTTTGGGCTCCAACCAAGGTAAGAACGGTACATGGGGCCAGTGTATTAATTTGGAGGAGTGAGGGGCCAGTGTATTTATTTGAGGGAGGGAGGGGCAGTTTATTAATTTGAGGAAGGGAGGGGGGCAGTGTATTAATTTTAGGAAGGGGCAGTGTATTCAATTAGAGTGGAGGGAGGTGGAGGTGTATTGGATCTGAGGATAATGTATTAGAATGGGGGAAAGGAGTAGTGTATTAAATTGGGTGTGCATGGAGGCGCTGAATGCTCCCCATGGAGATGTGGTTGGCCGTGCAGCTTTTTGCCGCACATTCACATTAGCTTCCTATGGCAAAGCATTGGATTGGCTGACATCATCAAGTTTGATGATCTCAGCCAAAGTGAAGAACACACTCGTAGGACTTCAAAATAAATAAGATAACGTAATTTGTTTTTTACAGCTGTGCAACAGCATACATTCACCATTTTAGTCCCATTACCAAACGTTTCTTAATATGTCAAGATAGTTGGACTGAAACATTGGTTATATGTAAATGCACGTCTCCTTAAAATAAATTTGCTCTTTTGTTTACTTTGAAGCCCTACGAGCATTAGGACGTCCAATGTCAGTTAGGCAACTTTTTTTTATACTGTAATTTTCTAAATAAACCTAGATTTCTATGAAAACTGAAGATTTTTGCAACCCACGTAAACTTAAACCTTGTTTTTTTGGCACATGCTAGCCTTTGAGTTTGACATGCTTGCTTTACATCATTTGTCAACTTTCATCTTTAGCTGGCCACTGAATACTCGCATCCTTCTAGCACTGACAAGATCCAGAACACCAGGGCTATACTCATCCACCGAACCAATGCCCTGCAGAGAGGAGAGCAGGAGGCTTTCGGTGAGTACTTCGAGGGAATCTGCAAGATGGCGACATGTTTGATGACCCAGTGAGACCAGCAACATATAAAAAAATTTAAGTGGTACTGGCCTCAGGTATTGGATGGTTTAGTAGACCCTAAGAAAGGTTGGGGTCAGCAAGGGAAAAAAATGGACGCTTTAAGACACTATTGTACAATTGCAAAAACAGGAATTATGTATTTTTGTTTTTCCTCCATCTTTTAGTCTGTTTTACAACAAGACCAAGATTCATGGTTTGGCACAAACTGAATTGATGCTTTCAAACTTATTGTAGTATTTTATGATGCAGTAGGTTTTCAAAAGGAACTCCCGGCATGTTAAATGCTTCAAATCACTGCCCACCACCTTATGTGACCTATAAAAGTTTCTGCTAGTCTTACTTTGCTGAAGGGCAAAGGCACATAGAGGACAGAGCATAATTTACTGAGCACTTGTGATGACAGTGCAATGCAAGCTCCAATTAACTTTATTATTAAGGATCTTTAGGCCTCTCTATCCATGTCAAAAATAAAGATGCAATATTTTAGACTTTGTGCAATAACTCATAACAATGGCCTATAATGAGTGAATTTTAGAATTACTTATATAAAAAGAACCACTAAGTAATAACCATTCTATCTGCAAATCACACTCTTCATTGCACTTTACTGATATGAGACCATTAAACAACGTAATACAGAGTAGCTACAGGCTGTTCAAGGATTCTTTGGCAAAACAACTGAAGTCACCTTGTCCCTACGCCAAGAATATGACTTACAGTTGGGAATCACAAGAATGGTTTAATCACCATGGATTCTAGGAATTATACGAAGGATTTATAATGCAGGGCTATACGTTACTTAAAATGCAGCAGAATATCAAAAACACTGATAGACTGATGACTACAAAACAGAAAGACGAATATTTTTCAGTTTACTTACATTTTAAAAAGACAATATCATTTACATATTGATCCACACAATTTTATATCCAGATATGCAGTGCACTCAGAAAGTATTCAGACCATCAGGTTTTTTTTTTTATTGTTGCAGCCTTATGCTACAATTGTTTGAATTAATGTTTTCTTTCACATAAATGTACACTCAATACCGAATTATGAGAAAGCAAAAACCTTGTGACACTACAGCAAATATATTTAAGGAACATCATAGGGGCAAGAACACAAATTTGAATTCCTGACACAATAGTGTTAAAAACACTATTTAAACCACCCTATTGTAAAAATTTACCTTTCTAGCGCTGCGCTGAACTTCCAACACTGGCTCTGCCACTAATCCGCCTTCTTGGCTGACATCAGAATTGATTATCTAAACCAATCACAATAATTTCCCATATAAAGCATTGGATTGGCCGAGATGGTCAGTTCTGATGAGGTCAGTCAAGGAGGCGGGACAGGGATCGGAGGCAAACCAGCATCACATCATAGAAATGCATTCAATCAATGCATCTCTATCTAGGAATGTTCAGTGTCTCCATGGAGAGGGTGGAAACACTGAATGTTAGTGCTACACCTGACATTTTCTCTGAAAAGACAGTGTTTACAGTAAAAACCTGAAGGGAATGATTCTAATCACCAGAACAAATACTGTAAGTTGTAGTTGTTCTGGTGACTATAGTATCGCTTTAAACAAACAAAACAAATATTAGTATGTTCTAAGAGAGCTCTGCATTAAAACAGTGATATTCCAATGCAACTTTGAGAGGACTCTACAGGTGAATTACAAACTCAGGTTGTTTGGTCTGTTGTTGTCAGCCCCTATCCATGGGGAGGGACATGGACAGGGGCTGTGTAAATCTCCTTTTTCGAAGGAAGCAAACATATACCAAACCGATCTAAAAATATACACCACCATATATGTTTGTATAGGTGCTTCTGAACGGTGTGCAGCCAAGTAAAAGAATTTAATGTCTAACTTGATATCAACAACAGAATGTTTCTTATAGCCACAATTGCTCCTGAAAATCTATATCCAAAATTAAAGCCAGTGAACTTTTCACCATGAACTCAAACTGTACATTTGGATGGCTATGGTAGCAAAACTTGGGAAGAAGTTCCTGCTTAAAGGGTTGTCAATTTCTTTAAATCATTCAGTCCCACACAAAATGAAATAGGATATCTTTGCTGGTTTTCAGCAATTACTTCCAAGAAGTAACCCATTATTTTCCCTATACAAAAAGCAAAATAAGTTTATCATGACCGAGGTGATAGAGGTCCCCTGATTCAATTAGCCCACAGCAGTGTTGGCTAGCCTCTGGGCCCTAGATATTTGGGAGCTATATTTCTTTTGATGCCTAGGCAGTATATTTCTGTACCAAGATTACTCATCACAGGTCAAGTATAATTTTGCAGACAGCAAAGCATTTTATGAAGACTTAAAAAGACAGATTGCCGGGGTTATAAACTGTGTAACCAATGATACGACAATATTTTTTTTTAATGATATAACAAATGCAGGTGCAAAGTGAGAAGGTAAAAATCAGTTGATATAGATAAATTAATCAATTCTCAGTGTAACTGAAACCCCCAGTTTGCCAAGTGAAGTAGTAAAAGTGAAACAGAACAGATGTAAAGCAGCACATAGCATAGAGAATAAACAGTTAGTTAGGGGACCATCTCACCAAAGGTGGATAAAAATGGCAGCTAAAAAAAAAAAACAGGTACAACAGATTTTTAGATGACTGTTGATCTTTAATCATGATATCTTTTCAATGATGTGATACATCATGTATACTTTCCCTAAAGTATTTTGGGTCAAACATCACTTTGTCAACAAACTGAAAGTAATACAGAGCTTGCTTTATTAAATGCAGACAGACTGACACACACAATGGATGAATTGTTTGAACAGGAGGTTTTTTTTGTACTTCAGTATTCTAATTGAAATGCCAAAATGATGGTTTCATTATTATATAGATAAGTCATTACAGAGCTCGTTTGCAGGTTTTGTGTTTCCAACATTTTCTCTCTCGCACTCTTTAGTGTTATAGGATGCTATTCACTAACAAACAGTTAAAAAAGGACTATACATATAAAGACTATTCCCACCACTGTAAAATGCTGCAGACAGAAAAAAAAACAAAACAAAAAAACATTAGCTATTGCAGGAAATAAATTGTTAATATAGAAACATGGGGAAGTGATTTTAGTTAAGACAGGGGAAAAAAAGCATCTTTATACCAACAAGAACTTTGTATGGAGTATTGTATGATTTAACATAGCTATGATTAGGGAGAGGAGTTTGACAGAAGGACCTAGAATAAAGATTTTGTTTTGTGCATGTCCATCCTAATATGCAGTGATATGCGCGGGAAGAAAAGGAGAGACAGCTAACTTAAGACAACTAAAACATACAAACAAGAAAAAAATTAAACAGATTTTTGCGAAAACAAATCAAAATAAAAAAGTGTACACTGGTCTTAGTTGGTATACTTCACCATGATTAATACTCTGTCGCATGCTATCTGTCTGCCTTTGCCTTACTTCATTTATGAGAAACAAATCAGAACCCCCCCCCCACACACACACACACACAGACAGCACCCCCAAAACACACAGCACTCCTCCCACCACACACACATCACCCACCCCACACCGCACCGCACCCCTCCCCTACCACACACAGCATTGCCCCCTCCCCCCCACACATCATGTAGATGTGTGCCAAGATACTAACTGTACCACAGTTACAGTTTTGCGCAACAAAACACTTTCATACAGCACTGTGGAATATGTTGAAGCTTAAAGGACCACTATAGGCACCCAGACCACTTCTGCTCAATGAACTGGTCTGGGTGCCAGGTCCATCTAGGGTTAACCCTGCAGCTGAAAACATAGTGTCAGAGAAACTGCTATGTTTACATTAGGGTTAATCCAGCCTCTAGTGCAGTGATGGCGAACCTATGGCACGCGTGCCACAGGTGGCACAGGTGGCACGCCGGGCCCTCTCTGTGGGCACGCGGCCATAAGTTTGCAATCACTGCAGAGTAGGCACCTGCCTGCCCAAAACGGCAGGTGCCTACTCTGCTTCCGTGTCGGGAGGTCCGGAAGCAGGGGGAGGGATCGAGGAAGCAGCTCTCCCGTCCTTACGCGAGCTGTGTGGAGCGTTGCCGCGCTTTACCATGGCAACGCTCCACACAGCATCGCGTGGGAGGACAGGAGAGCTGCAGGACCTGTCCTCCTGTCCTGCATACCACCACCGGACCACCAGGGATGGCTGTGTTCCCCCTCTCCCCGTCACCAAAGGTAAGAAGAAGGGAAGGGGGGATACTGATGTAATAAGTATTTAACATGTTTAAACTTTTTTTTTTTTTTTTAAATGTTATGCATCTTCAACTCCTCCCCCTACCCACAGCACCCCTACCCCCAGCACCCCTACCCACAGCACCCCTACCCCCTACCCACAGCATCCCCTACCCCCCCTACCCACAGCACCCCTAGCCCCAGCACCCCTACCCCCCTAACCCCAGCATCCCTACCCCCTGACCCCTACCCCTCCTACCCACAGCACCCATAACCCCCTACCCACAGCATCCCCTACCCCCTACCCACAGCACCCCGAGCCCCAGCACCCCAACCCCCCCTAATCCCAGCATCCCTACCCCCCTGACCCCCAGCACCCCTACCCCTCCTACCCACAGCACCCCTACCCCTCCTACCCACAGCACCCCTAACTCCCAACCCACAGCTACCCTACCCACAGCACCCCAGCACCCCTACCCCCAGCACCCCTACCCCCAGCACCCCTACCCCCTACCCCCAGCACCCCTACCCCCAGCACCCCTACCCCCTATCCACAGCACCCCTACCCCTCTTACCCACATCACCCCTACCCCCTACCAACAGTACCCCTACCCACAGCACCCCTACCCCCCACAGCACCCCTACCCCCTACCCCCAGCACCCCTAGCCCCAGCACCCCTAGCCCCAGCACCCCTAGCCCCAGCACCCCTAGCCCCAGCACCCCTACCCCTCCTACCCACAGCACCCCTACCCCTCCTACCCACAGCACCCCTACCCCCCACACACAGCACCCCTTCCCCAAAGCACACAGCACCCTACCCCCCCACACACAGCACCCCTACCCCCCCACACACGCAGCACCCCTACCCCCCCACACACACAGCACCCCTACCCCCCCACACACACAGCACCCCTACCCCCCCACACACACAGCACCCCTACCCCCCCACACACACAGCACCCCTACCCCCCCACACACAGCACCTCTCACAAACACACAGCACTACACACAAACACATACACTGCACCCCTCAATGCAGTATATGTGTGTTCAGCATTCTTTATGTATTCAGCAGTGTGTGTGTGTGTGTGCATATTCAGCTGACTGCGTGTGTATTCACCTGACTGCGTGCGTACTCAGCAGTGTGTGTGTGTGTATTCAGCAGACTGTGTACTCAGCAGTGTGTGTGTATGTATTCAGCAGTGTGCGTGTATTCAGCAGACTGTGTGCGTGTTTGTGTGTGTGTGTATTTAGCGGACTGTGTGTGTATTTAACACACACTGTATTTAACGTCTGTCTGTGTGTCGGTGTGTATTATGTATTAAGCAGTTGGTGTGTGAATGTGTTCAGCAGTCTGTGTGTATGTATTGCATTTGTTGGAGATACTAATAAATATAAGCTTAATTTATATCATTTATTTATATTTGTATAATTTAACTCTGTTGTGTTCTTCTTTTAAAACAAAAGTTGTTAACTGTACGAGTAGTTTTTTCTAAACGTAAACCTCAGAATTCAGGTTTATTTGCCATGTTGGCACTTTGAGGGAAAAAAAGTTGGCATGTATTGCGGTTTGGGCACTCGTGCTCAAAAAGGTTCGCCATCACTGCTCTAGTGGCTGTCTCATTGACAGCCGCCAGAGGCGCTTCCGCGCTTCTCACTGTGATTTTCACAGTGAGAAGACGCCAACGTCCATAGGAAAGCATTGAGAAATGTTTTTCTATGGACTGATTGAATGTGCATGCGCATTCGGCAGAGGACGTCGGAAGAGGGAGGAGAGTCCCCAGCGCCGAGGGAGCCCGGCGCTGGAGAAAGGTAATTGTTTAACCCCTTCCTCCCCCTAGAGCCCGGCGGGAGTGGGACCCTGAGGGTGAGGGGGACCCAAAGACCCTATAGTCCCAGGAAAACAAGTTTGCTTTCCTGGCACTATAGTGTTTCTTTAATAATAATAATAATATTATTCTCAACCATTCTTGAAGAGGCATTCATTGGTATCCAGAACACATTTAAAATAATTTTACTTTAAACTAAAAGGGTCATAATTTACTGTGAATAATTTACAGCAGAACTGGAACCAGGCTAAAATTAGCTTATAACCAATTTTAATCTTACCTAGATCTATTCTTCCTTGTTTTATGTTTTCAATAAAAAAAAAATATATATATATATGTGTGTATTTTAATAATAATCTGTTGGGATTGTTGCTTCAAAATTATTTATGTGAAGAAAAAATGTTTGGAATATGAACTCTAACTGGCTGTACATTGTCTGCTTGTACAAACTCACATAGAGAAGGAAATGTATATAAAAAAGGTTATTTTCACATGAAAAATGCTTATATATAGTAACAATAAAATAAATAGATAACGAAGTTGAAAGAAAGTTTACAGCTGAGAAGACACAGTAATGTAATAACTGCAATAATGAGCTTGTGCATGGTCATGTCTCCATTAACCATCATATTGTTAGATATGCAGCAATCAGGGCACAATGATACACGTATGGTGGGAGTTTTCCAGGATTAGACCACTATGGAATAAAGTAGCTATACTACTGTTGTCACTAGAGTTTAAGAACTTTCCCATCACACCGACCGCCTGTTTGGTTTTAGCATTTCCTACATTTGTTTCACATGCTCATGGGCAGGTAGCTGCACTTGTCATCCTGGCTGCCAGGACCTAAATTGCATCACACTGAAAAGAAAACATATGCTCCACCCTCTCACAACTCCTAGAAAAAATTAACCTCTACTAATTTTCTGAAAAACAATCAATTGATTCACATATACAAAAATTAAAATTTGAGGTAAACTGGCAACCCTAGCTTAAAAGGGACACTATACTCACCAAAACAACTTTAGCGTAATGAAACAGCTTTGTTGTATATATAATGCTCCTGCACGCTCACTGCTCAATTCTCTGTCATTTAGGAGTTAAATCACTTTGTTTATACAGCCCTAGTCACACCTCCCTGCATGGGACGCAGCCTTCCTAAACACTTCCTGTAAAAAGTAATCTAATGTTTACACTTCCTTTATTGAAAATTCTGTTTAATTTAGAATTTCTTATCTCCTGCTTTGTTAATAGCTTACTAGACCCTGCAGAAGCCTCCTGCATGCAATTAAAGTTCAATTTACAGAGCAGGAGATAAAAAAAAAAAAAAAAATTAAAAAAAAAAAAAAAAACTTTAATAGTAGTACATCCGATGGAAAATTAAACCATTTTGTTTTCATGGTTTTCAGGCTGTCAGTGACAGCCATGGGAGGTGTGGTTAGGGCTACATGGGCATAAACAAATTGTGGCAGAGAATTGTGCAGTGAGACTTTAGATGCATGATTTCTACACTAAAACTGCTTCATTAAGTTAAAGTTGTTTTATGTGACTACAGTGTCCCTTTAACTTCCTAACTAAAAACAAAGGAAAGACATAGGGAACCATCATGTACAATGCTGAACACTGGAGAAAACCCGTTGTTTCGGATGTGAGAGGCGAGGAAAGGAGGTTCTCAACTGAGAAGGGGCAGTTGCAAGCCTGGAGGGAGGGGAATGTCAGATGATGCTCCACGAAATGCCAACGTGGATTAATAAAAAATGAATAATAACAAACAAGCTGCGCTGCTTACACCATTTCCTAATCCGAAGACCAGGTTATAGGCACCCTACAGTGTTGAACCTGCAGTTTAAGAGATGTATTGATGTAATCTGGAAATGGTTTTCCTTTGTTTTGTTCACATATCCCCCCCCTTCTTGTATTAGAAATTCATTATATTCATCTCAATGCATTTGTGCTTAATGTATGTTTCGGAAAACTCAATCTATGAATATAAAAAAAATGCCTCCATTATAATGTAATTATGGTCTATTGTACCATTATTGGCCTGACGCATGGAAGAGAATTAAGTACATTCATTAACTAAAACAAGGTTTAAAGGTTTCTACAAACGTCTGACATAGAGAAGAGCCATACAGCTTGACAGGAAGGTCTACATGCACAAGCTACAGGCAGTAAATAAAATACAGTATTTATAATAGATTCTCAGTAATTGAAACGTAAATACATGATAATTTCTTAGCATTTGCTGCTAACACTTAAACAAAAAAAGACCCTACAAGATTCAATAACATGGGAAAATGGCAGTAGTCTGTAAAACTCATTAAAATAGGCCATTGATTTACATACAACAATTATTTGTTCATTTTAGCAGCAAACCATATTGACGGACATGCACCACTAGAATACATTTTAAAGCTATAAAAATACATTTACAAAACTACATTAACACCCATCAAATGTGACCTACTCTACCACACATAGAAGGTCCCCTGTCAGTATTTTGGTTAATATCTTATTTAGCATTAATTCCTGCACAAAATGCCTACATTTTCTTTTAGCTCACAATATCCAGTTATCAACAAAACCAAGATGTCATAAATTTGATTATACTGTGGTAAATCTTTATACTAACACTAAATAAACAAGACATTGCAAGGGCACCAGTCTGTGTAGACATTCACTATAACCACAGTAGTAACCTGCATTACATTAAAAATAGAATGTGACGGCAGATAAGAACCATTCGGCCCATCTAGTCTGCCCAATTTTCTAATTACTTTCATTAGTCCCTGGTCTTATCTTATAGTTAGGATAGCCTTATGCCTATCCCACGCATGCTTAAACTCACTCACTGTGTTAACCTCTACCACTTCGGCTTGTAGGCTATTCCATGCGTCCACTACCCTCTCAGTAAAGTAATACTTCCTGATATTTTTAAACCTTTGCCCCTCTTGTTGTGGTAGTTTCTTATTTTAAATATAGTCTCCTCCTTTACTGTGTTGATTCCCTTTATGTATTTAAATGTTTCTAAAATATCCCCCCTGTCTTGTCTTTCCTCCAAGTTATACATTAAACTAAATAGCTTTGAATTGGCATATTTTTAACACTTTTTATATCACACAAATTTTTGCTTAGCTAAATGTTAATTTGGATTACAACTTACGGTTATTTAATCATCCAAACCAACATTATCTAACCGTTTTAAATTTAACATTGGCAGAGTTATTCACTAAACTGAGAAATCAACGTAAATTTCAATGCAAAGCCAAAGTAACCAAAATGGAAGCATAGCTGACCTTTTGTCCAATTTGGCTATTTTAACCTTAAATGTAATATCCACTCTGATTTCTCAAAGTAGGCATGTTATCTTAATCAAATAAAATCCTAGCATGTGTGCTATGTTACCAACCAACTTTGGATAGACAAGGTATGTATATTGTTCTGTTGGGGACATTGTTAAGCCATTAAAGTTGTTAGTTATACACTTACACGTTTTGTTGGGTTTTTTTGTTTGTTTGTTTTTTACGGCTAAAAGCTTTTGTATTGATTGATATGAGGTTATATGCATTAATGTCAACCACGAAGGGTACAGATTTAAAAAAAAAAAAAAAAGATTTACCGCCATTTAGTGGCCTCTGGTACAGTGTGTAATGTAATTAGGGGTCTGCTGAGCATTAGAAAACCTATAGTGACAATAAGCTAGTTTTGTGAGCGGAATATCAGCGATTGCAGCTGAGGGCACTCACCAGTGAACCTGGCAGTACTATCTCCATGTCCCCTGCGCCGCTGCAGGATGAAGTATTGGTTGGACTTGTGAGTCACCCAAAGTCGCAGGGCATTTTTCAGCAGCACCTCCTCTGGCTTCAGCCACATCCTGCAGAGCACTGCCACCCTCACATGCCAAAATGCCCAGCACAAGGAATGGCTGCAAATGGGAGAGAAATATGGGTTAGGTCAGGGGTAGGCAACCTTCGGCTCTACAGATGTTTTGGACTACATCTCCCATAATGCTTTTACAGCCATATTGCTGGCAAAGCATCAAGGGAGATGTAGTCCACAACATCTGTAGAGCCGAAGGTTGCCTACCCCTGGGTTAGGTAATTACTTATCCCACACTGGGTACTCATACAGCCAGTCACTCTACTCAAGATATCACCATGGTCACTCAGGGGAGACCAGGAGTGTCATGTTCATTGATAGTAGCTGTGTTTATTATACCAGTGATGGCCAAGACTGGCACCCCATTTATACTACTAGAGACAGCACAGAACCCTGCCCCATACATCTTAACCTGAGACAGTGCATCTTTCTAACATACAGCACTGAACAAGAACTCCAACACACAACCTCACTCACCTTACCCTGTTCTACAGTCAGCACAGCAACCTTACTCACCTTACCCTGCTGTACAGCCAGCACAGCAACCTTACTCACCTTACCCTGCTGTACAGCCAGCACAGCAACCTTACTCACCTTACCCTGCTGTACAGCCAGCACACCAACCTTACTCACCTTACCCTGCTGTACAGCCAGCACACCAACCTTACTCACCTTACCCTGCTGTACAGCCAGCACACCAACCTTACTCACCTTACCCTGTTCTTCTGCCAACACACAGACCTCACTCATCTCACCCTGTAACCCACTACCATAGGATCTGACTATCTGCGTGATAATGCTCTCTCAGCTCACTCACATCTCTCCCCACAGCTTCCCATTGTGCCGCTGAGTGCAGTCAGCCCCACACTCAGTCACTCACCATGTCCGGACAGATCTCGTCCGCTGTGTGTAATGACCCACCGGCCAGGGTTAGTCCCCTTATCAGATCATCACACAATCACTGCCAGAGACCCCCTTTCCTCCCTCCCTCCCTACACCCAGTCCCCTCCCGCATGTTTCCATACAATACAGTTTATCCCCCCTGTCAGTCACTCAGAGCCCACTCAGTATGTGTCTCACCTGCTCGCCCCGGTCTAGCTCTGAGTAAGCATGCTCCTGGC
Source organism: Pelobates fuscus (assembly GCF_036172605.1). Lineage (NCBI taxonomy): Eukaryota > Metazoa > Chordata > Amphibia > Anura > Pelobatidae > Pelobates > Pelobates fuscus. The sequence continues at coordinate 307,250,257 of NC_086317.1, read as the reverse complement.
GGCTGGCGCTCTGTGTTGTTGTTTCTTCCACACTCTAGAATCAGAGTTCCGGGATCCAGAGAGGAAGTTCATCCCCAGCCAGCGGCGAACACCGGCTCCTTCCCTGTGCTGCACTCCCAGCTCTGATTACACTACAGCCCTGGCATGCAGTCACCATAATCCCACTACTGCACTGTGTGAGAGCTATACAACACTGCCACTCACTGAATAACACCCTGCTAATTACATCTTATATTTATCTATTTATTTAGTTCACGTAAACCAAATTGTTAATTTTGCATCTCTTACACCCCCTCAATAAATTAATACATTTCAAGGTTTCACTGCTGGGTATTGTTTCCAGAGATAATAGGTATGACTTTCTCTCTAATAAGTGAATAAGGATTTCACCATTGCAGTCTATACTAAAATTTCTATTTAATAACCAAAGATAAACTGAGGATTTGGCCTTCTGCTGAATCTTTTCAGTTTCATTGATATATAGACAAAGGAATGAAAACATTGATGTATCCTGTTGTATACACATGCTAGCTGCAGAACAGATATTAAACTGCAATAATTCATCTCTCAAATTATGAGTGGAAATGTATTTATTATAAGGTGGTAGGTTTTGAAGGGAGCAAGTGTCGTTATTTATCATGCTATCTGGATCTCTTGCATATGCAATAAGAATGAATGGCAAAATCCCTGCATAGTCACTTTCTTGGAGCATGCGTATATTACTGTTATTGGTGCTATACACTTAAAGGACCACTAAATCTCAATGAAATGGTCTGAGTACCATAGCCCTGTCATTTTAACCCTACAATGGTAAAAGAGTGCAGCTTTTTTTTTTTTTTTTAATTGCAATGTTTACACCCCCAGTTTCTGTCATACTGAGAGCCAGAAGAGGTGCTTCAGCTGCACTGATCAAGTAAAACTCAATCACCTGATGCGAAAGCTCATAGGAAAGCACTGAATTCAATGTTTGCTATGGAGAAGCTTGGATGTATGTGTGGCGTTCGCTGCGCATGTCCATCAGGTCCCCAATGTTTCTCTGTGAAGAGCATTGGATTGGACTATCACCAGAGGAGGCCATGCCTCCTCAATGTCGAAGGAAGTGGAAAGGGGAGTCTCCCTGCTATAAAAAGGGGAGTAAAACATTTGTTTTCCTAATTTTATGGTGAATGGGGGGAGATGAGGCTCTAAACGAAATAAATGCATAGAAAGTTATAGTGAGCGCTCAAACTGTACGTATGGGTTAATATAGTAAAGAGTTATCAGGTGCTCAAAACATCTGATCCCCCACCAGATCCATACACCTAGTAGATTAAAATATTACCAAACAACCACACCAGAATAAATTTGCACATAAAAAATGTCTTTTATTTGTTTATAAAGTGGATAAGCATAGCTAATACAAGAAAAGTGAAGATAATAGTATAGGCATGTCCCCAATGGACCCCCTTTTCCAGACCCAAGATGCAGTCCCCAATGGGAAAGCATTGAATTGGATGAGATTGTCAATCTTGATGATTTCAGCAATGGAACCAGAGTTACATGGCAAGGCCAGCACAGCGAGGGAAGAAACGTAAGTGAGGCTTTAGCAAATTACATCATAATCTAGTACAGA